>NC_139026.1:13072004-13791656 GCF_964662115.1 Mustela nivalis | reverse complement strand
ACAAATACGTATGTGGTTTTCATTAACTCTGTATATTGAGATATTTTAGGTGTCCAGTTGCATGCGCCCAGGCTGCTATTGCCATAGTTTTCTTCTTTAGATGGTGATAATAGAAGAGAAAAATATGAATTTTAAAACCTTTTATTGGATTTCGATTATCTTTGCTAGTGGAGAACAATATCACATCTATTTCAAGGTGCTAATACTAAACCATTTTCATTTGACTTTGGAAGATGATGTTCTTTTCTCTTCTTGACTTGCCTCTGAAATTGATCTTACTTCCTTTTTTGCCTAGCCTGCTAGACTGCAGATAATATTGCTGCCTAACACTTGAGTGTTTGTTCTGACCACTCTGTGTGTATCCAGACATTGAATTCTCCTCAGGGAGGTGGGCAGTACTAGTCCCCCATCTTACAGATTAGGAAGTTGAATTATAGTTTAAGTAACTTGTCCCAAGGCACACAGCTGATAAGTGGCAGCATTAGGAACCAGTTACAAAAGCCAACATCCGTCTTTCGTAGTTGAGTAGAGAAGTCTTTGTTGCATTGACTATTGCTCGGAACAAGGGAGGCCATTGGCTAACATTTAGAAGTTGTCAAAGTTACTTATTTGGTCTGTATTAAAAAGTATTCATCTTTTCAGTAAATCGTTGAGGGAATAATGGACTTAGTAGTAGCCATCTGGTTGACCTGGGGTTAAAAGTTTATTGGAGGTGTCACCTACTTGGGTTGTGGAGATAACCCTCTAATTTGTCACTTAGGAACAAGTTGGTAACTGTTAATTACGTGGGGAAAGCTCGATGTTCTTTACTTAGTGATACTTCTTCTTTTTTCTTTGCAGCACTGAACCTACCAGACGTGTTTGGGTTGGTAGTCCTTCCTTTGGAGCTGAAGCTGCGGATCTTCCGACTTCTAGATGTTCGTTCTGTTCTTTCTTTGTCTGCAGTTTGTCGTGACCTCCTTATTGCTTCAAATGACCAGCTGCTATGGAGATGTTTGTATCTGCGGGATTTTAGAGGTGATTGTTACGATAACATGTGAATCTCTTTCTTACTAAGGTCTTAATTATTTAGCTCACCAAGTTTTTAGTTGTAGGCTCTTTTTTTTTTTGAGCGTTGCAAATAATCATAATTATAGCCTTATATATAAGCCTTATATATATATATATATAGCCATATATGTGTGTGTGTATATATATATATATATATATATATATATATATATATCCTTATCGGAAGGAGATTCTAAGCCTCATATACTTTTGCCTATATCCTGAAAACTCTTCCCAGTCTTATTTGTGTTCTCCATAACATAAGTAGACTAGTAGACGTAGAATATTTCAGGAATTTTGAAAATTTTGGAAATTAGAAAAATTTCAAGTTTATTCTTTCTTTTTAGAACATCCTCCATTTGTGACTTAGTCTGGTACATTTCCAAGCTCCCATGGTTGTGACCTTGTGCACAAGTTAAGAGAGCCCTGCTTGCTTCTGTGTGGCCTTATTTCCATATAGTCTGATTTATGGTGACCTGGTGATCACTGTAGCAGTGATGATGGTGGAACTTGGGGGTGGGGAGAGGTTACCCCAAATGTAAAAGCCCTTTGCCTGGTATATCAAGATTTCCAGATACTAGCCTGGAATCCTGATAATGGAATTTCTTTTCTGTGTGTCAGTGTTTTTGTTTTTTTTTTTTAAAACTGATGTGACCCTTAGGTGGATCATGAAATCAATGCAATAAAAAAAAACAAAAAACCATATAAAACAACCATTATAAAATAGTTGTAAACTTCTATTTCAGTGTACGTATATATAGGTGTATACTGCATTGTGATGTAAAAAATATTTGTGGTTCCCATCAAGAGAGTGTGAGTGATGGTGCTATGTATAACATACTCTCTTGGCAACTGTAAAAATCTGGTGGGTAGACCCCCTTCCTTCTTTTTCGTACTGAGAATATTATGTAGAATCATTTGGATTGATAAAAAACTTTTTTTTTTTTCTTTAAAACTTCAAAATCTAAGACGTGAACAACCTGGATTTTCTTCGTCTTCCTCCTTGATTGCTGAGGCCCTACATTATTCCTGCCTCTGAATCTAGAGTTCAGAATATCATTTTGTGCCAGGAGACAGCAAGTATCATCGCAAATTTTAAAAAAATTAATTATAGTCAAAAAGAAAAGATAAAATGACCAAAGTATATAGAAGAACCAACTGAAAAGCAGGCTGTGATAAAAAGGGGCAAAAAGCCCTTTTACATACATTCTCAAATTCAGATATAAATACAGTCAGTCTCTATCTCATTTCCAGATTGTAGTCCATAAGCTGAGGGTTCAGATTTCATAATAAATTTCTCTATGGGCATAATGCGAGTTGTCCTGGTCATACTATTACGAATTGGGAGAAGAAAACCCAGATATGGAAGAAAACTTGAAGTCAGCTTTCCCTCCAGTAATGATGGGCTGCAATGCACACCCGGAGTTCGTCACCCAGACAGTGTCACAGAGACTCGGGTTAGAAGAAGCGGCCACACCCAGATGAGGCCAGGGTGGGGGTGGGGGGCGCAGCGAGGGACAGCGGGGGCCTCCGTGGGCCTCCATATTCCTCAGGGCGTCCATGCACGGACTTCCCAGGAGCAGCGACAGTCGCCTTCAGCCAGCGAGAGTGGTTTGAGTCCGGTGCAAGGACAGGCCCTACGGTGTGTGGTAAACAAATGATTTGTGTTCCTTTTTGTGCTTTGTGTGTAAGCTTCAGTTTCCTTAGGACAAAAGCAGAAGTGCTGTTTAGTGCTGGATGAATGAAGCATTTTAAATCCTTATTTCTATTTTATTTTATTCTTTTTCGTAGATGGGACTGTTAGAGCTCGAGACACAGATTGGAAAGAAGTAGGTATTACTATCGAGGCTAATGTTAATATAAGCACAGAAATAACTAGTGAGTTAATACGTTAAAGGCATATTATCACTTTTGTTGTGTGATGAAATCTGTTTTCAGTACATTTGTTGCTAATTTTCAGTAATTGAAAGCATTCTTTATTACCTTAGACTCAGTCTTTTTCTTAATTACATAGGAAAAGAAACATTACCTCAATGATTGTTTTTCACCTTTACTTAATATAAAATATTCTCTCTTCCTCTGTTGCAAAAAATGTTGAGTTTCTGTGCTGGAGTGGTCCAGCTGTTCAGCTCATTAGACATGTGCGCTGGGACAAGAGTACGTGTTGTTTGACATGCAGACGCCTACTGTACAAGACGGGGGCAGGGCTCCGAGAAACGGGGCGGCGGCTAGAGAGGGGTCCTCAGCTGTGTCCGCTCACAGCCCCGCCTCTGAAGCTGGTGTTCCTTTTGTTGTAGTTTAAGTTGCGCTCCATTAGCAACGTGGTTTAGGTGAAAAAGTGTATTTCAATGCTGTCCTCCCGCCCCCCAGGACCTTAACTTTATATTTGGGGGTATGATATTCTCAGCGGATATTTAAATTTTCCACTTTCAAGAAAACCTGACCTAAAATTATATATGAGTCCGAGCGCTCTGCACTGCCATCTGGAAGCGCGTGTCCCTCAGTGATCCTGCCTCGGGAGTGAGTGTTTCTCCAGGGAGACACAGTTGCTCAGTTGCGGTGCGGTTAGAGGACACTTTGTTCGGCCTTGTCTTCACAGCTACTGCCTTATTCGTGCAGACGGAAACTGGTCGAAGTTCTCTGTGTGCACTGGTTCCTTTGTCTGCCCCAGAGTGTGGGCAAAGGAAAAGTATAGAGAGAGCAGTGGAAGCAAACTGGGACTTTGGAGAAGCCTCCAGATCACTTACCGCATGTCGCTCTTGTGTTTCTGCAGCTCTACAGGAAGAGGTACAAACAAAGGAGAGAAGCTCAGAGAGGTCGCCGCGTGGTGTTCCCACCGCCGTCGCCCCACCCCATGCCGCTCGGCCCCAGCCCCTGGCACCCCAGGCCTTTCCCTCCCAGCTCTCTCCTCCCTCCAGGAATTATTGGTGGAGAATACGACGAGAGAGTAACACTTCCCTTTGTTGGGGACCCCATCAGTTCACTCATCCCGGGGCCCGGGCAGACACCAGGCCAGTTCCCTCCATTCAGACCACGTTTTGATCCCATTGGCCCGCTTCCAGGACCGAGCCCCACCTTGCCAGGGCGAGGTGGCCCGAGTGACAGATTTCCCCTAAGGCCCAGCAGGGGTTGGCCACCCGACAGCCGGCCACCATTCATGTGATTGATTGTAATCTTCTGGAGCTTGTTTGGTTTTTTGTTTTGAAAACCGCAGAAGCCATCTTGTCAGGGTGCTGATCCCCAGCGTTTCCTGATTGTGACGCTGAGGAACGCGCTCCCCGTGGCCTTTCTGTAGATACTTAAAGCTCCAGGGGCGGTGGGGCCCGCAGGGTCCTGTAGGACCGGGTTGGCCTTGGAAATAGTTGGCTCCTGACCTCCCCCCCTCTGAGTTCTCCTCTTGAGTGAAGGTTGTTCCCTGATACATGTTCTGCACCAGATTAAAAAAAAATTAAGTATAAATCACACGGCAGTCTTAATTTTTATTACAGAAAGAGAATAAATACTCAGAACAGCTTCACAACATTACTTGGAGGTTTCAGAGTGATTAGAGAACCCATTCAGTGCCATCAGATTGTGGCGGGCAATTTTGTAAAAATTCTTTTTCAGGGGCACCTTCTCTTCAAACAGAATCATTCGCAGAAGCCTGATTTATAAAATGAATAAAAGCCAAGCTAGCTCGGTTGAACTGGACTTGGGGTGGGTGCTTTGGACACCCACCTGCTCCGTCCACCTCCTCTCTCTGCAGCGCTTTCTCAGCTTCTCTGGTGGGACTTCTGGGCTCTGCAGCAGCATTTCTTGACAACTGTTGGGTTATAGGGACTCTTTGTTTCTGGCTTCTCCTGGAGTGGAGTTACGATTTTTTTTCCTTGTGTTTGGAACACTTGGTGCCTGATTTGTAATCTGAACAGGTGACAGCTTTTAACATCCGTTTCACTGCTTTGAGTGCTGGTCAAATACTTGTTTTCAAAGACAGCGTCTTATTCTTGGAAGAACATTTTTTTAAGATTTAAAATGCACAAAATTCAGGATTTATTCATCTTACAAGAAAAAGGCCAAACACACATGTCTTATCGTACAACTATACAAACATGCTATAGTGACAAATGAAAACCTGAATCACGACACAGAAATAAAACCCCATTAGTATTTGCAGACAATATTTAGGAATATTGTCAATGTCTTCCTGCTTTTTAAAAAATCTGTTTTGCATATAAGGAAATGGCTTGGAATGTTCTATGCCGTAAGAATATTTTGAGTCCTACATATATGTGAAAATATTTTTTTTTTGCTACACATATAGTCTTTTATTCCCATCACAGTGAAGAAAATTCAGTCAATAGGATTTTCTGGAGGCCATGCCGCCTGTAGTAGCTTAATGTACCTAGGCAAAGGATTGGGGCTTTAACATTTCTTTCTGTGATATTTTGTGACAGCTGAGCTATAGGACAGCTTTTCAAAAAAACAAGTGTCCACTAGATGCAGTGTGGCTCTAATTGGGTCTGGGCTGAAGAATTACCTGAAGCTTTGGTGGGTCCAAGTACACCCTCCTCTATCTCTACACTTCTCCGTGGGTGTCTGTGGTGGTAGGCTGCAGTGTGTGTGTGTGTGTGCATGTGCGCACGTGCGCGTGCACGCGCGTGTGTAGTGGGAGAACCTAGTGATGACCAGAAGCACCAAATACTATAAAACAATGAGTTTGCAAAATGCAGTCGTATTTGAAGGGCCCTCGAGAGGTCCACGAATGGTGCTGGTGTCCGGTGGCTGCAGGGGCTCCTCCCTTCGACACACCTCTGGCTTCCGGGCCAGCGTGACACATGTCTTGGGGGAGCATATTGGCGGTGTGCCCTATGCCTGGATTTGCAGTCCTCGAACGGCAGTTTGTTCTAAATCCTTAAACCAGCCTCAAAGCTTTTCCTCTTGAATAGCTAAATTTATAGTTTAGAAGCTTGTAAACTACATTCTTTTCATTCGGCTGAAACTGTAGAGCCCTGTGTATTGCTGGTGGGTCATGAGGGTCAGATCACGGTCTGGCGGCGGCATGTGCGCTGTGTGACCTTCTGACATCACTTCGATCCTACTGGGCCAGAGGCTGGAAAGCGTCGAGCGCCACTGGAAGCGTTGCGGTAAGATGGTTCTTCGGTGGCTTGGAGCCTTAACGACTTTCTGTGGCCCCGTATTTTCCTCCTACAGTTAATTTTACTAACAGGAGCGCTCTCTCTCTCTCTTTCTCTCTCTCTCCCGCTTCTCTCTCTCTCTTTTAAACTTAGTTTTATTCTTTTTTAAGTATCAATTTGAGAGAGAGAGCACAGGCAGGGGGAGGGACAGAGGGGAGGGAGAAGCAGGCTGTCTGCTGAGCAGGGAGCCCAACATGGGACTCGATCCCAGGACTCCAGGATCATGACCTGAGCCGAAGGCAGACACTTAACTGACTGAGCCACCCAGGAGCGCCCCCTCCCCTTCTCTTTATAAATGGAAGATACGGTTTGGCATGGCTGGACAGCAAATCATGGGAGGTATCCTTTCCCTCCGATGGAAGGTTTTGTGATTCCCTCTGTAAAAATGGTTAATTTTATCCTCTCACTCTTGGCGTTCCAGGTTCTGAGATCACTGCTTAGCCTCAGATCTCAGTAATTCTTACTTTGATGGAGCCGACCCTCCACCCTTTGCTCCCTGGGCTCGGGGCGGGCGCCAGGACTTCCCGTTCTCCTTCCCTGGGTGGTGGCTGCCAAGCGCTAACTTGTTTCTGCCCGAGACGCAGCGGAAGACCGCAGATAGCAGATGCCGACACAGTGAGAGTTTGGAAATGGGAACCACAAGTGGGAAGACCGAGTAATTGGAACACAAACCATGGAAGGCAAGGGGGGAATTTAAAGGATTCACACACGTGCGTTGTACAAGGAACATTGCATTTTTGATTGGTTTTCCCTTAAAGGAATGCTGCCCTGATTTCAGAAATCACGTCCTGGCCATTCTCCTCTTCCTCTCGGCTGGCCGGTCGAGAGAGCTCTCAGCCCAGCATCTAAGAGTCCTGATCTCATCCATTTTGTCTATTTTGTCATCTATTTTGTGTGGACACACAAGGGAGCCTCTGCGCCCTTTGTGCATTCTGTTTGGTTAATGGACTGATCTGACTTGCTTGTTGCCCAAACTTCCAATTCATCTCCAATCAAACCCCAAATGCTTTCTCTTAGAGTCCAAATATTAGACTGAACCTCGGAATTTTATCACTGACTGCGTGGGAGTCGGGGACAGCTTCTGACTGTTGTCAGGTTAGTAACCAGCTGGTGTGCTCTCCAGCATGAAGGAAGCGCGTGATACAAGGAAAGTGCACTTAGGCTCTGAGCTAGTCCTCCAGCTGATTCCTCGACTGTTGCCTCCGCCTGCCTGACTCAACCGGCTTCAGCTCTGACTCTGACCCATGTCCTCTCACCCGTGCTAAACACGTAAAGCAGAACGAGCCCCTGACCTGTCCCATGACGCCGAGTGAAGCATGAGCTGTCTGCTCCCTGGTGCTGGGAGGGGCGGGCTCCAAAGGGACCCAGTATGCCTGTGAAAGGCCTGGAGCTGGGGGTGGGGGTGGCTGTCTGCGAGGCTTTGCTGGGCTCTGGTGTGGTGCATGGTCTGCACGGGGCCTCTCAGTCTTGGTCTCTGCTGTATGAGCCATCGTATTGTCCTGGTCCACTTGCCACGGCCTCTTCTGACTGTGCCGATGCACAGTCGGCTGCCCGGCGGCTCCTGGCCCTAGTACCCCTGTGGCCGCCCCTGCCCCCCCTGGCCACGTGCCTCATAGGGGCGGCCTCCTGGCCTCCTGATTCTGCCCCCATTCCTTTTCAGACTCTGATTCTTTTCCTGGGCAAGTGACTTCCTTGCACGGAGGCTCTTCTGAAGACAGCCATTTTCTCCAATCTTCACACTTTGTGTACATTTTACTAGTACCTAAAACATGTCCTAGATACCTGTGCCCCAAGCAGTGTGCCCCGTGCTTGACTCACGTAGCTGCTCCTCAGGCTGCCTTCGCCAGCTTGATTTCCCCAGGGCTCCTTCCACCGCAGACTCCAAGGGAATGTCAGGAGGTGGCTCCCCGGGCTTTGCTACGGTGTTTGCGGCCGTGAGAGTGAGGGCCCGTCCTCGCTGCCTACTCGGCAGGCATGACCGTTTGGAGGGAGAGCAGTGATGGTGAGGAGAACCCCGGGGGATAATGGAAGAGAGACGGTGTGTATACTCAGTGTCCCTGGAAAGCCAACTTTACACCTAATCCACAGAACCATCTCACCATGGCCACAGGAGGAAGACCATGGTATTCTCTCGTGCAGGTGACAATGTCCCCTGAGGCTACCTCCTTCAAACCCCTTTGTGCGTCACTTTAGCACAAACCAAAGGGCTCTTCCTCAAGTTTCAGCCTCACTAAGTCAGCCTGGAGGGACAATACTAGGCTTCCCTTGGGTCGAAAGCAAAACCACATACAACCTTTCAGAACCTCCACAGAGTGACGCCCTTCCTCACTTCCTTTTGTCCTTTCCCAGTCCAAAATGTCACAGCTATGAAAGGTGAAATTTTGGAAGGGGCACATGCCAGCCCATGTGAGCAAACAGCCCATTTTGGGGCTCCGTGCTCTTGCCAAGACCACGCTTTGTCTCAATGCTCAAATTTTCCAGTGGAAGATTGCTTCCGATGTGCTGGCTGTGGTGTTATTGTCACGGATCATGTGTGCACGGTTCTAGAAATCGGGATGCCTGGCCGGATGAGGAAAGTGTGCAGTACTGTAGCTAGAGGATCTGGGAGCTCGAGCTTGAAAGTGGAGATGTTTTTAGGGAGGGGCAGATTATAGGGAAATGGGAACATTTCAGCCAGGCAATCCTGTTCATGGAACCACGGGTTCGGCTCACCAAGGGCTGAGGGCTGGGTCCCTGGGTGTACAGCATTGGGTTGTCCAATCTGGCTGTCCAATCTGGCTTCCTGGGTGTACAGCATCCCTACCAGTGCTGCTCTCACCGCGTGGCCTTCCCACGCCGCTCAGCAGGGGCTGCTGGGCTGACCTCAGTATGCGCTTCTGTGTGCCCGTGAACTACGCGGGGAGACTGACCAGCACAGGGTCTGGGCCTTACGACCAGAAATCCCGACTCCTTTGGTCTGAAATGAAGCTAGCTGCGCCCACACTTCAAGAAACTTTGTCGGGCCTATGACCCCTCTGTTGTGTGTTTTGGGTTGCATTTGATTAATTACTAAGTGAGAATCAAGTGAGGTCGACTTTTTCAGATCTGAATCTCCCGTGCATGTGAGTGATGATTGCCTCGGGTGGTTTCTGTGTTCCTGATCTTCCAATCACGTGGGCTTGGTGGTGGTGGTACACCCTGTCCTGCAAGCTTCCTCTCCTCTAGAATGTAGCTCCAGGCCAAGGACAAGTTCAGTGTCACCTCCCTCTCTCTTTCTGTCAACAGGGAGGGGAAGACGTGTCTCAAGTCGCAAGGTAGGCTGTAAGGGGAGAGCGTGGTGGCTATGTTCTAACGTCCTGGACTCTTTTCAAGCCCAGGAGGCTGGTTCTGGCACCTGCAATGTTTATAGCACCGGGTGCGTGGGAACTGGGGGCAGCCCTGCACCCTGTCTGATCACGGGAGGCAGTCTCATGTAGGGAAAGAGCTTTGGGAAAGGAGTCGGGATCTCTGCCAGCTCCGCAGGGAACTGGTATTGTCAGATAAGTTTGGGTTAAGCAAGGTGAAAGCTCATTTCTTTACTGCAGGAGGCCGGAGGGCCTTTGACATGTAATGGGTACTACCAACTTCAAAGCAAGAAATAGAAACAGTGTTTCCTAAACATATTTGAGCATGGGACCCTTTTATAACTGAGTAACCTACCGTGCCTTGCTGACAACAGTCCCTGACATGCCAGCCTCGAAGTTGCTGTCACAGCCCTTTCTCAGCCTGAGCCATTGATCCGCGGACTCTCTCTGGCTCGTCCTCTATCTTGGAGGAGGGGACAGCGTTCCTGGAGGGAATTCAGAGTTACTCGTGGTGTAACACAGAATGGCTGGAGGAGCCCCAAGCTGACTCCCACTTGGGAAGTGGAAGGCATTTTCCTCCTCTTGGAACTAGAGATGATTCATCGAAGAACCTGTGGTCTGCTCTTAGCTGTCCAATCTGGGCGTGAGCAGCTCTTCAAGACTTCCCCTCCATTTCCGTTGTGTTCTGGAAGGCCCCACTTGTCACACAGGATCTGATTCCTTTCCACGGTTCTCTAGATCCCACCGGTGGCCACGTGGGATGGGGTTCAGCCTGGCTGGTCTGAGGGGTGATCTCGAGCCTGGATGGAGTTAGCATGGGTAGGTAGGTACCCCTGGCTGGGCTTTTCTCCTTCTGTTTGCAAAGCACTGTCAGAGGATTATTGCCTCCAATGTCACTGAGGTCCCAGTGCCTGCACCTGATAGAAGGCAGGCCAGGCCTAGAGGGGGCCTTTGCTGGAAGGCAAGCAAAACACTAACAAGAAATGTGAAAACTAGCCACACACAGACATTTCACTTGGTTATCTAAGGCAGGGGAGCAAGCATGTGGGCGGGCAGGGTGATGTGATGCCTTTAGGGCCTGATCTGAGGAACCTGGAGGCTCTCAAAGGCCCACCACTGAGTTGGCTGACGCTGGAATGTCATGATAAAGGGAGGGGGACACGTATACATACTCGGTTCCTGGGTCAAAGGCATTTAGAGAGTATATTCTCAGGCCCTCCATTCTGTTCCCATCGGGAACCAAGGCTGAGAAGGAAGGTGAGACAGGAGAAGGGCGAGCGGAACGGAGCACTCCCCTGCCCCAGCCCCGGCTGGCTTAGTCCGAGAACAGGCTGGCAAAGGACTTCCTCAGGTTGCGGATGGTTTCGGCCTTGGCCTCGTCTTCACTTGGGGTCCCGCGCTGGGAAGCATCAGATGTGCTGAGGCTGTTAGTCAGGGACTGGGATTTGCTGAAACAGAAAGGTGAGGGGGGTTGGGGGGGGCGACCGGGCCTGGGACACCAGTCGCTGCGGCTTGCCTGGAAGCCGGCTGGGTGAACCCAGTCATCACAAGGATGCGATGACCGGAAACGAGGCATCCCAATGCTTACGTGATGCTAAATGCATGACACACAGCCTTTCACCCGTGCAGTGGTGATTGGTGCAGAAATCGGGGCTCACACCAGGTAACTGGGGAGCGCCCAAGGCTGACGTTCTGCCCACTGAGCCAGGCTGCTCAGAGGGCAGGTGTTCCCAGCCGGCACCTCCGTGCACAGACCCGTGTGGCCAACTGTGAGTTTTCTGGATCGGCATCAGGCTGTGGTGGCTCCTCCTGTCCTTCCTCACACTAGTTGGGGAATCAGGAGGCCCGTGTCCTGGACCCCGCTCTGCCATCTGCCCCCTCGGCCTCGCCAAGTGACCTGCAGCTCAGGGCCTCCTTCGATGAAAAGGACATGGACGTAAGGAGAGCCAGTTGAGCTCACCCCGGGCCGCTTCTCGCCCACTCGGGCCTTCAGTTCCCACCTTTGCCCTGAAGCCTTTACTACTGATTTCCGCCCGCCTCGGGATTCTCAGGGTGCCCCTGTTTGAGCCTTGGTGCCAGCCTAAGTCTTGCTGATGGGGCCGTGGAGATGGATGTAACTGGGGCCTTGCTCTCAGGAGGCTCACCCTCTGGTGGGGCTGACACACAGAAGAGCTGCTGTAAAAAGGCCAAAGTGCGAGAAAGTTCCGTACAGCCTTGTCATCACCATAAAACCCCAATCCTCTCCTAAATGGGGACCATCCTGTACCCCTTCCTTATCCCGCAAGGGCCTTGACCAGAACTAGGTGCAGACTGGGGATCTGGTAAATACTGGCCGACTTGAACTGAAACAAATAAGCAGTAAATCAGGAGTTTCAGTGTTTTTAGCTGGATTGCTATAGGGTTGGTGCTTACTATCCTCAGTTCCAAAGCCCCCGCCTGTCCTGGGATGGGCTGAGTAGAGAAAGGCTGTCTTAGATACATCTATTAATTACATTCTAAGCACTAACTGTGTATAAACCCATTTTAATCTTCGTAATAACCCTGTGGGGTAAGTACTATTGTCTCCATCGTGCGTGTGAGGAAGTAGAAGCACAGAGGGGTTGAGCCATGTTTCTGAGGTCACACAGCTTTTGCAGGGGGAGAGCTGGCATTCGAAACTAGGTGGTCTGACTCTGGAGTCTGAGCTTTCAACCACGGGCCATAATTCCCAAGGTACCTCTTGATAATACCTATCAAGTTCAGAATGCCTTTCTCCTTGGATCCAGCAACAGCCTTGCTGGCATCTTCTGTACGGCTGATCCTGCATATGTGAGAAGCAATGCATATGCAAGGTTATTCCCTGTAGCCTTCTCCGCAAGAGCAAATCAAATTTCTGTTTGCGGTGGAAGGGTGGAAGCTCTACAGAGGAATACGTACGACACAGCTGTGAAAAGGAAGCATTTTCAGTGAACTGATGGATGAAATTTAGGGTTTATTGTTAAACGTGAAAAGCAAGGATGCTGGGGTGGATAGGAAGCACTACCATTTGGAAAAAGTGGGGCTGGGAACCAACATGTATTTTTGTGTTTGTGTGAGGAAACACGGGAGGGGCACACAGGGAGCTAACAAGAGAGGTCACCTCTGGGGAGCAGGGGGCAGAAGGTTCTGGATGGGAATGAGGTGGGAGGAAGATGTTTCATTGTGTACCTTTGCTATTGTTGATATCTTTTAGATCTCTGGGCCACGTGAATGGATGACTCATCAAACACATGACGGTTAGCCCGATCCGCGGACTGGCCCTCCGCTCACCAACAGTGGGAACTCTCGCAAGTTACTCATCTCCTCCTCATACGTAAAATGTGGATAATAACAGTTACTAACTACTAAGCTGTGAGAATTGACGAATAACCCCAATTAGGTGAAGTACTTGGCATGTGGTAAGTAAGCAAGGGCTGCTGGGAGTGAGGCTATGCTTATCGACATCAGTGCTTGGCACTGAAGGAAGGGAGGGGCTTTCCCAAGAAAAACACATCTGGGACCTCTCTGACCTCAAACTGAGGGAGAGGCTTGAGAGGAAAGGGGACACGTATGTGTGTCACGATGAGTTGTTTACAAACATGGCATGACAGTTCCCCCCCCATGCCTGGGGTCTAGCCTTTCCCAGCGTGGCTTGGCAGGCCCTCCTACCAAGGGTCTCTTTGGCCATGTGAGTTGCTTTGACCAAAAGCATGTAGTGGGATGAAATGACCTTGTGTGCCTTCAAAGCTGGGCCTCAAGAGGCCTTGAAGCTTCTACTTGTGCTCTGTGGGGATGGAATTCTACCATGTGAGGAGGGGGGACCCAGCCTTCTGGAGGTTGTGGCCCATGAAAGAGAGAGAGAGAGGCCCAGCTAACAGCAGATGTGTGTGTAAAGCCCTTTTGGACCATCCAGCCCCAGTGAAGATGCCAGATAACCGCAGCCATATGAATGATCCCAGGAGAGTAGGGTTGCTAGATTTAGTAAATAAAAACACAGGATACCCAGTTAAATCTGAATTTCAGATGAAGAACATACTTTTTAAAGTATAAGTATAGCCCATTCAATTTTGAGGATATACTTATACTCAAAATTATTCATCACTTGTCTGAAATGCAACTCTAACTGGGCATCCTGTATTTTATCTGGCAACTCTGTAGGAGAGATGAGGAGAAGAACCTCCCAGCTGAGTCAAACTCAGCATAGACTGCTGAACCAAAAAATTACGAATGCAGAAAGTGGCTGTTTTCTTAAGCTACTCTTTCAGGGAGGTTTGTTATGCAGCAAGAGATAACTGGTGTGTGTGTGTGTGTGTGTGTGTGTGTGTGTGTGTGTGTATCTGGAGGACAGCAGTGGGAGCTATGCTGTACTCTGACCTCCTGAGCCCCGCCGGCCATCCAAGTTCCATCCTCTAGGCTTCGGACCATTTAAAATCTGGGTGAGGCCCTCTGCCTTCGAGTCCTGGTCCTGAGTCAGCCCAGCTCTGCCCCAGCCCAGCTCCACCCTTGACCCTACCCAATCCCAGATCACTTACTTGAGATGAGGATGAGGTGGTGCTGGCTTCTTGGACTCTTCACCCTGTTGGGAGACGCTTCGGCCTTGAACGGGGGGCCGGGCCTGGGAGGTGAGGGGGGCGCCTGGCTTGGAGGCCTGGTTTGGAGACGTGCCACTGGATGCCCGGGACAGCTGCGGAGAGCCTGGTGATCTCTGCTGCGGAGATCCCGATTGTGGGCTCAGGGGCTGCTGGCCTTGCGGGGAGAGCCGCTGCTGGGACGGGCTTCCGGATCGCACGGGCGCCTGGGTCGGAGTTTGGCGAGGGCCCCCTACAGGGGGAAAGATGATGATGGTCAAGTTTTTAAGATAAACCTTGTTGCTTCAAGGATGTCCATTAAAGTTTTTTATAACAGTGAAAAGCTGAAAACAATATAAATGCCCAATTGCACAATTGATCAACATTAAGATACAGCTATATAATGGAATATACTGTGGCCATTATATATTGTGGCAGAATCATAGTAAATGACAGAACATTGTTGATAATATGTGCTGAATATATACCGCAGAACAAAAAGGCAGCTTACAAAATAGCAGGTACAGACTTATTCCATTTTAGCACACATGTATGGATGTAGCTCCAATAAAACATGAAGACTGGAAAGTTGTCCCCTCGAACCAGCGTGTCTCTAATTTTAATGTGCACACGAATCACTGGGGGATCTTGTCAAAATGAAGATTCTGATACAGTAGGTACGGGAGGGAGAGTGTTGTGGACTGAACTGTGCCTCAACCCCCCCATTCATACTTTGAAGTCCTCACCCTCAAGGTGAGTGTATTTGGAGATAGGGCTTTAAAGGAACAAATTATTGTTAAATGATGTCATAAGGGTGGGGCCCTAATCCAATAGGACTGGCGTCCTTAGAAGAGAGAGAGACACACACACAGGTAGAGGGCCACACGTGGAAAGGCCATGTGAAGACACAGTAAGAAGGTGCTGTGCACAAGCCATGGAGAGAACTTTCAGCCCCGTTGGCACCTTGACCTTGGACTTCAGCCTCCAGAATGGAGAGAGGATAATTGTCTTTTGTTGAAGCCACTCCATCTATGGCATTTTGTTACAGAGGCCCACGCAGACCGCTACTGGCAGGCTCTGGGGTTCTGTGTCTCCGACAAGCTCCCAGGTGATCCTTCTGCTCTCCATGCTTTGAGTAAGAGGCATGGCTCAATGATTATGAAAGCGGTGGGGTTAATTCTCTTCCTATTGCTCACTGATGTTTTCCACACTGAAGATGTATTGTTTTTGAGACAATGGATTATCCCTTACTTTCCAATAGCTCTTTAAGCTTTTCTAAGAACTTTCAAAGACATGTATATCATTTGGTCTAGGGAGGGGGTAGGGAAGACGCCATCCTTCTCAAGGAGAAATGCACACTGAGCATGCCCGGGGTCTCCCAGCTAGTAGGGGTAGCCACAGGAAGCTCATGGGGTCTTGGCTTCTCCCTCTCGCTGCACAGAGCCTTCAGGGACAAGCAAAGGGGCATCGTAAGCTTGGGGACATTTTAGGCACCCAGAAATGACTTCAAGTGGAACTCCAAGGCCTCAGGCATGCAAGGTGCTCTCTCCTCACTCTGGAAGCCTGAGAGTATCGGGGATCCTGACTGTGAATTGCATCTTGCCCAAGCAGACGATGCCCTGCTCCTGGGAGAGTGGGCAGCACCATGGTTGTCCTCGTCTGGCTTTGTTGAGATAACTTCAGACAGGTGAGGACACTGGGAGTTCAAAGGGATTGGCACCTGTCTATGGGGCCCTTTCATAATGCGACTTCCGCTCATCTGCCCTCCCCAGGTCTTACTGAACACAGTATACCCTGAACCTAGGGCTGGGTAGCCGGGCAGCAGGCATGGTCCCCATTTTTCAAAGAGGCTGAGCCCCAGATATACTGTGACTTGCTCAAGCTGTCACTTCTATTCAGAGAGCCAAGATTCAAGCTTAGCTCTCTTTGACCCAAAAGCCCCGTTTCCATTTTTTCCTTAAAAACAACAATAACAAAAAAACCCCAAACCCCACAATATGCCATGCAGGGCTGCCCTCAGTCCTCACATCTTTGTGCAAATGAAGAAAAGGTGCTATCCTCCAGGGGTGGACCCTCTGAGCCAGGTGCAGGAGGAGCTGCCCCCCTCCCCACGCCCCCACCCCCCACAACCCAGGCCATGTCATCCCAGCTGGCACGTTTGCAGATGGCACGCCCTGCATGTCTGGTGGCTGCTGCACCACACTCGTGGCACCAGGAGCCTGGGGGCTTAACTCCATTGTGGTTTTAACTTGCTATGGGGCCATGAGTAAGTCCCTTTTCTCTGGATTTCTGGGCCCTCGTCTATAAAATGAGGCCCTCAGAGCAGCCACTCCACAGCCCCAACCCCCGCCCCACCCCCGCCCATGGTCGTTCTTGGGAGCCCCGGCAGGACCTCCGACACTGGACTGGACGGCAGCAAAGAGGAAGCAACTGGCGGCACATGGCCTTGATTTGCTGTGCACTCGCCTTTGTCACCATCTGTCCCAGGAGCTCGGAGGGCCCAGAAATCTCAAACCCAAACAGCTCAATAAATGAAGCAGGCAAGTATCCAAAAACCTCGGGGCAGCCCGAGCAGACTGCTACTTTAAATTTTTAAAAACATTTTCCCCTTGAGATACAAACCTAGGTCGGAAGATGCAAGCTAAAGGAGATAAGGATCGACACTACAGATGTGGCCGTGGCCGTGAAGGTGACAACAGGGAGGAGCAGGGGCCCGAGGCAAACGGGGAGTCCTGCTGTCCCAGGGAGCCCGTGGGATCCACAGTGGGGACACTGGCTGAGGAGGAACCCAGGCTCCTGGCTTCCAGAGCTTCTGCTCTATCCAGAGAACCTGAAATCCAGAGATTCGTGCCAGAGTTCCTGATTTCTAAATGCTGGCTTACTCTCGTGTGTTTTAAACCCACTTCTGGTCAAAGGAAACCTCTGTTTTCTACTTTTATCTCAAGTTGTCCTGTCCTCACCCCCATCCCAGTGCCAATAATATCTTGGAAAAACCTGAATCCTCATTCATTCATTTATTTATTAACTATTTGTCAAATCCCACTTAGACACCTGGGCTTCCTCAAGAGACACTCATTTCTTTTAGCATCTTGGCAAAGCAAACAAGTTAGTATTTTTAATTTCAGCACATACAAAAACCCGTTAACTTATATATAGAAAGTATTTGCCCAAGCTCAGGATTGGTGCTAAAAAATTATGAGGTTCTTTAAAAGAAAACTTCACTTTTTACGATGAGTTCAAACAAACAAGTTAATAATGTGATCCTGTTATTTTGGGAACTCAGTGAACGCATTGTTTTTTAATTAGCCTTGTTATTTTTAATCTGAATGTTAATTCAATAAGCATTTGCTTTAATTATCTTAATTGGTTTTCAATTGATTGTTTTTCAACTCACTAAAAGTGTGTTTAGCTCCATGTCCCTTAAAATAATATCTCTTTATCAAGCATGTCTGTACTCTGGGCCGGAGAGGAAACCAGAATACAGTAGCCCTCTGTTTTAAAAGTGCTCTGTTCAAATGTGTTTTAAAAAGTAAGTCCTGGGGCAGAGCGGGGAAGAAGAGGGCAGGGCGGAGGCACAGCCAGGAGCCTGGCAGGGGGATGAATAAATTATTTTTGAACATTTATAACGATGGAATTACCGCTAGGCAGGAGGGTAGTGGGGCTGCTTTCCTTTTAAGGGTGGTTAACAGTAATGATCATTAAGAACAACATGGATAGTTTAATTGTTAATAAGACACACATTGTTGATAGTAAGTGTTTAACAGTGAGAGTTAGATAGCTAGTTATTCCTAGTAAACTAACCTAACACCTGCTGGGCCTTACCACGCCCCCCCCCCCCCCCCCCGGGCACCTTGCTAGCTGCTTCGGCTGCACTGCCCGTGGACAACTCCCCATAACCCCCCAGGGCAGCAGTTATACCGCTGGGGAGACCAAGGCTCAGAGAAAAGACGTGACTTTCCTAAGGCTTAAGGGTACTGAGATGCGGAGGAGGATTCAAAACCACATCTATGTGCCTCAAGAAGAATCCCGACATCCAAGTGCATAGTGATAGAAGTTATGCAATTTCCCTTTTCTTAATTACTTTCTGCTTTTCTGAGAAGAGACACAGACACAGGAAACATGGACGGGGCACTTTATCTGAGACCTGTGGGAGGCGAAGCTATTTAATGTCCAAGGCTGATTTTTTCCAAGAAGCAATGAGTAGGTTACTTTAATCAAAGCGACTGGAAAGGCCACAATGTGAGAGTAAAGCTTTTTCTTTCTGATAGGTTCTAAGCTGGCCCTGGAGCAGTGAGTGCGCCTGGAAGGTTCTGTCTGTGAGGGAGGCGGAGGGGCATGGGTGTCCCCCCAGGCCTGTGCAGGGGAACACCCAGGCGGTGACATTCCGTGAGAAAGTTATTTATTGCCTCAGCTACATCCTGTCATCACTAGCGGATCGTTCTCTACTAAGTGGTGGCATTTACACAGTAATGCTGGCAGAGTTTTTTGAGGAAGAATTTCCATCAACAAAGTCATATATAATGTTCCGTGTTTCTTTCTCTCCCGCTCTGGCTGCTTGGCTCGTAAATCTACAATCAGGCACCACCAGTGGGTAAGAAACGGACACTTCCTCAAAGATCTGAAAAGCCAGACGTATAAACCTGCATTTTCTCACTGTGCTTCTTTGGGCAGAGCCTCCACGTTCACCTCTGGGATAAAGAGGCTACTGATGTTTTCACTGGGGAGTGCTTGGGAGACAAAGGAGAAAAAAAAAAGTGGGGGGGTGGATAGATGAGAAAGTCCCTCACTGGGGGCCTAGCACAGCTGAGGTACTCAGCAAATTCCCCTGTCTCCCCGTCCTTCCTGTCGGAGTTGAAGGGGGTGACAGACATCACAGGCTCGTTTGTCCCGCACGCAGAGGGAGTGCCCATATTCTGTGGACACAGTACTAAGATGGATTTTTCCAGAGTGCCTTCTGGAGACCATCACACATGGACCCCTGAGGGCGTTTCAACATCCTTGTATAATCTCCCTTGGTGACTTGTTGTGGCTCTTACCTTGTGTAGGTGGCCGTGGCTGGGGCTGTCCAAGCAGAGGTCCCATGTGGGCCGGCCCGGGGGATTTTGCTGGTTTGGACTGCGGAGCCTAGAGCAGGAGAAGAAAGAAGCCTGCTGCGATTGCCACAGCCCTCTGCTTCCTGGGTGGGAGGGCAGGGCTTACAAAGATCCTGTTATCACTGAGGTAAAACTTCCGTAAGGCACACGATTCTTACGAGTGCACCATCATGACCCTTTATGTGTGCATACATCTGTGTGGCCACCACCGGGATCCGGACAGAACATTGCGGTGGAGAAGGCTGCCCCCCACACCTTCCCAGCCAGCAACCCCCTCAAGTATAACCACCATTCCGACAGCTATCACCATAGATCTGTTTTTGTGGGGGGCAAGGGGGTAGCAGGTTTTGAGACTTGCTTTTCCAGAAAGCGGAGAGCTAGCAGATTCTTTGGAGAACGATCTGGTAATCTGCGGTGAGGACCGTGGAAGGGAGCTGTGTGGGAGCTTTTGAGGTTGGGGGATGGAGAGACAGAAGACACAGTAATCTCTATTGACTGTTGTCTTGGGAACACACAAAGGGCATGTGTGTACACAGACCCACACGTGCATGTACACAACAACACACGCCCACACGCACCCGCCGCTCCCTGCTCAGGCCCCGAATGGAGGGCACAGAAGGGACAACCGACTTCTTACATTAATAATCTCTGCCTGCAGGTGCCGTCAAGGCAAGGTTTCTCTACCTGTGACGGTGGAAGGAGGAAGGTCTCAGAGCCTCTGAAACTTCCCTGCGGGTGCTGGGGTGCGAGCTCGCATGCCCAGCCTCCATCCACACCCCACTCCTTTCTCCCCAGGCTGGTTCCATTCTAGAACTATCTCCTTTGGATCCAGGGACTCCCCAGTCCCAGATAGCCCAGTATTTCTCACAGGTACAAAGTCTCCTGTGCTCCTGAGAACCTTACCCAAGGCCTCAGGGGCGAGGGCACTGTGCCACCCGGCATCAGGAGCTGGCTCATTTTGGAGATGACGAGGTCAGCCATCAGCTGTCTGTCCTCTTCCACATGCTCCCCAATCAAGGGCATTGAGCTGTCCATCACCTGTGGGAGAGAAAGGAGGCCTGAGGGAACCCCATGCCAGAGTAGCCCGGCAGCCGGGAGGGCAGTGCGTGTCCCTGGAGGGCTGGCTCAGGGCTCGGGACAGAAGCGACCACTAGATGGTGATGTTCTCCCGGCAAACACCTCGCCCAGCGCCTCCAGCTGGGAATGGTTCCCACGGAGACACCCAGATCCCGCAGTTCCGTGGAATCAGCTCTCGGGATTTAGTTCAATTCAGCCTACATTTGTTGGGCTACAGAAATGTGACCAAGGGCCAGGAAGCCTTTGCTGACCTTTTCTGCTCTTTTCTTTGGGGGAGTCAGTCTCTGCCCCCTCCTTTCCCACCTTGGCTCCTGCCCAGGCTGCGGGCCCACCTCCTAAACTTTGGCCCAAGGTCAAGGCTTTCCACAAAGCTGGAAGCAGTGAAGGTGGGGGCTCACTTATGACCAAAAATGACCTGGGCCAGAGCTGACCCTGTGTTCGGAGAGAAGAGGGATGAGGAAAGGCCTGTTCTCAGGGGCTTTGGCAGACCATGTGCCTGGAGAGAAACACATCCCACAGGGAACGGCCTGCTTCTCGAGGAGACGAAGTGCTTATGTTGGAAGGGGTCCTGCCATATTACATTTGCTCATCCGCTCTTTTTGCAGATGGGGAAACCGAGGCCTAGGGATGGGAAGCGACTTGGCCAAAGTCACACAAGGCCAACCACGGGTGCTCTTCCCAGGCACGGGCATCTGTGGACGGTCTGGAAGGGCAGTGAGGCCCAGGCAGGCATTCTCTTCCCTCCTCCACTGTGGGAATCCGGGCCTGTTCCCCCACCCCACGGCCATCAAATGCACAGCCTTGTTTCCCCTTTTCCCAAGCTCTGGACTCACCAGGTTCTCTCTTCCCACCAGGTCTTTATCTATGCCCATCCTCTCTGGTCGCTCTTCACTGAATTCCTTTTCATCCTTCCCGGAACATGCAGCTAAGCCCTTCTTCTCTATCTGGGCGACTTCTAACCAGCTGCTCACCTATACTCCTCTTTGGAGAGCTAACACACGGTGCTGACATCTCCTGCTTACCTGTGTCTCTCCAACAGGACTATGGGTCCCTGAGGGCAGGGACGGGCCCTGGGTCAGGACTAACAGACAGGTCCTCAATAGTTCCTACGACCGGAGAGATGGAAGGTCCCTGCGCTAAGTCCTGCTCATAGTGATCAGGATACCAGTGCGTGCTGTGTTTTATTGAGCACTCATTACGTGCCAGGCACTGTTCGAAGACTGAGTGTGGATGATCTCGGACCAATCTCAGAATAGCTCCTGGAGGCAGGTACTGTTACCATCTTCATCATCATGATGAGGAAACTGAGTGTCAAACAAGTAGTAAGTTCCAGGACACATGACTAGCAAACCAGGGTCCTTCTGTTTCTCCCTGAGCACTGAAACAGCCCTCTGTGGTGAAAACCAGGAACGGGAACCTGGAATCCAAGCCAGTGTTCTGCTCTAGATTTGCTGTGTGATCTTGAGCAGGTCATTTCCCCTGGGGGCCCATGTTTCCTCAAGTAAACTGGGGGGTTTGGGGGGCATTTAGGGGCCTGTGTGTCTAAAGCAGCCATGTGGTCAGGAGGCTGAGAAGCCAGTTCAAGGATGTGAATGTGGATTCTAGCACAGTCCTCGAACTGTCCTCAGTTGAGCTCCTTGAGGGTTGGGCCGGAGTCCTGAGTCCTCTCAGTGCCCAGCACACGGAGAGCCTCTTGGTCTATGTGGGCTGAACTGAGTTATAACTGTGGAATCTGTCTGGATGGACACAGGCCTGTCCTTCCTCCCCCTGACCCTACCCATCTTTTTCTGTTCTGGTTTCTGTTTCCTACACTTCCTGCAGTAGAAAACAGCCACCACAACAAACCTGAGGTCAGAGCATTTTGGAATCCCCATGGTGGACAAAGCCAAAGGAAGTGGATACTCTGGTCTCCCCAAGGAAACATTTTTCCAGTGAGCAACATCGTTCCCTGGACAGGCCATGGAGGACAAGGTCAAGGGTGTTTCCCCTGAGAATTCTACTGTGAGGATTTTCACAAAACATGTCATACAATTTTTATGTTCTCACCACAGAGGTGGCTGAAGAAAACAATATTTTTGGATCTCTTCTGTCTTTTTTACCTGACTGGGAAAAAATACCTTTTATCTTCCTGGTAGCGAGCTCCCCATCTCTTTACATCTTAACCCCACTGTAAACCCAAAAGCAAGGGGAACAACTCTGCAATGTTTCTGAGAGAAAAAACAATTTGAAAAGTCATCTTTTTTTTTCCCCCTGGAACATTTTGAGAAGTTGTTTACTTGTTTTTTTAAAATCCAAACCCACTAATTTTGCTTAAAAAAAAAAAATGTAAGAGGTCTTTCATCCCTGACCCTCTGAATGTCTGGAGGCAGGGCGTCTGGGCCCACGAGTACAGTCTTTTGTTTCCTCAGAACAAATGTTGAGAAAACTCAAATAGGCAGGAGCTCTCAGGGCTGAGAGAATGCTAAACTCCTGGGCGGGAGGGGAAGTGGAGTCAAGGAGCCCTTCCTCCATGACTGTTGTCCCCTCTCTGGATGGAAGCTCTAGATGGAGGTGTCCCTGCCGCCATGGCCACTGCTGGATTCCCATCACCCGGCTGGGGGCCTGGTGCCCTGTGCAGGGGCTCAGTAGCGAAGGACGGATAACTCCATGTGTGCCACAGCTGAGCTCGAGTCTGCTGGTCCCTGTGAGGAGATGCCGACGCAGGAGGGCCGGGAGGGGTCTCAGGAGATGGAACGCCTTAGGCAGAGCGCCCTTGGTCCAACCCGGTCCAAAACCGCCAGGGCTTGCTCAGGAGGGCGGGAACTCGTGCTTTCAGGAGGCAGCCTGGCTTTGGCTCAGAAGCAAGCATGCGTGCCAGTAGTGCTCCTGGACTCTCCGATACCACCTCCGAGAAGGGGTTCCTGAGGGGGGTGGTAGTTTCAGCTATGGTGGCTGCCAGAGGCAAAGTGGTTCCCAGACTCGAGAGGAGAGCTGTTTTCCAGAGCAGGACAGAACCTGCAAATACAGGACAGCTCATCCTGGGAGTTTTCTGGCCTCTCTGGGGAGGGCAGGGGGACCGTGTCCATCCAAGGGTGGCCCTTGCCCGGGGAGGGTGCCGATCCCTTCCTGGTGTGGCTGGCAGAAAGCATCAGGGCTCCTGCCCATGGAATCACCTGGCTCTGCCGTGCTGTGGGTCCCAGGGAGCCGTGCAGGCACGCGGGCCTGCAGGACGGGCTGGCTCCTGTGGTCGCCCAGCCATGTGCTTGCCATTACCGCCCACAAGCCGGGGCGGGGCCGGGGGGAGGCCGCAGGGCTCTCCCTCACGTGTCCTGGCCTTGTGTCAGCACCACCCATCCCCTGCGGTTTGAGAAGGCCATGGAAGGGGACCCCTGCAAGGGGCCATGGGGGTGTGGCCTTGGAGATGTGCAGCTGGGGAGAGAGGGGAGAACTCTGAGGCCAGAGGGGCATTTTCAGGGAAAAGCAGTGTGTGTGTGTGTTTGTGTGTGTGTGTGTGTGTGCTGGGGGGGGGGTAGAGCAGGGGAGATAGGTTGGGGTGCAGAGGGGGACGGTGGGACGGGGAAGGATGGTGGGGGGCAGTCCTGGAGGAGAGAGGGGGATGGTGGGATTAGGAAAAGCACAGAGGGGAGCTGTGGGGGGAGGGGAGACTGTAGGACCCGGAAAGGACATGGGGAGTCCTAGAGGAGACAGGGGGACTGTGAGATGGTCTGGGGGAAGCACAGACAGGAAGTCAGCAGGGGAAGGAGAGTGTGGGCTTAGAGGCACATGGGTAGGTGACCCTCCTGGAGGACGGTGGGCGGCAGTGGGCCTGGGCGTGCCATGGGCTGCAGGAGCGGTGTGGAGAGATTCTCTCTTTCCCTTCATCATTCCTTCCATTCACACCCCGGCAGTGCTCTGTCCCCTGTGCTCAGTGCCCTCCATGACTTGTTCGTCATCCTCCTTCCTCACCAGCCCGCACACCCCATGCCTGTCCGGGTCACAGCTCTGTCCCCAGAGCCACACCCATGCCTAGCCCTGGGGAGCCCCTAAGCACCAGTGTGCCGAAGGGTCAGAGGATGGAATTTCTGCGTGGGTAGGGAAACGTGCCCTGTTTACACACTTGGACGCGGGAAATTTCAGAGGCCCAATGGCCCACAGTTTTGCTGCCTCGTGGCCTGTTGCGCTCCCCCTCCCCTTAGGCCCAGGGGTCGTCAAACGTCATGTCTGGAGCTCAGAGGCTTGAGATGCGGCAGAGAGTGGGGATGGGGAGATGTGTGAGGCCGGTGGGTGAGAAGCCTCTGCGAGTCAGCCGCATGTGCCCAGACCCCCAGGGCTAAGGACAGAGCCGACCACGCTGGAGACTGCACTTGGATTCTGTCCCTCCGGCATGCCTGTCCTCACCTCAATGATGTAATCTCTGCCATCCTTGCTGTGGACGGCCTTGACGGCGCAGATGTCCAGGCCACCAAACATTTCTGAGCAGCTGTCCACCCACAGCCTGTACCTGCAGGACGGATAGACAGACAGTGAACATCGGGGGAGGGAGCAGGAAGGGGGAGCAGAGGGAGAGAGACAGGTAGAGACAGAGAGAAAGACACGGACGCATGGATAAACAGGCCACAGGACAGAGAGAGACCGGCGCACGCGTTCAGAGACGGACAGGTAAAATAACAAGAGACAGAGATGCAGCAAGACAGACAGAAGGGAAACGGAGAGGCAGCGGGAGGGACAGAAGGGCGTACAAACAAAGCAGAGACGCAGATGGATAGAGAGAGAGAGAGAGAGAGAGAAAGGAGAGGGACTAGAAAGGGAGCCAGGAAGCAAGAGAGAAAGAGGAAAGATGAGGGGGAAAAGGAATGAGAGGTGGCAGAGGTCTCAAGACCCAGCCCCTGTCCCATCCGGACCTGGCTGGCTCGGTAGCAGTGGGGAGCTTGTCCCCACCCGGAGACATCTTGGACACCCGGCCACTCCCTCGATCTTTTTCCCTTGGGAAAGCTGCTTGAAGGGCTCAGAAATCCCTCCCAGGCCGCCCTCTGAGCCCCAGCGACCGTGCTCCATGAGAGCCGGCAGGGGACAAAGGGTGCATTCTGCCCTGAGCCTGGGGCGGGCAGGCAGGGGAGCCTGGCAGGCTGCTCTCCCGGCCGGGGCCTGGCCCTCTGGACCCAGTGCTTTTGTTCCCTTTCCAGCCACTCGAGGGCTGCAAGGTCAGTTTGTTTTGCAGGGAAAGATCTCAATGCTGGACTCTGACCCTGCAACAAGGGGACGGTTGTATCTGGAGAAGTCTTCCCGGGCCTACACTTGGCTTCCCTTGTGGTGGCTGGATTTGGAAGTCACAGGGGACTTTGTGTCAATATTCTTGCTTTTCTCCTCACTCTCCAGGGTCACATGGGGCACGCCTGCTCTGAGATCTATTTGTGTCTCTGAGCCATACGGCCTGGAATGAGGAGAGATCATGGCTGGAGGGTTCTTAGAACCAACTCTCTCATCCTTATGGCCAAGTCCGATTGAGGGCCGGAGAGGCAGAGAGGCAGAGCAGCTTGGCCAGGTCACACAGCAGGATGGTCATAGAGCCAGGATTACACAGATCTCCGGGCTCTTTGCTCAGTTCTTTCATTCAGCTGTAGCAAGGAGCATGTGAGATTACAGAAAGAAAAGGAAGGATGAAAACTCACACCTTTTCACCTCCTGATAGGTACCAGGCAGGCTGTCTGTGCGGGCTGACCATTCTCTAACCCCCACCATAACTCTGTCAGGAAGGTTGAACCCATCTTTCTGAGGGGACAATGAGGCTCAGGAAGCTTAGTCAGTCACATGCTGGCTTCCAAACCTAGATTCTGTCTGATTCCACAATCCAAGCCAGACACCCTTCCTCCCAGTCGGGACACAATGCAGCCTGTTCTCTCTCAGCAGGGCAGACCAGTGACCTGAAGGCTTGCTAGTCATTTCCTCAATAATTTTGGGTAAGCGTCTTCCTTTTGAAGCCTCAGTTTCCTTATCTGAGAAATGGGAAGGCCTAGGTATTATTCTCATTGTGCATCAGCATCACCAGGAGAGTCGAGCAAATACACGCAGAGTAAACATTTAGCTCTGTGGGCCCTGCCCTATGTTAGAGCACTCTCTCCATGCTTTTAAAGCTTCTCATTGGATTCCTTTGGCAGCCACCATTGAGGATGACCTTTGGTCCTCAGAACTCTAAGTGCCCCGGGGCTCTCTGACCAGGGTCCCCATATTTGGCTGTAGTGGCTGACAGGTGAGGCACTTTCAGTTTAAGGAGACTGGTGCCCTGAGACACCTTCCTAAATCAGGTTTCTTCTCCATGAAAGATGGAAGTCTGGACCAAGACCCAGAGAAAACTGGTTTCTAAGAGGCTGTTTTCCAACGATGAATTCCCAGAATACCTACCAGTTGCACCCCATGGGGCACAGACCCCCCCTTCCCTGGGCCAAGGAAGGGGCTTTATGGGTGGGGCAGTGTGGAAGAGACTGGAGACCATGGGTCCACGCTCCCCTCCAGCTGGGTGGGACCAGCACCGACCAAGCCACACTGCTGGTTTTGCTGAGGAGTCAGGCTACTTGGCAAACAGGCCAGGTGGAAAGAGGAGCCAGAGTCTGTTGATGGGCCCCCAGAGATTTCCCCCATGGAGGTGGGATTGGGGAGCTCTGACCCAGCCTTTGGGAGTACTGCCCATGATCTACAGAAGGGAAAGTGAGTCCTAGGCCCAAGTGGACCCGGGCTTGATGTAGGCTCTTGCAGGCCCACATGGCCGGGAACTGGGCAGAGCTGGGGATATGGTGGTCTGTTGGGGCCATTTGTGAGCATCTCATCAGGCATCTCAGAAGGCTGGGCTCACGTTCTGGAAAGGCCATGGGGAAAAGGACCATGATGTCCTGTGGATGCTCAGTGGGAGAAGGAAGTGACTGCCTCCAACCAGATGATTTGGGCCATGAGCACACCCCTCCCCGAGGCCAGAGGGCATACGTGGGCCCCCAAAGTGAGGGCCTCAGCTGCCCCTGGGGGCTGATGGGAAGGAAAGGCAGCCCCTCCCTGCGATGACTGCTACTGGGTGAGCTCCTGAACCTTCCTCTCCCGATCAGGCACTCTGGCTGATCACCTCCAATTAACAACTGCAGCAGTTCACAGAGATTAGTTAACTTGCTCCAGGTAACCCGGCCTGGAAGGGACAGGACCACTTGCTTTCACTCGCCTTCAGCTTCTTTGAGCCTGTGAGCCATGAGTTCCAGGAAGGGAGACAACTTGTCTGTCTTGTTTGCCACCGTTTCCCTGGTGCTTCCCTCAACACCTGGCTCCCAGCTCATGTTCCTCAAATGACGGACAAGGAAATGAAGGAATGCCTCCCAGCTCCTACTCATTCTTTACAAGGCGACTGCGGCACTGCTTCCTTCAGGAAGACTTCCTTGACCTCATCCCTCCCTAGTCTGCGTTGGGTATCCCTTTCCTGCGCGCCCTCTGCAAGCACCCACAGCCCACTCTCACCCCCACATACCACACGCCATCTGCTATGTTGGCTGAGGAGCCCGGAGTAGACCTCTGTAGTTTTAGTCTGCACAATATTGATGTCACGTGGTGTCAAAGCAACCCCCTCCCTGCCCCTCCCAGTCATGGCCGGCCCAGTGACTGGTCCCACAGCAGTCTCCAGGGGTGGAGACGTGATGTGGGACCAGGCAGCTGTTCAGGTGCCACTTCTGGGCCATAGTGATTGGCTCAGGGATGGTCATGTGACCCAGGGCAGGCCAATCCATAAAGAAGGCTCACTTCCAGGCTTTGGTTGAGGTGGCTGGGAAAGAGTTTTGTCCTGCCGGGCTTGACAGCGTCAGGATGGAAACCTGAGCCACTGTGAGCTACCAGATGAACACAGTGGCAGGAATGAAGCCGACGCAGAAGAAAGCTGAACTCAGGAGTGTGCGGATGAGCCCTAAGCTCTTACCTAGAGCCGTACCTCTGGCATTTTCATTGCTACAAGCCAACCAACCCCCCTCTTGTCTCTGACCAATGAGATTTGTGTTCTGACACCTGCAGTGGACACAGAATCTCTGAAGGGAAGGGCTGGATCTTTTCATCTTGACCCCTTTGGTACATGGCACAACATGGCATGCAGTAGGCACTCAACGAATGCTCACTCAACAGATCTTTCTGCCCCCAAAGCCCACACTCTATCCATTCTCATTGCATGCCTGCACACAGAGGTCATGGGGCCCGCAGGAAAGAACGTGTGTATGCTGCTGGCCCCGGAAGCAGGTGACTGGCCCTCCTTCAGGTGAGGAGAGTTCCCAGCAGTGCTTAAAGACAGAAAGACCTAAGGGACCTTCAGACAAAGTGCACATATTATATTCATGATTCAGTGGAAATAACCTCTTCCTCCTGACACTGAGCTGAAAAAAGAAATCTGAGAGAGGAATGGACATTCCAGGGCCCTGGTGAGAAGAATGGACATTCCAGGGCCCTGGTGCCCTAATAAGGTTGGTTTTCGTGTACCTGTCAGAACACAGAGGGGACTGGGGAGAACTCCCTGCTCTCTCTGCAGTAGCTGTGCAGGGCTGGAAAAGACCCCAGGACCTGGAGTTAAGACATCAAGGATCTACTCTCAGCTCTGTCATTGCTCAGTTCTGTGACCCCAGGCGAGTCACTTTCCCTCTCTGAATTTGCTTCTGCCACCTGTAAGGTGGGATTATAATACCATCTACACTGTAGGGGGTGGTGCAATAAATGGCTGCCCTGTCTAGGAAAGTGCTCTGTGGGTAGTGAGGCCCTGGCCAAAGAGTGAGGTGGCATTCCTTATGGGTCTCTTGTATCCCTCCCCCACCTCCTGCTGGGGCTGCTGCTGTGCCCTATTACACCTCCTCTGTCTCTTACCTCTCTGTCATGGCCACCTGCTCCAGCATGGCAGAGCCTGTGTTGGCCTTCCAGTTTCCAGAGATGGAGGTTCTCCTGTATCAGAAAAATTAACACCAAGGGCATTAGGACCTCTGTCACTGCTCTGCTTTTCTTCTTTGCTTTGGCTGTTAGGAGGCTCCAATTCAAATATCTGGCTCACATTCTGGCATGTGTTGGTAGGAACACATCTTGCCCCCAGCTTTATTTGCCTGTTTTTATTTTCCTTTAGGCTGATTGTCATATTGACTTGTTGGATCTTATGTATCTTTTTCTAGGCCACCTTTGAAGTCCAAAGATTATTACTTTTTCATTTAAATTCAATTAGCCAACATATAGTAACATCCTTAGTTTCAGATGTAGAATTCAATGATTCATCAGTTGCATATAATACGCAGTTCTCATCACATCATGCGCCCTCCTTAATGCTTGTCAAGCAGTTACCCATCCCCCCATCCACCTCCCTTCCAGCAGCCCTCAGTTTGTTTCCTAGAGTTAGGAGTCTCTCATGGTTTGTTTCCCCTCTCTGATTTCTTTCCATTCTATTTTTCCTCCCTTTCCCTGTGGTCCTCTGTGCTGTTCCTTACATTCCACATATGAGTGAAACCATATGATAATTGTCTTTCTCTGATTGACTTATTTTGCTCAGCATAATACCCTCCAGTCCCCATCCATGTCGATGTAAATGGTAGGTATTCATCCTTTCTGATGGCTGAGTAGTATTCCATTGTGTACATATACCACATCTTCCTTATGCATTCATCTGTCAATGGACATCCCGGCTCCTTCCATAATTTGGCTATTACGGACATTGCTGCTATAAACATTCAGGTGCACGTGCTTCTAAAGATTAAATTTAAAAATGTCTGTGCCATCAGATGAAATCTTTCAAATCTTGGCCTCTTATTTTTGAAAAGGAAACCTAGGGCAGTAGAGCCATTAGTGATTCTGGAGTTTCTTGAGGACTCCAAAATGTAGGAAAAATGATCCATGGAGAGAAGAGGACACTTTTTCATGGTGAAAGGAAGGAAGGCCTTCTGGCCTCAACACCCCTTCTGTTCCTATGTCTTTTCTGCTCTAGCAACACCAACCTCCTTTGCGGTGCTCCAATGCCAGGGCTTTTTCCTAGGTCAAGACTTCCCTTTGCCCAATCCAGTCTTCGTCTCCATCTTTGCCTGCCCATCCTTCGCATTTCATATGAGATGTGACTTCCCAACAGCCCATTCCCCCAACAAGAGTAGATGCCCCTAAACCAATGTTTAGTCTCGCTAATCTCACTTGGAATGACCGCTTTAGTGTCCAGTCTTCTCCAAGGGCAGGCAACGTGTCTGACTCATCCCTTGTCCCCCCAGTGTCCAGAGGGACCTCGTATGTAGAAGGTACCCAGTAAATAACTCCTGGGTAAGGGACTGTGTATACTGGGGAAAATCAAGACAAATAATCTCCGGTGGTATATTTGGACTCAGCTAAGACTGAATGAGTATAAGCAGAGTGGTGCAGGTAAAGCTTTTTGTTTCATGGCCAAGGGAAGGCATGTGCTTGAGATTAAAGGGTAAAGCGGGAGGAGGAATTACCACACAAATATATCCTTCTAAAACAGAAAAGAAGGTATATCTGAAGACAAAAGATGCTGAGAATTGCTGATGGCCAGCAAGGGCTAGAATTGTCAAGGGGTGCAGTGACATTGATAAGAGTTATGTCCTTTCAGTTCAGCCCAACTCAACTCAATTCAATTCAGCAAACACTCACTGGGCCACTCTGTGTCCTGGGTATTAGGTTTGTCTTGGTAACCCATCCTAAGGCTGCTCACTACCTGGAATTGTGGACTGGAGTAGAGACACAGTAAGGTTAGCAGCATACCCGAGTAGTGAAGATCTTGGAGAAAGCAAAGGAGAAACCAGAGTCAATCAACATGACCCCCAGAAAGTAACCACTGAATGTGCCTGGAAGGGTGGTAACATTGATATAGTGGGATCTGCATGGCGGCAAGAGAAGGGAAGAACTGACTTGAGTCAGACAGATGCAAGGTTGAATCTTGGTTCCAGCATTTTCTGGCTGTATAACTATGGACACCATCTGTGAGTCCTTATTTTTTCCATTGGTAAAATGGGAATGATCTCCATCCTTATATATAATGTGGACTAAAAGAAATAGTCCTACAAATGTCTTAGTCCAATTATTTATCAGTCAGTGGAGACAAGAAAAGAAGGCATCGCAATGCCAGAAGCAGCAGGAACACAAGCCAGATTGCTCTCCTGCCAAGAAAACAGTAATAGCGAGAGTTGCTATTCGATGGGCGCATTCTCTCTCTGAGACATGGGTCTAAGGGTTCCATGAACACTGGCACATTCAGTCTCATAGAAACTAATGAGACAGATACTACCATTATTACCATTTCTACTGAGTGGCAGAAACCACCAATTTGTATCTGAGAAACTCCATGCTCTTAACCATGACTCTTTATGGCAGAGCCCATCACAGGCTGGGGAAAAAGACTCACTTGGCTGAAATGTGATGCAGCTGCTAGAATGTAGGACAGTATGTGGACTGTGCCAGAAGAGTCGACCTATATTGCAAATGCATGATGTCGACCTCCTTGCTGAAGAGGGTGGGCGTGGGTGCTAAGGTGTGTACCCAAATAATCTTGGAAGAGAGTGGAGGGGAGCTGTACCTGAGCACCGCCCTGGAGTGGGTAAAGCTCTTTCCCACGGGGCTCCACTTCATTCATGGTTCTGCACTTGGACTGGGACTGAACTGAAGTAAATGGATGGCGGCTGGTAAGAGCCAGGATTTTCCCTGTTAGAGTGGGAAGTTATAGATAAGCAATCTGGGAAGGCCGAAATGAATCATGTGGTACTAGAGGAAAGTCGGAGACATCAATATGAACCCTCTTTAGCTCTAGATAGAGCTGGAAATATATAGAAATAATTACAGATATGTGTGCACGCATGGGTTAAGGTACATCTATGAATTTCCAAGCTCCATCCGCTGAGGCCCGAGTCACAATGACCTCCCAGTAGCAACAGCACAGAGGTCTGAGTGCAGGGCAGGAAGTGGGCCAGAAAGGAGTTTGAATGGGCAGAGAGGATGCTCTACACTGAGGTCTGACATGAACCTCCCCTCCCTCGGACAGGGGCCAACCCAGGGTCCAGGAAAAGCCATAACTAATGACAAGCTGGAGCTGCCAGGGCACAAAGGCTTAGCATAAAGAATGCAGCAATGAGCTAATCTTCAAGAAGAGAAACTGGGACAAGGTGTCGTCAATGTCAAGTGGAAACGTGAACAATGAGGAGAGGAGGGAAATGATATCATGACGGATGGTGGAGATCTCAGGAATGCACTGGACTGCTACACTGGAATGTTCCCCAACCCAGAGGGGGCAGGGAAGAGCCGACCTTATCACCCCGAGGGCATCTGAGAGCAGTGACAGGTCTGGCCTTGTTCATGGGTGGCAGTGAGTAACTGGCAAGATAGGGCAGAAGTCTTCCTTGAGAACTGGCTCTGTCCCTTTCCTGGGAATCTTTCCTTAGAGGTAAGTCTAAAGAAAGTCTGCCTTTCAACTTCAAGGAAAGGGTCTGCCTCTTCTCCGGCTCCCCAGGCAATGGCAGAGTGGAGTAGCTGCAGTGAAGATTGTGGGACCCACTAAGCCTAAAAGGGCCATGTGGCCCTTTATGGAAAAAGTCTGCTGAGGCCCAATCTAGGCAATCCAGGTAGTGCAGAAGCAACCTGAGATAATGCACGAATAGATGTGTCTGGCTGTGGTCAATACAACTTTATTTACAGAAACAGGTAGGAGCTGGATTTTAGCTGGTGGGTAGTGGTTTGCTGACCCCGACCTAGAGCAAAAGCTCCAGAGTGCAAAAGCCTGCAGAGAGATTTCCAAAGGTCCCCAGCCTGCCCTGGCAGACCTCGGATGGGGAGCTGTGCACACGGCCAGGGCTCCAGGAACGGTTGGCAACTAGGCACTGATTAGCTCTCTGAGGTCTTGTCATTTCAAGGAGAACCAACAATAACATTCCAAAATGAGACACAGAGAGGACTTAAAGCAGATAAGACCTCCCACCTTTTCAAGAAGTCTCATTCTCATGACCGCAGTAACTTGAGCATGAGTCATCCTCTGCCAGAACCACCTCTGGGCTGAATGTGTGTTGAATTTCTGGCATTCATTCCCCTTCCCTTTGTCACAGCACCTCTACTCCCACTGGGGACTGACCCCGCCCAGATTGTGTATCATCTTGGTGGGACTCTCCATACTGGTCTTCTGCCCTTCTCTAATCGGTAAGCCCGTGATCCAAGTTGGATTAATCAGCACTGTTTCCACGGAATCACAACCTTGAGTTAAGCACTGAAAATGACTCAGGCAGATGCACTTTCCAATGGGGGTGCCATGAAAATTGTCTGTTGCTCAGGCCACGCAGATTCCTGCAGCTGCCTTGAATTGTAATACTTCTGAAATTGACAGTTGAGTGGTTTTGTTTGTTTTTAGGGTTTCTGATCATTCGTGGCTTTCTAATAAATTCCCTTTCCAAACTCCATCAAAGTAGTCAGGTGTGGTTTCTGTTGCTTGCAGCCAGAGAAATCTGATGTCCTCTCCTGATTGGTCTTACTAGGCCCAGGGAAACTTCTCTGCAGCCCATGGCCCCAGAGACAGCTTTTTATAAATGCAGGCCAGATCATACCACTTCTCTGCTCAGAAGAAAATGGAACAGAACCTAAAACCCTCAGCAAAGCATTCAAGGCCCTCCTTGACTTGTCCCCAAGTTTCTCTTTCAGTCTGCTCTCTTATGATATACATCTCATAGATACTTGAAGTCCCCCTCAAACATGCCAAGTAGCTTTCTTCTTCTGGGAGAAGCAGCTCTCTTTGTGTAGACAGAGTTCTACCCCATGATAAGGTTGAGAAAGCATCAGGACTTAGCCATACTGACCAGAAAAGAAGGGCAGTAAGTGGACATAAAGGGAGAATAATGAGCTGCTGAAGGGTCTCTATCCTGCAGTGGAGGAGACAGGGCTGGACCAGCATCTGTAATCTCTGTTCCTCCTATGTCCTCCTCCCTCCCTCCCAGCAACCCAGCCCCTGCCCAAAGACTCACATGTAAGCTTTGTAGTTGGATCCGATTTTCTGGATGCGGATGTCATACTTGGAGTCAATGAAGGCCTCAGTGGTGGCGTAGGTTTTGGCCATAGCCACCATGCTGGTGATGTCCTGGTAGTCATGCTGGTTTTCTACTTTGATCTGTTTGGGAGGATCATGGGGTGAGTGCCAGCCTGCCAGCATTCATGGAGCACCTACCCAATGCCAGGACCCAGTGTTTTGTGTGTTTAGTGACTTTGAGAAAGTCACCTGCCTAGCAGGAGAGACAGACATAAGAAACAAGTTATTCCACTACATACCGGTAGATGAGGAAGGGAACATTCCACTGGAGTTGTCAAAAGAATCTTTACAGAACAGGTGAGCTCTGAACTGGGGTTGAAAGAATACGTATAATTTTCAGCCAGGGCGTTTCTATGGAGGGTAGATGGGACCGGCAAAGCAGAGGGCAGAGGAGCCATACAGGGATGGGGAATACACAAGTGGTTCAGACTGGCTGATGGGGCTGGAGGATGATGAATGGCTGAGGTGGGTTGTCAGGGAACATACCTTGGGGGACCTCAATTGCTTTAGTAAGGGATTAGAATTTCAGCCTGCGGGCTCTGGAAAACCACTGGAGGAAGTGGAGGAGTTTAAACAAGAAAGGAGCCTAATTTGTGTTTTAGAAAAATCCTTCATCACTGGGGGTTATACGCAACTAATGAATCATTGAACACTACATCGAAAACTAATGATGTACTATATGTTGGCTAGCTGAATTACAAAAAAAAAAATCCTACAAGTATTTGCATGGTGGGCTGTAAGGTAGGTTGAATGTGACACGGGCCTGGGGACAGTTGGAAAAAAAGGAGTATATATAAATGTGTGTGTAGTGTGTACGTGTTGGGTATGTGGATGTAGGTTATATGTATGTGCAGTTTGTGGGGGGAAATGTGTGTGATGGGGAGTCCATGTGTGTGGCATAGGTGTGTTATATGTTATATATGTGGTGTGTTGTATGTGGTGCTTGTGTGTACAAGCAGTGTGTGTGTGCATGTGCACCTATGCATATGTGATGGGCAAGGCTGGTTGTATTCAACCCAAGGCCTGGGGGAGAAACTCACACTGTTTACTGGGTTGAGGCCAAGAACATGAAGTGGTGCTTTGGGGTCAAGGAGAGGTCCCAGGAGAAGTTCCAAGGCCAAATAAATGCAGGGGATGAGGCCAAAGTTCTGTGACCATGACCTCAAGACAGAAAAGTTGACTGCCAGCTGCTGTGGCCCACTGGGAGTGCTGCCCCCTCCCCTTTACCCTCACCTGGATAGCAGAGGAGTCTGATGCTGGACCAGAGGTGGGCAGAGCCCAGATCCCCTGTGTGTGTGTGGGGGGGGGGTTGGCCGGTGCTGAGGAGCTTGTGTGGGAGGCTGTCTGGTCCTTAAAGTCCCTCCTCATCCTCTCCTGTCTCTCTTAGAGCCTCACCAGTGCCCTGACCACCCCATCCCCGCAGGAAGTTGCACACACCCAACCTCACAACTTCCAAAGAAGCTTCACAGCTCTCTCATGGGATGCAAAACAGGATTGTGAGGTGGGCAGTGTGGGCATTATTATGGTCATTTAACTGATGCAGAAACATATTTCTTGCCTCGTCCAAGGCCATAGGGCAGCTAAGCACAGAGCTGGGAAGGAAGCTCAGGACTCCAAGAGCACAGCTGTTCTCCAAACCATCTTCAGGGTATCTTACAAGTGCACGCCTGCTGTTCCACCCTAACACATGGGAAACAATGATGGGGAGTGAGGCTTAGCACACCTTATCTCTTCTTGGCTCTCTCAGAGTCCCAGCCTCTCAGCGATGATGCCGAGTCCTACTTTGCGGAACAAATAAAAGTGACCAAGCAAGAGTTCCCTATTTGCCATCCCTTTCTAAGCTCACCAGCTTTCCCGCTCCTTCTTCTAGATGGCGGTGTGCCTCCTCCCACTCATGGCTGAACCTGCCCTTTGTTCTAGGTCTTCTAAGACTGACTGCTCACTGCCCCCTCCTCCTTCAGGAATAGGACCCTTAAGTTTTATCGGGGCATCTAGTCTCTCAGCTAAAGATGGATTTTTCCAGTCTCCCTCCTAGATAGACGTAGCCAAGTCTTGGAATCTGGTCAGTGAACACGAGAGTGGATGCGCTATGAGCAACCTCAGGGTGGTGCCTTTACCACAAAGGGAATCTTCCCAGTCAGTCTCTTTTCCCTCTTCCTTGGCTGGAATCTCAGACCACAGGATGGAAGCCACATGCTGAGGATGGCTGAGTAATAAGGTCAATGGAACCTGGATTCCCAACACCATGGAGTCCCCAATCTACCCTTGACTGTGCATGTTCAGACTCTTACATGAGAAAGAAATGGACTTTAATCTTGTTTAAGTCACTGTTATTTGGTTCTTGTTAAACCATTCAAACTATATTTCAGCCTTGTATTTTTTGTCTTTTGCTCTCTGTTGATCCTTTATATTTTGGGTCAACATGATTATGGGTCCTCCATTCTCCTCAAATTGTTCCTGCTTTTCAGTACCCCAGGTACTCCATGCTCTCTCTATCTCCTCATTTCCCACTCATCCCCAAACCCACCATCTTCAAATGTCGCTCCCCACTACTCCACTGAAACTGATTTGGCAAATGTCACCTGTCATCTCCTCACTGGCAAATCTGATAGCGTTCCTTTGCGCGGCATCCTGTTTGGCATTCCGTAACAACTGAAATTGCTGAGCTTTTTGAAACTTGGTTTCTACACTATCACTCTCGTCTGGTTCTCTTTTTTCCTGCCAACTTCTTCACTTTATCACCTCCCCTTCCTCCAACTTTCCCTCTAATGATCAGAGCATTCCATCTTCAGCCAACATTTGGGGTCTTGTGGAGAGAGAGAGTCACCACAATGAAAGAAAGGGTGGTCGTGTGGGGGAAGCTTGCAAGGACAGCTTGTCTAATTCAGTTTTGTCCCTGGGTGGCTCTGGAAAGGACCAGAACTTCTTCCTAGACAGCATAGCATACATGGCCAGATGTCTTGGACACTTTGAGCTGCCCACAACGTCCATTCTCTTCTATGGTCATAAAGCACCCTGATCTGGGGGCACACGACCTCCCACAGAGTAAATGTCATACTTCCCTAGCTCCCAGGCCCCTGTGTGTGACCATGTGATCATGTTTTCGGCTTCTGCAAGCAGAAATGGAGTCCGAACTTCCAGGCTTACTATTAAAGGGAAGGATTTTTGCTCTTCCTGCTAGTTGGAGTTGACATTGTGGCTGAGGAGCAACACGCCAGGTATGCATGATCAACAACATGGAAGGAGGCTGGGCCCTTAAAACCAAGGAAGTTCCATGTGAGCCCTGGGCTGCTTTCACCCAGACCATTGTGTGTGAGAGAAAGTCCGGGCTTATTTAAGCCACCTTAGGTCTTTTGTAACCCAGCTGAACTTTGTCCCAGTTATTATAGGAGCCCTAAGTATTTGTTGAATGCATCACGCATGCATTCATCTCTTCACAGGAAAGACAAAAGAGAGCAAAGAGAGACAGTGTAAACATAGGGGTTTAATGAAATATTTAGTTAACTAATTAGTGGTCAGCCCAGCCTCTCCTTGTGCACCTTTTCTGGGTGGTTTGGGATTGCGGTGCTCACCTTGCCCTCTCCTCTAGTGAGGATATAATCCTGGTTTCTTGTATATGGACTCTTCTAAAACCCCAGGACAAGCCCTGGCTTATGTCCCTGGCAATTTTTTTTTTAAGATTTTATTTATTTATTTGACAGAGAGAAATTACAAGTACACTGAGAGGCAGGCAGAGAGAGAGAGAAGGAAGCAGGCTCCCTGCGGAGCAGAGAGCCTGATGCGGGACTCGATCCCAGGACCCTGAGATCATGACCTGAGCCGAAGGCAGCGGCTTAACCCACTGAGCCACCCAGGCGCCCCTGTCCCTGGCAATTTTAAGTTCTTTTCCTTCCAGAGGGCCTTCAAACTGTGCATCTCTGGGCCCTGTAAAGCGTAGCTCCGCTGATGTCTTCCTCCCATTAGATGGTCAGCTTCTCAAGCACAGACAATGAGTCTCCCCCACAAGTCATAACACAGGTGTCTGTCACAGATGCATCCAATGTGTTTGCTGGATTGAATTTAAGAAGACTGGATAAAGATCCACTCGTAACATGGGAGGGGGCAGGGAAGTGGGAAGAAGAATATGGGAGTTAGGAAAAAGGCAAAGAAAATATGTGTCCCCAAAACTGGTCTTTTCACAAGGTGAATTTTTCTGTAACTGCTTGGACTGGGTTCTATGCTCTTGGAGGTTTCTTTCCATTGTGAGAACCCGATCAAATAAGAAACTGTGGGGAAGTGGGCAGGGGGCCTGGGGCAGGGTGTAGTGGGTCCTTGAGGGGACTCTGGCATGGTCCTGAGGCAAAAGGATAGGCCGGGGTCAGGGGGCACTGAGGCCGGGCAGCCACAGGGATGAAGTGGCTGCTGGCCTGGAGAGGGAGTCTTGGCACTCTGCTTTATTTACTAGCTGGAAAACCCTCCAAATGTTCACAGAGACAAGCTGAAAACAGGAAGCCCTAAATGAACTGTGATTTAAGATTACCCATTTGCTGCTCTGGGGACCTGCAGTGGGGTCACCACAGACTCCCTGACTCTGAATTCTCCCTCCCATGTCTCTGCCTCCCTCTCCTCTCCCTTCCCTGCCTCTTCTTTCCCTCTTTCTCTGCCATGCTTGTCTTCTCTCCCTGTACCCTACGCTGTTCTACCTGCTCTTGTGTGTTTGTGTGCATGGGTGTGGTTCGTCCTGAGGGGGGCCAGGTGGTGGGCATGGAGACAGAGAGGGCAGAAAGGGAGAGAACCCTGAATCTCCTTGATGGGATTCACCTCAGAGGTCTCCTATCCCAGCCTGTGATGGGGGAGTCCTCTTCTTCTTTGGTAGATTGTCTGCATTTGCTTAAACACCTCTGAGAACAGGGGGCTCACTACTGGGCAAGAAAGTTAATTTCCCCTTGGGGAGCTTCTGTTGTACATAACACCCAGAATGAATGAATGGTCCCAGTTATTGATCATGAAAGGGAATTCTCAGCCCTCAGCCTTGTGTCTACTCTTCACACCCTTGAGGAGGGACAGCCAGGTATGCCTAAGTTATTCTCTTCTTTAACCCACCCTAACACAAGCAGGTTCCAGACCCTCTACTACCTTGAAATGCTCTCATTTGACAATCTCCTAAACTATGTGGTGTCCGGAATCACACCCAACTACAGATGTGGTTTCACCAGCTGAGACTGGAGAAGACTGTCACCTCCCTCTACATGCAATACATCTGGCAGATGTACATCAGTCAGGCTCCTGCCCCAGAGCCTTTGCACTTGCCATTTGTTGCCTGCGTGGCCTGTATCCTCCCTTCATTCAGGTCTCTGCTCAGAGCAGTCTTTCCTGACCCATAGCTGTGCCACACCACCTCCCACCCAGCACTCCTTATCCACTGTACCCCGCTTAATTTTTCTTCACAGCACTCCCCCCATCCCACTTCACACCATTATCTATTTATTTGTTTGTCATCTCTCTTCCTTACCATTCTATTAGAATGGAGGCTCTTCAAGACCTCTGTGGGATTTCAAGCACTGAAAACAGCATTCAAGGAGCAACAAGCAACCGACAGATTTGGCTAATGATTGAATAAATATAGCTAAGTGTTGCCAGGTATGTACTGAGTGTCCATTATATTCAGGTAATTACTGACTGTTTTTCCAGAGACTATGCTGGAGCCTGGGGATGCAATAGGGAAAAAGAGATTTATGATTTTAATCCAAATGGAGCTTTGAGCCGCTTCATTACTTGCCCCTATTAACTTGGCTTAATACAATGGTAGTTTTTCTAAGATCCATATAGAGCTCGCTTGAAGCTAATATCTTCAGGTCATTTGGAAACATAAGATCCTGATAATTCACGTCTCTCTGTGCGTGGACCTGAGTGCGTCCAGTCCCAGAGCAGGACTTTACATTTCCCCCTGTAAATATTAAAACTCTCATGTTTTCATCTGTCCCTTCACCTTCCAATATTGACTCTGTCACCTAACCCGTTAACTACCCCACTCAGCTCTATGTCAATCATGATATTGGTGCCCCTGTGCTATATCTAATTCCAGCTGTTTGACCTGATTTAAGGCACTTCTCTAAGTTCTAGTTTTCTTATCTGTTACATGAGATAACAACTGCCTTGTAGGGTTATTATGATCTTTAAAGAAGATTTTATGTATATACATATGTATGTATGTATTTTAGAGGGAGAGAGAGCATGCGCACAAGTGAGTGAGGGGGAGGGGCAGAGGGGGAGGAAGAGAGAGAATCTCAATCAGACTGCCTGCTGAGCATGGAGCGGGGCTCAGTCTCACCACCCGGAGATCAGGACCTGAGCCAAAATCAAGAGTTGGATGCTTAACTGACTGAGCCACAGGCACCCCAGATTATTATGATTTTTAAATGAAATTATAGTGAATGTAAAAGTATCTACTTAGCATGGTGTTTGGCACCCAGTAGGTACTCAGTAAAAGCTGGTTCTCTTAAATAAGCGTTGTGATTCTTTGTTGACACTGAACCACCAATAAACACTTCTTACACAGTTATTTACACAATTATTTATCCTGTAGCTACAATATCTATCTCCTGTATAAGCACCCAAATTGATGAAGAGTTCTTTTTAGATCAACTGCAGCTCATTAATGCAGAAGGAGTAAGAGAACAAGGACATCATCCTTCTGCAACTACCTCCTTAATGCAATAATGGGTCTAGGCAACAGTGATCCATGTAAGACCTCTGGGAAAGGCTGATGGAGAACTTCCAAATGTGCGGACCAGGCAGACAGTACCTGAATTCACAGGTCAGTCTTTTTTTTTTTTTTTTTTTTTTTTTTAAGATTTTGTTTATTTGAAAGAGAGCATGAGAGAGAGAATGAGAGAAGAGAAGGTCAGGGGGAGAAGCAGATTCCCCATGGAGCTGGGAACCTGATGCGGGACTTGATCCTGGGACTCTGGGATCATGACCTGAGCTGAAGGCAGTTGCTTAACCAACTGAGCCACCCAGGCGCCCATCACAGGTCTTAAATCCCAAAAGACAGGCAGACATGACTATGTCTACAGATGTGCAAGGAAAACATCCACTACCAACTGGAAAGTATTGCCAAAACCCAGAACCTGAGTCACAGCAAGTCTCTATATTCAGCCATCAGTTTATACAATGTATAGGCAGTTAAGAGAACACCATTCATCTGTAATCAGCTATATTCAGACTGTAGATAATTCTACAGGGAAATGACCTTTTCCCCCTTCTAACAAATAAGTGACAAACCAACCAACCACAGGAAAAGGAACTGTTGTAGATCAAAAGAGACTCACATTATACCAACCATGTTAGGTGTGAAGGCCTTGTTTGGATACAATGAGAATGAACCAATTAACAGGAAACTATGGAACACTGAATATGTATTAGATGATATTAAAGACTTATTATTAATTTTTTTGTATCCTACTGGTATTTGTCTGTGTTAAAGGAAAGAAAAGGAGACCTTATGTATTGCAAATACATACTGAAATATTTATAGGTGAAATTATGTGATATCTGAGATTTGCTTTAAAATAATCTGGTGATCCATAGAGACAGAAAGGAGATGAGGGGTTGCCAGGAGCTGAGGTGAACGGAGAATGGGGGATGACTTCTGCTGGGTGTGGGATGATAAACATATCTTGGAATTATGTAATGGTGTTGGCTTCACCTTGCGAATATGCTTCAAAGTTACTGAACTGTACACTTTAGAAGGATCAATTTTATAAAATGAGAATAATATTTTAACTTAAAAAAATGAAAAAGTATCCAATGGCTTTTGAGAAGAAGTGTGGAGGAGTATGTAGAACAAAACTGACCATCAGGGAATAATGGTTGAAGTTGGGTGATTGGTAGTTGGGGATACACTTTACTGTTCTTTTCTTCTCTTGTGTATATTTGAAAATTTCCATAATAAAGTGTTAAAAAAAAGGCAGGGCTAAAAAAAGAAAGACAAATAAGAGTGAGAATGTAAAACTGTTCTTCAAATGAGGTTAAAAGCCCATTTGGTAATATCTGATTAGGGGTGTGACCCCATTTGGTTGTGTTCATTGCAGGAGTCAGTAACATAATTCAGTCTCCCTAAGAGGAAATGCAACCAGGTGCCTAAGAGAATTACAATCATCCATCCATTCATTCATTCTTTTTTTTTTTTTTTAAGAGAGAGAGAGAGAGAAAGAGAGAGAGAGAGAGAGAACATGGGCATGATGAAGAAGAGGGGCAGAGGGAGGGGAAGAGAGAGAGAATCTTGAGTAAACTCCCTGATGAGCATGGAGCCTGATGCAGGGCTCAATCTCACAACACTGAAATCATGACTAGAGCTAAAATCAAGAGTCAGACACTTAACCAACTGAGACACTCAGGTGCTCCACAACCATTCTTGGAGTTAAAATCCATGTGACATCTCCTGGGCTCCTCTTATAGAGGACACTGATGTGTAACAAATGCCAAAAATGCCAATGATGGTTTGATGTTACTTATAATACCACTTAGTGTAAGCTCATGTGCTTGTGTCATCTCTTTTTTTTCTTTTTAAGATTTTATTTATTCATTTGACAGAGAGAGAGCACAAGCAGGAGGAGCAGCAGGCAGAGGGAGAGGGAGAAGCAGACTCCCCACTGAGCAGGGAGCCTGACAGGGGACTTGATCCCAGGACCCTGGCATCATGACCTGAACCAAAGGCAGACGCTTAACTGACTGAGCTACCCAGGCTCCCCTCGTGTCATCTCATTAAGATTAAGCAGGTGATTTTGCAGATGACCAATAAATGCAATCCAGTGATCACTTTGATGTATTTGTTATAGTTTACTTTTTATTTGAGCAATGAATGTATACACACACAGCAAAAAAAAGGTCAAAAATATAAAAATAAAATCTGGGAAAAAAATAAGTGTGTTTTTTACTTTAAACCCCAAGTCCCCTGGTGAAAAGATTTCTTTGTACTCTTCTGGAAATAGTCTATGACTATATTGTAAGAAGATAGAAAATGAATCTTTTCTTGTTTGTGATGGTTAATTCTATGTATCAAGTTGGCTGGACCATGGTGCTCAGGTGTTTGGTCAAGTAGTGTTCTGGATGTTTCTGTGAGGGGTTTTGGTTGAGATTTACATTTAAATCACTGGACTATTGAGTTAAGCAGATTGCCCTCCATAATCTGAGTGGGCCTCACTTAATCAGTGGAAGGACTGAATAGATCAAAATTCAGTGTCTTCAGCCTACCAGCCTACTTTGCAGATTTTGGACTCGCCTGACCCCCAATTAATGAATAATAAATCTCTTTATCTCATTTTATACACTTCCTATCGCTCCTGTTTCTTTGGACAACTGTGACAAGTGCACTGTTTTGGTGACAGCTGATGCAAGAAGACAAAGGTATCACCTTCCAAAGTAAGTTGTGACAGAGACTACTGTGGCCAAGAACAGGTAGACTCACCCACACTGATATAAATAACAAGGTTGGCTGGCTGGAGATTCGAGATTCTGAGGGGATGATTTCTTTGGAAAAAGCTGTACCAGTCACTAGTCCTCTTGCTACATCTGGTAAGAGCATCAGTGGGACAAGACTGATGGGTGTTTGAGCAGCAAGGGAGAGCTGGTGTGCTGGGGCTGATGCGTTCCCAGGATACTACAGCTCAGCACCCCAGACTTTGGTCTCTACAGGCTAAGAATGTGAATTCTTCCTATAAATTGCAGTGGTCTATGTAGGAGAGACACCAGCCTTGAGCCATTTAAAATCCCGGAGAGAGGGAGCCATGGCTGAAGGGTTACCCACCTGGTCCAAGCCACCACCATACCTCTTTCTTTGGATCAGGGCAACCATCTTCTTTTAAAATTTCTCATGCCCAAGCCAAACCTCAGACTGATTTTCTTAGCATCTCTGGGGGTGTGGGCCAAGGCATCAGTATCTTTAGAAGCTCCCCCAGGCAGCTGTGTACAACCAAGGTCACAAAGCAGGACCTTGTGTGATCTGGGTTCTTCTTACTTCTTTTTCGCAGTAAGCCAAATGTGTCCCTGCCTCACTGCCTCTAGACTTGTTATTTCCTCTGCTTGGAACAATTTTCCCGAATGCCTTCCCATGCCCCACTTCTTCAAGTCTCAGCCCAGATGACCCCTTAGTAGAGGCTTTTCCAACTACCTGATATAAAGTAGCTAACTTGGGGGCGCCTGGGTGGCTCAGTGGGTTAAAGCCTCTGCCTTTGGCTCAGGTCATGATCCCAGGGTCCTGGGATCGAGCCCCCCATCAGGCTCTCTGCTTAGCAGGGAGCTTGCTTCCTCCTCTCTCTCTCTCTCTGCCTGCCTCTCTGCCTACTTGTGATCTCTGTCTGTCAAATAAATAAATAAAATCTTTAAGGAAAAAAAAAATAGCTAACTTTCCTTGACTACTCTGGGAAGTCTCTACTGAATTGCCTTAGTTTATTATTATTACTTCTTTTCCCACCATCTTTGACCATCTGAAATTACTTATTGGCTAATGTACTTACTGTCTCCTCCACAAAAATGTAAGCCATCAAGACTAGGGGCCTTCTGCATCTTGCTGGAGAGACCACATAATAGTGTTATAGAATGTAAGCTCAAATCCCAGCTCTGTCACCTATGAGCTGTGTGACCTTGGGGGAAGTTAACTTAGCCTCTCTGTGTCTCACTTTCCGTATCAAAAAATGTTGGGTTCTTGGTAATGTAAAGTAGCCACTCCACATCAGATGCGGATAACTTGCTGGATTACTATTGCACATCACTGGTTTGTTGTCGAGTATTAAATAAGATACTATGTGTAAAGAGTCAGGAAGGAGGCTTGGCTCATCACAAGCATTCAGTAAATGTTAACTGTATGATTATTGTTATCATAACAATAATAGATCCTGAACACCCTGAATTGTGCTTTGCACACAGGAGGGACTCAATAAATATTCGTTGAAAGAGTGAACAAAGGACCCTGTTGTGGTAACAGCTGAGTGCAGAGAGTCTAGGCAGGAGGGAAAAAGCAGGTGCAATGGCCCTGAGGCTCAGGGTACCTACAGAAAAGAGACTCACGAAAACAGACAATTGAGCTTAACACCTTTTCATGGAAGCTGAGGGCGAATATGTTTTCATGCTTGAATAGGGGCAACCCGATCTCCTTATACAAATGATCACAGAGAATGGGGCCAAGATCCTTCCCAGAAAATGGCATCCTGGAATCCACCCGATACAGCGATCCATGAGTGATGGAAGTCCACTGCCCTATTTCAATAGCCTAGAAAACATTTCAGGCGAGTGTGACCAGCGGCTCACCCTGGCCGCATCTATCTCCGTCAAGTTCCCACAGAAAGCCCAGTGTGGAGCACACTCCCTCCTGGCGCGATGGCCCAGACAAACTTGTTTTTTCCAAACAAAGATAACGAATTGCATGAGGCAATTTACTGAACCAGGTTATTTACGAATAAGCTAAAATAAGGACAGCTACCAACAATAATAACTGTAGCTTCAGAGCACTTGCTCTGTGGTCTTTCTGGCAGGGATCAGCTTGAAGGGCCAGTTGGAGGGTCAGGCCACTCCTCGCCTGAGACATTAAGCCGTTACCCCAGCCCACAAATGGAGGCTTGTTTCTCTGTTTTTATAACAGGAAGGCACGTATCCAGCTCATTCCAGAGTCGTATTCGCTCATTAAGAAACTAGTTAGATGGGGTGAAGAGCGATGGGCTACATCTCTATTTTCCTTCCCAGCAATTTTTTTTACCAGTCTTTCAGCTCCAAGACTCTCAAGGCAGGACTAAGTCTAGGTTCTGTGGGTATGTCGTTAATGTCAAGCCGTGCTTACAGTGTAGCTCGGAATTCATTCCGGAGGTCGGTATCAAAATTCTGTAAGAGGTAAGTGGGAGTTGCTCTAACTGAGTGGAGAAGTTCCCAGACTTTCTTGGGGTCATGGCTTCCATCTTAGGAATTATTTCACAGCATTTCTAGGCCAAAAGAAATATCGAGCAGTTTCATCTACAGAGCACTTAGAGCGAAACAGCTTACCAAGTACGTATGTCCTAACAACTTGGTAACTGGAAAAAAAATACGCATCATGTTTTTATTTCCTTTCAAATAAATACAATTACTTACTAATGTGATATTTGTGCAGAATCAGATTGGACACCATCACCCTCATTTCCTGTTCCACACTGATTTTCATGGGGTACTTGCTTAATTTTTAGCTCACCAGCACCAAAACCCCAGCTTTGCAAAGATGTGACGTCATTGAAAGGAACATGTCGTAATGTGATGTTGAAACTGTGAACTACCTCGTTTAGCCATTTGCATGGTGTCTGACAGACGCCTAGAACTGCCGTTCCCTTGAAAATTCAGAATATACCATGCCGCTCCTAGGGCAGCCCAACGCAGGGGTTGGGAACCGAGGGCCTAATGTTATTACTTCTGGCATTCTCCCCGGCAGAAAAGAACACATGTCCCTCGTGCAATCACCCTGGCATAAAGCCTGCCTGCTTCTCATGGAAAACCGAGGTCTGAGAAAGCCACAGGAGCGGAGATCTCCAATGAACCAATCTACACTTCAAACCAGGCCACGCTTTAGGAAAATTAAAAGGATATTACACTTTTTTTTTTTAAAGGTTTTATTTACTTACTTGACAGAGATCACAAGTAGGCAGAGAGGCAGAGGGGGAAGCAGGCTCCCTGATGAGCAGAGAGCCCAGTGCGGGGCTTCATCCCAGGATGCTGGGATCATGACCTGAGCCAAATGCAGAGCCTTAACCCACTGAGCCACCCAGGCACCCTGGATATTATACTTTTAAAGATAGGGTAGTTGTTCGAAAGGACCATGTTATTAGTGCAAAGGTGGTTTAGAGTTAGCTTGGTATTTTAGACTCCTTAGGAGCACCTGGGTGGGTCAGTCGGTTAAGCGTCTGCCTTCAGCTCGGGTCGTGATCCCAGAGTCCTGGGATCAAGTCCCGCTTCAGGCTCCTTGTTCAGAAGAGAGTCTGCTTCTCCCTCTCCTTCTGCCTGCTCCTCCCGCCTCTTGTACTCTTTCTCTGATATATATATATATATATATATATAATTTTTTTTTAAAAGGAGAATCCTTAAACATACCTGAAATAAAATAAAATATCATCCAAGGGCTGCATTAAACCGATAGTTAAGGCCCAGTTGCCATCATGGAGGAGCTCATAGCCCATGGAATAGACAGATTTGGGGATAGACTGTTCAAGAGGGGCTGCCCTCTGCAGGCAGCAGAGCGACCCTGAGGCCTGCGGGGTGAGTGGGGCAGAGAAGGGTTCCCAGATAAGGGGATAGGGTCCACCCAACTCCCATTGTAATGATCTTGGGGGAAAGGATGAGTTTAAAAATTCAAAGTTCTACCTTCTTTCTCAAATGGCGCAATGACAATTCACAGATTGTTACTGACCCTCACTGATCTCAATATTTTCACACATTTTTTTTCAAGAGTTCTGATCTGTTTTTTAATGAGCACAAACTCTGCCAGGAACGGTACTACACAGGTTATATGTATCTCATTTAAGCAGGGAAAACAACCCTACAGGCTTCTGGCCATGGCATAGCCACGTTGGCCCTATCTCTGTAAACAACTAGAAGACCAGAAAGGCTTTATAAGGCAAGTGTCCGAGGCAGTGGGAGCAGGCCCTGCAGGGCCGCGAGCCGTCAGGGAAGGGAAATTCAGAAGGTGTGCCCCGTGTTCACCTGGACCCTCTCCGGGCCCTGTCTGTCACTCTGTGCTGGCCTGTGACCTCCGACAGGGTCTCCTGCACTTTCTAAACGTTTCCTGCCTTGGGGCTTTTGCATAAGCTCTTCTCTGTCCCCCTCCTCTGGCTCCCATGGCTGGCTCACTGCCATTCTTCTCGTGCTTGTCTTAATGGCACTGCCTCAGTTTCTCTGATAGTTCCACCATGTGGTTTTCTTTCTTTCCTTTTTATAATTGGGTATTTTCTGCTCATTTATATACTATCTGCCTCTCCTATTAGCTCGTGACTTCTATACTGAGTGCCTAACACAGCACCTGGCAGGCAGTAGGTGCTCAATAAGGAGCTCTTGAATGAAAGAGGGAAGGGGATGCCTTCCCCTTGTGGCTCAGCCAGTTAAGCAGTTAAGAGTCTGACTCTTGATTTTGGCTCAGTTCGTGATGTCAGGGTCCTGGGATCAAGCCCTGCATGGGGCTCCACACTCAGTCCAGACTTTGCTTGTCCCTCTCCCTCTGCCCCTCCCCACCCACCCATGAGAACCCTCTCTTTTTCTCTCTCTCAAATAAATAAATAAAAATAAAATCTTAAAAAAAAAAGAAGGAAGGAAGGACACATCAGATTGTCCCCTCCCCTTCCTGGGGGGCAGTCGGGGAATGGGGAGTTAAGAGGAAAACGGAGAGCTAGAGGAGTCCCCCTCTTCTTTTACAAAAGTTACTGAAACATGTTTCTGAAGAACTTGGGACTTGAGGACAACACAAGTCCACTGTGTATCTTCCCAGTAACCTTGAGAGGGAGATGCTGTCCCCGTCTTTTCACAGATGAGGTTCAGAGAAGTGAACAATTTGTCCATGATCCCCCAGCCAGTCAGGGGAGGGATGGAGAGTCACATCCAGGCCTGGTGAGTTCAGAGCGCTGTGATCTGTTGATGACACTGCCTGCCCTGTTTGATGGCAAAGGATCCAAGTGACTTTTCTCTTTTCCTACTTTTTCCTTTCCCTCCTTATCCTCAACTGGCTCTTTTTCAAGCTCTACTGACAGATGGACTTGGGCTGGCCAAGTGCAATTGCTGAGAGCACAATGGGGCAGGTGCCCAGGCTCTTCCTGGAAGGACCCAGGGAGGCAAGCTCTACCAGCCAAACTCCACAGCCAAGGTATCCCCCAGCTGGAATCACGGTCCTGATGATTCAACCCAAAGGCCCCTTGGCTAAGGCAGCCCATGCCAGGGGACCCCGATGTGGCTGAGAGGTTCAGGACTGAGTCACAGGGCAGACTGCCAGCACCTGAATCACCCACTCCACCTCTTGCTGGAAAGAAGTGGCTGGGGGGCTGGGGTGGGGCACTGGGCTGGGACTGTGTGTCTCACCCTGTGAATACATAATAACGATGATTGTAGTAACAATGATGGGCAATGACAGCTCCCTTTAATGAGCGCTTTTTATGTGCCAGGTGCTATTCTAACAGCCATAGATTAATTCACTTAGTCTTCATGACAATCCTATGCAGTAAGTACAGTTGTTTTCCCATTTCACACATGATAAAACTGTAGCCCAGCAAAGTTGTGTAATTGGCTGCAGGGCCCAGGGCTGGCACATGCAACAGCCGAGATCTACCCAAGGTCTGTCTGATTCCAAAGCCCAGCCATTCATTTGACAAGTGTTTATGGAGCCCTTACCATAAGCCAGGCGCTGTTGCGGGCACCAGGGATACAATGGTGGGGTTGGGTGAGAAATTAATAGACAAATCCATGACATCTTAGGTGGAGACAAGTGTTACGGGGAAAATAAACTAAGCTAAGGTGGGTAGGGCTTACAGGAGGTTAGGGTGGGGATGTTATTTCATACACAGCTTTTTTGAGTCCTCTCTAATAAGGTGGCATTGAGCAGAGACCAGAAAGAGGTGAAGGAACGAGACCCAGGCTTTCCCTGGATGCAGAAGAGCAAATGCCGAGACTGTGTGTGCTTGACGAGTCCGAGGGAAGCAGGTGTGCTTGTGGCCAAGTGAGCTGAGGCCAGAGTCGTGGGTGGAGGTCAGGGCGTTGGGGCAGGGACGCAAGTCACATAGGTGTCAAAGCTAACAGGAAGACTTCTGTTTTCACATTGAATGACATGGGGAGCCAGGGAGGTTTCTAGGGTAGGGAAATGACTTGATGGGACTTATGGTTTAAAAGAATCACTTTGCTATGAGAAAACCAAAGCAAGGGCTAAAAAGGCAAGAGACCTGTTGAAAAGCTGGTTTAATAATATAGGTGAGTGATGACAGTGGCTTGAACTAGGATGGTAGATTCTAGAATGAGTATGAAGGCAGAGTGGAAAGGATCTGCTGGTGGGTAGGATGCCAGAAAAATGCAGGACTGAAGAATGGCTTCCAGGGTTTTGGTTGGAGCGGCTGGAAACATGGATCCTCCCGCTCCCCCTTTGCTCCCTTCTCAAATGGGAAAGGCTGTGGAAAACCCAAGTGCTCAGTTGTGTCCACTGTCAGATGTCTTGGTGGCCGTTTCTACAAACAATTCTGGAATTCAGAAGGGAAGACCTGCCTGGGGATTTAATATTAAGGGTCACAGATGTGTATGTGGTATGGGAAGCCATGGAAGATAGTGAAACAGCCTATGGAGGGGGACCCAGAGGTTAGAGGTCAGGGACATCAGAGGGAACTAGCAGAGGGGACTGAGGGAGGCATGGCCAGGGGGTAGGAGGAGAATCAGGGGAGCCTGAGTGTTCTCTGAAACGCCATCCTGTTTGGAAAGCTAAACAGAACTCGTAACTCCTCTCCAGAAGGACGCATCTGGGTTGTTACCGAGGGGCCACCTGATGGCTTATCAGCTCTGTCCTTATCCTTAAGGTGACTCTGGGCCTTTCTTTCCCTTCCATTCTCTCCCCCTCTCTCCTCCCTACCTTGCTTCTCACCTGACTTCACCAAACACAGACTTACACCTTCTCTCTTGCCCGCTTGTGCCTCCTCCATGCCAGGTTCCATGTCTGGCACGGGCATGAACCTAGCCGAGGAAAGGGACAGACCAAAACAACAAACTGAAATCAAATAGGATAAGAATCCTAAGAAAGCGTTCTGGAAACTCAGAATTTCTCGTGCTTCTGTGGTTTACAAAACACATTCATGTTCAATTCTCTCCTGTGGCTCCTGAGGGGAAGCCCAGGGTGTTCAGGGCAGGGTATCAGGGAGGGTCTGCCATGATCACCTGGGACTCCATCTTGGGTTCCCAGGAGGGATAGAAGCAAGGCCAAGACAGGTGCGCCAAGATGGTTGCTGCCTTCTGCAGTGGAGGCTGTGCTGTGCCGCCTGGACCCCCTCGCCCCCAGCAGGACAGAAATACTCATTCTCTCAGCTGTCTGGTATGGCGGCAGCTGATGACTCATGGTTGAGAGTGGCTTTCCAGGAACTGCCCTCAGCTAAGGGAGCAAGGCCTTGCCCCAGTTTATATCACATTCCTAGGGCAGCCCACGTGCAATGACCAATTAGTGCAGGAGTTCAAAAGGCCCAGCTTTCTTGCCATGATGTATGACCATTCGGAAGGGCCTTCTCAGCTCTCGGGTTCCCCGTGGGATCAACTGAGGTCCCTCTTGTAACCACTTTGGAGTTCACCCTCCCCCCCAACATCCTTCCCTCACTTCTCAAGTGGGTGTTCCCAGGTGCAGAACGTTCCCAGAGCAGACCCCCAAAACATGCTGGATCAAATCTCCACCTCAGATTCTACTCGCCATCCATTTCCCTATTTCCTCCATCCTGATAGAACTCTAATTTTCGTTAGGTTTCTCCCCCCTCCACCCAGCCATGGGCTTCAGCAGAACTGACCCAACTCCCAACACAAAATGTAGCTACTGATTACCTTAAGTCCCTCAGAACACAGCACTCCTCTGTCTGGGGCCCCGGGGCCAGACGTGGGAGTAAATGCTCCCAATCAGATGCCAGAGAACATCTTACTCTGCGATGGATGTGAGCAGGGAAGCTTGAAACACGTAACCCAGAGTGCCATAGGCAGCCTGCCCAGCATAGGGAGAATGTCTTGGAATGAAGCTGAGCCCGAGGCCAGGCTCAGAAGGGCTCAGAGACAGAAGGAGCCTAGGACCTTGAGGACTTTGCTGAGCTGCTAATCCCCAGTCTTCAGAGTGTTTCAGCCAGATCGAGGTGGAATTTTCTGTTACTCACAGCCAAAATAATCCTGATACAGGGTGGCTGGCTACAGGCCCCCCAGACCTGTTTTGCTGGCCCGTGGGTGTGTCGGCTGGAAGGTATTCTTCCCGAGGCTCTTGTCTGAGGCAGAAGTTTTTACTCTGAAGGGTGCTGGGGCCCCTGAGTCTTTTTCTTCAGAGCAGAACAACTTTAGGTTGGGGGAAAGCTATTGGGGGAAAACTCTGATTTCCAAACTTATTCTTATTCTTATTTCCAAATGGGCAAACGTAGTAAGTAGCCCAGCCCATTCTCCTTTCCTTTCTCTTTGAGAGCTCTTTCCTACAAACCGCATATGATCTGCACTGCTTCCCAGAGTATGTGTTTTTTAAATTTTTTAAATTTCTTTTCAGCGTAACAATATTCATTGTTTTTGCACCACACCCAGTGCTCCATGCAATCCGTGCCCTCTCTAATACCTACCACCTGGTTCCCCCAACCTCCCACCCCCCGCCCCTGTTGAGATCAGGAACACGACAAGGATGCCTACTCTCACCACTCTTGTTCAACATAGTATTAGAAGTCCTAGCAACAGCAATCAGACAACAAAGAGAAATAAAAGGTATCCAAATTGGCAATAAAGAAGTCAAACTCTCTCTCTTGGCAGATGGCATGATTCTTTATATGGAAAACCCAAAAGACTCCACCCCCAAACTACTAGAACTCATACAGCAATTCAGCAACGTGGCAGGATACAAAGTCAATGTACAGAAATCAGTGGCTTTCTTATACACTAACAATGAAAATACAGAAAGGGAAATTAGAGAATCGATTCTATTTATTATAGCACCAAGAACCATAAGATACCTGGGAATAAACCTAACCAAAGAGGTAAAGGAACTGTACTCAAGGGACTACAGAACACTCATGAAAGAAATTGAAGAAGAAGACACAAAAAGATGGAAGACCATTCCATGCTCTTGGATCAGAAGAATAAACATTGTTAGAATGTCTATACTGCCCAGAGTATGTGTTTTTCAGGTCAGGTCCCGATGTGGGGAAGCCTGAGGCAGCCCCACACTGTCTGTATTTAATGGGCAAGTCTCATTCTGGGGTTCAGTAATGAGAAACCCATTTGCCTGCACACCTAAGCCATATTCTTTGGTATCTTTATTTGTACTAAGGTGTTATATTTTATTTTTCCAGTTTCCTACTGTACGCCAACAACTCACAGAGAGTCTGCAACATGGCTGACTGGTTTTAGGAGCAAATCAAGCATGAGTCAGGTCAATGAACTTTAAGGCTTCATCGGTCTGAGACCCGAAGATTCTATTACCCGACAAAGGGAAGTGCGCCAGTTCTGCCAAAGACATGACTTTATTTATTTATTTTTTTTTGGTTCCCTAACACTTAGTTCTGAAAGGCATTTATTCAATAGTTTCTCATAAGCGAACTTGTGCAATGAATAACCAATAGCACCATTACCAATGGTTTTATAAAAGTTGCTGGAACCTCCCCTGGCCTGACTGGAACCTGCTGCCCTTTCTCACTTTCCTTGCTGGCCTGGCTTTGTGGGCGGAGGAGAGGCGAGCAGGGCCCTCTCTCTCACAGAGCTCTTCAAAGTCTGATTTTTTTCTTGCCCAACGTGATCCTTAGTAAATCTTCCTTTCGGGGTCAAGGACTTGACCTTCAGACAAAGCCCCATCTCAGCTGGTTTGGAGGGGTATTACTCACCGTGAAATGATCGTCCCTCTGAGTGACAGGCTCTGACAGAGAGCCCATCCCCCCTCCCTCCCCCAGCGTCTCCAGCCAGCACCCTCTCTGTCTGGGCTTCCACAGGGAGTGCCCCAACCCTGGCCTTGACCGGTTCTGCCTCCCTGTCAGCACTTCTCAGCTAAGCCGTTCCACCCTACTCTCTGTTCTGCCCTACCAGAGAAGAGAGGAAGCCTCTGTGCCTCCCAGGCGGGATCAGATTCCAGATTGTTTGTAATGAAAACACACCAAGCCAAGCAAACAAAGCAGATGCTCCCTTGGCTGTGCTTCTTCTCCTGTCTCACTGTGGACATTTCATTGCTTCTGGCCACGTCTGCAGGCGAGTGCCCAGGGACCTTCCTGCCTGTTGTTGGGGTGCATCAGCCTGGGCTTTTGTGGCAAGGACACAGGACCAAAGAAAAAACGAGAAAAAGAACACTGAGCGCCACAAGGCTCAGACTCCACTTTTGGATGGGAAGAGAACTCCTGGGTGACCTTGGGCAAGTAACTTTCCTTCTCTGAACTCCTGGCTTCAAAAATTAACCATGCTAGTTTAGGTTATAAAAGCAAATCATCCTGGCCACCACCACTATATCTTATGAAAGAAAATAAAAGTAAATTGAGGGCAGCATTACTCACCATAGCCAAGATACGGAAGCAACCTAAGTGTCAGTCCTCGGATGAATAGATAGAGATGTTTTATGCGTGTGTCTGCACACACACACAGCTCAAAGAAAGAAGGACATCCTGCCCTCTGTGACAACATGGTTGGACCTTGAGGGCATTACGCTAAGTGAGATAAGTCAGAGAAAGACAAATATAAGATGATCTCACTTATACATATGATTTTAAAAAGCTGAACTCATTTGAGGAAATAGAGTGTAGAATGTGATTACCAGGGTCTGGGGATGGTGTGGGGGAACTGGAGAGATGTTGCTCAAAGATGTACATATGCAACTAGAAAATGAATAATTTCTGGAGGTTTAATGCACGGCAGAGTGATTATAGTCACTAATACTATATTAGGTACTTCAAAGTTGGGAAGAGTAGATCTTAAATGTTCTCACCACAAAAGAGAAATGATAATTATGTGATGTGCTGGAGGTTTTAGCTATCCTGCGATGGCAATTACTTTGCAATACATAAATGTATCAAATCAACACGTTATATGCCTTAAACTTACACAATGTTATATATCAGTTATAATCTCAAAAAAATATATATACTGAAGTGAAGAGAGTGTGGTCTCTGAAGCCAGATCACCCCGCTTTGAACTCTGGCTCCCCAGATACTTGGGCAGGTTATTCCATGTCTTTGGCTTCTAGTTCCCTGAACTATAAGATGATCATTAATGCCCAACTCAGAGGTGCTCTAGGTAAGAGGAGTAAGTTAGCTGTGTTTAGTCCTCAGGCAGGGCTGGCACAGAGCATGCGTTCAAGAAATTCATGATTATCACCATTATTCCCAAGACTCTCATGGTCTATAAAGGAAGTCAGGCAAAGCACTGAAAGTACATTAGAGGGCTGTAAATGAGGCAACAGAATATTTTTTAAAGATTTATTTCAGAGAAAGAGAGATTGCTTGGGAGTGTGAGTGGGCATTGCTTGAGTGGGTGGGGAGGGGCAGAGGGAGAAGGAGAGAGAATCTTAAGCAGACCCCATGCTGAGCTCGGTGCCCGATGCAGGGCTGGATGTCACGAATCTAAAATTACGACCTTAGCCGACACCAAGAGTCAGATAAACAACTGTGCCACCCAGGTGTCCCATGGGACAGCAGAATTCTGTATGAGCCCAGCATGGGCACAAAGTCTGAGGGGGATGTCACATTCACTGAGGGGTTGGGGAGAAGTTCAAGAAACTCTTGAATTTGAGCTGCGTGTGGTGTGGGTCCGACACAGGTGTGGGACACTCATTGATGATAAAAGAAGGAGGGAAAGGCAGAGAGGCCCGGAACAGCCTGAAATGTTTGGGATTTGGAGAGGGGCTGGTTGGGGCCAGACCCTTGGGTGTGTGTGTGGGGGGGGCGGTCTGTGCTGAGAGAGGACCTGGAGGATCTAGTAGACCTTGGTGGATATTGCAGGCTTTACCTGGGGACAACATGGAGCCACAGTTGGGTTTCAAGCAAGGAGTGATGTGGCCAGTTCTAGGATTTAGGACAGGCTCTTTGGCAGCCGTGGTGGAAAATGAATGGGAGGGACCAGCCAGGAGGCTGGAGATGACTTAGACAGTGACTGTTGCAGATGAGACCAGGAGAGAGGCAGCAGGAAGGGAGCGGGGGGAGGGGTAGGAGATGCATGTGGCAGAAGTGAGGGGCTATGAGGTTGCTGAACCACAGTATTGACTGCAGAATGCTGACCACCCAGCACCCAAGGCTGGGCATCCTTCACACTGGGATTCTAGCCGTGTTGCAGATGGGGAACCTGAGGCCCAGGGAGGGTTGAGTCATTGCAAGCCTACATGGCTAGTGAGCAAAAGAGGACGCAAGTCCAGCATTCAGGTATTAGAGCTCTTAGCTGTAAATACTGCAGAGGCCTGCCTCTCTGTGAGAAGAAATAACTTCTATCAAGTGCCTTCCATATATAGGCATTGTTCTAAGGAACTAGCCCAAGGTGATTTAACTAGTAAATGGCAGAATGATTCAAACTCAGTGTGGAACTCTTGGACTGCACTCCTTACCACTATGCTGAATGGCTCCGGGTGGCCACTACCAGGTGGGACCACGGGAGTGGACGTGACTATCCAAGGCATCGCTGTCCCCAGAACCACATGAGTAATTCTAGATTTTTCTAGTAGTCCCATTCAAAGGGGGAAAAAAGATGATGAAATTAATTATAAGAAAATATTTTATTTAACATAATGTATAAATTTTTAAAAAATATTTTATTTATTTATTTGACAGACAGAGATCACAAGTAGGCAGAGAGGGAGGCAGAGAGAGAGGAAGGGAAGCAGACTCCCCGCTGAGCAGAGAGCTTGACGTGGGACTCGATCCCAGGACCCCGAGATCACGACCCAAGCCGAAGGCAGAGCCTTTAACCCTCTGAGCCACCCAGGTGCCCCAATGTATAAATTTTTAAAGATAATTTCCAAGTGTCATTTTCATAAAAAATTAGGAATGAGATATATTGTGCTCTCATTTTCTGTAACTAAGTCTTTGGAATTAGATATGTGTGATGGGAATGGTTCTCCCCACACTCTCAGTTGGTTCTTAACACAGAAGAGAAAGAGAAAGTGTTACAGGTTATGACTCAGTGTGATTGACCTCAAATTGGGATGTACTGAAGTTGAACATTTCACATGTGGCGTTGACGTGGCCCACTCTGCTCTGGACAGTGGATACTGATCCTAAAGTCATGGAGGCAGGGATTACCATCTCCAGATCCTCCAGATGGGACTGAAGAGCTACAGAGAGGGCAGGTGAGCAGACTGAGGTCACACAGCCAACAAGTGAGAAGACTGTCTGGGCCCAGAGCCTACTGCTTTTACTTCATGTTTCCAAATTGATGAAGCCCCAGGAAGAACAAGTTTGTTGAACCCCTTGCTGACATGGGTTCCCTGTTCCCTTCTTCCTCCTTTGTCAACCCTGGTCTGGGCCAGAGCCATGACCATTTAACACACAGATGGAGCTGGAGGGGGTAAGCTCATGAATGAGGGTGATCCCCAGTTGCAGAGGGTAAATGAAGTCCTCTGCATGATCCATGCTCCTCATTGAGGGCAAAGCTGTGAGGGTCTTACTGGGGCTCCCAGGGCAGAAGCGTTGTCAGACTTTGCTTCTAGCTGCTCTGACGCCCTTCTACCACAGGGTCCTAGATGATGCCAACCTGCTCTCTCTGAGCTTCTGCTCTGGTTTCTTCCCTTCCTGGAATGGTCTCCTTGCTCCTCTACCTGATACCTACTCACCCATCAAAGCCCTAAAATCCACCACCTCCTCCAGGAAGCCTTTCTGGTTCACTCCAATTCACGGGGGTTTCTCCTTCCTCCTCTGAACTCCCACAGGGCTCTATGCCACTTGGGGTATTTAATAGCCATTTATTTCTGAGCATGCGCTCAGAAATAGTCTACAAATACTTACTGAGGGCGCTGTGCTAGGTACTGGAATACAGTCTTACATAAGACAGATGTGAGGGACTATTTTAGTTGGGGAGGTAAAGAATAAGTAAGTGGATAAAGAGGTGGTTTGATAGATTGATAAAGAGGTAATGAACAGATAGGAAGCAGCTAGTGTGCAAGTGCTTTGGAAGACACAAGCCAGAAAGTGATAGAAGCTGTACATATGACTGTGCATTAGGCTGAATATTTAGCGACCTCCTAAAGGTGATCAGTTAGGCCAGGTTTGCAGAAATTCATTTAATAGGATCTAGGCTCTACTACACCACACTTTTTTCCTTTTCTTATAGAAGTCACAACATCATTAGAAACATCAGATGAAATTCTGCAGGCAGCATTGTGAAAGCCTAAATGGGGTCAGCCTGATCTAGGTTCAAATCCTGGCTTAAGCACTTATAAATGCCATGACCTGGAACGAGTTCTTAAATCTTTCTGGGGCTCAATTTCCTCATATGTAAATGGAGGTGATAATATCTATACCTACCCTCACAAGATTGGAAGGATTAGAAATTATATTGCTGTCTGTCTATTCTATTAACCTCTATCCATTTCTCTAATTGTTATTATGACATGCATAGGGTACTTCCACACGTGGAAGGTATTGCTTCAAGCCTGGGTCTGGGTATCAGGTTTTACCATTTACTAGCTGTGTGACCTTGGGCAATTTCTTATATTCCCTAAACTCTCATTTGCTCTTCTGTGAGCAAATGGAGTTTATAATAATATGGAGTTTATAATAATACACGCCTCTCAGAGTTACTACAAAAATTTTGTGAAATCAGCAATGTACACAATTTCAGCAGTGCCTGGCACAAAGCAATGGGTATAGGCTGCCTGGCATTAACTCTAAGTGCTGTTCTGGGTAACAATGTATCTGGAGATTTCATAAAATCTGAGACACATAAATAGAATTCAAGCTATTTCCTTTACTTTTCTGGACCCGGTGGCTCCTGTTTTCTGAGTGTGCAGGTCTCTCTGACAAACTTCTAGAAAGAGGCTTTACCAGGGGCGGTGCCAAAGGCCTGTTAGGTATAGTGATGCCACAGGCAATCTTGATCACATGCAGATTCTGCGTTCAACTGCCCACAGTAATTAATTCTCCCCCTCCACATACTGCCCTTTGAGGGAGGGTTTGAAACCTGCTGACTGTCCTGAAGGGCTTGGGCATGTCTCTCTACAACCAGACAGTGGAGGAGGATGCTGAGTGGGGAAGTCCTGCCTGGGAACCGTTAGACTCCTTGTCTGTCTGGCTCCCTTGTGAAAGATTGAGATATGAAAGGTCATCGTAAACATTTTTCAAAAACAAGAAAGAGATTTCTTTTGTGTGGGTTGGGATGTGCCTCCCTGGCAAAGGATATCATTCAATTCACCAAATTTAAAGGGTATCGGAGGATTGTGCTGAGGTTTGGCAAAACTTGAGTGCTTTTCTTCTAATTTAACAACTTTATTTAATTTGGGGGTTGGATCTGTGCAGGCTTGTCTCCTATGCAGATGGGCCTTGCATTGGGAAAAGGGGGTGTAACAGGGCGAAGGGGAGAACCTTCAGAAGGTGGGAAGGGGGGCAGGGTGCTGAGAACTCCATCCTGGGTGTGCCACCTTCAGTGACTCTACTCTCCGAATGAACAACGCAGAGTCTCAGAGTATGGAGGGATTGGAGGAGGCATCTGGTCAACTCTTTATTTTTTTAAGTCTTAAATTTTTTTTAAGGATTGTATTTATTTATATTAGAGAGAGAGAGAGAGAGAGAGAGAGAGAGAGAGAGAGGCCATGAGTAGCAAGAGGGGCAGAGGTAGAGGCGCCTGGGTGGCTCAGTGTGTTAAAGCCTCTGCCTTCGGCTCAGGTCATAACCCCAGGGTCCTGGGATCGAGCCCCGGGATAGAGCCCTGAATCGGGCTCTTTGCTCAGCAGGGAGCCTGCTTCCTTCTCTCTCTCTCTCTGCCTGCCTCTCTGCCTACTTGTGATCTCTGTCTGTCAAAAAAAAAAAAAAAAAAAAAAGAAAGGGGCAGAGGGAAAAGAGGGAGCAGACTCTCCACTGAGCAGGTAGCCTGATGCAGGATTCGATCCCAGGACTTTGAGATCCTGACCTGAGCTGAAGGCAGATACTTACCTGACTGAACCACCCAGGCACTCCCGGTCAACTCTTTGATTTTACAGATGAATAGTGGGCACCTAGGGAGGAACATGTGACTTGCCCGTAAATTGCTCATAAATCGAAGACCAAGACTGGCTCCAAGTCTGTTCAGGGCCAGGAGTGCTGACTTCTCTCTACTAGTCATGTCACAGGTCCGTGTGTGTGATGCTGGTGGTCCTCAGGATGACTTAGAGGGTACACAGATGAACACTGAATTATAACAGCTATTTATTTCAATGTGTATTAGGAAAAATGACCTGGCCCATAAAACTCAAAACTGTGATAGTCATATAAAATGTCATTTAAAAATACATTTATTTGAGTAAAGAGAGAGAGAGAGTATGGGTGTGGAGGGATTGTTTTTAAAATGTTGGATAAAGAACAGAACTGGTTACCTGTAGGTTTGTTATAAATCATGATCACAGTCCCCTATCTTTAGGGCTTGGTGCTGCAGGAGAAGACCGGGAGGTCCTTTCAGTTCTCCTAGAATTTGTTATTCGTAGTCTGTGCAGGAGCAAACCTCTGCTCCCGCCCCTACCTCTATATTACCTTCTCCACCACCTCATCCTACCATTATATTTTCCTCTCTCTTAACCTTTGTCTTCTTTCTTCTGAAACCCAGAATAACCAGTGAGCGGTGAGAACAGCCAGCTCTAGGCTACTCAGTGAGCTTTCCCCGTCCCAGGAGCTAGGATTCCTACAAGGCCCTGGAGGCTGGGGGGAAGAGCCTTGGGCCTTCTTCTCATCCTGTCTCCAGGAATTTCAAGTTCACCCCACCTATTCATTTTATTTCCAGAGCTGCCTAACCTGTGAAACAACTCAGCCTAAAATATTATGAGGTTCCAGTAGATAAATATGGAACCAGTATATGTAATGTACCATGACAATGGTACATTAATAGGCCTTCAGATATCCCAAAGTCATCATAAAAAATAAAACCAAAAGACTATAAAGCCACAATGACATATCATTACCACCCAGAATCCACAGTTTATATTAGAGCTCACTAATTGGTTGGTTCACGCTATGGGTTTTGACAAATGAATAATCATATGTATCCATCATTATAGAATTATACAGAAAACTTCACTACCTTAACCCACTGAGCCACCCAGGCGCCCAGAAAACTTCACTACCTTAAAAATGTTCTGTGCTCTGCCTATTCATCCCTTCCTCACCCTAGTCCCTGATGCCACAATCTTTTCACTGTCTCTGTTGTTCTGCCTTTTACAGAATGTCAGCTAGTTGGAATCATATAATATGTAGTCTTACCAGACTGGCTTCTTTCACTTAGTAATATGCACTGATGCTTCTTCCATGTCTTTTCATAGCTTGATAGCTCATTTCTTTTTAGCACTGAATAAAATTCACCAATTGTAACAAATGTACCACTCTGGTGGGGGACGTTGATAGTGGGGGAAACTATGCATGTGTGGGGGAAGAAGGTATATAGGAAATCTGTAACTTCTGCTCTTTTTTGCTGTCAATTTAAAACTGTTCTAAAAAATAAAGTCTATTAAAAAAATAGACTATGAAGGGTGACCCTATTTATATACCAGTTCTGTGCTGGGATTGGAAGAAAATAAACGAAATCCCTCCTCTCCTAGTGTTTCTAAGAGCAGTGATCACAGGGGAATACGAGACAATAATTCAGGGTATATTGAGTGTTCCCACACATAGAGGCAGGGACTTTGATTTTTCTCTACTGAGACAGCACTGAAAATGGCCAGAACACTGCTTGGCACATGGAAGGGGCTCAATTAATTACTGATTGATTACTGAATCAATTAATGAAAATAGCAGGCCCCGTGATGGGGGCTCCAATCATAGTTTCTGCCTTCAAGGTCTAGCCTAGAACACTGACAAGATCTAGCCTAGAACATGGACTGTAAGAGAGCAAGATGGTGCAATGAGAGAGAGTGGTGTCAGGTTCAGAGCTGGCTCAAAGGAGGGCAGGACAGAAGTCATCATGCTTGAGTAAGACAGAGAATGCTTCAAAGAGAAGTTGCTTTAGCCAAGTATAGAGGGATGAGTCCCAAGGGGGCGATATCTCAATGTATGATTTCAAATGTACTAGGTGCAGGTGAGTTTGGGAGGACTTGGCTTAAGGAGGTGTCACCCCGCCTCTTCCTGGGGACACACTCGGATCATTTCTGACAATAAACTAGGACTTAACTACTCCAGCTCCTTTTGCTCTCTACCTTACTCTAGCCACCCTTCCCTGGCTCCAGCCCAAGGCCTCAGGGTCTTGTGTGTCACTGTAGGTGTCTACTTTGGTGTCTATTTTGGGATGATGGCATTCAAGGGGGCTCTACCTGGAAACCCCAACTATGTGTGAGCGTTGGGAGCAGTGGTGTCCTGGAGCTGACTCCTACTGGTTATTTTCTAACGTCCATGGAAGGATCTGGAGTGTTGCAATAAACGTTGGATTACTGTTTTGTTAAAATAAAATATTTAAAAGCTTGGTTTTAAAGCATGCAAAAAGCACATTCGAATGTTTAATATGCATTTACTTGGGCTGCCTGGGCAAGTGTGTTTTGTGGAGCCCTCCGAGTAAGACTTCTTCCGTGTCTTGGCTTATTTGGAAAGCCACCTGAGATTGCAGAGCCAGCTGGTAAAATACTGGTGATTTTTTTCAAAACTGTGCTCTGCAAGGACACAAAACATAGAGGTAATTTGGGCGCCGAGGCTGATATAGACCAAGTTCATTGGAAGACCTTCAGTGTTTTCCTAATAGATGTGGTGATAAAAGTTTTAAATTAAAAGTTACAGAATAAAATTATAGCTAATGCAATACTACTCTTGTGTCTGTCATAATTTCAAGCTCCATGTAGGATTTCACTGGAAGAGGAGGGTTCTGATGTCTCCCAGTCAACTCATGTTATGGAAGAGAAAATTGAAGGTCCCTAGAGGGACGAGGTTGGTTCGAGTGGTGTAGCTTCTGGAAAGGAGAAAGAAGAGAGGAAAGCCTGGAAGGGAGGAAAGGGATTTTCCAAGTTAGGACTCTTGGGCCTCCATCCAGCATCTTTGCAGTAGGACAAAGGAATGTGTCCAAATCTCATTATTTCAGTGGGAAACCACATCACCATCATGGTGGGTGCCAGAAACATTTGAAGTAAACCCATGCCTGCGCCTATAAGAGCCAACATGCCTTGGCCCTGCTGACCTCTCTGACCTCATCTCCTGTCACCTGACTCCTGACTCTTTCAGTTCCTAGAACTTGCAGAACACGGGGCTGCCTCGGGGTCTTTGTACTTGTTATTCCCTCTGTCAGCAAAGCCCTTTCTGCAGATCGTCACATAGCTGGCTCCTTCTCATCTTGTCTGTTCTGTTGTCACCTCCTCATAGAGGCCTCTTTTGATCATCTGATCTAAAACAGCTCTTCCACTGCCTGGTCATACTCAATTACATCATCCTGGCTTGGTTCATGCATTTATCATGGTCTCAAATTATCTTGTATTTGCCTATGCCCCCTACAAAAATATAAAGCTCTGAAAGAGTTGGTACTTGTCTCTTAGGTTCACTACCATATCCTTGGCTCCTTGCACATAGTAGGTATTTGGAAGCTATTTTCTGATAAATGAACGAATGGATGGTCACTGGGGACTCTTTTGACCTTAAGGGAGTGGTTTTCAAATTAAACACCATGGAGAAGATTTGAGGGGACCATTTTTGGGAGATGGGCCCATGTAAGGAGACCAGTTGGGTGGGACTCTAGATCTTTTCCCTTCATCTTATTGGCTGCATAGATATGATTTATATATTGAGTGTTTTCATCATCCATTGGAAAAAAGGCTCGGGGACCAAAGAACAAGGACAGGTCACTAGGGAGGAAGCCCTGGATGGAAGTTTGGGCTCTAGGCCTTCAACTTGATACTGGTGTGGGGGGGGGGGTTGTGAATGAGACACGGGGACGATATGGAGGGGTGATAGCTGGAAGAGCAGGGCATGGCCGACATATCATCTGGGGGTCCCAGGCATGAGGATAGGGTCTTGGGGAGAGGGGTGACCTGATTCTAAGTTATCCTTCCAGCTGTCTCAGATCTTTGCCCCTGAGTCACAAACTAGTGATGGGCTTTTTGCTGAGGCCACAGCATTTTCCAGCCACAACTATAAACATAATGTTTGCCCTTGCCCTTACCAAGAAAGCAACAGCCTTGCTCTCCGTGGCCTCATTAAACGGAATTCTATTTTCAAAGCACATTTTGAGAACATTCTTATTTGCTGTTCCAGGTTCTCAGAGAGACAGCCCAAGAGACTCCGCTGATAAAATGACTCTGGGCACGACAGAGATGGGGAGATGCTGAAATGAATAGCAGCTTTGTTTATTTGGCATTGGAACAGGCGAGAGGAGCTATATTAAAAAAGTAAATAAAGTTCCCCTTCTCTCCACAGAAAAAACCCTTCTCTGGCCGCCCGGCCAGCCACACGATTTCCCTCGCAGAGCAGAACAAATGTGAGTAGATGGAGTTTAACTTCGGGAGAAGAAATGTAAAAAATAAAATAATTATGGGGTGGGTGTGGGATACAGCTTGAGAATGAGTAAGATTAAGAAGCAACTCAGATGCCTAATTAAAGATCCAAAAATAAAAAGCAGTAGCAGACTGGGTATGGCTCTGGCGATATATATACACATTTATATATACACAGGGCTCCGAAATACTACTGGCTTCCCTTCTCAGCAGACTTGACCTGCATTTCCTTCCCGTGTTGGAGAGAAGATAATAAGGACTGGCTAGAGTGACGTTTTCCAAGCATGCCCCATGCACCCAGCTCAGTGCAAAGTGGCATGTGCCCCCAAGCACAGATAGCATCCTTTTCCCACTGGCCTAGCTTCTCTGAGCTTCATTGTTCCCTCCTGCGAAATGAAGATCATCACACTGCCCGCCTCTGAGCGCTTTTGTGACAATTGCGCAGGACGAGCACAAAACCAGGGCCTGGCACCTCGCAGGGCCTGGGTGAATGGATCGTGATTATTCTTACGGTTGTTTGTTTCCATGGGTAACTCACATTCAAAATGTTGAAAACTGAGCTTATTATCTTCCCCATTAGGCCTGTCCTTGCTGATTTCACAAGGAATCATCATGTTTTCAATTTTCTTCTGCCCAGCACCCAGTTGCTCACTGAGTTCTTCTAATTCTGCTTTTCCCATATCCCTTGATGACATCCTTATCTCATGGCTCACTGCCTTGGTTCCACCTGGTTCAAACCCTAATTTCTTCTCTGTACTGCTATGGTTTCTTCCTAACGGGTTCCAGGGGGCGCTAATTTCCCCCTCTTGGCTCCTGACTCCTCTCCGTTCTCACACTACTGCCTTATGAATCCTGCCTTACGAACATGCCCATTCTTTGCTTCCAGGCCACCGGTGGCTCTCTCTCTCTCTTAGCTAGAAGATTAAGAGCAAATTGTAAAATGCAACGTAAAGTTGGCCTTGTCCCCTCCCCAGCCTCACCTACCCTTCCAGGGCTCACTCTGGTCCAGAGCTCTGGGATACTTGCTTTGCATTAACATCACCTGGGACCAACAATGCCAATGCCTGGGCCCTCTGACAGCTAATCACGACAGAATCTCTGGGGGTGGGCCCCAGGCAGGGGTATAATTTCAGAGCTTTTTGGGTGATTCTAAGGTGCTGCTAAGCCTGAGAACCACTGTCCCCACCACACCCGATACTCTCTGGGGCCTTTACCCACTGTGTGTGTGTGTGTGTGTGTGTGTGTCTCCTGATACCTGGAAAGCCTTTCTCAGCCGTATCCACCTGCAGTATTTGTCCCTATTGTTTGAGATGTAGCTAAAGCTCCTACTTCCAGGAAGTCTCCCTGGTTTCCCATGAAGATGCTCCCACTCCCCCTGACGTTGCCCTCTATTATGACTTAATTAATTTCCCCCTCTGCCTTCATTCAGTTTTTATCCGGATTCCCTTTTTAGTACTTGGCTGGTATTTCTGCTGTAAGGTTTGCTTCATTTGGCTTGGATTGCAGTCAGCTGTCTACATGATCTTCTATCACCTCTCTCCAGCATTCTGGCCTTATTTCCTGCCACTTGTCACCTCAAGCACTCACTGTAGCCCTGCAGGCCCTCTGCCCATTCCTGGACCACAAAGAGGCCCTGCCTCAGGGCCTTAGTATATGCTCTTCCCTCACAGTCATGTTCTTCCTCCATATGTACATAAGCTCATTCATTCCTTCCTCCACATGTCAACTCACAGAAAGCCTTCCTTACTCATATTTCCACCATGCTGTGTCTCTCATCCTGTTTCTTTTGTCCTCAGAGTCCTTCTCATCACTGACATATCACTGTTGTTTTTTGTTTATTCTTTTTTCGTCTGCCTCCCACCATTGCATGTGAGCTTCATGAGGACAGGGACTCTGTGGTGTTCATTACTGTATCTCCAGTGTCCAGAACAGTCCTTGGCATGTAGAAAGCACTCCATAAATATTTCTCAAATAAATGAATGAGTAAACATGCTGTGCTTTCCAGTGGACCAGGACTTTTTTTAAACCATGGGTTTGAGGGCGCCTGGGTGGCTCAGTGGGTTAAGCCGCTGCCTTCGGCTCAGGTCATGGTCTCAGGGTCCTGGGATCGAGTCCCGCATCGGGCTCTCTGCTCAGCAGGGAGCCTGCTTCCCTCTCTCTCTCTCTGCCTGCCTCTCCGACTACTTGTGATTTCTCTCTGTCAAATAAATAAATAAAATCTTTAAAAAAAAAAACAACAACAAAAAAACCATGGGTTTGAAATGGGTCATGAAATAAATTTAATTGGTCACAACCAATATTTTATAAATGACAGACTGGAACAATACATATCAGAATGACTTGCACATAGAAAAGGCAAGTTTTATTCTTTGAAACTTATAACAATATATAATTATATGGGAATCAGCTGGCAAGACAAAAATCTAGTACTTACAGTGGTTTACTACACGAATTTTTGGAAAAGTTTTGTACTAGACCAGGAGTCGGCAGACATTTTCTGTGAAAAGTACAATGATAAATATTTTAGGCTTTGCAGACCATAAAAACTATTCAACTCTGATGTTGTTTTGTGAAAGCAGCCAGAGACAGTAACACACACAAATGGACAGGGCTATGTTACAATAAAACTTTATTAACAAGACCAGGTCAGGGGTTGGATTTGGCTTGTGGGTGGTAGTGTGCTAAGCCTTGCTGCGGACTGTAGTCTAGTGTGAGCCCATGTGTTTTGTGTATAAATTCCCTGCATTCAGAAACCACGTCCTTTTCCACCTCAGGATCTTTTTAAAAATTTATTTATTTATTTTTAAAATTTTATTTACTTTATTTTTATTAAATAAAATTTTAATTCTGGTGTAGTTAACATACAGGTTTATTTTAATTTCACCTCTGGATCTTAACCAAGAGTCCTCTATTCCAGAGTCTAGCCCACTCTTTGCACATAACAAATGTTCATAAATATTTGCCAAAATATTCAATAAACATTTACTGAGTCACCAACTCAGAACAGCTGGGCTCCAAATCTATTAGCATTTGTTGAATGACTACAAGAGCCCTTGGCCTTAAATTTTCAAAAGCCTCTGCCCCTCTTCCAATCCTTCCAAAGGCTGAGACCCAGAGCCCAAAGGGTGTCCTCTCCCCAGCTGGCTTGGGTCATGTGTTGCCAGGGGTCAGAAGGAGTGATGGGAAGTGATGGAAACGGGGAGTCTTTGATGGACTGCTTAGGGAACTGCCCAATTATCGTGCTTATCAGTTCACTGGTTCCTTTCCTTTGCTCTTCCCCGTAATAAATCAAAGCTCCTTCTGTTGTTCTTGAGTTCCCAGGTCACTGATTCTTTTGCCTGCATGTTTATAGAGTTACAGTGTGACCATGAGATTGAATGGAAGGGAAGGGAGGACCCTGACAAATGTCAGCTCTGCAAGGCAACACCTCAGCTCCCCAGGCCCTCATGCATTGTGTAAGGTGAAGGAAGGGGCTTGCCAGGGCCTGGCGTGCTGTCCAGGGCCTGGCCTCAACCAGGAAGAGAGGTGGAGTCAGTGGGTCCAGCTCCCACACCCAGCAAGTTTATAACCCAGCAGAGGAGGTTGATTTGGTTCAGATTTGAAGATGCCCCAGAACAGGGGTCTGCAAATTACAGCCTGAGGGCTGTTGCCAATTTTTGTGTAGCCCATGAGTTAAGAATAGTTTTTAAATGGTTGGGAGAAAAAAAAAAATCAAACGACGAGTGATATTCCATGAAAATGATATGAAATTGAAATTTCAGTGTCCATAAATTAAGTTGTATTGGAACAGGGCCATACTCATTCATGTACGTATTGTCTAGGGCTGCTTTCATCCTACAAAGCAGAATGGAGTAGATACCATAGACCATATGGCCTGAAAGCCTAAAATATTTACCATCTGGCTCTGTACGGAAAAAGCTTGCAGAGCCCTGACTAGCATGACTAGTTGACATGGACTAGCAGCACGGACATCACCTGGGAGTTTGTTAGCCTCACATGTGGGCCCTCCCCCAACCCGGCCAAGGCCTAGTGAATCAGAATCTTCATTTTAGTAAGGTCTGCAAGTGATCTGTAAAAAGCTGAAAATGTAGGAGGCACTTTGGCTCTAGAGGGACTGAATCAATATCTTTTACGTATCTACAAATTTTTAAAAGTGCTTTATCTCAATTAGTCAGGATGAAAACCCCACACTCACTAGGGAGATCTACTGGGGCCATTGGACAGGTAAGAAAACAAAGACTCCGAGTTAAGCGTTCAACCAAAGTAACATACATGAGTGGCTGAACTGGGATTAGAACTTCTGGGTCTATTGCATACCCCATGGCCTTAACCATGAAACTTCATAGCCCTCCGGAAAGAGAGGGCGCGCCTACACTCATGGTCTGAAGTTGGAGGCCCCCAATTGGTGTCCCAAGGGTGTTCAGTGGCCAACAGATATGTTTTATTTGGCCTACATGGTGTTTTGAATATTTAAAAATTGGTTGCCAATATTCTAAAAATCAGGGGAGTTCATAAGAGATCCAGAGAATTGGCTTCATATGAAAGAATCAGATGATCAAGCTGTGTGGTGTCTCAGGGCTTTGTCCCGTTGGGGCTGAGTTGCGGTTGCTCGTGCAGGTTGGCCTGGCCTCTCTGGGTCCCTACAGTCTCCACCTGGCCTCCGACTCGTTCTGGAGACTGCCCAGATGCAGTGGGCATCTGAGTTGGCACCCTCTGGCTGTGCAGACCAGCTGGGGATCACTGAGCATCTTCTTACAACACTGAACCTGATACAGCAGGTCTGGGGACAGACCCAAGGGCCGCTGAGGCTGCCAGTCCTTCCGCAGAGCCTGCTTTGAGAAGCAAGGCTGTCAAGGAGCTTAGCCCTGTGTGATTTCCGGGCTATACACACTTGGTTCATCCCCTGGAGCATCTCAATAGGTGCTCTTGCTTCTGTTCCTCTATCCCTCGGGGTGGCTGGGGGCCCTTTTCAGTAGCTTCCAGCAGCCTCCTCCATCGACTCCACTGAATCCTCTAAATACAGCCATTTGCTACGAGTATCATGACATGAGAAGGCCTCAACAGCACTCACTGCCCCACCACATGGCCTCCTCAGCACCTTCTGGCCTCGATCCTAGAGGATGGGGCATTGGTGTGGAGGTTTCTGGGAACCGGAGGCCAGGAGTGGAGGCAAGAGAACGAGCGTCTCATTTGTCCGGAGGCTTAGTAGAGACTGCTGAGAACCATGTTTAAGACATCCGCTCACTCTGCCCCAAACACACACACACACGAGCAACATGCACACATGCGTGCACACACGTGTGCATACACACATGCACACGCTCCAAAATGTAGCAAGCTCCCTGCTTACCTCCTTCCCTGGCTTTCCCTCACAAACAACCCTGCTGCTGCCCCCCATAAGCAGTGGAGCCCGCTGACCCTAAAAGGACCGACTTCCAAGAAGGCAGAGATGTGGCTTGTTTCCCTTCCAGGAAGATTGGAGGGAGGCTGCCCGGGGCCTGAGCCTCAGTGAGCTTCAGTGAGCTTCAGTGAGGCAGGCAGCCTCTGCTTGCTTCCAGACATTTCTTCTTTTGCCTGCCAACAGTAAGAAAGGGCTGCACCTGCACATTTTGGCTGAGGATGACCTCCATGGACATGCAGGCTGTGCTCCCCATGGACCAGTCTGGAAGCAGCCCTCCCCTTGGCCCGGGTGCCAGCACCGGTAGAAAGAGCATGCAGCCTTCCCGGCATGCTGTGTGCAACCTTGGGCAAATCATTGTGCCTCCTTGATCTCTGTTTGCCTCATCTGAGAAATGGACACCATGGTAGCACTATCCACCTTAAAGGACGGCCAGAGTTTGACTAGGCCTCTGTTGTGGATGGGACTGTCTAAGGCTGGGAGAAAAGCAAGGAGGCAGTACTCAGATTGTGGTAAACTACATGCGGCATTTCCCACCTCAACAGGTGACATGCGCACCTTCCTTTCTCTGAGGGACTTCTAAGGGGATGATGGCCCAGGCCTTTGTTAGATACAATACCAAGAAGGGCCAATAGACATCACCAGGGAAACAGAGAAGAGAGAGAGAAAAAAGGAAATCTTACTGTTTTTCAATGTCCGTCCGTTCAAAAATATTCTGCTTTTCATGGAAGAATTGTGTGGTGAGTGCACAAAAGCAGGTAATTGATTCTTTCCAGATCAGTCTGTTCCTGGGCTTCTGTCCCTTTTGACAAAATGGGTCTTGTGGGGTGTGGGGGTGCACACGGTCCTTGAAACCCTGGGCCAGGAGGAAGAGTTTTCTTTTTCTCCTTCTCATTGTCTTGCATCAGTGTCCTCGGTCTTGGCTTCGGGCCCAGGGTGAGATCAGTCCACCAGCCAAGAGCAGTTCATATGAAAAGGTCAGTGCTGGTCTCCAAGGTACTGACATGTTTTTTGGGTGGGCCCTGTGAAATTCTTTACAAATCAACTCTCCAATGAAGTTGGCGGGTCGCCTTATCAAGGGAAGAGATGATTCCACCAGCACGTTCCCAAGTGTCCCACACAGCCTGAAGCAAAGGGCGGAAGGACCTGCTGACCTTGATTCGAATCCTACTTCCAGCACTTACCCATGACCTTGGGCAAAGAATCTCTTGGAACCTCTGCAAAGCTGGGATCAGAGATGTTGAAGGCATGTGTATCCTGGCTCAGGTGCTTAGAATTGCTAATACCCTCTCTCTCTTCCTTATTCATCCTCCTGACTCCTCTGCTTTGAGTGACCTCAGAGTAGTCGAGTAATTTGCTCAAGGTTATAACGCTGGCAAACAGCAGTCAAGATGAGAATGCAAGGAGGTCTAAGTTCAAAGCCCATATTCTCCCTCACTTACCTCCCCATCTCACATTTACTTTTAACACTTTTACTCACTATTCTTCTGAGCGATCAGGTGAGGAAAATCATGACACATAGCACTTATGTGTTTAAATGACTTGCTCAGGTGGATATTGCTGGCTTCTGAGGTGCGGGGCGGACAAGGAGAATCCAGGTCTCCTGAACCCAGGCCAACCAAGAGCAATGCATGGGTGTGGGAATCAGCAGAGGAAGTGCCGCCATTAGAGGTCTAAGCCTGAAGCCATCCTAAGAAAAATGAGTGGATGGTCCAGGTGACTTTACCTTAAATATGACATCAGGGTAGATAGATCATAAAATGACTGTTTTAGTTTGTTTCTGTTTATGTTTAGAATTTTGGCATTTTGGCATCCAAAGGAAGAAAGAGACCTTTAGGACTCTACAGAACATGTAGTGTGTGTGTGTGCATGTGTGTGTGATGTACACACATATGTACAAATAACACACACACTCACACACACATACACGTACACACAGGTGCACAGAGTTGAACCTTGTTATCTGCAGTAGTTATGTTCTATAACATTGCAGCCAATACCGATTTAGTGAATACCGAACTATTGCTCCTAAGGGAAATACAGGGTTTCTGGAAGCCTCTGGTCACAGACATTTCTATCAACTGATCAATACATAACCTTGTTCTATGTGTGATTCCGTTTCAAGCCATCTTATTGAATATATATTGTTGATTGATTAACATCGAACTAGTAGCCAACAGCACTATTACTCATGCCTGAACAAAGCTTATCTCACACTTTTTTTTTTTCTATAAGAAACATCACAGCCTTCTTGCACTTAGGATCTCTTGCACTAACAGCACTTCAGCTTCACACTTTTATGTGGGGCGGCATTTTAAACAATAAAATCAACACGAGAAATGCAAGAATGTGTAGTGTGGCTCTACATACAAGCCACACAGGAGAAAAGGACACTTGTTTATAGTACGAGAGCTGAAACAGGCGGAACATTGCCTTGCTGGACCTCAGCCGGGAATGTGCCCATTATTGGCTGCTTTGCGTATGTCTCAGAATGAGCATGAAAGTGCTGTGAGTCAATTTGGGGATTACAAATAACAAATAAATTTTAGTGAATAGTTGAATTTGTATGGAATCCATGAATAATGAGAATGGGTGGTTTATATTGTGCTGGTAGAACAGACAACCTCAGGCAAGAGGTTCTGAAAAGGAGAGCACAGTGCTCAAAATTTTCACTAACATGTAAAGGACAGATAGATCCTCCACTAAGGGTCCATGTTGCTCAAGAGAAGCAGAGAATACATGAGGCCAGTGGTCATCCCAAGGGAGTGGTGGGTAGGTAAGAGAGGACGTGGGGGGAGGGAGAAGTTAAGAGGGAGGGTGGTGGGATGGGTGAGGGTCCCTCCCTGTCCTACTTCATGGTCTGGCAGGGACCTTGAAAGCTGCTCCCCTGGGACACCTTGCTGGCTCACACCCCTCCCCTGCTCTCACCCAACTTGGCTTCTGCTGAACTCTCTGGCGGTCTCCCAGGTGCTGGGGAACCTTCTGGTTTCTTCATGGCTCCCCTGGGTTCCATTTGTCCATTTGCTCATTCCTCATCCTCCCTCCTCCACTGCTGTTCTTGGGCCATGACTCCCACTTAAAGAGCGGATGATGCTGGGAAAAGCTCGCTGAATGAGTCAGTCCAAGAGATGATACTTAAGTCCAGGTTGCTCAGAGCTCATGACAGAAGCAGCCCTGACCCAGTGGGGTGTGCAAGATGCCTGGGCTGCTGGAAACATGGAGTTGAGGAGCATGCCACCTTGATGCTCCAGCGCAGATGCAGGGACACCTGAACCCTGTCACTCACTACTCCAGGCTTAGAAGGACAGCAGCCCCTGTGCATGCAGGGGAAAAGTTAGGATTTCCAGGTCTGGGCTTATCAGCCTGTGACCACGTCAGTGTCCTTCACCTCTGTGAGCTCAGGCACTGGAACTAGACTGTCTGGGGTCGGACACCAACTCCACCACCTACTCCCTCTGCCTCAGTTTCCTCATCTGTAAAGGGGGGGTTACCAACTCTACCTACCTCATGGGGTAGTTATAAAGATTGCACTCAATGAGTGAATGTATCTCAAGCACTTAAAATAGTGCCCACATAGAGTAAACTCTATTTTAAAAAAATTTTTATTATTATTTTGTTAAAATATTTATTTATTTATTTACAGGGACAGAGAGAGGGAGAGAGAAAGAGAGACAGCGAGAGAGGGAACACAGCAGGGGGCGTGGGAGAGGGAGAAGCAGGCTTCGTGCTGAGCAGGGAGCCTCATATGGGGCTGGATCCCAGGACCCTAAGATCATGACCTGACCGAAGCAGGCGCTCAACTGGCTGAGCCATCAGACACCCCCAGAGTAAACTCTATTAAGCATTACGTTTTATTATTATTGTAGTTATTATGTTTTGTTATTATTACTGCTCTTATCTCTAAAGTATGGGTTGGAGTCAGATAATCTCAAAGGTCTTTTCTTTCCCTTTCTGCTCTGTTATTGGGGATGCTCTCTCAATGTGTGGCCTCGGGCAAAACCTTCTCCTCTCTGGGCCTCACGTTCTTATCTTCTAGATGAGGTGCCAGGACTCAAGCCCTGATAGTCTGTGAATCTATGAAATAAGGCTAAGGCACCTCCCAGGGTGGAGTTAACTTGTTATTTTGGCCTCTCCTGGGGATGTTGCCCAGACAAGCAGTTAAGTAATCAGAATAACAGTTTATATTTGTAGTGGGTTTTTAAAGTTCCCATTCAGTGAATGTTTACCAGGCACTCTCCCAAGGTGATTTATTCTATCTTCATTACAACCCCAGGAGGGCGATATTGTCCCCATTTGGAGATGAGGAAATTGAGGCACAGAGATATTAAATAACATCCCCAAGGACACATGGCCAGGAAATGGTCAACCTGGACCCCAACCCCAAAACCTTAAATCCAGACACCATAAACGTTAACAACCCCCCCACCCCAACTGGCAACTGGCCTTGAACTTGACTTCTAATCCTCTGATAGTAACATGATATTGTGCCATTCCTTTTAATGGACTGCTCGTACTATTGAAAATAACCACAGACTCTCATCATTGAAAGATACATAGAAGTGTCTCCAGGGTTTCTTAAGTGTCTCCAGGGTTTCTTAACCTTTGGAAGGGTTACAGACCCTGTGAGAAGCTGAAAGAATCTATGGACCCTTTCCCACGCAGAAAGTTTGTATCATACCTGCACATAAACACACACACACCCCTCCCAAAAACATATACAGAGATTTGTCCCAATTTCAGGGGTTTCAAAATCTCAGGCTAAGAGCTCATGCAATGCTTAAATGGTCCTGAAACTTTCCAGTAAGTATGCATCTTTGCTCCAAATCTGCGTTGATGAGAACTTCTTCCCTAAATGACCATCTATTCCATTAATGTTCCCCTCCAACTGTTAGAAATTTGCTCCATTGACATATTGACATTTGTTCATTTCCTCCTAACTTTGGTCCCAGCTCTGCCTGCTAGATTTATTTCAAGTCCCACCACATCTGCCCATGATGATTCTCTACGTTTCTGCAGAGGCTGCCGACACTATCCCTAGCAGATGCCTCTTTCCTTCTTTGCTCATTTAACCTTCCCTGGGACACACTGATTTGTCAATGGCTGTCTCAAACACCCAGAATGGATGTAGAGCCCAGAACCCAAAACAATCTCCTGGCCACAGACTGACCAGGGCAGCACAGGAGTGTCACTATATTCTGGACATCAGATCTCCATGAATATATCCTAAGAGCAGATTCCATTTTTTAAGCCTTATTTTACTTTGAACTATAACACATATAGAGAGGATTGCATAGTCCAAAAAGAACAGTCCAACGAGGTATCTATCACAAAGTAAACATCCACATCCAGAACTAGAACTGTTCACTCCTGCCTCCTCCCCACAATCACTCCTTCCTCCTCTACAAAGGCAACTTCTACTCTTTTTGGTAATAACATTTTTGTTTTCCTTAAACATTGTATCATCTAAATGCCTATCCCATTTTAAGCAATGGTTTTGTTTCCCTGGTTTTTGAGTTTCATATAAATGAAATCATTAAAATTGGGATTCTTTTGTATGTGACTTATTTCACTCAATGAAATACATGTATGGAAGGTATGCACATTGTTACTTATAACCGTAGTTCCTTCATTCTCATTGCTGGAAGTTTCCCACTTGTCTGAATATACTGTACTTTATTTATTCTATTTTTAATGGATATGTGGGTAGTGCCTGGGTTCTGGCAATTATGAATGACATGCTATAAAAACACTGGTGAGCACACACATGCATTTAGGCTAGCCAGCCCTAACAGAACTTTTGTGCAACCTTTCAGCGGATAATATCAACCCATCTTCCAAAGCAGTTTTATCGATTCACACTTTTAGTAGTTGTGTGTGTGAGTTCCAGTTCTTCCATGTCCTTGCCAACGCTTAGCGTTATTCATCTTTTCAATTTTAGCTCTTTTGGTGGTTACAAAGTGGCATCTTGTTGTGGTTTTAATTTGCATTTCCCTAATGACTAATGTGGGTGAGCCCATTTTCATCTATTTATTGTGTATTTATGGATGAGAGGTTTTGGCAACTCCTTACTCATCTGACTCATCCTGAAGTTACAGCCAAATGGAATATAGTCTTTGACAGATGATGCTGTTTAGTCATATCTCCTTTATTGACTTCAAGTTTAGGTTCCCAGAGCATGTCTGAGCATTCTTCAAGTAATCTCTACATGCGTTGTGGAGCTCAAACTCATGACCCCGAGATCAAGTGTTGTGTGCTCCATCGTCTGAGCCAGCCAGCCGAGTGCCCCTGAACATTCTTAATACTCATGACAGCTAGTATTTATTGAGAGCCCACCATGTTCCAGGCACTGGATGCTTGACAAGCATCATGTCAACCGGCTTATGAGGTTGCTACTGTGATTATCTGCTTGTACATATGAAGAAACCAAAGGCGGGGGAGGCTACATAACTTAACTTGCTAGATTCAAATCAACACCCTGAGCCTCTATAACACGCTGGCTCCCAAAGATGGAAACATTTGACTACATTAAAAAAAAAACACCTTTAAAAATGCTTAAAAACTAAATAATAAAATGGACATGTAACTGTCAAATGGAGAAAAAGAGTTGCAAAGTAAGACAAGTGCTTAATATGGAAAGAGTTCTTACAAACTAATAAGAGGACACAATAAAAAAATGGACAAAGGTTCCTGTGGTCAGCTAAGTCTGGGGAATTCAGCACATCTTTCACATTCTTTTCCCCCAACAGTGTATCTAAGCAAATTCATGACTCTTAAGTTCCACACTAAAAACTTACTTTAGAAAGGGGAATCCTCTTACACTGTTGGTGGGAATGCAAGCTGGTACAGCTACTCTGGAAAACAGTATGGAGGTTCCTAAAAAGTTGAAAATAGAGCTATCCTATGACCCAGGAAATGCACTACAAGGTATTTACTCCAAAGATATAAATGTAGTGTTTTGAAGGGGCACTTGTCTCCTAATGTTTGTAGCAGCAATGTCCACAATAGCCAAACTATGGAAAGAGCCCAAATGTCCATTGACAGATGAATGGATAAAGAAGATGTGGTATATATATATACAATGGAATACAGGGGAAAAAAAAAGAAATCTTGCCATTTCAAAGACATGGATGGAACTAGAGGGTATTATGCTAAGTGAAATAAGTCAATCAGAGAAAGACAATTACCATACGATCTTATTCCTTTGTGGAATTTAAAAAACAAAACAGAAGATCATAGGAGAAGGGAGGGGAAAATAAAACAAGATGAAATCAGAGAGAGAGACAAACTATAGGAGACTCTAAATCATAGGAAACAAACTGAGGGTTGCTGTGGGGGGGGTGGGGTAACAGGGGGATGGGGATTAAGGAGGGCATGTGATATAATGAGCACTTGGTGTTATATAAGACTGATGAATCACTGAGCTCTACCTCAGAAACTAATAATACCCTATATATTAATTACATGAATGTAAATAAAAAATAAAAAAGATATTAAAAAGAATAAAATAAAAACTTACACAGCATTTTCCAAACCTATTTGAACAACATAGGCTTTAGCATCTGAATAATTACAATGCTTTGAACAGACTTTGAAGCCTGTTGAACTCTATAATAACCACTGCTTCCTCTGGTTTCTGGACTGGTAAGAGTTTCAACAAAGGAAATGAAATTAGTTTTGTCCCTGGTTTCTCAACCTAGACACTATTGACATTTTGGGCTGTGTAATTCTTTGTTGTGGGATTGGCTCAGGCACTGTGGGCTGTTCCCAGCAGCATCCCTGGTCTCCACTCAGTAGATACCAGATGCCAGTAGGACCAACCCCACCCCCAGTTGTGATAACCAAAATTGCCCCGTGGAGGCAGAATTCTCCTCCCCCCATGAGAACCATTGCTCTAGCCTGACTGATTTCTAAGCAACCCATGATCCTCCACATGATCACCTCTTACCTAAGTGCCCCCAAACTACATAGCGTCTCACTATATTTTGATTTCTGTGTCTTGTGACAGCCTCTATTCTTTGTTAAGAGAGTATCAGTCCATCTCTTTGGCTCTTTGGATCTTTCTTGTTTGCTAGAACTCCTTCAACCTCAAGGCACAGCAAACCATGCGCAGTTCCCCAAACATGGAACTTCTTTCCACTCTCCTATCCTCTAGGTGGAATTAAGCTCTTTTCTTCAATCCCCATACTCACTGCACACCCTCCTATTAGACCTGTGACACACATTATACCTATTTACATGCCTGTCTCCTCAATTCCTTGACAGCAGAAACTGGGTCCTATTTATCTTCTGGTTCTCAGCACCACGTAGGCACTATTCAATATATACAAACACAGGAGCAAAATATAATTGATGATGGCAGTGGGGACCTAGGTAGATTTCTACCAACACTGAGTCCATTGGCAACCTCTTCACCAGTTTCCTCCTAGGAATGTTCTCTTTGCTGGTCTCCAGGAAGACCATCTTCCCTCTTGAGAGAAGTAGAAGTACCATGGAAGGTACCAATTTTGTTTTTCTCCCTCTCAGACATGAATATGACATTACCTGCTCAGTTGGCATGCTCAGGCCATTCCCGATAGTTTTCTCATTGCCTACTGAAGGAGAAGAGCCTTTTCCCCTTGATGTCAGTATTTCTGCAAACCTCAGTTTATTCTAGCCAGTGACACTTTTTATCTTTGGATATGTGTCCTCCTTTCCATGGAGGAGTCCCTGTTGGGCCAGAGTTTCTCAGAGCACCCCCTCCTCTGAGCATTGCTTCAGTCTCTCTAAGTATCTCCTGTCTGGGATCATTTGAAGCTTGAGATACAGAATTTAATTCTTGGGAACACTTTACCAGAGTTGTCCAAGATGGTGGCAGTGGGCGGAAAGGAAAGGATGGGTTTGAGCAACGTTAACAAAGGCAAGTGAAAAGACCTGACAACCTATTAGACATAGAGTGGGGAGCCGACTCCCAGATTTTTGCTTTGAGACAATGGAGGGACTGGAGGTTCCTGCTGCAGAGACAGCCACAGGAGGAGGCGGAGGAGGAGGAAGGCAAGGAGGGGGAGAAGGCTCTCTGGGACTGTTAGAGTCTGAGGTTTCCATGGAAGACCAGCGGGACATGTAGAGGAGGGAACTGGATTTAAGAGCTGAGGCTCTGGATGAGAAATCCAACCCGGGGACTATTGGCACGCAGGTGACCTTAGGAGCTGAGAGTGCAGGTATGTGCACGTTAAAGATGGTGCAGCAAGAAAACAACACGAAGGAGACTGTGAAGAACTGGTGGAGACAGGAAAGCCAGGAGAGGAGCATGAGTTAAAGGCCACTGGAGAAGGAGTTTTGGGCGGAAGGGAAAACCAGCAGCTTTAAGAGATACAGGAAGGTCAGCTCCCATGAGGACGGTAAAGTGACTGCTGATTCAGCAGCAGAGAGTCACTGAGGACTAAGGCAAGGGCAGTGCCAGAGCCCAGGGGCGGAGGTGCAGGAGGGCTTGCGGGGAGGGGCCGCAGGGTCACAGACACAGCAATATGTCTAAAGAGGGGGCCCCTCATCCATCCGTTTACCCAACAAGCCGAGGGGCTACTGGCCCCCAGGGATATGGCAGTGGGCAAATAGGTAAGACCCCTGCCCTCACGGTGTGCCCTTTCAGGAAGATGAAGTATTTTAGAGGGAGGATTTCTTTTAAAGACGGTTTTTAGAATCATCACCCTTTGACAGAGAAGGCCAAGAGAGGTCAGATGGCAACTTGTTCAAGTTCACATGAATGTCAGAGCTGTGGGTTGTGCCCTGACCCGTCTGGCTGAATGGGATGAAGTTTAGGTGGGAACAGATGACACAGAAGGTGTTAGAGGGTGGGGAAGAATAAAGGTGCCAGGTGCAGGCTTATTTATGAGGGGGCTGGGCCTACTCAGATCAAGGTTTCTATTTATTTGAGCCAGAGGTTTGAGAGGAGGCCTGTGGTGGCCCCTATGTTTTCCCACACTCCCACCCCTCATCTTCACATGTGCTAGTTAGGGGATGGGCCCAGGAATCCGAGCAAGGCTGACCAGCCTTCCACTGTGGGGTTAATATAGAGATGCTGAAAAGAGCCATGGCCTTTCTTCCTCTGTGACAGTGATCTTGGGGACCAGGGTAGGTCCCCAAGCCATCTTGACTATCTGAAGAAAACACCAGGCAGAGATAAACAAGGTCAAGAAATACAGGAGACTGAGCTCTGACAGCATTGCTTGGCCTCCTGAAGCCAGCTCTGCACAGACCTATCAAGAACTCTCCTAGACTTCCTGGTGGCTGGAACCAATGGATTCTCTTTCGCTTCCTGATTTGAGTTGCGTTTCCACACTTGAGGCTGAAAGGACCTGACCAATTATGACAAATATGTCAGCTGTGACTGTGTAACATATATGATTTACTCTTGCAGAAGCTAACTGACTCCAGGGTCTTCCTCCGCAGAGCCTTATGTGTTCACCTCCTTCTAGGTCCTGGCCCCGCAGGTGTGGCGGGGACGTGAGTAAGACTGGCGTTTAGAGAGCCACCATGGAAATGAGGATGGGAACAAAAGAATCAGCATCTAGAAAATGATTTACATTCGTTGCTCTGAATCCACAATCATAGGAAACAATTAGCTAGCAACTCCAGGCAGGGTTCAGTGGGTACAGACTGAGCTAGAGAGACACTCATGGTACAGGAGCTTGGCGGGGGGGTTGGCAAGGGGTGGGGAGGACAGGGTGCATCCTGTATCCTGGGCTCCTCCAACACTGTTCTGGGCCATGGAGCCAAGGTGGGGCTGGCGGGGGACAGAGGGAGAGGGGAACAAGCAGGCTGGGGAGGCTGCATGGGTATGAATGTGGGTCTAATAGCTGCTTCTCATACCTTTCCCATTCCGGCATGGGCGTGTCCCAGCTTGACCACCACAGGGAAGTGGGGCGCTGTGAGCTGTAAGAGACAAGAGGAAATCACTCATTAGCATCCCAGAGTATTGCCACCGAGAGACACTGGGCTCCGCCTGTTCTGTAGAAGATTCAGTCATCTGCTATTACCCAGAATCCCCACAAGAACGCTTTGACAGATGGTCATCCTGCTGCAGCTCCTATGCGCGAAATGCCAGCGATCTGGGCTTCCAAAAGAAGCCCTGAGCACTTAAAAGCAGCCTGCCTGGGGCACCCACCGAGAGATGGCAGGGAGGAACAAAGCGACTGGTTTCGGATCCTGGCTTCACCACTTGTGCAACCTTAGGCGAGTTTTACATGATCTGTGGCTCAATTTGCTCACCTGTAACATGGGGACGATGAGTGTCCATCCCACAGGGTTGCTGCGAGGATCAAATAAATTATTACATGTGAAGCCTTTACGTTTTAAGTACCCAATGAACCACAGCTTCGTGACTCCCACCATGGTTCTGCCTTACATCATCCCTCAAAAACCATCACGTATCTTGAAACACACTCCCTCCCCCAAGCCCTCTCCAGGCCACCCTATGAGGTTTCTTAACAGTGGTCATGCCACCATGGGCGCAGACATGTATTGGCTGCACCCTTTTGGGCACTGTTCTGGGCAATCGTTGTGTATCATCTCCCTTCGAGAGCCATGCTACTTGTCTCGCTGTTCCCTTTAGTGTCCTTAGCTCCAGGAACATAGCTTGGCCCAGAGAAGGTGCTTGGTAAGGAGTCTGGGCTTCATTCAACCAGTCCTCTCAGCAAGACCTAGGAGGCATGCATGCTTCTCTTTAGAGGAGGAGAGGGGCTCAAAAGATTAGGTGCTTACTCAGGACCATGGTCACTCAGCTGGGAAGTGAGGGCACCAGGTTCAAACTTAGGCTATGCATTTCCTCCCTTAACTGTTCATATGTTGTTTGAGATGAGGTTGCTTGGTGTCTACAAGTCTACTTGGAGGTGCTTGAGGGTAAAAGTTTTCCCTTCTAATTATTTAGTAGTAACTTCAGTCCCCTTACTTGGATCTACCTGACCATGGGTAATCATGTTCCACTCTCTGGGCCATCTGTCCTTGGTCCTGGGTTGTCCCTGACAGTGCTGTTTGTACTGACTCTCTGGCTGCCTTGAGAGGAAGAAACTGGCTCTTCTCTCTTGATGCCCAGAGTCTAGTCTGACATGGAGGTGCTGCTGTAGGTGCTTTGAAGGGTCTGCTGTGGGTCACAGAGTCATTCGATGGGCCTCATCTCATTGTACCCATGCAATGGCTCCATGAGGTAAGCAGGGAAGGTTTTTAATCACCATTTCACAAATAGGAACTCTGAGACTCAAGGTAGGTGCTGGGAAGGGGTGGAACTGGGGCTTAAAGGTGGGCCTGTCAGACTCCAAGCCTGATGTGAAAGGTTTTCACTAAGATCTAGCTTAGGGCTTCCTGTAGTAGATGTTGAATAAAAAAATTTTCCCCTTTTTGATGCTGATTTTTTAAAAAAGATTTATTTATCTGAGAGAAACAGAGAGAGAGAGAGAGAGCGAGCATGAGCACACAAGTGGGGGAGAGAAACAGAGGGAGAGACCCTTCAAACAGAGGCTCTGCTGAGTGCAGAGACTGACATGGGGCTCGATCCCATGACCCATGAGCTCATGACCAGAGCCAAAACCCAGAGTCAGATGCTCAAATGACTCAGTCACCCAGGCACCCCCAGGCTATAATTTATCATGTCTTGGTGCTTAGAGAGAACAAATGCATCTTTTAAAAAAGGCCAATATTTGATTTTGATTTCAAAAGCAGTATGTACTCACTATGTAAAAATTTTGGAAAATGTAATGAAGTATTATATTGTTATTATACAGAAGACAATAAAGATCATCCTCAGACTTTCAACAGATGTATTATCTGTTGTTTTTTTTTTAACATTTTATTTTACCTTTTTGGTAAATTTTATTTTTTCAGTGTTCTAAGATTTATTGCTTATGCAACACACCTAGTGCTCCATGCAATACGTGCCCTCCTTAATACTCACCACCAGGCTTACCTATTCCCCCTACTCCCCTCCCTTCCAAAATGGTCTTCTTTTTTTAAAATCCACATTTTTTTTCTTCCCATTTGTTCTACCTTGGGAGTATACTGAATATCCACTTCTGCTTCCTGCTCTTTCCACTTACTGTTCTGTGCTAAGCATATTCCTGGTAGTGATTACTTGTCCATTTAATAGTTATTACAAAATATTTCACATATGAAAAAGACTTAAAGAGCATTATCATGGCCATCACCCCACTTAAGAAATAAGCCACTGCCCACATAGATGAGATCCCTGATAGACTTTCTGACTGCACTCTCTTCTCTCCCACCCAGAGGTAATCATCATGATATATATTTATGATATGTTTATTATTGCCTCACACTTATTCATATTTTAAGTATTATTAACATATTTTAACTATATGATTCTCAAACAATATACAGTACACATGTTTAAACTTTATGTAGTGGTATCGAAACAAACTATTTTTGATGATCTTTTTAAGCACATTATGTTTGTGAGATTCATGCATGCTCCTCTATACGGCTCCTCTATGTGGATTAGATTTTTACAGCTACATAGTATTTTAGTATATGAACACATTACCATTTGTCTACTTCCTGTTGATACACATTTAGGTGATTTCTATTTTTCCAATAAATGATACTAGTGCATCCCCCCTGCATGTGCAGGGGAGTTTCTCCAGGGCACATGCACAGGAGCGGAATTGCTAGGGCTAAGCAACGCTCTTCTCAGTTTTGCCAGGTATTGCCAAATTTGCTCTCCAAAGTAGTTATACCGACTTACGCTCTCACAGGCAGGGAAAGAGCCCCCAACACCCGAGGTTGAAAGAATTAAATATTACCAACCCAAGAGATGTGAAGTGGAATGAATGGGTGCACTTTCACCAAGTGGCTTTCATTCCCCAGAAGAGTTGTCATACCCAGCTATTCATTAACAGACTCCGGACACCACCAGCCATCCAAGAACTGCCCAGGTCACTTCTGGGGCTTTATCTCTATCTCATTTCAAGCTGGAGCATGTGGGATGGGGGAATGGGTGTGCTCTGTCTTCCCCTCCACTTCTTCTGGCCTCATTTTCTTCCCTCATGCTGATGGGTACTGGAAAGAATGTGGGTGTTGGAGTTAAACTTATTCTCTAATCTGGGGCTAGATATCTAACCTTTTTAAAACTTAGTTCTTGGATCTGCAAAATGGGAATGATATTGCCTAGCTTACTTGATGGTTGTGGGAAGAAGAAATGAAATAAGGAATGTCATATTGCTTAGCACTCAGGGGAGGTTCAAACTCAAAGTGTAAAGTAGGGCTGAGGGGAGGAAGGAGCTGACACTAGTTCATGGTAGTAAGGACAGAGGTGAAGAAAGGCTAGATGAAGGAGGAAGGAGAGCAGAGGTTGCTGCTTGGCAGTATGTGATAGTATGGCAGGGGGTGAAATGAAGTCCAACAAGGGAAATCTAAAGGAACTTAGCAATCATCTTGTCTAGACCCCATGTTTCCATGTGGTGGGAAGTAGAATTTCTAGGAATGCTCCCCAAGGTGTCCCACTCTAATCTCTGGAGGCCGCAAATGTGATGAGATTGTTATACAAAGCTTTATAAGGATTGTTTTATGTTATATGGCTCATGTGACCCTAAAATATGGAGATATCTGGGAGGATCTAATCAAATCACATGAGACCCTAGGAGTGGAGTACCATCTCAGGCTGGTGGCAAAAGGGGGAAGCAGAGAGTCAAAGCAGGAGAGGGATTCAGCACACTATTCCTGCTTTGAGATGGGGGTACTTGAGAAGAAATGGGGGTAGCCTCCCGGAACCAAAGGTGGAGCCTGTCTGATAGCCAACAAGGAAATGGGGGCCCTAGGTGTACCTCATTGTAAAGAACTGAATTCTGTCCTGACAGGAATGAGCTTGGAAGGGGATCTTGAGCTCCTGAGGAAAACACAATGTGCTGGCACTTTGATTTCAGCTTTATGAGACCCTAAGCAGAGCACCTTGACATGCCAGCTTGGACTTCTAATCTACAGATTTGTGGGATAATAAAGAGGTGTTCTTTTTGACAGCTTAGTTTGTTAGAGCAGCAACAGGAAACTAATACATGTGTGTGTCCTCCTAGAAACTGAAGCCCAAAGAGTAAAAGCGATTGTTTTCATGCCCCACAATAGCAGAATGAGAAGTCAAGCCCATAAGTTTTAGGACACCTGGTTGACTCAGTCAGTTAAGTGTCTGACTCTTGATTTCAGTCCAGGTCATGGTCTCAGGGTTATGAGATTGGGCCCTGCACTGGGTTCTGTACTTGGCGAGTTTTCTGCTTGAGATTCTCTCTTCCTTTCCTCAGCCCGTACCATCTCTAAAATAAATAAAGAAAGAAATAAAATCTTAAAATAAAAAAGAAGTCAAGGCCATGAGTTTTGACTCTCAATCAAGCACTCTGTCTACCAAGGCACACTTCCCTGGGGACCACATGTGTATCTAGGGCACAATAAATTCTTCTAATTATAATGATTCATACAATAATATTGAATCAAATGAATTCACTGGAGTGAGAAGTATGTGGCTGACACTGTGTTTTATGCTATGCAGGACACAGGAGACAGAGCCAAAATTTCTTGTTTTAGAGTTGTAGACTTCATGCCCAATGTGGTCTAGTGCAGGGCAACTCACAATCCTAAGATCAAGACTTGAGCTGATAGCAAAAGTTGGACACATCACCTGACACATGGACTGAGACACATAGGCACCCTGGGAATAGCATTCTTTTTAGAACTGGATGGGAAGGCTCTAGGCTGGTGTTGGAGAGAAGAAAGAGGCAATTTGGGGCCAGGTTGCTGGGGGCTTTCAAAGCTGAAGGCAAGAGTCTAGATCTCTTGGATGGGCAGTGGGGAAATAGTTCAGATCTGGAAAAGGAGAGTGACCTGCTTGCTGTAGGAGACATAGATTGTATTTGCAGACACTAACAAGCCATAGACCAATTTGGAATTGATTACAACTAAACCAAGTACCACTGGTTGGGCCGGGGCTGGCCTGGGGATGGTGGAGAAAGAGGAGATACTCCCGAGTTTTTCTTTTTTCTCTTTTTTTAAAGTGATGCTTTAAAAAATTGAAATAATAGTGTTCAAATGAGCATAGAAATCCAAGATGAGGAATCTCCACAACCTCATCATCTAATCAAGTCAGTGTTTGTATTGGTCCATATTACTTTATAATCCCCATTTATATGTCCAGTTAAAAAATGGAATGTTCTGCAATAATCTTAGAGGTAGAATTTGACATCTATCTTCTCATTTAACATTATACCCTAAGTTTTTCCCTCCTATTTTGCCATGGTCTTTTTAATTTTTCTTAGATTCCCTCCCCCACTCCATTGGGTTGGGGATCTCACCTGCCTGGTGTGTCTAGTGCATACTCCTGCCCATTGCTTTTTATCCTTAATCTTTGCAAATATATATATGGTTGAGGTTGCTCTTTGTTTTTTCTAAAATGGTTCTTCTCACTGAATATCAGGCCATGTACATTTCTTCTCCCACCTCAGTAGGTATATCCCTAACCCAATAGTTTTAAAGTTTCACAATATTCCACAGGACATGGGTGCTGTAATTCTTTGGTCGTTTACCTATTAATAGACATTTGTGTAACATTCTGTCTGTCTGTCTCTCTTTCTCTCTGCTACTACAAACAAGACTACCAAATATCTTTGTGCAGGTATCCTTACAAACAAGTGTCCTAATTGCAAGGAACTATTTAGCCAGAGGCTTCCATCAAGGTTAAAACAATAACATTGTTTAACCCTTAAACTGTCCCTGCTCCCCTTCCCCCAAGGGACTTACTTAAAAACAAGTCCCAGAAACCAGCCCCAGGTAACAAAGCTCAAATACAAGGATGGGTCAGGCCAGGTGGAGACATCCGATCAGTGGGGGTTGCATACTGTCTTCCTAATCACCAAGGAGTATGGGCCCTGCCCTCTGGGCACCTTTTGGGCGCCAATCCTAACCAAGGTGTGATAGGCTAGTTCAAATGTCTACTAGGGTAAATTGTAATTCAATTGGTCACCTAGCATCACTGTGGGGTTTCCTCTGTGTGTTACAGTTTCATTGGCCACCTGTGCGTGGCCAGGCCCAACCGCATGGCCTTTGCCCTTAAAAGCTAGTCTGTGAAACAGAAAAGGATCTCCCTCTCTGTAAGAGGTGCCGCCCTGGCCGGTCAGTTTGATTCTTGATGCTTGGCGCGAAATAAAGCTTTGCTTGACCTTCGCTTTATATCAGTCTTGCTCCTTTAATCACGGACCCATTTTGGGGGGCATAACGCTAATTCCTAGAAGGCAGGCCAAGAACTTTTCAAGGGGAAAAGTGCCAGAATTTGAAGACATTCTGGTAGGTTTCTCAAGAGGTTTCTAAGGGCTCAGGAAATGAAAGTGGGTGCAGCCCACCATACAATCTCCCAGGCTAATGACAATGGCATTTCTGGAGTGTCTTATAATAGCCAGGAATGGTACTGGGCACTCTACATATGATAGCACCTTCCTTTCCCCATGAGACAGGTAAGACATCAGAGACAAGCCATTTTCCCAAGGTCAGGCAGGTGAGGAATGGTGGAGCTTCTCTCCCCTTTCAAGCTCTTTCCCTTCCCTAACTGTTCAGCTGTGTTCCAAGGGCCAGTCCCATTTCCACTCATTTGCAACAGGCCAGCCCCTCCCCTAACACAGGTCACGGAGGACAAAAAACATCTTGTCGGCTATTTTCTCTCTTCTCTTCCCAACAATAGCTTTATTTAGTCCCCTTGGGGATGGGAGGCCGCACCAGCCTCTGGCAGGCTCCTTGTCCCTGCTCACATGCCCCGGGGGCCCCAGAGTTCAACACTGCCCAATGGCGTGAGAGGCCTGACATCCTGTTAGAAGAGGCAGATCAATTTTTGAAACCAGAGATCCCCACCCTGATAAGGGCTCTATTCAGCAGTCTCCCAAGAAGCCAAAATAAGTAGGGGTGGCCCAGCCATCATGCTGGCTGTTCTCTTGGTGGGGGGGGGGGGGGTGGAGTCAGAGCAGCGGGAGCCCAGATTAGTACTATAGCACTCTCTTTAAGCCATGGAATTAGAAAGCCGGGCTCTGAGGGGCCTTCTGCAGCTTCCCCCAGAAGGAGGCAGTTCTCTCTGCATTCATGAGTCTCTGGAGATTTAAACACTTTCAGTGTCCAGTCCTGGCTAAGTATGGAGAAAACAAGGCCAGAAAGAGTCTGGAGGAGGAAAAAAGTCAAGGACTAAAGAAGCTTGGGAAGATTTCAGTGAGGAGCTAGGTGTCCATTTCATGCCTATGAGCCTCCACCTGATCTAGTTCTTGCTTCTTCTGTTTTGTTTTCTGTGTTTCCCTCCTACCCACCCCAACCTCTGCCTACTAGTTATGTATTAACCCACAGGACTTTCAGTTCTTTACTCAATGGGCCACACTCCCTCTAGCCACAGGGCCTTTGCACATGTTGATCTCTTTCTCTGAAAGACTCTGCCTAATGATCAATAATATAATATAATATAATATTAATTCAAATCAATTCAGTGGACACTAGTTGAGTGAGAACCATGTGGCTGGCAAGTACTGTGCAGGGCACGTATTAGATTGAGACAAGGCCAATCCCTTCTCATATTTGGCGTCTCAGTTGAAATGCTCTGTCTCCAGAGAGTTTTCCCCTGGCCACTGGTCTAAAGTGGGTGTTTCTTATTGTCTTCTCTATTACATTCTGAACTTGCCCTCCATAGTGCTAGGTACCAAGTGCAATTATATGTTCATTTCCTTTGTGTCCATCTCTTCACTCCCCTATAGGAGTTCGCACAAAAGAAGGGGCTTAGTTTGTTTGTTTGTTTAATATTAGTTTCAGAGGTAGAATTTTATGACTCATCAATTACATATAACACTCTGTGCTCAACACAAAACATGCCCTCCTTAATGCCTGTCACCCCGTTACCCCATCCCCCACTCACCTCCCCTCCAACAACTCTCAGTTTGTTTCCTAGAGTTAAGAGTCTCTTTTGGTTTATTTACCACTGTATCTCCAGGCTCCACATGAGGACTGGATATAGTAGACGCTGTGCATGGTAGTATATTGTTGGGTGGGTGTTAGAGAAAGCCTCCCCTGGCAGGGAGAGGTATCATGTGCTAACAAGCAGAATCAGAAAGGATTTGGGGACAAGCTGTTGATAAGGCTGGTTTGCGCAGATGCTTGCTGGGGAAGCAGTGTGAACTAGGGTAGGAATATGGGGAGTGGCAAGCTTGGGGGTTGCTTGCATCAGAGGTAGGAGTTCAGGATGCACTCTGTGGGCACTGGGCAGCCATTGAGGGTTTGTGTGCAGAGGATAGTCATATACAAACCAGGTTTAGGAAGACCCTTCTGAAGGCTGCAGTAACAGCAGCTCCCCTTTCTGGAACACTTACAGTGTGGCTGGCATGGTGCTAAGCCCTTTAACTATATCACCTCACCTAAATCTCTTGATACTTCTATGAGATAGCTCCTATTTTTACCCGTGTTTTACAAACAAGGAAATGAAGGCCAACAGAAGTGAAGTTTCTTGCCTCAGTAAGAAAGTGGGGGAGCTAGGATTTGGCCAGAGCTCAGTGCCCTGCTTTCCACACGGTACTACTAGATAATCATTCATTGCACCATCAGGTGCTTCCCCTGTGCCCAGAAACAGGGTCCACTCATTTGATTTGCTTGGGCAGGTGGGTGGAGGCCAGCAGACTCATTAGGACAAGGCCAGCTACTCTAATAATCATGCAGTTCAGGGAATGGTAGGAGTAGCATGAGCTTTGGAGTCGGAGGGACCCCCAAGTTTCACATCTAGTTCCAATACCTATGGTTATGAACCCTTGGGCAAATCATTGACTGTTCTGTGACTCAGTTTCCTCATCTGCCAAACAGGAAGATCCTTGAAGAATCAACGTTATCATAGATGTGAGTCACTAAATTCTCACTGCCAGTGAAGAGGCTAACACTGAGATAGGAGATGTATAAACTGGCATGTAGTAGGGCAGCAATCCACACTAGTTCCCATTCTATTCCCTTCACAGCTGGGATCCTGGGGACTCGGGTAGGGGGAACGTTAAATGCAGATAGACAGGACGCATTCAATTCTCAGATACAGGAAGGGGAGAAGAGAGGAGAAGGAAGCCTGATGTCCGTGTTGTGAGCAGGGAGCCTGATGAAGCCTTTGACAGAAATGGGGCAGCCCAGAAGCAGGGTTTGTTTTGGGCATTTAAAAAAGACTCATTCAGAAGCGAGAACAGAAATATCCCAGCAGCTGCTTGATAAACCTTAGCCTCGTTATGCAGTATCTGACAGAATCTCCTTGGAACGCAAGCTGCACACAAAGACACTCCTGTCTGGAGGGAGGAGAATGGATACAATGACCTTTGATAGCCCTTTCCAATTCTCTACTGCTGTGACAAATCCATAAATTCCCACCTAGATGACTGAAACAAGTTGAGACAACAGCTTATAGGGCTCTGTGTGACCAGGTCCCTGCCTTCTTTCCTACCCCCATCTCACCCATGTTCCCCCAATAGCCTCTCTATCCAAGACTCACTGGATTTCTTTCTGGCCCTGATACTCGCTTTGCTCCCTCCAGCCGCAGGGCCTTTGCACATGCTGTTTTCATTGTCCTGGAACACTGTCCCAGCTCCTCCCAGCCATGCTTCAGATCTCAGCTCTAAGGTTGCTTCTTCAAAAAGCTGGCTCTCAGCTCCCTGCTTAGGTCATGGCCGGCTCACCTCTGTCTCTCTCCTAGCACTTCTGCCGTTTTTAATTTGTCTTTGTGATTGCTGGATAAATGTCTAACTCCCTCACTGGACTGTAAGCCTATAAAGAGCTGTGGATCTGTGTCTGTTGTTGCTTATCATTGAACCCTTGGGGCCTCTCCTGAATTATAAACCTGCCTCCTACACCCAGCCCTGAGGTAGTCTCACGGCACCTCCAACTCAACATTTCCAAGAAACCTTATGAACCCCTCCAAAATGCTCTCTTCCTCCAATATCCTAACCTCAGTCACTGGGCCCTCCACCCACCCAGGTGCCCAAGATAGAGACCCTGACTGCCTCCTTCATTCTCGAAACTGCCCTAGACCCAAGGAGGGGCCCAGGAAATGTTTGCTGAGTGAGTTCCGTGGTTTCACCCCCCCCCCCCCCCCCCCGCCAGCTTAACGCTCTCTGCCCTTGGAATCCCACCTCTGAACCCTCTGCATCGCCTCCTCCTACATTTAGTGTGTCTTGGAAAAATACTGGTGGCATATTTAGAAAAATTAAACTAAACCTGCCCTACAAAAATACAAACATTCCTTTCTCTTACATTTCCTGTTTCCCTGAGAAACGGAATAGTCAAAAATAAACAAAGCGATAGGATGGCAATATTTGTCCGCAGATATGCTTTGCTGGTTCTCACCGTGAGGTTTATGGCACAGAACAGGCTCGGGCCGCCAGCCTGTCTCCCATGAGGATTCTCCTGAGTGCTGCTCACGGTTCAGACAACATCTCCCGTGAAACTGTGGATCGGGGACCATCTGAATTGACTCGAAGCGTCTAAGACTACTCTGAATCCCGTGGAGACTCTTCGCCATGGCATTTCCAACTGCCGGGGGTTTCCATGTCACTTTCTTCTGCTCACAGGCTGCTCAGTTCCATTTCCCGGTGGGAAAAACCCCTGTGACAAGTCCGATGAGCCCTGACATCGTTCCTCTTCTTAGCGACTTCAGAAGATAGTTCCAGAATAATCACACCACAGGAGTGTCTGCATTTCTTTGTTTCAGTTTATATCCACACTGTGATGTCTTAAGGTTAAAGATACATCTAAAGCTTTGCTTAAAGGTACACCTGTTGGTGTTGTATAGAACAAGCACTGCTTACTTGGGGCTAGGAGCGAAGGGAGATACCATTTTCTCTGGGTTGGGGAAGCTGATTCGTGGAACGCCACAGCATGAGAAAGAAGAGCAATGCAGGCTTTGAAGTCTGTTGCTGTCCCTTCCTACAGGTGCACTCCAGGGACAAGTCTCCTAGCCTCTCAAGTCTTGGTTGCTTTTTCTGTAAATGGGCAGAGGCACACCAGCAATTCAAGGGATTGTGAAGATTTGCGTTTGTATGTCAAATACATGCTCTGGAGAGCTGGATCCCAAGCTGAAATTCTTCCGGGATAATTTGAACCAGCGGATTCACATCCTAGGGCAAAACCCCCTGATTACCACCGGATGTAGTTACGAACATTTCTTTCAAAGTGTTCATCTCTGTCCTATTTAATGTAAAAATTGCTTTGAAATGACTTAAAAATTATCATTAAGTTGACTAATGGATTGATCAGATATTCCTTACATAAAAAATGACTCTATGCATTATTTTCTAGTACAGAAATATACTTAGCCTCTGATGATGGCATACTGTCTGGTTTTTATCCTGTAAATCTTGCATAGCATTTCATTTAATACAGAAAGCTCTGACCCATTACAGCTGCAATGATAGTACCCAACTTTAAGAAATATTTTATTTATTTATTTCGGAAAGGGAGAGAGCTCAAGTGCACAAGTTGGTGGCAGTGGGGGGTGGGGGCGGTGGGAGAGGGAGAAGCAGACCCCCTGCTGAGCAGGGAGCCTGCCATGGGGCTCAATCCCAGGAAGCTGAGTTCATGACCTGACCGAAGATAGATGCTTAGCCCATTGAACCACTCAGGCTTCCCGACTTTTTTTTTTTTTTTTTAAAGGTTTTATTTATTTATTTGACAGACAGAGATCACAAGTAGGCAGAGAGGCAGGCAGAGAGGGAGGAGGAAGCAGGCTCCCTGCTGAGCAGAGAGCCCGATGTGGGACTCGATCCCAGGACACTGAGATCGTGACCTGAGCAAAGGCAGTGGCTTAACCCACTGAGCCACCCAGGCGCCCTAAAAGTCACCTTTTTATAGTAGAAATTCAGTGTAGGATAGTCACGGAGCTGTGCAAATATTATCACTATCATCTGATTCCAGAACATTCTCATCACTCAGGAAAAAATCCCATGTCCATTCGCAGTCACTCCCCAGTCACCCCTCCCTCTAGCCCCTGGCAGCCAATGCTCTACTTTCTGTCTCTATGAATTTGCATATCCTGGAAATGTCGTATAAATGGAATCATTTAGCCCATGACCTTTTGCAACTGACTTCTTTCACTGAGCATAATGTTTTCCAGGTTCATGCATGCTGTAGCAGATGTCAGGACTTCATTCCTTTTTATTGCCAAATAATATTCCATTGTGTGGATGGTGCCTGATTTTTAAATACACCTTGGAATGGTCTGGTTGTGTATTTCCAGTGACTGCAAACCATGAAGGCAAATGAATGTCTTAGCAAGTTTCAGTGAACAAGGATAATACTTTGGATCAGAAAGAATTATATTAGCCAGCTGGGCATCTCACGAATGTATACTATTTGGGAGGGAAGCGGATTTTTTTACTGGTAAACCAACACTGGCTGGCAGGTATCTGCATCCTGCCTTGTCTGCTCTACTCCCCATTGTTTCTTCAGCCCTTGCAAACAGAGAGCCTGAGCCAGATCATTGGGCCAATTACTGAAGCAAGCAAGACCTCAGCTTCTAGCACATTCTTACTGACTTTGTCATCCCATAAACAAGCTGATAAAGGGAAGGGCTAAGAAAGATGTTTAGGAGCCAAAGAAGGAAGTTTCAAGAAATGCTGGTATGGGGTATCCATGAGTAGAATAAGAGAAAGAAAGTTACCCCTGGTTCTCCCTTTTCCTTACAAACCCGTTATCCCTTCCCTTCTGAAAATGACCTAAGTTATCCAAACACTTATGGGTACCTTTGAAACCATTCAGAGAGGAAGCTTTGAGGGGTGGATTTTATAATCCTACCACCAAAGCTAAAATTGTGATTGGCCTTATATGTTTATTTTCATGTTTATTGTTGAGCTCCATGAGGGCAAGGCCAGTATTCATTTTGTTCATTGTTTGCCCAACACACAGCAGGTGTCCAGTATATGTTGATAGAACTCAGCAAATGAATGTAGGAACAGAGTGCTGAGAGCTGTATAAATATAAATATTCTCATTACTGCCACCACCATCATTATCAGTACTGACCAACTGCACTACTTTTAGAGATGCTCTCTCCTTGGCATCGAACTTCCCGTCGTTCCAGGAGCTCAGTACGCTTTTGGTATCTCTATCCTTATTTGGGCCCCACCAGGGCACCACCCTTCCTTTAGCCTCTCCTTCCCGCTTCCTTCCATCTATGGAGGAGAATACAAAGCATAGTGAGCACTTGGGTGCAGCTGTCTGGGCTGAGCACGGGGCTCTACCATTGCCGAGCTGTGTGTCCTTGGGCAAGTTATTTCACTTTTCTGTGCAAAGCACTTAGCTGTGCAAGTCAGGGAGGGCTGGAACCATGCTAGCTGTTGGTATTATTGTTAACCTCCTGCTGTTCTCCAACTGCTTCTGTGTCTCCCCATCTCACTGCTCCAGGCTTTCCAAGGTGACACCTGCCAAGAGCAACCTGGTCTTCCAAGTTAAAGGCTGGCAAGGGTTTAAGGGGTGACCCATGTGGCCAAAGGTCTGCATTCGATGGATGTGTGTTGGCAATGGGGAAGGCTGTCCCGAGTTGATGAATCTGAGCCTGAAGACAGAAGTGGATGAGCGTCTTTCTGGCTCTTTCCTGGCCTAGAATCAAGAGCTCTGTTTGGACACCATGGAGGGATCTGATAGCCCTCGAAGGTCACCCCTGCCTACTCTTCCTCATGGCACTATACACTGGTGTTTCCTGCCCGATCTGATAGTAAGATAAGCATTGTCCTACCCGAGGCGGTCAGACGTGGGTTGGGACCAATCCACACAACAGAACTTCTTCCCTATACGAGGATATAGGTCAGAGAGACCCTGTGCAGGGTCATGTCTCCAACTAGCACCCTCCAGCCCCCGCTTTGCTCTGCCTCCGTGGTTATTTATTTCTTTTAAAGATTGTATTTATCTATTTATTCACTTGTTTATTTATTCATTCATCCATCCATCCATCCATTCATTTATTTATTTAAGAGAGCATAAGCAGGGGGAGCCGCAGGCAGGGGGAGAGGGAGAAGCAGGCTCCCTGCTGAGCAGGGAGCCCGTTATTGGGCTCTATTCCAGGACCCCGGGATCATGACCTGAGCTGAAGGCAGACACTTAACTGACTGAGCCACAGGCACCCTGCCTCTCTGGTTATACGAAAGATGTAAGAGAGGGAAAGCATTGCCTTTGCTTCATCAATAAGGAAACTGAGATGCAGGGAGAAGGTACTTGCCCAATGCTCCAGAATGAAGCTCCAAAACCAAGACTTAAACTCTGGGGAGAGGCCCTCTTGCCAATTCAGAAGTATTTCTGCCCCAGCCCCTGTCTTCTCCACTTTAAAAAAAAAAAAATGTTTTCTATGGAACACACGCTGTGCCTGTCCCATGGGAGCAGTGCCTTGCCTCCAAGGAGGCTTTTATTCTGCAAGTTTCAGACAAATGTTGAAAAAAAAAATACTGTTCCCTGAGGAAGAATGGTGGGAAGCTTTAAAACTGTGCCCGCTTTTTATTGGGGCTTGCCCGAGACAGACGCTCTGCTCAGTGCTGTTCCGCATTTTCCGCTGGAGCCAAACAAAAACCCTGGACACGTGCAAATGGACAGGGAAGAGTGAGAGGGGGGAGAAGGCAGACAACAGTCACAGCCACAGTGGTCAAGGCCATGGTGCCATCCCAGTTCTGCCTGTTCTAGTGGAGGTGAGAACAGCCACCAGGTGGAAACGCTGCTCTCCGTTTGGGAGTGTGCTGTAGGGGAGTGCTCACTTGGATAAAGGAAGGAACTTGGTCTCAAAATCTTGCGGTGAGGCTGTTTTAAAGCCAGATAATGTCACCCCAGGGTTCAGAGAAGATAGCAGGCAGATTCTTCACCTCCACTTGCCTGCAGGAGCAGAGATGTGGGGAGAGGAGGGTCGGTTTGAGGATTGTTCTCAGCCTCCCTTCCAAGCCTCTGCAACGGATCAGAGGAGGCGCCCCGGGGAGAAGGGTGGGTGCCCAAGCAGGATGGGGACAGCATCTCCACAACAGTCGGGGGAGGGCAATGGGGCCGAGTCTCCGTAAGTTCTCCACTGATGGTGTGCAAGTGGATGCAGCCGAAGGAAAAGCCGTGAGACCCACCCAGGGTCACAACTGGCCTGGAAGATGGCAATTCCCAGTTCCTGAAGTTTCCAGGGAATGCTGGATGACTCGGGTTCTGGGCGAGTGGGAGAAGAGGGGAGCGCTCCTTTGTACCCAGCTGGGAGGTGGAGGGAGAACAACACTGTCCAGGCCTATGGAGGAGACCCTGAGGGAAAGGGACATGGTTCCCAGGACTGGCTCTCCTGCACGGAGAGAGAGAAAGTGAGGGCTGAGCAGGAGCCCAGGGCAGTGTTGCAGGGAATGAGCAGGGAAATTTCCACCATCTCTCCCAGAGGGTAAAACTATCAGGACCCGAGCAGACACTGGGACCTTGTGCCGAAGACTAAGACATGTCTCTGGATGTAGGACTTCCTTCCTTTAAGGAAGGAGTCATGCTGGCCACGGATTATAGAGGCCAAAAATTATTTGGTGTCTACACGAGGCAGGTTCCACAACAGCTGAATGGGCCCCTCTTACTTCGTCCTCCTGAGCATTCATCCTAATTCCGCTGTTATCATCCTTAATTCGCAAGTGAAAAATTGCAGACTGAATTAAATAAACATCTTGCCCACGTTGGCAGAGGCCAGAGTCCATGATTTGGGAACACTGCCTCTCATAGAGAGGACCCTACCCTTAGGGGCTCACAGGTTATTATAAGATCTATAAACGAATGATTTCAACTCAATAATGTAAGCATTCAAGAAAATTATGAAGAAAATGCTATAGAAGCAAAGAAGAGTGAGTATCATCTGTGAGGGAGATGGATTGCTGGAAGAAGTCTCATGGACAAGGAGACATTTGCACCGGGCTTTGCTGGTTAAATAAGAGTTTGCCAAGTGGAGAAAAAGGCTTTTCAGGCAGAGAGTGTCCCCAAAGAAAAAGCATAAGGGTGTGAAAATTCTTGAAGGACTTAGGAAACATCAGGGCAACTGCAGGAGTAGAAGGTCAGTGGAGGGTGATCTTGGGACAGCAGGGCTGGCCAGGGTTTCATATTTAAGAAGACCCTCAAATTTGGGCTGGGCTCATTAATGTTTTTTTCCAAATGAGGATATACACACAGTCGTGTGTGTGTGTGTGTGTGTGTGTGTGTGTGTGTGTGTGTGTGTGTTAACAACAATGGTTTGTTAGATGTACAAATTAAAACTGTACCACAACTGTGGTTATCCTGTTCTGGAATTTCAAAAAAATAAACCTGGTATCTCAAAAAACTGAAGGGCTGTCTTTGTCTTTCAGAAACACACCCTGAAGTATATTCAGATAAAAGGATTGGGTTTGCTTTAAAATAATCCAGTGTGGGCTGGGGGTGTAGAGGTGACAAGACTGGGCATGCACTGCAGTGATGGGGACATGGATGGTCATCATCTTTCTCTACTTTCTTTGAAAATTTCCATAATAAAACAACATGTTTTAGAGAGGCCTCCCTTATTCTGAGTGGCTTTGAGGGGCCCTAGGATGTCCCTCATTGTGAGAGAGAATGAATGAAGAGGAAGGGGGATCATGGGCTGAAAAGTAGATTGGAGCCAAATTGTGAAAAGCCATGTACACTATTCTGAGAGGTTTGGACCGAATCCCACAAATGACAGGGAGTCCAGGGAGAAATCTGTAGCAGGAGACTGACACCGTTAGATTCACATTTGGGAAAGCTCACATCTAGAAGATGGAAGGGGTGTGGGTGTGCTTGGGGAGAAGGGATGGGGGCAGGTGGAGGACCCAAGCTAAGTCAGTGGCCACGGGGACAGAAGGGAGGGATGGATGTCAACAAGATCTCCTTCATCTTTGTTTTCCCAGCATCAGGCTCAATTACAGCTCCTTGTCACGACAAGTAATTCCTTATTGTGATAGGTCAATAAGAATTACTTACTGCCTCTCCGGCTAGACGAGGTATGGCCAGACCATGCCCATCTTCCTCCCTCCCTATCCCTGGAGCCGGCCCAATTCCTGGTAATAGCCGATGGTTGAGTGAATGGGTGAATGTACAGCACAGGGCCGTCTCTGATCATGAAATCTTTGAGGAAGGAATGACTCAGTCCTGCACAACACCTGATCCATCACATAGCCCTTTCATAAATGTCTGCGGGTTGGTCTAAACTGATGTGAAATTGCAGGACACCAGTGCCGGAGGTGGGTGAGGGGAGGTTAGTTCTCTCCTTCGGAAAAAGCAATTTCCTCTTAGCACAAGAGCTTCCAAAAAGGCAGCGGTTTCTGAGCTAAAAGGAGATGGGAAAAAACAGGCCAGGCACAGGGTTTGTCCATTAATATGCCAGCCCTTGAAACTTATGTCTCCATCTCTCTCTTGGTTCCTTGATGAGATGCTTCCTCCATTTCAGATGGATGATGTTTTTCCCCCTTCTAAAAAAAGCTTCTTGATGCTTTTAGATTAGGCAAATGAGCAAGGGCAATGTTCATTTTTTCCTCCTTTCATTTTGAAAATGCGTGGCGTGCCAACAGGCCGTTGGACGGAATGTTCAGAGGCCACATAATTGAACAACAGAGGCTGCCAAGCTCCTAAATCACTAACCAGACAGGACAATCCCAGCTCTTGGGACTTAAAGGCCCCTGGGCCAGCACTATGAGTCCCCAACAAGTGAAAAGATGGCCCACAGCTTGAGGTCGCAGCCGGGAAGAACACCCCTATGTCGAGGAACCGGAAATTCAAAGTGGTCCACGGCTTCTTGAGCTCACCTCCCTGACAGCTGCTTACTGATGGAGGAAAGCGGGTCCTTGTCTGCAAAATTTCAGGGAGTTGGTCCAAAGCCAATACTTCCTTTCTGAACTGTAGTTTACTCATTGGTAAAATGGGTCGAAGTGAAGGAATGCAAAAGGATAAAGAGGATCTAAACGCAGGTGTCTACCTACCATCTCCTCTCTCCAGGATCTGTTGAGCTCTGATACCCAAAGTGGGGTTCTTGGACCAGCGGTATCAGGGCTCTTGTCAGAAATTCAAAACCCCAGCCCAACCCCAGACCTACTGGCCAGATGCTGCCTTTGGCAAGATGCTCAGGGATTTGGGTACAATGTTAAGTTTTGAGAAACATTGGTTTCTCGGACCATGTGATCTTGGCTAAGTTACCTTACCTCTTAAATTTATTCATTTATAAAATAAAAGATATTACTTTAAATGGCTTCTAGATCTGAAGTCCTATAAGGTTCAGGGACTGCTAATGAAAACCAGCCTTTGATCCCAAAATGTACACAGGAGTTTCATCCTTGTTTAAAATGTCAGGTTTTTTAAAGTGGCCAGATCATCAGGGAACATATGTGGAGGAGAGGCTGCTGAGCTGGGCTGTGTTAGGGTGGTGTGGAGCTGCAAGTATGACTGTGCCTCCTAGACAGCCCCATTTGAAAATATTGTGTCACATGATTGGCTCTTAAATCCCAAATTTTGGTTTTGAAAACACAGGCTCCAGTAGCATTAGACACAGTCCCAGCTCATGGTAGATTGCTTGCACCGATGTTCCCAGTTATTGGCTTCCCTATATCCACGTCTTTGCAATGTGACTTTACAAGTCCTTTCCAACAAAAGATGGAGTCTATTTCCCCCCACCCTTTGAATGTGGGATGGCCTTGTGACTTTCTTTGGCCAAGATAGTGCAATGAAAGTGATGCTGGGAGTGCCTAGGTGGCTTAGTCGGTTAAACGTCTGTCTTGAGCTCAGGTCAAGATCCTGGAGTCCCAGGATCGAGTCCTGCATCAGTCTCCCTTCTCGGTAGGGAGTCTGCTTCTCCCTCTAAACCTTCCCTTTCTTGTGCTTCTTCTCTCTCAAATAAATAAAAAAATCTTAAAAAAAAAAAAAAAAAGTGATGCTGGGTTCTGAACCTGGTGCACTCGGGGCTAGCATGAGAGCAGCAGGAGAGTTCCCGCGAGTTAAAGGGCAGGGGCTGCCCCTTTAGAACAGTGGGGCAGCACAGCACTGTCTTGAGGGCGAGGTAAGGCTGGGTCCTGGCTACCTTTGCCTCCTTCTGCCTCCTTCTTAGGGCAGGAATGAACCAGGAACCCAGGTGAAAACGCCTTTCTCCAATTTTAACACTTGCTAGGCATCTTAAAAGGGGATCAGTGACGTTGCTAAAAGACTGGAGCTCTATCAGAAAAAATTCTCAGCCCAAGCGCTAGCAGGGCAGCTGGGTTTTGCAATTGCTGTTTGCTCACAGCTGTGTGGGTGGTGGTCTGCACCAGGGTGCCTGGCTGGTGAGGGGAGGCAGAATGGGCACTCATTTACTGAGCCACGTGTGCATCTGGCACTGGAGACTGCTTTTTCAGCTTGAAGGAAAGCAGCCTTTTCCAAGTCACCCCCCTCAGAGGGGTTGTCTCTTTCCTAATTCACTCAAGGTCTCCACATATGTTAGTCTCTCCTCCAGAGAGAAGGATAAAGGAGCTATGGGTGTAGCCACGTGAGGCCAGTTCTGGGTTGAACACTGCCTGCAGGACTTTCACTTTTATTTCTCATTTATACTGCCCTGTAACTCTACCAGATAGGAACTACTGTGGCCATTTTGCAGATGGGAACACTGAGGCTCAGAAAGATGAAGAAGCACACCTAAGTTTACCCAGCTAACAGAAAGGGGGGCAGGCATCTTTACTCAGATCTGTGTGAGCATCCTGATGCCCAGGTGACACCAGCCAGGTTTGAGAGTGGTGACAGGTAGGGCTGCACCCGGACTCAGATTCAACTTCACCTGCCTGACCTTGACACCTCATTCCCTTCCCTGCAGAAAGGATGGAGTGAGCTCTGGAAGTACAAGCTAAGAAGGGGTGTTCTGGATCTCCACAAAGGCCCTGTTTACTTATCATCTCACAGCTGGGCTGGATTAGTCCAGCTTCGGAAACAGCTTTCAAAAATCAGCGGGCTGGAAAAGTCCAATTTGTCCTGGAGAATGCACTGAGGCCCCACCCATGTTCGTCAGTGTCCCCTGCCCTGTGTCCCCATGCCTGACCTCTCTATTTTTGTGGTACCTTTCCACCTCTTTCTCTGGACCTCGATCAAAAAAAGTCTCAGCACTTTTTTTCCCTCCTCTGTTTCCACCTTTGTCAAAATCTTGAAAGACCAAATAGGAAGGAGAAGCAGAGGAGAGGAAATTCCTTTTAGGGCTGAGCTGCCTGGAGCTCCTTTCACTTCCTGCCTCATTTCCGTGAGGCCTACCTTTATTGAGTTGAGGTGTGGATCTTGAGAAGCTAAGGGCTGTGTTTGGGGCCATTAGTGAAGCCCAAGTTCCTTCACCCATGAGGGGCAGCTCAGAGGGGGGCTTGAGGTGACCTGGGAGAAGGGCAGCTGGAATGTATTTTCTCACAGCCACACTTGGGTTAACATTCCAGAAAGTCAGGGCCAAGAAGGACTTACAGCTCAGCAAGTCCAAAAGGCTCTGACCCTGGGCTCCTTCACCAGCTGCAAGGGGCTGCGGACTTCTGGAAACTAGGTGCAAAAATGTTCCTCTCTACGTTTAAGGAATTGTATTTCTCAAGGAGAGGCTCAGTGGGCTTCTTGTATTTCTAAAAGGGGGTGGTGACACTGCCCTCTAAAAGTTAAGTACGCAGAACACTTCTACTTTATATGTATTTTTTGTAGAAGGGGAAACTGAGGACCAGAAGGGTGAAGTGTCATGCTCAAGGTCATTGAAGTGACTGAGCTCAGATTACATACAGCCCAGTAGAAGTATGATTTAGAATGGGTGGTGGGGGAGACTTGCTCTTCTCAAACATATTTGCCAGAAGTGGAGCCTTATCAATGGTGTTTAAACTTCGAAAGGTTGACCAGATAGCTCTAAGGGTAAGCATAAAGACTTTAGCAGAAGTGCAAAGACAAGATCTATGATCCAGGGGAAGAAAGGAGTCAGAGGTTGTCAAAGGATAGATCCTTGAAGATATGTAACGCACACCTGTACCAATCAATGGCAACACCTCTCCTCCCCCCACCTGCCTGCTGAAGCCCAGGTGGTGAACCTGGATACACTTCCCACCCGACCCCGATGCCTAGAATCCAGGAACACTTTTCCCAATTCACTGATCTTTCCTTTTGCCATTCATTCAGCCAATACTGATTAGTTTCTTAACTCCATACAAAATGCCAGGATACAGTAGTGAACAAGGTCTCTGGCCTTCATGGAACTTGTTCAAATTGAGAAAACTGGTGACATCTTTATAATAATAAGAGGGGACTCTGGCCCAGGGTGGGGTGGCACAACTCTGTTGTGCCAAGAGGCTCCTCCTTGAGCTTTGAGGTGCCCCCTCCTTCCCCTAGAGAGGGTTCTGACGGTAAGAGATGACACTAATGGTCATTTGTTTAAGATTCGACATCCTCCATCTCAATAGGGTCCCCGAGGTTTTCCTGACTCCAAGGACACTGCGGATTCCCAGCTCATAATAAATGATGCACATGAACATGCCAACCCTTTCTTTCTATGAGGCAATCCTTGGAGGCCTTTGCCAAGATAAACTGTTTGGCCTTCTGCCTTGAAAGTTGATCCTCTTCCGAGTCTGATTATTGCTTTTCTGAAACACAGGGACAATGACATCATTGCTCCCTCCCTGGCTTGGGGATTTGATGGTCAGCATGAAGTCAGGGTTTGGAATGGTGCCTGCTCTTTGCCAATGCCCAGGGAGGCCTGGGGTGGGGGCCCTGGAGTGAAGCAAGCTTGTGAGGGAGGAGTGGGCTCCGTGAGGTCCCCAGAGGCTGGGAGGAGGGTTCACTTTCCAATCTGTTGCTGGCATCTGGGTCGGCCTTGCTGTACACAGGAAGGGCAGCATTCTGACAAGGGCTGAGTACCTATCAGTGCATATGCACCTGCCTGGCTATACCAGTTGTTAAAATATTGGAATACTTTCATTTCCATTGGAAATCATTTGCTGGGGTGCCATCCTGTCATTCTAGCTGCCTTGGCTTCTCCCCTGGGCCAACTCCTCACAATTCCTCCCAACAAGCCCCTCTAGGCCCTGTCCAGCAGCCTTCTAACAGTTGATGCCTACTCCATACTTCTGATAAAGTGTGGCTACTACTCTTTGCAAAGGGATGTAAGGACTGTGGCTGGCCCGTTGGTGGCCAGATGTCTGCAGGAAGCTGTGACGGTGTGAGGTTGGGGCAAGGCCTGGGCACTGCTGATAGGAATTCCCTCTTGCCACAGCGTGGGGTCCAATCCTCATGGGATCAAGGGTTAACACTTCCTTGGCCAGGGGCTGGAAGGCACCACAAAGGTGCTCTAGTCTAGTCTACTCAATGTGCAGAGGAGAACATGAAGCTCAGAAAGGGGAAGTCATTTGTTCAAGTCATAGCAAGGTGGTGACTGATCCAAGCCTTCTGTCTGTCCTTTCGGTTATGATACCCAAGGTAACATCTCCTATACCCAAAAGGGCCTGAACTTGGGAAGAAAGATCACAGGTATTAAGGTGGTCTACATATTCCCCCTAGAACACAACTTTCCCCCAAACAGAAAGAAAGGTGGCACCATGTAATGAGAAAGCTTGGGGCCAGAGGAGAGCAAACCTGCATGCTCCGAGGAGCTGGTCAGTGACTGATCCCCTGGGAGGGGGTAGCATCATCATGGCACCCAAGGGAAGCAAAGATCTTGGCTTCAAGGAGCATGAAGACATTCCAGACATTCTTCTACCCCTCATCAGCTCCCTTTCTGCACCCATGATTGGTTTAGCAGAACAGGAGACATTTTCTCTAGTTTGAGTGGGTGTCAGATTGCCTCAGCGGGGAGTCAGTCACAATCACATTACTCAGTAAACTTGGCACGAACCTTAGTAGTGGTCTTGATTTGGCAGTACATGGGCTGAATGTGGCCTGCAGATCTCTTTCTTTGGGCCTACCCAGTGTTATTGATTTTTTTTTTCATTAAATAACTTGCCAACACTTATAAAGTGGATTTTATATGAAAACTTGGATATAAGGCTTTTCTTAAATAATCTTTGGGGATCTGGGCTCGTCAGTTTCTGGAGGCATGGCCAGCTTCTTTTGGTTGGGACATGTAATTCTATTTGCCACCACCCACTCCCATCTCTCCAGCTGGCTCCAGGCAATTGTTGGCCCAGAGGTGCTCAAGGTTGCCACCCTTGGCCCACCACTACTGGCCCACAGTCTTCCTGACGCATGACACTCCCTTTCTTTTTGTTTTGGGAAAAGTTGTGATCTGGATGGAATACATAGGCCACTTCAGCATTCATGAACTTTCTCCCTAGTTTCAGGCCCTTTTGGGTATGGGAGGTGTTGAAGGTCTCAGTCCCATCACAGGGACAGTAATGAGTCGAATACTGGGCTGTGATTTCTGAGGTCCCTCTTTTCCTCTTTGCCCACTTCCTTCCCCAGCAATGCCATTCTTTCCACCCGGGATACCCAGATCTTGACATTCCGTGACTAGTGCCACACCTAGACCACTGGACTGTGCAGATACTTGCAGGACACCTGCGATGGGCCCTGCATGGTGATTTAAGCGCAAGAAAGACACATTTCCCAACCATCAGTTTCAAGGATCTCAGTCATGTTTAAGGTAATAGACAAAGACACAGATGACCAAAGGAAAGGCCAACTATGCAGCATCATAGAAAAGGTTTCAAAAAGGACAACTCCCATCTCCCGGGGAAGGGACAGGAGGGATCAAGAAAGGCCTGATAAAAAACAAGGTGTTTGAGATGGGCCTTGAAGTTTGACTAGGATCTCCAAAGATAGGAATTGGTTGGGGTGGGGAAGAAAGAGTGTTCCAGGCAGTTAGAGGGAATGGTTTGTGAAGAAGCCGGGGCAGGGAGGAAGGCGTGCATGTAGCAGAGTGTGGCGGGGCACAGGGGCAGGGGGGAGATGATGTGGGGCCCAAGGTGGGAAAGTTGGGTGGAGCCAGGCCTGGGAGGGCTTTGACTGCCCTGGCAGGAGATGGGATGAGATGAAGCCTGGGAACCCCATGAAAGTGTAGACAAGGGAGAGGAGAGATTTATACTTCTGAGTGAAGGACTGACAGCTTGTTTTTCAGAGGGAAGGAGGGGAGGGAGGAATGTGGATGAACATCTGCAGAGGTGGGAGGGAAGGGGACACTTGACCTGCTCTAATCAGGGAACGGTGAAGGGAGAAGCAGCACAGGAGCGTAGAGTCACCAAGCTGCCATTCTAAGAATCACAGACTTTCCCAGCTGGAAGAGGCTTTGGAGGAGTCCAGCTCAACTTCCTCATGTTACATTGGAGGACCCCGAGGGGCCCCCGGGGAAGGGGCAGCGGGGGAAATAAATCCTGGGAGGGCAAAGCCGAGTAGTCTTACTTTCACGGTGCCTGACACATAGTAGGTATTTAGTAAATGTGTGTTCCAATGACTAAAATGTTGGTTTCTGCATGGAACTGACATGGTAAAGCTGGAAATTTAGTTCCCTGGATACCTGGATAGTAATAATTTCCATGTGTGTCCCCTGCCACCACTCCCAGGGAGCCCTCCTCTTTGAAGGAAGACCCCAGGGATACCTGCACCCCGCGTGGGCTGTCAGGTCTCTGGTGGGACCCAGTAATGGCTCAGGAGCTGGGGTGCTGTGAGCTATGGGCCCCTCCCTCTTGCCCACGCTCCTCCCAAAGGCTTATGTAAGTGGGTGGTGGTGGCCCAGCAGGCTGGTGGCTTCCTGCGGCAGTGGCAGGGCTGGGCATCCAAGCTGGCACCGCGTGAGCTCACCGCAGCATTCTGAACATTTGGGAACACAGGAAGGGCTGCGCTTTTTAAGCTCCCTTTGTTTTCAAGTGGGGTCTGGAGCCCACGGGGAGGAGAAAAACAAAACCAGGAAAACAGATGGCTTGCTCTGCGGAGACAGCATGTATACTCGCTGTGGCTTCTGTAAGTACACATGCACCCTTGGCCCTGTACACACACGTGCATCTGCACATCCACACACACACACACATCCGTCAGGCACACAGAGACACAGACATCCCAGAAGCCGAGACTTCTGTGGAGACACCACCCAAACCTCACAACAGAGGGACAGTCCCACATGCAGAAGTCGAAGAAAACATACACACATCTATCTAGAAACATGGAGGTCCCCATGCCCCGAGACACACACCAGATACACAGCATCATACTAAGACATCCAGACACATGGACACACAGAGACAGTCTTGGAAACTCTGTGATGTTCTCACAGAAAGATTCACACACTGAACACACACACGTACTCATCTCTTCTTACCACCAGGGTCCCCCTGTACAAACACAGAGGAGTATTTTCCCAAAAAGTCAGGAAGCCCACTGGTCCCTTGGGGACCTCTGTATCTTTAAAGAAGACCCACAGCTCCTGCCTCAGCACACTTGTTGCCCCCTCGGCCTTGGGACTCAGCCCTCTGGAGAGAGTGGACAGGCAAGATCAAGTTTTAAAAGGCTCCATGATGCAGGGAGCAAGTCCTTTTGCCTTTCCCCCTTTCCCTGTGGTGTTTATGTTTCTAGAATGTTCCACGTAGTGTCCTCATATAATTTAAAGTTTAAATTCTTCTTTCACAAAGTAAATTCTTTATGAATAAAGAGAAGTGAGGGGAGCTGGGCTGGGAGAGATGACTCATGGGGAGGCATCTGGGGTTGGTTGGAGCAGCAGGGTCACCTGGCCTGCCCTGGGGGACTTAGGCACTTTTCTCATTGTGCTGATCAAGTGTAGCCCAAAAGGGGCTGGAGAAAAGAAGGTTGAAGAGAAGGCCTGGGGGTGGGCTCCACAATTCCTCTGATAACAAAATGAGAGAAGAAAATGAAAAGTCACTGGAATTTCTGTCTACCACTGGGGAGACACCTAATTCTCCCTTCTACAATGTGTTGTCCCTGGAATGCTTGATTTGGCACACGTTGAGTTCTCCTATTGAAATGGAAAAGTGAGGGCCTTTCTCTGGAGGCAGAGTCTCCTCTCTCCCTGAGAAGAGGTCCAGGGGAACAGTGAGGACCTCTGGAGGGAATGGGACAGCAGATGGCTCCCCACACCTGGGGACTCTGGCATCACTGCCCATTAGAAAGGGAATCTGGAGCTTGCCAGGAAATTGGGAGGGAAAAGGGGGTTGGAGCCTGAGAGATGGAAGCTGAAGTCCCCAGGTGCTAGCCTTTCCATTTTTGCCCCCCAAATTGTTGGTAAAATCCAGTATCCTCAGAAATTGCTCTGGGTTCCAGTGAGAGCCCCGGCTCAGTGACAGCAGAATGGCACCCCTGGTCTTCCAGGAATTGGTGTAAATCTCCCAGGAAGTGGTGAGGATGAAGGTTCAAGAAAATGAGATCCAGAGCTCAGAGAGGTAAGGAGAGAGGCCCCACTGACCTCTGGGCAGCATGTATAGAAGCATCTTCAAACCCTAAAGCACCAGGCAACACATTAACTTAGACAAGAACTATCCTCGAAAGGTTTGGGTTGAGTGGGTGATGATTACAAACATAACTAGGAAAGAGACTGAAAAGGCAGACTCCCTGGGTTGGATCCTGGGGACAGCCAGCTCCGGCTTTCTTTTTCTTTTTTTCTTTTCTTTTTTTTTTTTTTAAAGATTTTTTTTTTTTTTTAATTTGTCAGAGGGAGAGAGAGCGAACACAGGCAGACAGAATAGCAGGCAGAGGCAGAGGGAGAAGCAGACTCCCCGCCGAGCAAGGAGCCCGATGCGGGACTCGATCCCAGGACGCCGGGACCATGACCCGAGCCGAAGGCAGCTGCCTAACCAACTAAGCCACCCAGGCGTCCCCAGCTCCGGCTTTCTTGAGCAAGAAGTATGGGGTGAGTCGGGGGGGATACTGGCCAGTGGGAGTTCGCTTCTTCCCTGAGCAGCTAACCACCCCCCTCCAGCCTGGCCCCAAACAGCACCCCCTTCTCTCACTATCTTTTCTATTCATCCACAGATTTATTTTAACACTTTCTAAATGCTTCTCAGTCTATTTCGCTAGAGTCACTCTCTGGGAATTTCTGTTGCATTCTTCCTTTTTGACCAGCTCTTCGATCTAAGTATCTCTTGGCAGTTTCTTCTTCAAAGCTCCTCAAACCTCAGGGAAGAGGAGGCTGGCTGGTCCAGGGGACCATAAGGGGATGTCCCCAACTCAGGAATCAAAATGAGTATGTAGTGTAATTGTTTTAAAAATAAAATTCAGTACAAGTCAATGCCTGATGAACAAAATATTGATAATTTAAATAAAGGCAGAATCCGGCCCTGTATTTGTGTACTCCTCCCTCACTCGCCTCCCCCTAATCCCGGCCCTTTGTGGATTTGAGTCTTGGCTTTGCCTCTTACTAGCTGAGCATACTTTTTTTTTTTTTTCCTTTCAAAGTTGATGACAAACCATGAGAGACTTTTAACTCTAGGAAACAAACGAGGGTTACCTGAGGGGAGGCAGGAGGGGGAAATGGGTGGCTGGGTGACAGACATTAAAGAGGGCACATGATGGAATGAGCGCTGGGTGTTATATGCAACTGATGAATCACTAAATTCTACCTCTGAAACTAAGAATTCTCTATGTTAATTAATTGAATTAAATTAAAATAAAATTTAAAGTTACTGTATAGTTTACATATAGTAAAATGAATATATCTAAAGAGTACAGCTCCATAAATATTTACATATGTGCACAGCTCTATGACCACCACTTGATCACAATATGGGGACATTCCCATCACTCCAGAAAGTTCCCTCTTAGAACAAACACCCCTTCTTGCTTCAAACCCTTCAAAAGGTTTTTACTGCTGCTGGGTAAAGATCAGATCCCTCTGTACTGGTGTGTGTGTGTCCCCTCCCTTTCTGTCTGAATCCAGATACAGGTGTGTTTCACCTAAACACTCCAGTCTGTCTAGTATACCACACTGCTGAGACTCTCAAGGCCAAACTTGACCCTGAATTCACTGATCCCAGCCCTAACTCTAACCCTAGCTGGAGAGGCATTTTAAGATGCCTTCAAAGACCAGATGGTGTCTGAGGTGTCATTGTGGCCACCTGTTTTGAAATCCTCAGCTTTCTGGGCCCTGAAGTCACCTGAGTACATCTCCTGCACAGCTCTGTCTGCTTCAGGCTTAAGATGGGGGGATGTCCCTTAAGTTTCCCCAGGGTAAGGAGAATTAAAATCTACCTGGAGTCAAATAATTCACAGATTCTTAGAGCAGGGAGGACCATTGACAACCACCTGACACAACTCCAGGCTTTCAGAGATAGGCAATCTTAGAGGTGCTGTGTCTTTCTTAAGGTTCAGGAGTAATTACACTTTTTACTGAACAGCTACTATGTGCCAGGCATCAAAGTGCTTTATATTCATTATCTCATTTGATCTTCCCACCACCCTATGAGGTGGGCACTGTTAAGATTTTTGTTTTATGTACGAAGATGCTGAGGCCCAGAAAGGGTAAGTGACTTGCCTAAGGTCACACAGCAACAAAAGATGATGTAATGTTTGAACCCAGAGCAATCAGACTCCTAGCACCTCCACTCTAAAGTCTGCTTTGCCCAAGTCAGAGACCTTTTTGTGACACCAAAGGTAGGGAATGAATAGTCCAGAAAATGAGGAATTTGTTTTTGGCTTTTATTTTTACTTCTTACAAAAACAAGTCACATAGCAAAGGCCCAGGATCATATCCCCCTTTCAGCTGGTTCACCGGGTACCAGAGAGATGTTACAGATTGGCAGATGGGGGCTGCCCTGGGCAGATAAGGGTATGATAGCATCACTGGATAGGGGGGTGTGGGTTCATTGCACAATGCAGGAGCATTGGGGTATGGGAGTGGGAGTGCTCCCATATCGTGAGGCACATCGTGAAGCCTGGATATTCCAGCACTGGCTTCTAGCACGTGGTAAGAGTAAGGAGTGGTGATCTCTTAGGACACTGGAGGCAGCAGATTGGTGTTTAGAGGAGACTGGAAATCACAACCTGGACATGGGGTTCTACCCCTCCTCTCCCCCCAGCCCTGAGTAGTGAAGGTGCCAGGATGCCTGGGGATCTGGAATGTCTGCTGACATTTTGCAGCCATGTGACCTCAGGCAAATGACTTCCTCTTTCAGTCTTAGGGTCTCATCCGTAAATGTGACTGTATTTGTGAGCGTGCAGTATTTGGTAAGTCCTAAATTAGTAGGAAATAAACACTGTGACCTTGGGCAAGATACCTTCCCTTCGAGGCCTTAGCTTTTTTATCTGAGATCAGGGAAGGGCCACATGATCTCCAAAGTTCCTTCCTGCCCTAGGATTTTATGACTGTGAACGTGTAGTCCTCTGCTCAGGGGCTTGGGGGCAGGAAGCTCAGTGCTGGGGCAGAAGCCTTCTCAAGCCCTTCCCCTTCAACAGCTGTCTGGCAAAACCTCTCCTTAGCCTTCTTCCTATTTATTTCTGAGTTTGGCTCAAGGGTTGATTATATTACTGATAGAGAAATAAACGAAAAGGCCAAGGCAATCACTGCTTCACTGTGTTTCCTTGATCTCATTTTCTATTTATGGAATGCAGAAGAGTAAGGGACTGCCTTGGATGTCTTTGGCACTGGCTTCCATTAGTTCATGGGATTGTTATGGATAATAATATTAAGCCCGTCACCTGGCCCGCACTTGACAGTTTATACAGTGGTCAAGAGTGTTGGCTGTGAAGCTACAACCCTCTGGTTCTATTCCAGCTCCTTCACGTACAAGTGTATGACTTCAGGCAAATTACATCCTTCCGCTCCATACCTCTGTTGCTTTGTCTGTGAAATGGAGCAAAAACAGTGCATAGGCCTGCTGAGGCTTAAGGGATGTGATGTCGTGAAGCATTTAGCATCAGGCCCATGGTAATCTGTAACATATTGTCTATTATTTGTACAAAGCCCTTCATATTCATTTTCTCTCTTTTTTAAAAAAAAGATTTTATTTTTAAATATCTCTACAACCAATGTGGGGCTTGAACTTACAACCCTGAGATCAAGAGTCACACAGTCTACCGACTGAGCCTGCCAGGCACCCCTTCATATTTGTTTTCTGATTCGACACACCTATTGGCTTCATCAAGCTGGTATGATTTAATTACCCTTGTTTCTGGCTCAGATGGTTAGTAAGTGGCAAGAGCCTATCCCTTCTATCCCACAGTTTCTGAAACAAGGCCAGGCCATTTTCACTGTTACTCAAGGCCCTGACCTCTCTGTGGAAAAATAAGGCAATACTAGAGGAAGTGTCCTTCAAAGCAAGTTTGGTCCCAAGTGCTTAGGCACTAAGAAAAGAGGAGGGATCCTGGTGGCTGGGTAAGGCCTTTGGTGCGATCCTGAGGACAGCAGGTTTGGAGACCTGTGGCGGAAGGACAGGAAAAGAGAGCGTAGGAGGGAAATGACATTGGTCAATGTCAGTTCAAGAATGACTGAGTCTATTTAGAGGACGGTCCAGGCGCTGCCCCCTGGGGCAGAGCATTCTGGGAGGAGAGTTGTAGGAGATAAAAATGGAAGTAATACTTGCTAATTTATTGAATGCTTATAATGCGCTGTTCCTGAGCACTCCATAGTTAATTACTTACAAAATTCTCACAATCACCGTATCAAGTAGGGACCAACATTATCCCTGTCTCACAGATCAGGGAATCACGGCACAGAGAGGTTAGGTAACTTGCCTGAGGTCACAAAACTGATAAATGGCAGAGCCTGGATTCAAATCTGGATGGGCAGGCTAGCACGAGAACCTATGTTCTTAATTGCTATGCTACACAGCTGAACTCAACAGGAGCGTGGTTAACCAAATAAATTCACGATTCTCAGCATTTCCTGCTACACTATATGGAACTGAGTAAAAATACTGGCTCCTTTGTTCACAGAGGAGATGCAGACAGTCATCATGGACCAGGGCGCAGAGGCATCCCTGACAAGGAATTTTAGCTAGGCTCTGGAATACAGATCTGACCACTTCACTCCCTTGTTAAATTCACTCTCTTGTTAAATTCGCTTCACTTCTTTGTTAAATTCAGGCAGCCTCCAACAATTCAAGTGCTGGTGATTTCTTTACCTCAAAGGCTTTCATGGCTCTTCCTGCTGTTGGTTGCCTGTTCTCCTTTTACCCTTTCCTCATTGAACTTCTACGCATCATTCAGGACTGCCCCCAGGCATTGCTTCCTCCCTAGAAAGCCCTTTGTGATTTCCCCTTGTTGGGTTCCATGGCTCCTCTGGGTTGCCCTTGAACCCTCTGCCCATTTTTACTCTCCACATTGGGCAGAAATGATGTGGAGAGGGAATACTCAAATGTTCTCAACTCTGTACTCCTTATATATCATCCCTCGATCCATCCATCCATCCATCACCTGTCCACCTATCTATTTTCTATCTTCCATCTTCTTTATTTTTATCCTCAGAATCTTGTACTGTATTTGGCATATGTTTGGGGGCTCCACAGATGTTGGTTGAGTCAAATGGATCAGAATTCCCAGTGACTCTGATAAGAGGGAAATATTTATTCATAACTGATACTGCATTGCCCCACTGGCTCATTTTCTCAACTCAAATCAGAACATATCTGTAGAGAGTGAGACCAAATATTTGAAATAAGGACATCTGGGAAATTGGAACACTCTTCTTCATGGTGAAGGACCCTTATGTTTTCAAGTTTCATTTCAGGCCTCACCTCTTCTAGGAAGCCTTCCTTCTTATCCCCAGGCCAACATTAGCTGCCTCCTCTGCCCATACTCCCAGGTATGAACTACTGATATCACAAGTTTATCACTTACATTGTTTCTTGGTCCCCTGCTAGACTATAAGCCCCCTGGGAACATTTTTTTGGGGGGGGGGGGATGTTCCCAGAATCTACTACAGACTCTGGCATAAGACAGCTGTTTAGAAATGTTTGGTGAATTAATGAAATGGAATTAATGAAATGGTAATCAAGGAGATTAAAACCTCCTTGAAGGATGGCTTAGAATTCCTAGACCAGTGGTTTTCAAACTATGTTCCTCAGAGCACTAGGGGTTCTATCAAAGGACTGTGGGGGGCCTCTGTTGGTATAGGGAAGGAGTTGAGCAGGTAGGACTCCAGATCCTAGCCACTCAGTTGTCCATAAATATACTCAATACTTGCCTGAGCACATGGGTCCACCCTTGATTGAGAAAACAGAGTCAGAAGAGGTATTATAAATAAGCACAGGGTTTCCAGTCTGGAACCCCTGGTTTGCCCTGTAGCTTATAGCTGGGTGCACCTGGGCGTCGGCTCCTCTGTCTCTTTACAGAAATATGGGAGCAATGATACCAGTCTCTCAGATCGGCTGTGAGGATTCAGTGTGGTTTCATGGCATCATCACATAAGAGAAAAGCGGAAATAAATAATGCACAAATGTTAGTGAGCGGTGGTTAAAATATAGGCCATCAGGTGGGGTGAGTGTCTTTCTTCCTTGGGACCTGAGTGGTGGGGCTCATGTGTTTACTGGTTCTGAGCTCTCGGGCCCTTTGGGATTCCTGGGGAACATGTGAAACTATGCACTCCAGGCCTCTTCCCAGGGTCTGATACAGAGGTTCTGGAGGCCCAAGAATGTGCATTTTAAACAAGTGTGCTTAACCCAACAATTCCCCTCCCAGGTATCTGAAGAAAGAAGAATAAGTAAGAAATAAGAAATAAAAATATATGTCCATACAAAAAAGCATATTAAGTGTTTATAGCTCCATTATTCATATTAGCCCAAAGATGGACAGCGCCTAAATGTCCATTAATTGACTAATGGACAAACAAAATGTTGTATGTCCACACAATATTAATTTCACCCTGAAAAGGAATGACATTCTGACACCTGCTACAACATGGATGAACCTTGAGAAGATTATAAGTGGGGGGGGAAAAAAAAGGCCAAACATACAGAAAAGGAATTGTCCAGAATTGGCAAATCTAGGAGACAGCAGACTAGCAGTTGCTTAGGGCTGGGCAGTAGGGGAGAGGAGGGAGTGTGCAGTGACCCTTCATGGCTACAAGGTCTTTTTTCAGGGGGAGGAAACCTTTCTAAGGTGAAGGTGGTGATGGTTGCACAGATCTGTGAATATCCTAAAAACTACTGACTTGCACACTTTAAACAGGTGAAGTGTATGATATGCAGATGATATCTCAGTAATGTTAGAAGAAGAGCCAAACAAATGGCCTCTGAGGGAGGTGAGGGGTACCCCACCGTTTGAGGAACCCTTTTCTGGTTTCTCAAATTAAGCACTGCTGGATTCACAGGGGTGCAGACTGATCCCCCTTGGCCTCCAAAGGTGGGAGCCCCCACTTCCAGTACATTTCCTCTGGAAAGCGTCTCACTGTGTTTCTAGTTAAGCATGCCCTCCCTCTTGCAGAAGGGGGCTGTGAGGCACCTGGAACGTGGTCAGTGTCCCATCCTGAGCTTTTCTGATCAATGCCCAATGTAAACAATTTGCAGATGCATCTCAATGTATGACGTTATTTGTGCTTAGCCATTTAAAAATTATACTTGTATTACTATGCAGATTCATTATGAGCATGATCAAATATGCATGCACTTTACATTTTATAAGATGAGCTTAAAAAGAAGAAACAGGGAAATCTTTGAGGGGTGATATTTGGGTAGAGATCTGCATGAAACTCATGCTCACACTTTCTTTGTGGCACCTAATCTCTCTCCAGAAATCAGAAGCCCAGTGTGTCTTTGAAATCAACAGTCAAGGTATGTAAGAATATTTAGGAGGGGAATCAGAGATATGTGGAGGCAGAGCAGGCTCTTAGAGGGAGGACAACTGGAGAAGAGAGGAGGGACTGAGGGGGAAGCTCTAGATGAAGAAATCAGAAGGACCCATGTTCAAATCCCAGTATTTTAAAGCTACAATAGTTTTCAACTGGGTGCAGTTGACCTTGAGTTTAGCCTTCTCATTTGTAAAATGGGGATAATAGTACTGACCTTATAGGATTGTTCAGAGCATTGACTGAGAGAATGTGATTAAGGAAAGAGGTAAGACAGATGGTGGAAGGAATCGGGACGCCTGGGTGGCTCAGTTGGTTAAGCAGCTGCCTTTGGCTCAGGTCATGATCCCAGCGTCCTGGGATCGAGTCCCACATCGGGCTCCTTGCTCTGCAGGGAGCCTGCTTCTCCCTCTGCCTCCCATTCTGTCTGCCTGTGCTCGCTCTCTCCCTCTCTCTCTGATAAATAAATAAAATCTTAAAAAAAAAAAAAAGACAGATGGTGGAAGGAAAGAAAAGGAGGGAGGTGGGAGGAAGAGTTCAGTTCCACAAACATTTACTGAGCACCTACTGTAGGCAAGAACCTACTCTCTGCCCAAACTGGATATGGAAGGGAATTTGAATGAATTGCTACCCTTCAGGGAGCCCACAGTTTATTGGGGAGACAAGAGGCATAAAGAGAGAGTCATGTGAGGCCATATATACAGGGCCCGATGCTGACAGAGGAGGGAGAAGGAGGGGAGGGAGGCACCTTCTCCACTCCTAGAAGCTATAACTAAGAAAAAGATCCTCCTTCTGGGTGCCAGGTGGCAGCTGTCCTGCCAGGTGAGTGTCAGGTGCTCTGGGGGTGCATCTGCAGCAGGCCCTGGCTCCATTTAATGCTCCCAAATGAATCCTTTCCAGCCCAAACAAGCAGGGAGCTGGCTAGGCCCACAAACAGACACACAGACACATGCACAGGAAGCAGAGTGAACTGCTGGGCAGATTATTTTTGTTTTCCCCTTACCACCACCACGGAGCAATCAATGACATTCCTTTCTCGCCTAAACAAACACGTTTGTGTCCTGCAGCCTGCTAGGAAGTGAAGAAATCCCCTTAGGAGTAGCCTCTCTCCACCTCTGGCCTCCTCCCTCCTTCCATTCTCGGGGAGGCTGTGAGGGGGTTTGAAGTCTTTAGGACTTCTCTTTCTTGCTGTTCTCCAAAAGCTGAGGCAGTAGGGGAGAACCTGGTTCGAGTCTCTGGAATCACGAAGCCTCTACTAGACCTCTGAGCCTCACAACTCAGACTCCGGCTTAATTCTTCTTTTTTTTCTTTAAGGTTTTTATTTATTTATTTGAGAAATAGAGAGCATGAGTGGGGGAAGGGGTAGAGGGAAAAGCAGACTCTCCACTGAGCTTGCAGGGTCGATCCCAGGACCCCGAGATCATGACCTGAGCTGAAGGCAGATCCTTAATTCACTGAGCCACCCAGATGTCTCCCCAGCTTGACTCTTGAGAATGATTTCCAATGTCAGGGTGTGAAACCATTAAGGGGTAGGAGGATGGCAAGGTAGGGTGGGGAAGAAGAGGTCTTCAGTTCTAAGAAAATACAGATGGAGCAGAACTGGGAGAGGCCTTAGAGGTAAAAAGGGGTGTTTTAACAGATTTTCCTTCCTCTGCAACATTTTTCTTAGAAATTAAAAAGTCATATACAAGGGACTCAATATCCTTCCTTAAGCCGAAGAATAGTTAGAAGAGAGCAAAGAAGGGTGCCTGGGTGGCTCAGTCAATTCAGTGTCTGACTTCAACTCAGGTCATGATCTCAGGGTCCTGGGAGGAAGCTTGGGTTTGGGCTTCCTGCTCAGCAGAGGGTCTACTTCTCCCTCTGCCTCTCCCCCACTCATGCGTTCGCTCATGCGCACACGCGCGCACTCTCTCTCCCTCTCTCTCTCTCTAACAAATAAATAAAATCTTTTTAAAAAAGAAAGAGCAAAGGATGTAGGAACAGCAGAAAAATACCTCTTTGTATCTTAAACTTGGCTGCTGTATTTGTTCTAAAAGTAGCATGTGCTTTCATGTTTGTTTAATGTTTGTGAGGCTGGATAATGTTTCTGAAAAATTAACTGGTGATTTTTTTTTGCTCTGGTTTGTCTTTTGCCCTTGAGATCCTTTCTGATTTGAGACATTTGGCTGTTCTGTGGTCACTGCCTCAGGAAAGGGATGTGACAGTAAAAAACCAAGAAAAAAGGAAATACCTCCCAGCTTTTGAGTTTCAAAACCTAAGTCCTTAGGAAAACCAAAACCCTTCATGGCATAGCAGGCTATAGATTTGGGAGAGCAAAGTCTCTCATCTCTAAGAGGAGAAAAAGAATTCCCTTGTCTGGGAGAAAGGGGAGATGAGGAGGTAAAACCATAAACGTGGATACTTTTGTGGGGAGGGAATAGGGAGTTCTATCCTCCTTCCACAACGTGGGGTAATGGGGGGCAGGAGGGAAATCCCAAGGAGGTTTTGTGGGATTCAGGTGCAGAGGGGACTTATATACCATTTTCTAGGAGAACTACATCACTGGGGAGGCAGCAGGGCTCTAGAGAAAAAATGGTAGGTGGATGGAGCCTCCAGCAGAACTTTCTGTGCCTAATGAGAGGTCTAAGAAGAGCAGAAAGATTCCTGTGCATCCCAGAGGGACAAAGAAGCAGCAGAGGGACCAGAAAGGAACCAAAGGAATGGAAATGATTGGATTCGACCTGGGGGGACCATCCACTCAGGACCATAGGTGACAGACATCCCAGTGATACGAGTTGGACCAATGACACTGACACTGACTGTTCCCTCCCAATACCTTGGAACTAAATAGAGCTCCCAAACTTGGGCACAACTCTAGGAGAAAGCGAGGGAACCCCAAATTGACTGGATGTTGTCCATGTCAGTGCTTGAAATAGAAAATCAGTTGAACCATAGAAAAATCCAGTTCCATTTCTTACATCTGACTCATTTGGGATGGTGGTGGGCTGAGATTCCTACTCACATGCTTGCTTGATGTTGGCAGTTGTCATAAAGGTTTATGTCTGAGTGTTAAACATTTCTTGAGTACTTCTCTGCATTAGATGTTTTTGATAGATGATAGATGATAGATATATAAAGACAGAGCAGAATGTATTATAAGAGGTTCTCCAGGAGGATATCAAAGCAGTGTTACAGATGCAGGGATACCCTCTCAAGGTGTCTCCAGGCTCTGCAAACTCTGGGTGAGGTTTTCCCAGGTTGGAGTGAAGGGTGGAGGCACTTGATGGGGATGGCTTTGTGGGAAATCTGAGAAACAAAGATATGGTGGGAAAGACAGAGATGAATGTTGCAGGAATACAGTGACAGCACGTGTGTGTCCCTTTCCTTTGTGGTTCGATTTCAGAGGAGACAGGCTAATGGTGTGTATTTCAGGTGGGGCAGGTGGTGTGAGTGGAGACATGCTGGGCTTCTGGTGGGGGGATTTTTGGTGAGCAGTTCTGCACAGACAGTAAGAAGCCATCAGGGTAAAAGACAAGGCTAATTCCCCAGAAGCCCCTGCCTGGTGTGGCTGGACAACCAAGTGGACCTCTCTGGGACTTGAATCAGCCCGGGTGTGTATATCCCTGGGACTGCTACAGCTCGCAGCTGGTCTGGTTACTTGTTTTACCTATCTGGATTTTCTCTCTTCCCCTTATTCTCTATGTCATGAGGAAACTGGCCTTTGCCTGTGGAAGACACCATCAAAAATGTCCCTTCTCTAGGGACATTTGGAGACCAAACCCAAGGTCAGCAGGAGTGGGATCAAAGGATCTCTAAGAAAGTCTCTTGGGGTCTTTTGCTGAGGGCTCTTCCTCTTAGGTGGTAGTCCTAGGAGGCTGGGCTGGAGTTCCTGGTGGTCCCTGCAAGGATATTGGTGATGCTTAGAAGTAGTGCCGAATAGACTGGAGTACATCATTAGAAGGTTACTCTCTTCCAAAGTGACTGTCCAGCCTTCGGATTCCATCAAGGAGAGTCTTGGCTTGGTGTACTTTATCCCCACACCTGCCAACTTTCAACTTGCTCTTGGAGCTCACAGATGACAAGGGTCTCTAGCATGAATTTCATAATGTTTCTTTGTTTTTGTAAACCTTTTTGTGGTTCCCTTCTTTTGTTTATGGAAGGAGACATTGGTTTTCCATTTATGGGCATCATAGAGTTTCTTTTAAAATACGTTTAAGGGACACCTGGGTGGTTCAGTGGGTTAAGTCTCTGCCTTCGGCTCAGGTTGTGATCTCAGGGTCCTGGAATTGAGTCCCACAATGGGCACTCTGCTCGGCGGGGAGCCTGCTTCCCCCCTCTCTGCCTGCTTGTGATCTCTCTCTCTCTCTCTGTCAAACAAACAACCAAATAAATAAATAAATAAATAAATAAATAAATAAATAAATAAAATCTTTTAAAAATACATTTAAGTTAAAATGGACCAAATTTAAAGAATAGTTAATGATTCTATGAATTAAAATTATGGATAGTTCATGAATATGGTAAAACTTGTACAGTTTGTGACTGATGATTGAAGTCTGGGACACTCAGTTTTGTCTCCAGTCAGAACTCTGCCCTCAAGGGCATAATGGGAAGCACACAGCATTGGTGCAATACATATGCACTTGAGACTTGACTTTGAGGCTATGACCTTCGGAAGGTTGATTAACTTCTCAAAGCTTTGGTTTCTTTAGCTATAAAATGAGAATGGGGCAACTGGGTGATGGGCACTAAGGAGCACACTTGATGGAATGAACATTGGGTGTTAAATGTAACTGATGAATTACTAAGGTCTACCTCTGAAACTAGTAATACACCATGTGTTAATTAATTGATTTTAAACAAATAAGAAAAGAAAAGAACAAAAGATGAGAAGATACTACTTCACAGGGTTGTTGTAAGGATTAAATGACATAATGCACATAGAGTAGAAACTGAATACAGAGATTGCTGCACAGTAAATACCAAGGTGAACAATTACAGTTGTTGTTGTTAGAAAAGTACCCTTGGAATACTGAGGTATTACTGGTTGCTTATTTGATGAGCTTGGGAATTTTATATTCTTTCTTCACAGTGCGTGTTTTTTTAAAATCCTTTTTTTTTTTTAATTTAAGTGTAGTTGACATACAATGTTATATTAGTTTCGGGTGTGCAACCAGATGATTCAACAATTCTGTATGTTGCACAAGAGCTACCACAATAAGTGTAGTCACCACATAGCATTACTACAGTCTTATTGACTGTCCTGCCCATGCTGCACTTTTTAGCTCCATGACTTACTTACTTTATAACTACATGTCTGTACCGCTTAGTCCCCTTCACCTATTTCACATTCTCACAGTGAGTTTGGATGAGGACTGAAGTGAAACCAAGAGACCTTGGGTGTGGGGGAAGAGTTGGAAGTAAGGAAACAAGTATGTCCTGACCGTATACTGTCAGTGCGTGCCTCATTGTTACTAATTCTTCCCCCTCTCTGTATCCCACTTCTTGCCTGGTGCCTTGGAGTTTCCTCCAAGGAGGAATATACATCCCTGCTCTTAATTGCGGATATCACCATGTGACTTGCTTTGGCCAACAGAATACTAGCAGGCAGGAAGCAAACAGTGGGGTAGCATGTGCTTGGACAAGGCCCTCCTGAGGATTTCCTGGCCAGCTGGCTAGTCCATGCAGAGCCAAGCCCTGCAAGGCCCAGTCTGCATCAGCTAATTCCCTCACAATGGCTGTTTTTCCAGCCACTGAGCTTTGGGGTGCCCTTTAATGCACGATAATTGTGTTGATAGTTGTTGATGACCCCTACTATGCACCTGCTCAGGCGCTTTTACTTAGCTTTTGAATTTGGTCCTCAAACATCCCTGTTTACTAAGACTTGGAGAAACCTAAGGAAATGGACGTGGAGAAAGCTCTTCCAGTCCATGGTCATGCAGGGGAAAGAACAGAGCTTGGAGGTGACCAAGAGTCCCAGAACATGATCTTTCCACTACATCATGGAAGAATGGGGTGGTAGGAGGCAGAACACCATATGACTGGTTTCACAGCTGGGCCTAAGGCTGGTCCTGTCTATAGTCATCCCTGAGACCACATTGGCCAACATCATAAATCTAGGACTATGACATCACAGGATGACTCAGACAGGAGGGGGCGGGACAGGGAAGCCCTGGCAAAGGGCTGGGTGGTTATAAAACCTCAGTCTAAATAGGGACAGGGTGGTAACATTAGTAGACAGGGCTGGGTCACAGAGTCGGATGGTTTGGGTCAAATGATGACTGAAATTTATTTTGGAAAATATTTTCCCAAGTGTCTCACTGAGCCTTGTGGGAATGAGAAATTGATGGGGGAAAACCAAGAGGGAAAGCTGACAAGGTTGAGAAAGCATGACCAGCAGGGGTTCATTTCATAAAATTCAGGGCATCAAATTCTTGCTCATCCTTTAGAACACTTCCTCCATTCTCCTGCCATGAGATCTGTCCCTGTCATAAGCAGACTCAATCCCAAATCCCTCTTTTAATCCTTCAGTGATAAGTAACAGCCAACATTTACTGAGTGAGTACTAAGTGCCAGACACTGTTCTTAGCACTTTACACCTTTGTTTACCCTTCCAATCTCTGCCACAACTCTAATAGGAATAGGGAATATGCCTATTAACCAATTTTACAAATTTTTACACACACACACAAAAAAGGAATAGGCACAGGGCAGTGAAGTGAAAAACCCAAGCTCATACAGCTATTAAGAGACTGAGATTTGAACACTAGAGAGTATGGTCTGAATTACTCTGCTGATGTTTACTGCACAGTGTTGTAATGATCCCATTCTATTATTAAATGAAATAATGCCCATTAGGCACTTAGCTCATTGCCTAACATTAGGTAGAGTGCCCCAAATATTATTATTAATACCAAGTCATACTATATTGGTATGAATCTATTTATCAACTTCTAACAGCTGCTTCCACAATTCTCTTTAGGGAGGGAAGATTTTGTGGGGAAAATAGTTTGGTGAGTGGTTGGGATGGAAGGCAAACTTCCTTAAGGGTCTGGCATAAGCTAGAGCCAAGGCCTCATAGGTGTCAGGGAATGCCCTGCACAGGAAAATGAGATTTTGGAGATTGGGTGAACTGGGAGAGTATTGAGGATGAAGATGAGAGGGCAAGGAAGACTCTGTGTCATGAGATGAGACCCCTTCCTTGGACCTGATTATGGTCAACAGTGCATTTACTAAATACACCATTCCTAGTGGGAGAGGTTGTTGTTTGTGGTGGGAATGGGAGAAGCAGCTGTACTTGATGTTATGGTTGATATGCTGTGGGATGATGGCCTGGGGGATAACGGTGCCCTAAAGACTGTGTGTACTGGAGAGAATGAGCCCACCAGGGACAAGCAAAAACCCAAGGGAGGCCAAGGAATTTCCCTTAGATGCTGAAGGATCAGGAGATCTCCATCTGACATCTGGTTAAGGTTGTTATTACCAATGCCATTATTAACATTCCTTTCTCTACAGAATGCATGCTTCTGGAAGGCACTGCTCATTCATCTTGGCTTCCCAGGGCCAGCTCAGTGTTTGGAACTGAGCAGGCCTTTGACACATGGTTCTTGAGTGAATGAATGAAAAGACTTTGAACTAAGTTCAACAATGCCTGTTCAGATGTATGCCAACTCAGCCATTCTGTGTGTATGTGTGTGTGTGCATGTGTGTGTGTGTGTTTAAGTAGGATCTATGCCTAATGTAGGGCTTGAACTCAGGACCCCAAGATCAAGAGCCACATACTCTACTGGCTGGGCCAGCCATGTGCCCCATCAACTCAGCCATTCTTAACATCTGTTCACAAAGAGGTGCTCTGAATATCATAGTTTGTTCCTATCTGAAATCACGGACCTGCTTGCCATGTATCTGATCTGCTCCATGATTTCCTAATTGCTACTGATGCCACACCCAACTGTATCTCTGGATTCATTCCTTGGACTTGAATTTGAGTATGGTGTTTTATAGGCCTTGTGGCTGCCATTTCCTCCTCCTACCATGGGTTGACATTAGAACAGTGGTTCTCACCTAGAGCCAAGTTTCCCCTTCAGCAGACATTTAGTAATATCCAGATATATTTTTAGTGGTCACAGCTAGAGAGATTGATATTGGCATTTAATGGGTAGAGGCCAGGGATGTTTCTAAACATTCTACAATGTTCCCTGTCTTGGTCAGCTGGAGCTGCTATAACAAAATAACATAGACTGGGTGGTTTAAGTGACGGACAATTATTTCTCACAGTTATGCAGTCTGGAAGTCCAAGATCAAGGTGTTGGCAGATTCAGTTCCTGGTGAGAGCCTTCTTCCCTGGTTTGTAGATAGCTACCTTCTTTCTGTGTACTCATGTGGTCTTTTCCAGGCGTATGAATGTGAACAGAAAGAGAAATCCCTCTTTCCTCTTATAAAGGGCACTAATCCCATCTCAAAGGTCCTAGCCCCCTCACCTAACTAAACCTAATTCTCTCATAAAGCCCAAATGCCATGTCCAAATACCATCACATTGGAGGTCAGGGTTTCAACATAAGAATTTTGCAGAGACACAAATATTGAGTCCATAACATGCCCACAACCAGGAGTTACTTAGTCTATAATATTAATGGTACTGAGGTTGAGAGATCCTGCATTAGAATATTACGGTTAAGAGTCTACACCTATTGGAATGTAGAAGCACTGGTTTGGGTCCAACCTCTGCCAGTTACTTGAAGACAGAGATGAAAATGGTATCTACCTTGAGGGTCAAGAGGATCAAATTGGGTCTGACCAAGAGCTAGCTTCTGCTCTTTTCTTCCTGAAGTTCCCACCCCAACACACACATTTAAAGTAGCAATGACAGCCAGATTTCTCCATGGCCCAGGGACAGACCTCAAGTGGGTCGAGGTGGGTTCAGGTGCCTCCCAGTCCATGTGTTACTAATTCAGAGGCCAAGCCTGGAGAAGCTAGTTCTTTGTCCCAGAAACCATGATGTGCTTCTGTCCTTCTGTGCATCCAGGTCTGGGGAGTGAGCACCTTTGCTGGAAGTAAATAATTGTTTATCTTTCATTGTCTTATACCTAGGGAGTTAGTTTTGGGGCATAACGTAATTGTGAATGTTAACAGATACATGCAACTAGGCAAATGAGATTTATATAAAAATCTGGTTTTACTAGAGGAAACCCTTTTTTGGGTGGGGGTGGGGGGGACAGCTAGCTCTTTCTAAGAGCAGTAGCTCAGTCTCAGAATTTATGCTATAAGGATGCACTGCACACTGACAGACTGTCAGAGCAGGAAGCAATGTCAGAGACCATCCCGTCAAACCCCCTCACTTTATATTTGAGGAACTGAGACCCAAAAGAGGACAGAAATTTCCTCAGGATCACATTCTAGTTACAAAGAAGTCACAACAGAGGGCTCCTCACACCCTGTCCAGGCAGATGCTACCCCACCATGCTACCTCTTGCTAAAGGGAGCCCATCTCCGATTAGATGTCAAGGAAGAAATGATTTCCTCTTAAGTTTGAAGCTCAAGCTTCATGTTAAACAAGAATTTGATTTTCAGAGTCATCTCCTGCAATGGGGCTTTATTTGAATTTCTCTTTTCTTCTCTTGGCCTGGAGGCGGCATTGAGGCAATTCCCTCTGTGGGTGCCTCGCTCCATACGTAAACACATGTCTACCATATATACACAGGCGCACACATTTGTCATTCCTTCCCAGAATGACTTAATGATTTCCATGTAACCAATATGTTGCAGCTGTTGGCTTCCTTCAGGCTGAAGCACTCAGAAAATCATCAGTTATCAAGTTGCCTTCCAGCCACTGCTTTTTCCCAGCCCCGTACATTTTCTCCCTCTTTCCTTTGAAAAACAAGGCAAGACAAAAAAAAAAAAAAAAAAAAAAAAAAGGAAGAAAAAGAAGGTAAGAAAACAAGTTGAAACAAAAATACTGGGACCCGGGGCGCCTGGGTGGCTCAGTGGGTTAAAGCCTCTGCTTTCGGCTCAGGTCATGATCCCAGGGTCCTGGGATCGAGCCCTGCATCGGGCTCTCTGCTCAGCGGGGAGCCTGCTTCCTCCTCTCTCTGAATGCCTCTCTGCCTACTTGTGATCTCTGTCTGTCAAATAAATAAATAAAATCTTAAAAAAATAAAATACTGGGACCTACTTCGAACCAAATCCTGGCCCGGGGTCTGCAGGTACTGGGCTGACACTATGTTTTAGTGGGAGGTCTCCCAGTAGGAGACAATTTTAGTTCGCTCCTCCATGGCAGACAACTTCCAATCAGGAGATGCGGGGGGAGGGGGGGGGAAGGCTGGGGGTCAGGAGGAGAGAAGCGTGTTTCGGAGAAGACAGTGTATTGAGTGGATCTGGTCAGTAAGCCTAGGTGCATATTCTTACTCTGCCATTTGCCAGCTTTGTGACCTTGAGAAAATTGCTCAACGTCCCTGAGGCTCAATTTCTTTAATCTGCAAATACCACCTGAAGATTAGAGTGAATGTTCAGGAAATGCATCCATCTCCACCTGCCAGCTTCTTTTCCCACCCTTGCTCTCTGGCCCATGGAATGTAAGAGAGAGGTATTTTCTGTGAACAAGTAACACTGACCTTTATTACCTGCCTGGCTTCACCCACGACTTCTTCCAAAAACTGTTTACCTGGACAGAGGCAGCTCTTGGGACCTATGTGTGGGACTACAGTGCCCAGATGTCTCCTGTTGGCCCCATGCCTTAGAGAAGAGACTGGTCACAGCCAATAGGTAAGTCCCTTAGGAGCAGTCTGGACTGGCCAGACTGCTTAAAGCTTATTGTCTGTTTCATATCCTTCATGTACCTTACCATTCTACTCCCCTTCATCCTGACTTTTTTTGTCTGAACTCTACTCCCAGCCTCAACTCCATCCTGCTCATTCTGCTACCTTTTCACCTTCTCAGAGCCTGGTTCCAGTCTTACCTGATTTTAAAAATGAATCTGTCCTTGGTGACCTCCTCAAGCGACCCCTGATCAAGTCCCTTGACTCCATATTCAATGCCTCCTGTGGTCTGGCCCCAGCCTTATCTTCCCCTGGTCCCCTTCATGTTCTCCCTTCATATGCCATTCAAACAGGACAACTTGCCTCATGACTCTTTTTTTTTTTTTTTAGATTTTATTTATTTATTTGACAGAGAGAGAGAGAGATCACAAGTAGGCAGAGAGGCAGGCAGAGAGAGAGGGGGAAGCAGTCTCCCTGCTGGGCAGAGAGCCAGATGTGGGGCTTGATCCCAGGACCCTGAGATCATGACCTGAGCCAAAGGCAGAGGCTTAACCTACTGAGCCACCCAGGTGCCCCATGACTTCCTGTCTTTGAGCCTTTGCCCTGCTGTGTCACTCTTGGAATGGTCTCTCTCTCCCGGCCGAAGGTCAATATCCAGCTTAAAGCCTGCACTCCCAAGATGCCACGCCTGGCCCTCTCCTACCTGTTCAGCTTTTTGCTTCTCTGTGCTGGGGTTGGGGTCCATGCCTTGGAATGTCTCAGCACCTGTCCCTTATCTCTTGGCGTTGACCACTTTCTACTTCATATTGTAGTTAGTTGTATATAAGTTGTTCTTTAAGCGGAACCATAAGGGCAAATGCCCGTGGGAGAAAGACATGATAGAGGGAAGTCCAGAGAGGAGGGAAAATAAAGTCAGCTTTCACCTCCAGGGTCTATGGGAGGAGGACAGGGAGAGAGAGAAAAGCAGAGGGAGGGGCTGGTGAGAAGCGGGGTGCCTGCAACTCCTGAGTTAAAGTGCCATTTCTGAGGACCTCTCTGGTTTGAGGAAAAAGCTGATGAGGAAGGTGAGGGGGAGAGGGGACTTCTGCCTGATTCTCGTTTGGACTTCTGGGAAGAGACCTCCTCACAGGCATCCTCCCTGCCCCCGCCTCCCTGTGCTCTATCAGCCTCAGCCCAGAGAGCCTGATTCTGCACTCTGGAGACGCCGTCTGTTTTCCTGTGACATGGAAAGGAAGCAGAGGCCTCCGTGAGTGCCTGAGGGGCAGTCGGAAGTTAGTGGAGAGGTGGCAGGGGCTCTTGTTAAGGAAGGTTGTTGCTGCCAGGCCCAGGTGAGCCTTCTGTCAGGGGCCACTCACATTCAGTTAGAGACTGGTCTGACCCAGGCAGACCTCAGTGAGGTTGGCAGTGCCAGTGAGAGAGGCAGGCATGAATACATGACAATGTAGGATGGGTTGTAAGACTCTTTCTCAGTTCCTGCTAGATACCTGTTTTAATTCTTTCTTTAGGGTCTCAGGAACAAACAAACAAAATCCACCTAACCAGAACACAAATGATTTTGTATTAGAAATCCACATGCTTTACAGCTCCAGCCAATAAATAACATCACGCAATAGACTAATAGTAATATTAAATATAGAGTAAACTGCATATTCAATAATAGGCCCTATATTGGGGGAGAGTTTCTAACAACTCTCTCATAGGACATCTCATTTTTAAGTTCATTACTAAATTTTAGAATCCACTAACAGTCATCTTTGATCCCAGGCAACATGATTCAATGTGGAATTAGGAAGGAAGTGTCACAGAGTCCTCAGCATTTAGCCCCATGTCTGCCGAGCACAAGGGAGGGTCGGGAACGAAGGACATGTGCAAAGGTGAGATAATTAACTTCCAGCAGGGGCTATAAGAGGCAGCAGAAGGGGGTATTGAGCTGGACCTTGAAGAATGAGCTGTGGTCTATCTGAGAGAGAAGGTAGGGGTGGGCATGCCAGGTATAGAAAACAGCATGTGCAAAGAGATGGAAGCATGAGGAAGTATAGTGGATTTAGTGGTAACATTTGGTGATATTTGGGAGGATAGATTCAACTGTTAATGACAGTTATTTTATAACAAGCGCTCATAGATTACATGTTTTACATTTACCCATTCTATTCTGATGATGACCCTATGAGGTAGATACTATCATTCCCACTCAATGAGGAAGCTGGGGCACAGAGGGGTAATAATGCTCAGGTCATGTAGCTAGGAAGTGACTGAATCAGGAATCAAAGCTAAGTAGCATGTCGCACTAGGTTAACCATCTCTCCATATTATCTCATTTAATCCTTCCCAGAGTGATGCCCTGAGGTATAGATACTGACAGTATAGAGGCACAGAGATGTTTGCTAATATGCCCAAGACCACACCTCCGGGAAGTAGAGGAAAAGAGATTCCAACTCAGGCAGAATCTGGAGCCCACTCATAACCTTGTATCTGTTGACCTCCAGGCCACTGACCGAACTATTGAAATTGCCGGCTTATAGATAGCTGATTTCCCCTTGAGAGGTTGGGCTACATGAGGGCAGGGACCATGCATAATTGCTTGCCATTGTATCCCTAGCATCTGGCATGCTGTCCAGCACACGAGTGCCCCATCTGTAGAGTATTTGTATTTTAAACCATTAAGAGGCAGCACAGTGAACTCCTTAGAGCCCAAACTCCAAAGCCAGCCTCTCCGGGCTCACATCCCAGCTCAGCCACTTCTAGCGGTGTAATCTTAGGCCAGTTTCTTCACTCTCTGTACCTGTGTCTTTATTACGAAAATGATGATAATAATAGCACTAGCTTTATCAGGTTGTTGTACTGAGTCAGCGCACAGAAAGCATCTAGGTGAAATTCTCATGTGTAATGCATTCTTTGTAAGTTTTTGCTAGCATTCTTGGTGCCACCCAGTTGCCCAGTGTCTGTTTTAGGGAACAGGGAGACATCATCTTATAACTCAAATGATAGATCGGTAGCTCTCTCCAGCAAGTTTGGAGCTAAAGTTGGGTCTAAAGAAAAGGGAAGAAATACAGCGGTTTTGGGTGTTTGTGAACAGTTGACAAAGATGATATCTGACCCAAAACTGCCTTCAGAATGCTTATCCCTGGGCTCTGGACGCCCCTTCGCCGTATATTGCATGCATCTCTCTTACTGTGCCATGTGTTATAGGAAGGCATGGTTTAGGGAAATGATGCAGGTTTTAAACTTTACCTCTGCCAGTGAGTAGTGGTGTCACTTCAGGTAAATTCCCTAATCTCAGCTGTGTCTGAAATGAAGTGGGGATTATGTAAAAAAAACCTACCCCAAGGGGTGCAAATTCAGGGGAGTGACCTAAGTATCTGACATGGCGCTGGCATTGAGCAGACCAACACACGTTTGCCACCCCTTCCTTCCTTCCAGCCCATTGTTTGCCTCTTCTTCATTGCTGAAATCTCCCACAATGCCTTGCAGAGAGTAAGTGCTTCACACAACGCTTGATGAGTGCCTGAAGGAAGGGTTGTTAAAGGCCCTGAGATGGCTTTGAAGATGTTAAAACAAACTATGGGGGAGGAGGGAGGAACAAGGGAGAATGAGTGGGGGGCCACGAGGGGACCTTTCCGTTTTATGGTAAACACAGTAAAATTTACTTTTAAAAGTTAAGGCAGAGCCTTACTGGGGAGATGAGGGCAGCCAAGGTGGCTCCCAGAGTCTGGGGTGGGGGGCGGGGAGGAACTGGAAGAAGGAGGTGGATGAGAAGCTGTCTTCCTGTGCTAACAGCCAGTCCCAGCCTTCCCTGGATGGGTAGGCCAGGAGCTGCCAGTGCCTGGGAAGCAAGCGTGGGTGACCTGGGCTGCATATGGAGCTAGTGTGTATGAGAGGGAGAGGACACTGCTGAAGGCTGGGTCTTGGGTCACTATAGCAAGGGACAGGCTGATCCAGCCCTAGTAGGTCAGAAGCAGGGTGGCTGACATTCCTTCTCAAATTATAAAAATACACATCTCTCATGCTTGTCAAGGGCTTTGTAATTTGCACAGTCTGTAGGATGACAATGGAGTTACCCATCTGATCCATGAGGCATCATGATCCATAGATGCCATTACCTCATGTGACTGATGGGGAGTTTCAGGGTGTCAGTGGGATTTCTGATGAACCTGCAGTAGGTTGTATACAAAGATGAGGGTGCAATTAATTTCCTCTGTGGTTAAAAAGGGCACATTAAGCTAGTTCTTGAAGGATGAGCTGTTGTCCATCAGAAGGAGAAGGCAGGGCAGGATTTTTCTGGCATAGGGAATAGAATTTGCAAAGGGATGGGAGCATGAGGAAGCATGGTAGACTTAGTGATAGTAATAGTAACTATCCCTAACATATTTTGACAACATACATGTGCTAGGCACTGTTTAGAAGCTTCACATTCGGTTAAATCAATTCTCACAATGGCATGGTCTGGTAGATGCACTTGGATCTCCATTTCACCGATGATGAATTGGAGGCATGGAGAGGTAAGTGATTTCCTTAAGGTTCCAGTGGTAACAAGTGGTGAGTTCCTAGGCCTGGAACCTACTCAAGACAGGCAAGCAGGGTGATCAAGGTGTGAAGGGATAGGTGATAAGGGATGAAACATATGGTTAAAGAGGTGTAATGGGCCAGATGAAAAAGGAAGCCAAAGGTATTTGGATTCTATCCTGTTGGCAATGGAGGGCCATGGATAGTCTAAGCAGGTGATTTTTAGAAAAATCAGTGTGGCACAGGGCAGAGGGTGAACTGGAGAGAATGAGGTCATTATGGATGTACTGGGGGGACAGCCAGACCCTTTGTTCTTATATGTGGGCCAGGCTTCTCCTTCATCTGGATATCCAATGCCCACTCTGAAGCTCAAGTCCATACACCAACAAGACATGGGCTATATCATGAGCTCTCCTGGGAGACAAGGGTCCCATGTGGACCCTATGATATAGCTGTGGCACTTTCTGCATCACATTCTCTGTGTCCAGTGACTGCATTTCAGCTATTTCTATATTTCTTGGATTGCCAGACATCCTTTACCTCTATATTCAGCACACTAGCTAGATTCCTTATTTCCCCAGGAGTACAGGCCAGTATTAGAGTCCTTATGAAGACACTTCAGAAATTCTCACTGGAAAGCTCTTCCACCAAGAATAACTATAGACAAGTGTCTGCTCTAGACAGATATGCTGCTTTGCTTTGTTCTTCACGTAAGCATGGGATGACCTGGCCAGGCACCCATAGTGGCAAGTCAGGTGACAAGTGATACCCACTAGTCCCAGCTCTGAAACTAGATGTGTGACCTTGGGCAAATCATTGTACCTTTCTGTGCTGTAACCAAGAAAGAGGAGGTTCTACTAGACAATAAAGGCAATGTCTCTATTCTCCTCCAGCAAACAACATTTGTTGTTTCTAGAACTTTACTTTCAAGTGTCTGATTTCACTGATTCATGTAACATGTTTTTGTAACTCCAGGCACTGTGCTAGGTGCTAGGAACACAGTGGTACAAGGCAGAGAGAGCCCTAGCTATTATTCTGGCTCATTGTTTACAGTGACTGATTCCATCTAACATCCATGAGCTGAGCACTTATTACTTTCCTGATCTTTTGGTAGAAGTTGTGGCAGACACAGAGAAGATGAAGACATGGTGCATGCTCTAAAGAAGCTTTTTGTCCAAAGCTACCACCGTAAGGGGAGACCAGCCAGCTACATGTGGACAGAGCCAACTTCTTAAAAGGTATTGTTTTTACCCTTCACCTGTAAGTACAATCAGATAAGTAGCCATGCCAGACCGTTTCTTTTGGGCATTCCTTCCAGGTCAACCCATCTCTGATAAGGTCCCCAGGAGCATAGAGTTGTAAAATAAACATGGCTCAGCGTGCCCACAAGATGGCGGCATTCTAGTATTTTCCCAAACAGCCAAGGTCATTGGGAAACCGTGCCCTCTGTTGGTGTGGAGGAGACCCTTCATCTCATACAAGGGCTGAGAGGAGGTCTCATCACCAGTGTTCAGTGAACATACTGATCTTCTGGAAAAACCTGGGGGAATGGGGAGCAATGGTGGCCAGACAAAGGAAAAAGGTACTAAATGTCACTTACTCAATCAAACAAATCTTTCTGGATGCCTTCCCTGAGCTTCCCCATCCCTAAGTTGTGTTTGATGGTCTCCTCTGTGCTCCTCCACCAGAGCACCTACCATATTGAAATTACATTGTTCATTTATTAGTCTTCCTCTTCGATCCAGCTAGGGCCATGTTCATTTCCTCTCAGAACCCCTGATGTCTATGCAAAATCTAGCTCGAATGAGCACAAAGCTCTTTGTTGAATGAATGAAGTTTATCCTAAGAAAGAACTTAAAATAGACTCTCGCTTGAATACCATCACCCAGGTTAAGGGCATCTTGGGCCATTAATATCCTTGTCCTCAAAAATGGAAGTTGGAAAGATGGGAGATCAAGAGATGCACTCCAAAACACACTAATGTGAGTTGTTGGAGGAATGGCCAGGATCACCTTTACATCTACCTCTGCTCAAGAGATCAGCTTGTCCACCTAGCCAGAGAATCAAGGTCAAGAAGATGGAAAACTTGGTGAGTCTGGTGCCCACTGGAGAAAACTGTGGCCTTTAATCTGGGTTTTTACTTCACTTCCATCTCTAACCAGGGAGGGAGGCATGAGTTTTAGCACTGACATAGGGTCCATTAGCTGGAACAAGCGAGTTCAACCTGCTCCTTTGCCACCTTCCATTGAGGCCCCCTGTCCTGGCGTCTGGCACCTCCACCTCTGATGCTGGAGCTCCAGTAAAGAGGAAAGCAGTCAGAGGCACTCTGAAGGGCCCAACCTCCTTGCATTCCAGCCCTGGCCAAAACCAGCTCAGGGAACAAGTGGAGAGCCCCTCTTGGAGGAAGTGATTCAGAAACCGCGATGGCCTGGCGGCCCGCCGTGACTCACAGCACATCAATGGGGGAATTGTCTGTGGAGGCTGAGAATACCAAAGCTCTTTTCTTTCCTTCCTTTCTCTTTTTTTTCCTTTTCTTTTTTGCCCTCCCTTGGCGGCACTGCGGAACACCAGGGCTGCCCAGAAACATGTGTTTCTCATCATTGGCTCCAACAGCCGCCTTGGAGGACCGGGGAGCAAACAAGACCGAGAGGGAACAAGCCCCATGGGGCAGCTGTAGCAGTTAAAGGGGGCCCTTCTCTTTCCCTGTGCCTGAGTCCTATTTCACCTTCCTCATCAACACTGACATCCCCAAAGAGCATCTGGAATGGAGGAGAAAAGAATTTTGGATCCGGGAGAAAACTTAGGAGTATGTCTCTTCCAGTACCTTTGTCTACAGATGAGGAAGCTGATGCCCCAAGAAGGGAAGTAAGTTGCTTGCCAAATACCCTTATAGCCAAGTTACAGCTGACGTCTTGATGCAGTGACTGCATTTTCCTGTACCTCAATTCAGGAAATGTGGTTGACAAAGGATGAATTTTTTTTTTCATGAATAGCAAAAACTGAGAAGTTGCACTAAGTCTCATTATAAATCTATCAATTGTCCTTTTCCCCTTATCTACCAGTCTCAGGAAACTGGTCTGCACAAGGTCACTTGTGAGGTCATTTGCAAAACCTACAGGCTGTTTTGCAGTCTTCATCTGACTGGCTATCTCGGTAGCATGTGGGTTTTCATGCTCACTTTTGCCTCCCTACCTCTCTAGTTTCTCCTTATCGGCATCCTTTGCTCTCCACCTGGCTCGCAAATGTCCAAGCTGCAGAGAGTTCTGTCCTAAGCTCACATCCATGTTCATGGTTTCAGTGCCTAAAAGTTAGCTGATGACTCCCCGATCTTCACTACAGTTGTTCATCTTTTTTGGGCTACAAACATGTATGTATAGCTGCCTTCTCAGCATCTTCTCTGGATGCCCCAAACTGAACTCACCCTTTTCCTCCAAACCTCTCTGATTGCTTTGACTCAATTGCCAAACAATGATGGGAAGAGGATGGCTAATATTTCAAAGCATGTGCTTTGGGATCTCATAGACCTGGGCTCGACTCCCAGATATGCCACTTAACTAGCTATGGGGCCTTGACTAAGTTACTTAACCTTCCAGTTTCACCATCTGTAAAATGGGGATAATAGAAATACCTCCTTCATAAGACTGTCGTTAAAAGGAAATGGGCTGGGCTCCCTGGGTGGCTCAGTGGATTAAGCCTCTGCCTTCTGTTCAGGTCATGATCCCAGGGTTCTGGGATCGAGCCCCAGTCGGGCTCTCTGCTCAGCAGGGAGCCTGCTTCCTCCCTCCCCTCTCTGCCTGCCTCTCTGTCTATTTATGATCTCTCTCTCTCTCTCTCTCTGTGTCAAATAAATAAATAAAATCTTAAAAAAAAAAAAGAGGAAATGGGTTAATTCAATAACAACAACACAATACCTGGCACATAGTAAATGCTCAATACATGTGAGCTATTATTTTTATTATGCATCTCAGTACCTTCCCCATTTGAGCCACACTGAATTCTTACCGTTACTTAAATACAAAAGGCTCTTTTATTACTTCAGGCCATTCTCCTCATTTAAGATGCTATTCATACTTTTCTCTGAGGTAAACTCCTACTCACCCATCAGACTGATTCCAACTGTCATTGCCCTTATAAGAAACGAGCAGCTCATTCTTTTGTTCTTATAGAGCACTTTGTTCCACTGCCATAGCATTTATTTTACAGAGGTCTAAGTCCTAAGAAAGCTCACTCTGAGGCCTCATCTCGCACTGCCTCTCCCATCACACTCAGCTCAACAGTATACAAGTGCCCAAGAGAGCCACACTGTTGCATATCTTGGGGCCTTCCTATCAGCTGCTTGCTTTGCTTGGAAAGCCCTTCCATTCAGGAGACATTCTCCTCTAGAGATACTTCTTCCGAGCAACTGTCCTGGAAGCCTGAGGTTGGGTTAGCTGTCCTTTCTTTGTGTCTCCATAGGGCCTACTCACAGTTGTGTTACAGTGAGTAACACAACTCACTGGACTCCATTTTCAGTGCTGAATTATTTGCCTTCTCCATTGGACTTTACTGTGTCTTCCTCATGACAAATACTCATTGAACATGTGATATGTCCCAGGAGCTGTGTTTGGTCCCACACGGCATGAATGGATGAATGCATTTTCTATTTCAATGTCTATTCTCCCTTCAAACTGTGAGCTTCTGAAGATGGTGAATGGACAAAATGAGAGGAGATGGGAACTGTCAAGGAAAAAACCCACTCACGGCCATGGGCTAGGTATTAGAGAATGACTTGTTCTTACAGTAATACTCATCCCACAAACATCTGATACATACCTAGTACCATCATGACCTGTACTAGAACTGATCCAAATGCCTTACAGTCTGAAGGCAGAAGACAGCCAAGGCAATGCAAGCTTTATGGGCAGTGTGATCTGTGCCATAATGGTGTTTGCAGAGGGAGACTTACAGTAGGGTGAGCTTCCTAGATGTGTGTCCTGGGCAGGTGCACAGAGCTCCATGCTCAGAAGGGCTCCATGCTTGGTTTAAGTCTCTACGGTGTCCACTCCGAAGTTCTTAATAATCTCACCTTTGAGTTTGTGTAGAGTAGGTGGTGACAATGGAGCATATACACGAGCAAAGGGGCCTATGTGCATGCACATGTCCACTGCTGTTCCTTGCCATCTCCTTCACAGACAGCCTCCTGATGCCACATGAGAACAGAATCCCAGTGGACCTGTGATACATGGGAGTTCAGTGAGACTCAAAGTGAGTGCAAGCTATGTGTGTGATATCTACAGCTGAATAAGTAGGGAGTGCTGACAGCCCTGAGAGGCCATGCTTGCTTGGCACTTGCTTCCAATGCAGAAAGAAGACAATTGGTGTTCTAAGAAAAACTACCAAGAAATCCTCCCATAGTCTTTCCTACTGGCCCGCAACTTCTGCTGAAAATGATAACACAGAAGGAAAGGAAAAGATAAGGAAATCCAGAGTTCCTTTTTCTAGTCCTTCCTTACTCATCAGTCAGCCAAAAGTAGAGATTGCTCATAGAATGCATGCATACTGAGAAGTGGAATAAAACAGTGGAGCTAGCTTTTTGTTGCATTTCTACTATTCATCCACGTATACACATACGTGTGTGTAAGCTATGAAATATGAATTGTGTCATTTCATTGATTCTACATATGAGCTAAATGCTCTTGTATTTACATATAAAGTTGGCATTGCACAATCTAAAAACAAGTGGTTAATATTCATGTTAATAATTTAAAAATTAACATCTGTAGTTAGAATGATACTGAATAGCAGATTTTAAAAAACCTATGACAAGTTAGGGAGGCCATGGAAGAAAGGAAAATTTTTATGTTTTAGTACCTTCAATGGTATAGTTTTCCTGCATTTTGAACAAGTGACCCTGCAAATTATGTGGCCAGCCTGGACTGAGAGAGAGGAAAGTGTCTTTGAGTAGTGCATATGAGGAGCACCTCAGTGGTCCCCTGGTCAGGCCTCCTCTGCTCATCACCCACCATACTGCATTTGAAGAAGCTGAGAGGTAGAGGTGGTCTCAAGGTCATCCAAGATGCAAATGGTAAGCCAGGACTAGAACTCAGGTCACTTGACCCCATTCTTAAGTCTAGTGTCCTGCACATGATATGTGCTTTTCCTTCTGTCAGGAATCCTACCTTAGGACTTGGAAATAAGATATTCCTATGGAAGTGAAACCATCTATGCAGTACATGGGGGCTGATATGCAAAGTACTATTGGTTTCTATCCATGGCCAGGAAGGCTTGACCAACACTTGGTTAAAAGTAATACATTGTGTTCCAGGGAAAATCAAGTGGACAGTGTCTTTGTCCTCATCTTTCTTGACTTAGCAGCAATAGTCAACCCAATACTTGATTTGCTTGGCCTCCCACATTCCACCTTCCTTAGGCTCTACTTTCCTGAGTTTGTAACATTAAAGTGTCTTGGGGTCAGTTCTCTGACCTCTTCTCTTTTTCTGTCCATGCTCATTCCTTAAGTGATCTCATCTAGTCTAATGGGTCTTAAAACAACCTACATGCTAATGACTCATCTATTTATATTTCTAGCCCTGACCTCTCCCTGAATTCCTTCTAACATATCTGATGGCCTATTGGACATCTCTACTTCAGTGTTTAATAGGAATCACACATTTGAGATCCAAAATTCTGCCCTGAAAGTGCTCCCCACCTTAGTTAATGGCAGCTTAATCACACTAGTTGCTCATGTCAAAACCTTGCGGTTGTCCTGATTCCTTATCTTTCACATTTCATGTCTAACCTAAAAGGTCTCCCTTCAAAATATACCCAGAATCTGACCATTTTCTACTACCCTACCCTACTGCCTTGCTTTGGTCCAAGCCACCATCATCACTCACCTGGATTATTCCCACAACTTCTGGACTGGTCTCCCCATTTTTGGCCCTCATTTCTCTTTTAGCTGGAATGATCTGTTTAAACCATGTGTCAGACCATGTCACCCCTCTGCTCAAAGCCTCCCAATCATTTCTCAGTTAACTCTGAAAAGCAGCCCAACCCTTATCATGGCTGCAGAGCCTGCCAGCATCCAGTCCTGGGGCCTCTAAGACCTTAGCCCTCAGTTGCCCCCCCCCCCATTTGCTGGCTCTGCTCCAGTCATGTGCCCTCCTTGCTCTTTACCAGCATCTCTCCCACCTTTGGGCCCTTCTCCTTCTGTTCCCTCTGTGGAATGCTCCTTCTCCAGAAATCTGCAAAGCTCATTCCCTCACTCCCTACAGGTCATTACTAAATGTCACCTTCTCGTGAGGGCTTTCCTGATCACCTATGGAAGACTGTAACCTGCTCCTTCCCCAGGCACATTATCTGTTCCTTTTTTTCTCTGATCTTAATTTCCTATCATACTTATCACCATTTATTATATCATGTAGCTGGCTTTGTGTTCTGTTGATTGTCTGTTTTCTCCCATTAGAATGTAATTGCTTGGGTGCCTGGGTGGCTCAGTTGGTTAAGGGTCTGTCTGCCTTTAGCTCACGTTATGATCCCTAGGTCCTGGGGTGAAGCCTTGCATTGGATTCCCTGCTCAGTGTGGTGTCTTCTTGTCCCTTTCCTTCTGCTCTGCCCCACATTGTGCTCTCTCTTAAAAAAAAAATATATAATGTATCTTCTTATCTGTATATTTTTGTACATTTTACTCAAGTGTCTGAGCCTGTCATGAGAGCTAAGGTATAGACCACCTACAGCCAATGATTTGCCCAGATATAATGGACTCCTCAGCCATGCTCCATGAGCCTCTTTGACTTCATATTCCAACTTCTGCCTGAAATGTGCTTTGCCATGGGTTGAAAAGTCAGGCCATCTTTCAAGGCTTGGTTTAACAGTCATATCCTCTTAGAAGCTTCCTGTGACCTTCACCTTCCTTCACCTTGATTGACCTACTCTCTTCCAGAAAACTAAATAAAATAAAATAAAATAAAAACAAGTTAGTTTTATATGACTGCTCATGGGGAAGAAAGTGAATGAATACACACTGGAAGACTAGAATACAAATATATATGCTCATGGGGAAGAAAATGAATACACACTGGAATACAAATATAAATATATAGAATATTTATCATATATATATATAGAATATGTATATTCTATATATATAGAAGGCAACTGGTCATTTAGCAAATTAAAATGTGCACACACTTTGACCCAACAATGAACTTTAAGGAACTTACTCTACAAAAATCCTGAGCAAGTATACAAAGATATGTGTGCCAAGACTTTGTACACTTTGTAGCACTGCCAGCAGGGGCTGGTTTAATAAACTTTAGTTCTATAGAATACTCCATGCTGATGGAAAATATGTCAAGATATTTGTTAGGTGAAAACTGCCAAATAGTATGCAAGATGTTATCTCATTTATATTAAAGAAAGAATGATGGAAGAAAGAAGAGAAGAGAGGGTGCATGACAGAAGAAAGGAAAGAAGGGAGGGCCTAAGGAGGGAAGGAAGGAAGGAAGAAAGGAAAGAAGAAAGGAAGGAAGGAAGGAAAAACAAAATGAAGAAATGAAGTAGTTGCATATTGTATGAATTTGGTTCTAAAGTATGAGAATAAGACCAAGATGTTGCATGTGGTAAAAATTATTCTGAAAAATCCTAATATAACCTATAAGAGGCAATATATCACAGACCTGTACCCTTGGGGCTAATAATACATTATATGTTAATAAAAAAAAGAGACAATATAAAATTCCATCACCTCTCAATGTTTTCCTCCAACATTGGAACAGATTTTTTTTTTTTTTGTCTTTCTATTGACCACCAGATAAAATAATTATTAGACTGTATTTAGGGCCTATGCTGTGTGAGAACTACCCACTTCGTTGTAAAATGCTAAATGTCCCTTAATTGTTATCAGTTCCTGTGGGAGCAGAAGGGGATGCATCTCTCTTCTTGGGCCTCCTCTCAAGTGTCTGTTCTTTGAGGAGAAAGTAGGAACTTCCTGCACTATTTAAATTGCTTATCTGTCTCTATTCATTTTTCTTTCCTCTGAGCATATTTAATTATGTTTGGTGTGACTCTACTATATGTATGTGCCATTTACTTTTTACTTTTATTCTTTTTTAGTGTTTGAATTCTATATGAGCACATATTATTTTTATAATGAGTAATGAGATAAAAGTTTGAAAATCAACTCAAAGATGCAGAAAATAAAGCATATGTCAAGATTCTAAATTAGATTTTTTAAAAAAGTAATCAGTTGTGTACTGTGGGAAAAAAGGGATGCCGTGGAAGTGGAATTGTTAATTGTTATTGTCTTTTCAATGAAAATGACAATTGGTTTTGTCTCTTCTCCCTCCCTCCTTCCTTCTTTCCCTTCTGTGGCTTTTGGTGTTGCTGGAAGCTGCTGGTATTTCAAGGAGGCAGCAAGACCCTTGCAGAACTGATATAAAGGGACTCCCTGGGCATGGAATTAAGACCATCCCAACACAATGCACGGCTCACAAAAACGCTCTAGGTGATCTATTTAGGAGGAGGGCAAGGATGAGGAAAAGGTAATAGGGTGTTTGTTTCCCATGACCCCTCTGTCTTCCAGGATCTTGCTCTCTGCTCCATAGAAGGCCTCAGTGCTCAGATGCTGCTGCCAATTGCCCCCACTGAATCCAGAGTGGGTCCAAGCTTGTGGTGCCTATGTCTCTAGGAGCCACATAACTGCAAGGACTCACTCTTGTGTTTCCCACACTCTTAGCACAGTCCTGACATCTAGGAGGCACTGGATGAAATAGCTGGCACTTAAAAAAAAAAAAAGATTTTATTTACTTATTTAACAGAGAGAGAGTGAGAGCGCACAAGCAAGGGGATTGGCCGGCAGAGGGAGAGGGAGAAGCAGGCTCCCTGCTAAGCAGGGAGCCTGATATGGGGCTCCATTCCAGGACTGTGGGACCATGACCTGAGCCAAGGGCAGACGCTTAACTGACTGAGCCACCCAGGTGCCCCTAGCTGATATTTACTTAGCTCTTACTATTACATGCCTGACTTAGGTTAACTGTTATAATTTCTCAAAAGTCCTATGAGGCAGGTACAGAAATCTGTATTTTTCAGATAAGGATACCAAGTCATTGAAAGGTTAAATAATTTCCTCAGGCTTGTAGATCTGGGACTTGAAACCAAGCAGTTAGACTCTAGGGCTAGTCCTTTTAACTACCATCCTACCTCCAAAAGCTATGTGTTGAATAAATAAACATGATGAGTGGATCAGATCTGCCCTTATAAAGGTCCTGTCAGAAGATATTTCTCTAATAAAATGGGGGGTTGGAGTAGCATGTGTAGGAACTGAGTCATTCACACTTTCTAGCTTGTCATCTCTTGTGAGCCAGCAGGCTGGCTAGGGTTAGGGCCAAAATTCTTTGGGAAAGAGACAAAGTGAACCATAGGTTCTGTTCCAGAATTCTCTAACAGACCCATTTAGCCCCAACCTCCAAATGAGGTTCATTCACTCCAAACCACTAGTTTGGGGTCATAAACATTAAATGCAAAGAAGACAGTGGGGAAAGGAGAACAGGTTCTGAGAAAACCACCCTTTCCACTTGCAACAGTTCGAGTAATCAACTAGAAAAATGGCAGAACTATTAAAAGTAAAAATGATAACAATATGGTGGGTACATTGTTTTCTAATATCCAGTCTCCTCTTCTTCTATTGTTAAATACTATTAATTTATAGTTATATATATTGCTTCCCAGACTCAAGGATGTATTTCCCAGGCTCCTTTCAAATCAGATGTGGTCAGATGACTATATTCTGGCAAGTGAGATTTAAGTGGAAGTGTCATATGACAGCTTCTGAGAAACTTCCTTAAGGGGAGATGACACAAATATTTTTTCCCTCTTCAGCTTTTTCTCTTTCCTGCTGGCTGAAATGCAGATGTGATGGCAGTGACAGAAGCAGCCATCTTGGGCCATAATACATCAATATCAACAATTCATAGATAAAGAAACTAAGAAGGGAGTGAAGGCAATAAGCCAGAAGGAAATGAGTCCTCAGGTTTTCATGGAGCAAAGCCATCAAGATGTGGATTACCTACTTTTGGACTTGAATGCACAAGAAAATTAAGCCTTCGTCATATTTTAAGGCATAATGTTTTGGCTCTCTGTTACTCCTACCAATTAATAGACATCATCATGTTTTCTTTGAAAAAGTCTAAATTGGTAGTCAGAAGACTTGTTTTATTTCTACTTTTGCCTCTATTTTATTATGTGATTCTAAATTCTCCTGTTCCTAACCTAGAAGTTAGAACTAAATACAGCTCTTCTACATGTGTTGTCTGTTTTTATAGTAAAATACATTTAATTAAAAGGAGAACAGAGATTTGTGAAGTGAATGCCAAAAAGGTCGAAGGGATATGGTTACACTGTTGTCTTTGGCTTTGGGTTACCAGGGGGAGGAGACCTCACCTTAATCAATTAATTTAAGTGCAAAGGAGAGTGTTCTGGTTCACAAAATCCAAGGGAAGTTAAAACACTCAAGTTACAGAATGCCCAGAGATGAAACTGGGTCTTAGAAAAGCTGGAAATTGTGTTTCTCCATGTCTCTTAACCCTACTTCTCTGTATTTCAGATTCCTTTTTTTTTTTTTAAGAGTTTATTTATTCATTTGACAGAAAGAAGGCAGGCACAAGCAGGGGAAGCAGCATACAGAGGGAAAAGGAGAAGTAGGTTCCCCGCTGAGCAGGAAGCCCAACACTGGGCTTGATCCCAGGACTCTGGGATCATGACCTAAGACAAAGGCAGATGACCAATCATCTGAGCCACTAGGAGCCTTTGTATCTCATATTCAATCTGTTGCTGTAGACTGACACTTAACACAAGTTTCACAGCATAGAGCAGAAAGTGATGACTCTCTTTCTCTATTCTGTTGTCAGGACTCTCAGGGAAGAACCCTGACTGGCCCATCTTGGTTCAGCTGCTTTCCCTGGAGACCAATCAGTCTTGCCAGAAAGCATGCTGTGCAAGAGAACTGCTCCTGCAGAATGTGTGTGTGTGTGTGTGTGTGTGTGTGTGTGTGTACTTCATACAATGTGGAGACTGAATTTTATACAACTGAGTATGTGTTAATTCCATAATGAATGATGAGCTAAATATTTGGAGCAATGAGATATGTAGGGAGTGGGGAATAGGAGGGCATAAGTGAGTGGGCACACTTTCTAAAAAGATGAACCTGGAAAGCATACCCCCTATATGAACACTATAGATGTTCAAGAATAATGAGAGTAATTCTGGTGGTAATGGAGCAAAGTATGATAGACCAGGTGGAAGCCAGGAGACCTGGTTTCTAGCCCTGAAAACTTAAAACTATTTAGCACATCCCTTTCTTTAGCAGGTCACAGTTTCCACATTTGCAGAGTGATGAGGTTAAATTAGCCTGAATTTGCTCCATTGTTTTTGAAAGGTATTTTTTTTTTTTTTAATTTACAGAGGTTCCTGGGGTGTTGGTTATGATGCTGGAGATCCTCACTAGGTCTTCTTTCCATGCCTACAAAAACAAACATCCTCTTACCCATATACATATTGACACATTCACTCACACATACTTACTCTCACACACCTTGCACCCCCACTCCCACACATACATTCAAACACATATGGTGGACCATGAATCATCAGTTTGCTGGACTGGATGATCTTGTGTGTTCCTTACAAGTTCTAAATGTCCATGAATCTTTACAAATTGGGAACTGCCTGAGGCTTTGAGCCTAAAATTCTAGAGAGCAGCAGTTTATACAGAGAAAAGTAATGATGATGAAGGTCCAAACAAATGTCTAGGATTTTCTACTCTCCTTTGCCTTTATTCTCCCATTTGCCATAGCCTGTGTCTTCTAGTGGCTGAAGGCAAAGTGTAATCTGTAGACCCTTGAGGAGCTGCACTTATGAAAAAAGGTCTTCATAAACCCTATTATACACAGTATCTTGCCCATCTATGATCTCTACCTCTATCTTTAAATATATGTAGATAAGGGATAAAATTAAGATGTATGGTATTTTTTAGTTTGAGGCTATTTTCTAAATGAACAGTTACCAAAGTAGAGAAACTCTGCTGTGTGGGGTTTGAGAGAAATTTTGGTTGTCTTGGAGAAGGCTGGGAAGAGCCTTTCTCAGAGTTATGTTTTGGGTCAGGAGTCTTCTCCCCTTAAAAGCAGGTACGTTTCCAGTTTGTTGCTTAGGGCAGGGATGGTCCCATCATCCTCACAGGGCCTTCTGATGCCTTCACAGGACATGATTTCCCTCTGCCTGGTAAGAAGACAGATCCTGGCAAGCACAAAGCCATGCTGTCTCGAGCTGGCACCTTCCTGCGTGGGAACTCAAAGCCACTTTCAAGAGCCCTTTTCTTTCTGCAGCTTGTGAGCCAGGGAGGCGGCCAGCTGGGTGGTTCCCACATTGAGAAACTGGGTGGGGCCTGGGGAACCCTTTGGCCTTGGTTGAAGAGCCAGACCAAGGCCCCTCCCTGGGAATTCTATATAATGCAGAAATGGCCAAAGAAAGAGAGCTTTGTGGAGAGGGTCCCCTCCCATCAGGTCAAGACTGGTTGGCCCCTAATACTACTGTGGGCATAGAAAAGTGGCTGGCTGTTTTATCACTTGGCTAGGCTGGGTCCCAGCCCCTTTTGTGGGCCTGTATGGTGTGCAAGTAGGAGGTGGAAAATGGACCTCCATGGAGAGTCTGATGTGGATCTCCTATTGGGTGACATAAAAAAACAAAAACAAAAACAAAAACAAAAAAACCACTCCTTTTTCCTCCAGGGAAGTCGAGGAGGTTTAGCAAAACAAACAAAATCTCAAGATTGAGGGTAGGTGGGATGTTCTTTGGCAAAGTGGGAGTCATGTTTCTGAAAGGGGGTGCTCTATGGAGTGCTGAGTGCTGATAAAGGAGAGAGAAGAGAGGAGAGATCTCTATACATAGGTCACTGTGTTAGAAAAGGAGAGGGATGAGCCAGGTGGTTTTTCCTTCATCATTGTCCTCTCCTCCTGAAAGGGACCAGGTAGCATGAGTCAAGGACTGCTCACCCAATATGGCCAAACAGGACCCTTACCACCATGGGTTTTGATGCAAAGCAATGGGTCATTTGTCATTGCACATGGATGAAATGATTGAATCTGAATGCCACGTTCCAGACACAATGTAGGAAAGAAAGATTTCCCCTGAATTAAGGAGTTCCCCATCTAGTAGGGAAAGAAGATGAGTCAACAGGCAAATATGATATAGCACCATGATAGAGGGGCACAAGGTGCTGTGCAGATCCTGGCAGGTGAACCTCTTCAGGATTTGGGGAGCCAGGGAAGCTTTCCGGAGGAAGCAATGTTTAAGCTGAGAGTTCAAGGATGAGGTGGGATTAGTCAAATGAATGAGGGGTGTGAGGGTGTTCTAGAAAGAAGGAATTGCACTTGCAAAATCTTGGTGGTGAGAGAAAGAAGTTGAGCTGCAGGAGTTCAATATGGTTGAAGATTTTACTCTGAGTAAGTCGAGGAGAGATGATATGATGCTAGAGAAATGAGCTTGGGCCTAATCAGACAAGATGGTGCCAAGGAGTTTGGACAGCATTCTGGGTTATGGAGGAGTCCCTGATGAGTACTGAGCCGAGGTGGCATGATCAGTGGTGAGCTTTGGAAGGATTGCTGTGGCTACCTATGGACATTGGGTTTGAAAAGGATAAGACCAAAGGCTGGAAGGTTATTGCTGAAACCCAGGAAAGAGATGGTGAGGACATGTGGGCCAATCTCGGTCTGGCATCTGGTCATGATCATTTTATCACTGCCCTCTCTCTTGGTTGATGCTAGGTAATGTGACAGCTCCATCAGAACTTAGAGAAGCTGTCAGGAACCATATCATCACATCCTTGCCATCTCTTTTCTGGGTTTCAGCAATGGCCTTTAGTCTTATCCCTTTTGAATGCAATGTCCATAGGCAGCCACAGCGAGCCTGCCACAGCTCATGTCTGACCATGCCACTTGAGCTCAGGACACATTCCAGGCTTAAATAAACTGTCAGTGGCATGGGATTTGGATGCTGGGAGAGGGGAGAGGCTGGCTCCAGGGATGATGGGGAAGGAGAAAGGGGAGGCAAAAAGGATACCAGCTTTCTGGTTCAGTAGTGATTGAGCTCTCCAAGCTATAAAATGTAACCTAGAGCTCTGATGAAGTCAGCTCTGCAGCCCATCTGTCCCTGAGGAATGGTTCTGCAGCTGGGTTTGGGGTGGGGAGGATGTTCTTGTAAAGAGAGTGGTCCTAAGAGAAAGACTAGACTATGGTTTGCATATTTATCAACTGTCTTCCCCACCAGAATGTTCTCACTACGACTGCAGACTTTGTTTGTATTGCTCTCTGTTGTGTTCCAGTTGATAGAATAATGCCTGGCACACAGGAGACTCAAAAAAAAAATATTTGTTCAATGGAAAAATGATGGAGACTACAGATACAGGGTCAGGGACTTTGCCATTCCAATGAGTGGAATGAAATTACTGGACCCCTTTGAGATGTCACAGCAATGTCATAAAATGATTCTGGCTTTATCATTCTCTTTTATCCAAGGGTGGCTAGGATGGTGGAAATGAGCTGCATGAAGAGAATGATGGTGGCATTTGTATGAGTATATGAGTATATGCAGTATGTAACCTAGGTAATCAATAAGTAAATACACAAACAGTGATAGCTGAGTAAAAGTTTCACTCTCATCAGCAGCAGCAACACCATCCCCAGCTTGGACAGAGACCTCCCTGGGCGCCAGGAACCCAACTCATAGGTGCTTCATATATATTATCTCAACTGTCACAAAAGCTTTAAGGAGTAGATCCTACTATGAACACAGGTCTCTCTGACTCCTAAGGCTACCTTTCCTCTATTCTGACCTCCCATTTCAGGTAAGAAATTTAAAAAATATGGTTGCACAAAAGACTGTGGGCAGAGGAAAACAAACAAACAAGCAAACAAAACCCTGCAATGTCCCAAGAGAACTCCAGGTTTGCTGGAGTCAAATGGGCTGGAGAAATCTGCTTAGGGCCTGGCCTAGCTGGGTACTTAGTGGAAAAGAGTATCTTGCTGGTTGGTTTCTTTATCAAGTAATTATATGCAGGCCTGGTCATAGAGTTTCCAGACCTGACAAAACACCAAGAAAACTTCGCCTAGCACAACGTTTAGTTTTTCTCTGAAAGCACCCTATCGCTGAGTGCCCCACTGGGGAGAGCCAGGAACAGGTGCCTACGATGTTCTCTGCAGGGATCACAGGGTGGCCACTTGGAATTGTCCAGCGGCTGAGGCTGGGGTGATTCTGGGGCCAGATGATGGCTGGTGTCTGGTATGCTGGGTAGACACTGGATATGTTATAAACATTGTGCTTCATGCAATTCTGCACCCTCACCCTGGCTCTAGAACATCAAATTTCTTCTCTTGCACCCAAGGACACCCTCTGCAGAGATGAGTCACAGCTTTGAGGGAAGGAGGTTGCTATGGAATCCAAGATCAAAGTGCCATATTTATGAGTATTAAGCTAAAAGATGGCTAAGTTAAGTGAAGTCTGACATATTCACTTGCCTGCTTGTATTCTTTTTATTCTTACTGCAGACTTGATGAAAACCTCTCTGTGATGGGGTTCTCATCAAGTGATGAGGGCAGAAGCAAGACCACAGTCAAGGATCAAGTGGGGGGGGGGGCAGAAATTTCCTCTGTCCTAGAAGTCCCATGAAGGACCAGAAACTGAATCAGTGTCCAGGTAACCTGATCTTGCTGTACCGTGAGGACCCAGGTGGATTGTCCAGCAGAAGGAAATATTTGTCCCCAAGCAGTTCTTCAGCTCTAATCCAAAGTGCCATTATGTGATCAATCCTTATTAGTGATCCAGGACATTCTTATGCCCCCAGACTAGATTTTGAGGAAAATATGGAATGAAACAGGGAAAGAAAAACGGAAAGAGTCTCACCTGGATAAATACCTTCAGGTGTCTTAGATGACACCAGAAAAATTTACACTGAGGATCCCTTCCCAGCTCTTGCCCCAGTTGCATCTTGATGGTATCAAAAGCAATACTGATTGCCTCTCATCAAGGCTTCCACCTTCATAGCACAGTGTGTTGGCTTAGAGAGAAGTTTTGGAGAATGTCCACAATGCTTGTCGATCAAGGTATGTAACGGGGATTGGAAACCAGTCATCTCCACCTGGAGACTTAGTGATTTGGTACTTAGAGAATGGGTAGAGGCAACAGGTCCCAGACAGCTTGGCACCTGCAAGATTTATCTGGGCATTTGTCTGGGAAATGTCAGCTTGTTTTAGGGAGTTTCCCTATCTGCAAAGCCTGAAGGTGTGTGGAAAGGGCCCAGTGCCAACTCAGTCTCAATCTGTCCTTCTTCAAGGACAATCATAGCATCCATTTTTTGACACCACCCATATGCCAGGCTGAGTGTTACATGATCTCATTTTATCCTTCCATCAACTATACACAGTAAAGGATTATTTTCCCCCTTTATATAGACGAGAAAACAAGCTAACTAGTGACACAGTTAGTAAATGATAGAACCATGGTGATTCAAACTTCAGCCAGTCTGATTTCAAAAGCCCAAATTCCTTGCAGTTTAATTCAATAAGATATTTATCAGACACATATCTTGTAGTAGGCATTGTACTAGTCTCAGGGGATTCAGAGATAAATAGCACTGTCCCAGTGCTCAAGTAGCTTCCTGTCGAATACACTTACTAGAAATTTTGACACACTCCTGAAAATGCTATGGCAGAGTTGTAAGCATTTAGGACTAGAGGATACAGGAGCAGGGGTTCACTCTTTCTGGGTCATCAATGATGCTTTTTTCAGAGGCAGAGATCTTTTAAGTGACTTTTGAACAATGGGTAGAAGTGTGCCAGGAGAATAAGAAACTTCCAAATGTACTGGTATGTAAGATATATGTTCTAGGATGTACCCTTGTTCACAGAAGATTTGGGAGGCTTCTTGGTAGCAGAATGGTTGAATAAACTGTGGTCCAAACACACCAAAGAATATTTTGAAACCATTAGAAGGAGGGGTTCACAGTTGTATCAAAATGACATAAGATCCTGGTAGGTATTGAGGAGGGCACATATTGCATGGAGCACTGAGGGTGGTACATAAACTATGAATCTTAGAACACTGAAAAAATAAAATAAAAATTTAAAAAAAATGACATAAAATCTGTTGAGTGAAGAGAAAGTTGCAGAAGTGTTTTGCATGTGTATACATCTATGAACACGCACATATCCATACACATAACTTGCAGAAGACACAGTATGGTCAAGGTCAAGGAGATGTAAACCATGGTTAGGGGAATGACTAAGAGCTCAATTCCGCTCTAGTGTCATAAAGAAGGCGAGTCCTCAGAGGAAAGCAGGAGGTTCCCAGGAGTTGAAAAGCAGGTGTGGTTGGAGTGAGGATTTACTTTGGCAATTGGACAGGCATCTTCGGACATCGGCCTGAGCTGAGGAGACTCAAGGCTGTGTTCCAACAGGAATTTGCACCTAGAATGGAAGGTAGGGTAGTGCTGAAGTAGGGGAAATGTCTGGGTGTCCAGGCCTTTGTGGCTCATCCAGGCTAGCACAGACTCACTGGGGACGTCCAGAGTTTCTTCCCCTATCTAGACATTTCCTGTCTATTCCCAAATCTCTCAAAGTGTGGGGTGTCAGGTCCCATATGATACCCATGCCATGCCCAGAAGAGATCCTTTAACAATTATCCCAGGCAAGACAGTGAGCTCTAAGACATCTCTGTCCCTACAGCTTCACTGAAAGAGCTATTCTAAGATCATCAATGTCTCCCAAACACCTTCTCTTTCTTCTTCCTTCTTCCCTCTAAACCATTTTTGACTCAGGGGCCATGTCCTCCTCCATGAAAATGGATGGACTCTTGACTTGCATGATAGGATACTCTCCTGGATTTTCTTCTCCCACACTGGCCTTGATCTTTGCTGGTTTGTCTTTCTTTATCTGGAATCTTAATGCTGGCAGCTTTAGATGTGATCACAAGTCCTCTACACTCTCAACAGGCAATCCTATCTTCCTACCTAGTCTTTTGTGAGATAGGCCAAAGAATGTTTTCTTTTTATTTGTGTCTCCAGGAGGAGGAAAATTTTTGGAATATTCAGAGCTTCTTGCCCCACTCCTACCAAAATTCTACTTGGAGAGCTTGGGAGAGGAATTAAGCCTCCACAAGTAGTCTTCTTGAAGCTTATTCTCTCTGAAATTATCTCATTCATTTGTCCACATGTTTCTCTTCTGTCTCCTCTGTTAGAATATAAGCTCCATGAGGGAAGGGCCCTCATCTGTTTCATTCACCACCATATCCTTAGTACCTCAATGCTTACACATAAGAGAGGTTCAGTAAATATTCTGTAATTGAATGAATGAAAACATGACTCTTGAGCTCTATATTTGAAGGAGGTGTTATGATAACTTACTTCTAAACCACAGCTTCCTGTGGTTCCTTGGACAAATCTCTCATCCTAGTCAAGTCCTCATATATTTCTCTTGCTTTTCTGTGGCTCCAACTCAAATGCAACCTTGTCCATGCAGTCTTCTTTAATACTTCACAGCAAAATTGTTCACTCCCTCCCCATGTTCCTGTAGCAATTTGCCTCTGCCGGAATTCTTGCACTTATTTTTAATTCTATGTGATAGTAGAATGTGTTGTTTTCTTATTTGTCTTCCCTACCAGATTGTAAACTTCATGAGGACAGAGGACATGTTTTACTTTTTTCTTTTTCCTCCCAGCATCCAGCTCATTGTGTGTTTCAATTCAATACATCTTGTTGAATGGGATGGAATCTGGCTGATGGCACTCTTAGAGCAATTCTTGGATAGACTGGTCCATTCATTTACTTGTTTTGCCCAATAAAGCCTCTTTAGGTCACGGTTGGCTCCTCTGTTTCAGAAGGCTGTCCTTTCTACTCAACTTGCTAGATGGCTTTCACCCTTTTGGATTCAGATTTCCCTATTTATTCAGATTTGTGCATTTCAATGTCCAAACTACAAATCCAACTCCATTCATTGCTCTCTTTTGACTCATGGTATAGTTCAAAACCAACTGAAGAATTGAAGGGTTTCCATACTTAATTTTCCTCTCTTCAGATTCCTTCCATATATCCAGGCTATCACTAACATGCATAATGAACACTAGGTGTTATATGCAACTGATGAATTATTGAAGTCTACATCTGAAACTAATGTACACTATATCTTAACTGAGTTTAAATAAAATAAATGAAAAAAAATCCCAGTGGCAGACATGTAAGCTGTGCAAAATAACTCCTTCCATTTCTAGAAGAAAGTTGTGAACCTCAGCAAATATGGTTCCAGCCCTTCTCCACACATCTTCCTTCACTCACTAAATTCTACTCACCCTGTAGGGCTCAGCACAATGCAGTCTTTTCCACCTTTCACTTACCATTTTTGTCATAATAATCTTAACAGTAATTGAGCATCTACTATGTGCCTGGGCCTTGTCCTAAAGGCTTTCAACTGTACAACCTCTGATCTTCCCAGTAGCCGTGGGATTTAAATATCATCCCATTTTTCGTATGAGAAAACCAAGACTCACAGAATCTAAGGTGCTCGATCGTGGTTACCCAACTAGTAGGTGGCCAGGGCAAGACTAAAGTTCATCTCTGCCTGACTGGGTAGACTGCCCTTTTCCTACCACAGATGCTACTCAGTTCACCTTTCTCAGTGGCACATTGCTTTATTCAACAAATATTTATTGAACACCTCCTATGTGCCAGGAACTGTTCTAAGTGGTCAAGACAAGTGAATGTAGCAAAAGCCCCTACCTTCATGGAAGTTATATTCTACTGGAGGTAGTTACACAGAAATGATAAACAGAATAAGAAAATATGAAGTACTAGAAAGTGGTGAGTAGTATGGAAAAAACAGCGGTGAGGGGGATAGAGAGTCCTGAGATCATGTGGTAGTAAATACAATACAGTTGTTGAGAAGTCACATTGAGACAGTGATGTTTAAGCAAATATTTGAAAGAGGTAAGAGAATTAGTCATGTTAAATTGGGGAAGAGTCTGGGGAAATCAGTCTGGGGTAAGAGCATCCCATAGACAGTTGATAAGAAGGTTCTGGAGTGGGAGCCTGTCAGATGGATCAAAGAATAGCAAGAAGGCCAATATAGCTTGGTGGAGTAGGAAGGAGAAGGTGTAAGAGACAAGGTCAGAGGGGTTACAGATGTGTGGAATGGTGGTTCTCAATTAGGGATGATACTGAGCCTGGGGGGTCTGTGGCAATGTCTGGAAACATTTTTGATTGTCATAATTTTAGAGGGGTAGAACTACTGGCATCTAGTGAATAAAGGCCAACATACTGCTAAATACTCTACAATGTATGAGAAAGCTCCCCTCTCCCCTAAAAAAAGAATTATACTGCCCCAAATACCAATAGTGTTGAGACTGAGAAACTCTGGTGTAGAGACCTATAGGACTTCCAGGGTTTTGCTCTGAGTCAGATGAGGCATCTTTCGAGGAACTTGAACAGAGGAGTGACATCTGCTTTATACTTTGAAAGGAGGTGCTGTATTGAGAATAAATAGAATGTGGGGAAGAGGCAAGGGAGGAAGCAGGGAGATCAACCTGGAGGTGACCACCATACTCCAGGCATGAGATATACGGTGACTCATCCCCCTCTAGGGTGGCAGGTCTTGGAAGCCAGCTAAGAAGGGAAGTAACATTACTGAGCACCTAGAGGGTGCCAGGCTTTCATGTTTATTATCTCTTTAGACTGTGTCTGATCTTTATTTACCCCAACACTTAGACTGGAGTTAAGTAGCATGACATCCCTGAATACAAACAAGGGTTTCAGTAGAAAAGAAAAGAATGTTTTTATTTTACACTTGCTGACCATTCAGAAGACATGTTCTGGATGATGCTATTTCTCTATCAATAGAGTAGAAACCTGGCTGCAAGTTAGGCACATGCCCTTCCAGAGGCACAGGAAGAAACCTGTTGGAGACGGCCAGGTAGAACTCCCCTGTGGTCCTCTTATGTTATCATTCAGCAAACATGCCCTTGGGAGGTGTCTTGATGAGGCTATTACACATTCTGCTAAGAATAGACACTTGCACCAGGGACCTGAAGGAGTTGATGCCATTTTTCCTAGCAGAGCCAAGCTCTTGAAAAATGTCTATATTAGGGTCTTTCCTCCAGATACTGGAAGGTCATGCATACAAGACCAGACAAGCAGATATAAGGAGGGCAGGCTATTACAGGAGAGCAAGAAGCTGAGTCAATAAAATTCCAGAATGGTGACTCATACGAAGTGGTGATGAAAAGTGAACTTGTCTCAGTCATGCCAATGGAATAATTCATTCACACCAATAATACTATGGTCCTGCTCTGCCTCTATTGGAGAGAGAACTAGTGCAGTGGGTGTTGCTGATTCACCTTTTCTTCATCTTTATCACCTTCCACATCCTAGGGTAGGTGATCATGCTGACCAAGCCCCTACTTCTTGGAATGTTCTCCTTTCAAGCCTTCTATGGCCCTACTTTTATCCCTTCAGCCATTACTGAAGTCATTTCTTCTGCTTAGAATTACTATATTCCATTCCCAGTGCTGCTATAATAGATTGGGTGGCTTAAAAGAACAAAAACTTATGGTCTCATAGTTCTGGAGGCTAGAATTCTGAAATCAAGGTATTGTCAGGGTCATGTTCCCTCTGAAAGCTGTAGGGGAATCCTTTCCTCCTCCTCCTAGCTTCTGGTGGTTTGTCAGCAATCTTGGGTGTTCTTAGCTTGCAGCTACATCACTCCAAGCTCTTTGCCTTTGTCATCAGATGGTGACATTTCTCTGTGTTCACATGGGCATCTTATAATAACACCAGTCGTATTGGATTAGGGGTCCACCCTACTCCAGGATGACCTCATCTTAATTAATTACATCTGCAATGACCCTATTTCTAAATAAAGTCACATTCTGAGGTACTGGGGGTTAGAACTTCAACATATCTTTTTGGGAGGACACAATTAAATTCATAACAATGTCCTTCTCCATAGTGGCTTTTGGGTAGCTATTATTCATTTTTAAGGAGAACAACCCCTTTCCCACCCCATATGATCCTAATGGAGCATCAAGCATGAAGGTAGATTTCCTGACAACAGTGGGTTAATTAGAATGTTGCATGTACCTGGGCATAATAATTGACCCAGTGGTGGACACATGACTCAAGAAAAGACCATCAGAGTCCTTCTATGAAATTTTGAAATATGGTGTCAAAATGGTATCTCCGCCACCTTTTTTTGAACACATTTAGGCCTGGCAGAGGACTCCTTGTTTTCCCTGATGCAGGGATAAGTAGAGCAGAGAGAAGAGAAAGTGACAAGATCCTTGTGACATCATTTCTAGCCCTGGATCCAGCTGTACCTGAAGCCATTACTTCTGGGCCTCTGAGATACAAGGACCAATGAATTTCCTTTTTCTCTTAACTACTTGGAGGTGAATATTCTGTTAGTTTCTATTGAAAGAGTTTATTGGGCACCAGGTGCCTCAGTTGGTTAAGGCTCGGGTCATGATTTCAGGGTCCTGGGAACGAGCCCCGCGTCAGGCTCCCTGCCCAGCAGGGAGTCTGCTTCTCCCACTCTCTGCTCATGCTTTCTCCCTCTCTGCTCATGCTCTTTCTCCCTATCTTTCTTAAATAAATAAATAAAGAGATAGATAAATAAACTCTTAAAAAAGAGTTTATTAATGTTGCTGCCTTCCATCATCATCAAGCATTTATCAAAAAGAAGCACATCATCTTTAAATATAGCCATTAAGACTCACTCTTTGTAGCATATGGCACTTTACAAACAACTTTCCTACACTTTGATTCACTGAATAATGATCCCTGCACTCTGTGAGTCCTCAAGCAGACTTTGTATTTGAGTGAGTGCGATGGGACTTTTGGGCACTGGATGAGAGGCAGAGCCCAGTCTCTCCGAAGTGGTAGCTACCAGTCAACTCTGGCTCACTGTTACCACATGGGGATCTGATTCAGACCCAGTGTTGTGGAGCTTTATCTTTTCTTTCTTTCTTTTTTTTTTTAAATTTTCAAGAAAAGCCAGAAATATGGATTGTGGTGGGTGTTTACCAATGATTAAACTCTTTGTGGCTCCCCCAAAAAACACTCCTGTGACCTGAATCTAGCCCCTAAGCTACTCACTTGGAACGCCTGCTGTAAAACCACGAAATGTTAGCGCTGGAAAAGACAGATGCAGGTAATCTAGTCCAATTGCTACATCTGACTTTGATATTGTGAACTGACTTACTCAGAATCACCTAAGTAAATACCCGCAGAGGCAGAACTAGAGCAAAGAGATTCTGATTCTCAGACCACGCTGTTACCAAACTGGGATTTTTCCCCCATCATCCCTGGCCTCCTCCAGCTTTCCCCAACTCAGGAACTGGTGCTAGTATTCCATCAGGTACCCAGGCCAGAAGGCTGGGTGTTATCCTTGGCACAGGTCAAGCATGAAGACCTATTAAGTCTACCTTAGGAATATATCTTGTATCCATCCTATTTCTCTTCCTTTCTGTTGCTACCACCAGTCCCAGCCCCCTTTGTCTCTTGACTGGCCCACTGTAATAGCTTCCTAACTATTCTCATCGCTCCCCTGCCTTCCAGGTTTTATAAGACCTTGCAAGGTCTCTCCTCTCTGATCTCATCCTGTATATCTCTCCTCCAGCCCTTCAGCGCTCTAACCCACCGTTTTCCTCTTCTCTGAGACCTTCTGCCCATGCCATTCCACATGCCTGGAATTCTCTCTCCATGTTAGCTGGTGTTAATCCTAACTAACCTTCTAGGTCTCTAACAGTGCCAGCCCATCCTAAGTAATATATAAGTAACAGCTATTGTGATTTTCATTATTATCATCTCAGGCAAATGGCATCTTTTCAAGGATTCCTTGAATCAGTCAGTCCATCCTGTGATTCACCTTCACAGCACTCAGAACAATCATAGTTCCATAACTGCTTTTGCTCCTTTCTTATCGACCCACTCCATGAGGCTTTAGGGCACCCCTAGGATAAAATTAATGTGTCTTGTTCACCTCTTTATATCCCAGTGACTGTCAGAGAGCATGATATAGCACTCAATAAATATTTACTCACTGAAACCGAGTAAATACTTGCATATATTTGTACACCTCTAGCCATCAGAACATCTGGTGGAGCCTTCAATACTTCAGTACAAAACTTCCATGTTGGCCATTTTACAGATGAAGAAACTGAGGATCAGTGGAGCCAGTAAGTAACTCTGTGGTCTGTGGCACATGTGAACATAAAACCCCGATCCCTAATTTCTCAGCCTAGTATCTTGTCCTTGTCCTATGCCTCAGGGTCTGATGGGTCTGATGGCTAGATGGATATTTGATTTCAGCTGTGTCCTGATTCAGAATTGGTATATATATGTATGTGTATGTGTGTGTGTGTGTGTGTGTGTGTGTGTGTGTATATATATATATATATATATATATATATATATATATATATTATATATAGTTTTCAGTGGCAGGAAGTCTTGTCCTGGGGAAATGTTACTTGGTTAGCATTTGGGGAAAGAGAAATATTTTTCTCTTTGTTAGCTAGCTCTGGGCAGCCTAAAAACTCTTGATCCCCACTGTCTGCTGCTTTGAATGTAATGACCTGCTTTCAATCCTGTTTAATTATGGGATTTCTGATAGGAATTTGGAAAACAACTTCTAAATCCTGAGGCTTGGATGGTAGCCCATGTTCTATCTACAAGTCTCTGTACCCAGTTTTTCAGAGAATTTTTATACCTGGCCCTCAGGCGGAGGCCTATCCCTCATTGCCCCCATTCCTCCCCAGCTCACCACTGGGACTGTATAACCATGCTTGCTTCCCAATTTACTCACTGGATGGAAACCTCCCTTTGCTTTCATGCTGGGCTTTGCCTCTATATTTTCAGTCCTGTATGTATCCTGAGGCAGTCCTCAGCAGACAAAGCACCTGGGCTCATGTCCCATTAAAGGAAGCCTCAGATAATGTTCTGGGAGTGAGCAAAGCCAGCTTCCAGTCTTTGTTTTTCCTTGTGTTAGAGCTGGACCTTGGGCAAGCCTCAATTCCCTTAACTGTAAAGTGACAACAATAATATCTCATTTAGGGTTAGTGGTAGAAAAACCTGGCAAATAATGGGCATTAAAAAATGGTTTTCTTTCCTTCTCTAGCTTTTGGTAGGGCTAAGGTTGGTGGGGCTGGAAACAGAAGATCAGAGATGTGGGTTAGGGAAGGGAGGGTATCTGCTAAGATTGGGCGGCTGAAAGGTCTAGTCTGGGGAAGTGACAAAGGCACCCTTGTTGGGTGTTAGGATGAGGGACAGCAAGGGATAGAAAGTGAATGACCTCTGGGTCACCTGGTTCAAATCCCCGCTCTGCCATCTAATAGCTGGGTGCCGGGGTGACAGCTGGTCTGAGTCTCAGTTGATGCATCTATAAAATAGGTACAATGATTTCCATGTCAAGGGGCATCATGAGGACTGGAGCAAATTTACAGCTAATATACAGGAAGCCATTCACCCTGCCCAATGTCTCTTGCTCTGGTGTCTTCTCCCACCTAAGGGCCTGGGGGCCACCTGGTTCTGAGCTTGTTTCAGGGTATCTCCCTGGCAAGGCACAAATGGGAATTGGGATCCATACCTGCATTCTCTGTTTCCTAAATGACAAACATAGCAGCTACCTTTTATTGAGTTCCAACTGTTCTTAGCTCTTTTTTGTAGTGGAGAACTTGAACTTGAACTTGGAGGCCGTCACTTGCCCAAGGTCACTGAGCAGGTTGATGAGGGAGCTGACTGTCTGGCTTTCCCCCCATAGTAACCTCCTGTCTGACCCCCTTCTCACTGCTCTGGGCTTCCTGGATTCCTGGGGCTCAGATGGGTTCAGGCCAGCTGTTATGCCCTTGTTTGGATTCCAGCCACTCACAAAGGGAGCAGCAGTTTCACCATGTTCCTGCACTTGCAAGCCCCTTCCTGTTCCCAGTGTCCTAGATTCACTCTCTGCACTGTCCCCAGCATGTCAAACAGGAATTGAGAGGGGAGGATCCGCTACCTGTCCCACATCCCTTCATCAGGTGGGAGATTTGGCAAGCAGAAGAGGATCAGGTGCTCCCAGGAAGGAAGGGAGTGAAAAGTTACACATTATTAGGGAAGGGTACCAAGGAAGGTTCTAACTTTGAGACAGAGGACATTTCCTCTGTCCATGTGGGTGGATTCATGTGGCTGCTCCCTCCAAAGGAGAAAGAGAAGCCCCTGTGTACAACATTACAGAGATAGAAGGCTGGACTAGCAGGAAAGGGGAGGTGGCAGAATGGGGAAGATATGAGCTCAGATTGAAGGAAAAGGTAAAATGGTGATGGAGTGCGAGCTTGGGGTTGATGCACTAGTGGGATAAGCCCCTCCTTAATATTTGGTTTCACATGGACATGGTTGTGTCCTTTTCTGTCTCCTCCAGAACTTCCCCTCTTCTTCCTGAAGTCTCACTGAGTCTGACCTGGGGGTGGGGGGTGGTCCTTGCTGGGGGCGTCAGTCCCTAAGTCCATATTCTGGACTCTGTGGAACATGCACATGGCTTGATTTGAAATCAGGAAAAAAAATACATCACCTCTTCTTGCCTTCCCTTCAGAAACTGCTGTGTCCCCCTATGTGCTCCTGGGGGTGGTAGGGTGGTACAGCTAGGGGTGCAGGGAAGCCTTGGGAACCTACCTCTGCATGCTGGCCCTCCTGCCAGAGCTCAGTGGATGGCCAGCCTCCACCTCTCCACAGCAGTGGCCTCTCCTTTCTAAGGCTTTCCTTTGAGACCTTTCAGGGCTTGTTAATTAGCATGCATTCAGGCCCAGGAAGAAGCAGACCCCAGCTCTGACCCACATGTGCTATGCTCCTACCACCCCAGGAAAATTACTCATATGTGAAAAATATGCATATTTTTCTGTCTCTGCAGCCTCTGCCTTGTCTGCTTGATCTGTACTCAAAAAATGATGGTCATTCTTTAAGGCTCAGCTCACAGGTCCTCTATTTTCTAAAGCCTTTTCCAGCAGGTATAATTAGTTCCTCCTCCTGTCATCTCCCAAAGCCCTTTGTACCTTCTGCCATGATGACATTTCTTATACTGCATTCTACTTACTTGATTTTAAGTTACATTTTAAAACACAGACCTAACACATTTTTTCTGTATAAAGCCAAGAATAAAATCCTCCCCTACTCCTACCACACATCCTTCAAGCACAGTACCCCAAAGCTAATCCCTATTAGCAATTTCTTTGGGGGGTTTCCAGAAATTTCTATTAAGCAAGCATATATGTGAATGTGGTTATGTATTGTCAGTTATTTGATCCAAAATGGGTCATATAAAGTTATTGCTCTGCAACTTGCACTTTTCCCTTATTGGACATCTTCATTTTTGCAGAAAAACTGTTTACATTAATGCTCTATTGGATATATTTGACCTAAAATCCATCATCTGATTTTTTAAAATAAAATGTTTACTGTGTTTTCTATTGTTTTGCTATGTAATCTCCTCCTTTTTCTTCTTCTTTGTTCTTCTACCTCTTCTCTTCGTTCTGACTCTCTCTTTTATTTGTGAGGTTTCTTTTTTTACCCCTTCCTTTCTTCTAATGGCTTGGAAGGTTTATAGTCTGTTTTTAATCCTTGAAGTTATCACCCTTATAACTTTAAACAGTATCCATAAACATCTGGGTTTATTAATTTTATTCCATATTCAATCCACAGACCCTCCACAACCAAAGACACACAAATTGGGGCATGTATACATTCCTACATCCTTCCTCCGATGTTGCTATTGGTTAAGCCTTTGTATACTGCTGTGATTGGAACACTTACATTCTGTGTTGCGACCATAATCTCCACAGCTGTTCAGCCTTCGTTCTATATTTAAATGAGTATAATGTTCACCACCAATTAATGCATTTCATTGCCTCTCCATTCTTAAGCTGGTAATTTTGATATATTGGGGGGCTAGGTTTTATTATCAAGTCCCCCATTGCCTTGAACTTGAATGCTATGTGCCATTTTCTGAATCTGCTGGTGAATGTCCTTCAGCTACTTTTTTTCCTTTTTTAAAATTTAAATTCAGTTTAATTAACATATAGTGTACTATTAGTTTCAGAGGTAGAGTTCAGTGATTCATCAGTTGCATAAAACACATATTCATTCACCCATACTCATCACATCACATGCCCTCCTTAATGCCGTTCACCAAGTTACCCTAACATCCCTCTACCCTTCACCCCTCCAGTAACCCTCAGTTTGTTCCCTATATTTAAGAGTCTCTTATGGTTTGCTTCCCTTTCTGTTTTTGTCTTATTTTTCCTTCCCTTCTCCTATGTTCAACTGTTTTGTTTCTTAAATTCCACATATGAATGAAGTCATATATTTGTTTTTCTCTGATTGACTTATTTTGCTTAGCATAATATATCATCTCGTTCTATCCATATTGGTGCAAATGGCAAGATTCCATTCTTTCTGCTGGCTGAGTAATATTCCAAGGTATGACTATATGCCACATCTTCTTTATTCATTCAGCTACTTTTATACATGAAAGACAACTGACTGGCTACTAAATTTGAGAACATATTCATTACCTTCAGAATTTTGTGCCCATTGCTACCATGTCTTTTGGCACTAAAGGGTAAAGTCAGAGGCCAGCCTGATTTTTCCTTTAGAATATTTCCTAATTTCACTACCTGAATATTCTCCATCAAAATTCCATTACCTTAGTATTAAGGCTGTTTTTGTTTATTGTTCTGTAGATTAAGGCATTTCTTTAGTTACGAAGTTTTCTTCTACAATATCTTTGAAAATGTTTGTGGCCCATTGTTCTGTTCTTTTCTTCAGAAATACCCAGTATGCATGTTTGAATATCTATTGTATTTCATAAGAATTGCTTTCTATTTTATTTCATTGTCTTCATTATTTTCCCATTTCTTCCATTTTTAATCCCTATTTATATATATATTTTTAAAGGTTTTATTTATTTATTTGACAGAGAGAGATCACAAGTAGACAGAGAGGCAGGCAGAGAGAGAGAGAGAGAGAGGGAAGCAGGCTCCCTGCCGAGCAGAGAGCCCAATGCGGGACTCGATCCCAGGACCCTGAGATCATGACCTGAGCCGAAGGCAGCAGCTTAACCCACTGAGCCACCCTGGAGCCCCAATCCCTATTTATATTATTGGCTCTTCTCTCAACTAAATGAATTCCACATCTTACTGATGCTATTTTTTTCCCTCCATAGAGTTTTGTTATTTAAATTTTTTTCACATTAGATCCTGTCTGCTTATTTGTAGTTTTACTTTGGAAATGTTTTATTCCAGTCTGTTATTTTCTTGGGGATATAATGTGGTGGAATGAGGGGATGAGCTGGGTTTGATAGCAGATTACCTTCGAGATTCTTGTCTCAGACTCTGTTACCAAGTATGCTCTGCCCTGGGAGTGCATCTATCTGGGTTTTCAAGCATCCGTCCATGGATGAGGTCAGTATGGATCACAAGAAAGATGCAAAGCTGAAGGGTCCTCTGGTCATTTAATGTTTATATATCTCTTCTGGTGATTAGCTGCAAGTCTCTTGTTTCCCTCTCTCTCTCTTCTACTTCATCATTAAGATATTTAAGAAATGGGAATCAGGGATGAAGGAATAATAGTACCTACATAGTGCCTCCTGTGGCCGTCTTCCTTGCCAACCAACCTCACTCTTCCATGGCCCACCCACACCTCTGCTCCTTTGTTCTCCAGCAAATGATCATTTATTTGGCTTTTAGGGATCCTCTTTCTTACTCTCAAGGAAATCTGGCTACATATGTGACTCCTTTCATTGTCTTCCTTTGATGAAGTCCAAGCTTTGCTGAATGTGGCAGATACTGGTTTTAGACTGTTTTATTTAGAATAATATTAGCTTCCCTAGCAACAATTTTACCACCAATTTTTAATGATTAAGCATGATATAAGTTCACTTCTCATTTACACAGAGTCTGATGCAGATGTTTCTGGTCAATGGGCAGCCTGCCACATGGTGATTCAGGGGTCTGCACTTCTATTTTGTGGGGTCTTAGAGGCCTCTCTATCCAGCAAGAGGAAGGGGAGAGAGAAGGAGAAGAGAAGGAATCTTAACCATCCCTTAGCCCCCCGGCCCAGAAATGACATAGATCACTTTTATTCACACTCCAACTATGAGAACTAGTCACATGGCTCAATGAAACACAATGGAAAGCCTGGGAAATGTGGTCCTGCTTGGGCGGCTGTTCCCTACCCACTCCTCGCTATTATGGAAAGACAAGAATGAACTCTGGCAAGCAGTTAACCATCTCAGCCCCATAGTGATTTCCTAATTGAAGATGGAATTTTCTTTACTACTTTAATTCTTCATTCTTTGTGTTTCAGAAAAGGGAGTACAGTAAACATCTCATAACCTATTTACACATCTGTCTCTCCTATACTAATCTGTGGTCTCCTCTAAATGAGAGCCATGACTTAACCTTTTGATATTTTCCAGCTCCCAGCATGATGGCTGACATGGAATAGATGCTCAATAAATTCTTCCTGGAAGAAAGAATGAATTCCTGTCTGGGTAAAAAATGCTTTCCCCACCTTCCTCATTCTCAACTTAATCTTCAATCCCCTTTTTGTTTTCAGGGCTGCTCCATTTTCTCTTCTCCACTTTCTCTTCCTTTCATGGTTTGGCTCAAGACTTGTCTCTTCTGTCTCCTTGCACTGATTCAACCCTCCCCTGGGTGAGGTCTGGTTAGAGCTTGGTCTGTGGCTCAGCAGACTTCTTGCTGCCAAGGCAACATTTACCAATGTGTCTCCTTGCAGCTTGGCTGTAAGATTTGACACTGGAGAAAGAAAATCTCTCTGTCTGGGGAAACAGAACTCACTGGAGAGGATGCCAGGTGTGCTACCACTCCAGCTGGTGCTAAAAGTCACGGACATTAAGTGGGACTAGGGTGTGGATCAAACACATGTGAGGGAGGAAAAGACTGACGAAGGAAATGACTCTTCCCTGCTTTAAATGCCTTGACCAGGCACTATATTCAAATTTACTTCTTATAGCTGGTTCCTTTTTCAAAGTGGATAGTTCCCAGAAAGGGGCATCAATAGAAAAATAGTAGACTAGACAGCTAAGAGCTTGTCGTTAGAATCCAATACACCTATGTTTAAGTCCTGCCCTGCCATTTACTGACTGTATGAACTTGGACAAATTATTTAAGCAATTTGAGATTCAGTTTCTTCATCAATAACATTGATAAAATAATATCTATCTTGCAGGGTTGTTACGAAGATGAATTAAGTTCAATCTTAGACATGAAAGAGATATTCAATATGTATTGAATAAATAAACACCAAATATATATAAAGTTCTTAACATAGTACCTGGCATATTATAAACAATGATAGGCTAGATTTGCTTAGTTTACTGCAATAACAAAACCCCTAACACCTCATATCTGAAAAAAAAAAAAAAACTCAAGACTTATTTCTTGCTTATGCTACATGTCCACAGAAGGTCAGGTGGAGATTCTGCCCCAAGTAATCCTCAGTGGAACAGCCACCCTGTAAAATTTTTGTCACTCACTATTCATTAACAGGCAAAGAATATTTCTCATTCCTTTATTCTGAGTTTGATCATCTAGCTTACTTTAGTCAATGGGATGTTAAGGACCTCAAAGGAAGTAGAAACTTGAACAAGCACTTGTATATTTCTGCTTGAGCTCTTATAACTCTGCAGTCAACACAAGAACATGCCTGAATTAGCTGACGAAGCAAGAGAGATATGTGTAGTGGAGCCAAGATATCCCAGTTACTCAGTCAAGGCTACCCTAAATCAGCCCATACCTAGCTGACCCAAGACATCTGAGCAAGACCAGACAAGATCAAAAAGGCCTTTTAGCCAAACCCATCTGATGCCAGATGGATAAGCAATAACCAATTGCTCTTGTATACTGAGGTTTAGTAGTAATGGATAACTGTTACACACTGTCTTGGGCTCAAGCTCTCCAGTGCATAGGGCATTCCTCAGGAAAAAAAAACAATATGGTAGATTTTATTGAGGACTTCAAGGGAAAGTCTAAAGGGAGTTTAACATCACACAACATGATGAGTTTCCACTTAATATGGCTTTTCTCTTGTTTCTTTGGCTGGAATGCTAACCAAGGTTTCTCCTTTACTCTAAATTCACACAGGACACTATTCTGCCAGCTTATATCTATTCTTTTTCTCATCTGATCATCCCCTCTGTAAAATCTCATTCTTTCTTCCATAGAATAATTAGGACTTGTCCCAGATATTCAGGACCCAAGTACTTGGCAAGGTACTATTTGTGGGAACTACCCTCCTTAGAAGCCAGTGGTTTATAAATAATAATAATCTCTATTTTTCTTCATGACTCAAGGGAAGTCCTTTGAGGACAGTGATGGTGCATTATTAGTTCTGTTATCCTTAGTAAAGTTAAGGTAAGCTTAGTAAAGTTTAACAAAGTTCCTGGATCATTTTAGGCAGTTAGTAAATGGGTTTGGAAATATTCAATGTTATTTGAGTAATTTTAGAGCATCCATACCCTCAGTACTTCTCTTTAATGGGTAACTGAGAGCTAACTATTAAGAGTAAGCATTATTTATCCTCTGTGTACATGAGAAAGATATGAGAAATAGACTTATGTAAATACTCAGTGACATGAGATGGGAGAATGTGGATAATATGCTCCAAGATGGCAAGGTGACATTGTATCCATTTTATCCGTACATGGTCATGAGGCCCCAACAGGTCATTAAAGGTCCAAGGTCAGAAAGCCAAGAAGAGGTCAACTGAAGAAAATCATCTGGACCTCTTACTTTCTCCACTGAACCAGACATTGAGCCTTGGCACTGGACACTCTGAAACTTGGCCTGCCTTCACACAAAGCTTGGCCCAGGGTCTCCAATGGCTCCACTTAGCTTGGCGGGGCACACTGACAGAGTTGGCTCAGAAAGGCTCCAGCACAACACCCAAACTCAGCAGTGGTCCCACCACAGAACACTTGTTTTGGAGGCTTTACCTGACAGAGAGCAGTGCATGGACAACCCCCGGCATGTGCACTGAAGTTGGTTCTGACAACCCAGGGCTGCACATGGGCTGGTGGCTTCCCCTGAGCTAAGACCCACTGGGCTCAGTTCAGGAGAGAAGCTACTGCCAATGGGCAGGGAGATTTAGCATTCCACCCCTGCTCTTTTAATCCCCTATGTGCAGGAATGTTCCACTGCAGAGACAGCAGAACTAGTAGAGACAGGAGGTGGTGCCAAAAGGGAGGGAGTGATGGAGAAACAGATTTGTGGGGTTTAGGGGAGGGGAAGGGTAGTGGGTTAGGTTCTATCATGGACTGATTGTGTGACCTTGGTCACATCCCCTCTTGGGACCCCATTTCTTCATTTTCCAAAGATGAGTATAGACATATATTCATATACATATATATATGCATATGAATGATTCATCTCAGGATCAAGTTCTAAAATTATTTTTTTTAATTTTATTTATTTATTTGACAGAGAGAGAGATCACAGTAGACAGAGAGGCAGGCAGAAAGAGAGAGAGAGAGGGAAACAGGCAGGGAGCAGGGAGCCCGATGCGGGACTCGATCCCAGGACCCTGAGATCATGACCTGAGCCGAAGGCAGCGGCTTAACCCACTGAGCAACCCAGGTGCCCCAAGTTCTAAAATTCTAAGAGCTGTTTTGGTTGTGTAGTCTAAGGTGAGAATTTTGTTTTTAACATACAAGACCTCTCCAGATTTTTATATATGCACATTTGCAGGAAATAGTATCTCTTATTCAGATATCAGAGGGAGAGCCCACCCCTCAATTCAATTCTAGAATTTTAAGCACCTTGAAGCAAGGCCTATGACTCACACTGCCAAGCACATAGAATTCTTCTAATGTCAGAAATAGAGGGGCACTTAGAGGTCATCCAGTCCAATCTTCCCAGTTTTAGATGGACACTGACCAGAGATAGGAAGTTATTTTCTCAACGTCATACAACAAGTCTCAGACCCACAATTCAGAATCTATCATTCCCAAATAAAACTGTTTTTTAATATTTAAAATTTTCTGCAATTCCAAGGCTAAAATCCAAGACTTCCAGATCTTTTAAAACAGGTTTGCTCTTTCCTCCTTAGAACAATTTTCAGGGTTAACTCAGATTGACCAAGGAGACTCTGAGAGTCTTAGGCTTATGTGAAATCTGTATAATCCAAAGGCATAAGTGTCCCTTGGGGCTTCTGAAGATTTCCCCCAAGCAGCCCAAGTCTTGGAAAGCAGCCACCCTGGAAGGAATGTTGCCTCCTGCATAGTTGGTCCCAATTCCAGCCCCAGGATAGGACATAAGACCCAAGTTGACATGACACAAGCCCTATTATGAACAAGAGGGTCACGACCCTCTCCTGATGACTAACATGCTAATTTGAAAAGTCTGCCTGCAACTAGAAAAACAAACAAGAACAATGAAGCTTAAGGCAACCTTTTAGACAACCAGGAGGCAATGCAAATCTCAAAGCATGCAAGGAGTCCCTGACCATCATTGTCCGTTTCACAAACACCAGCTAAGGCCTGCTATGTGCAACAAATGTGCCAGGTACTTTGGGGAGATACAAAAGAAAAACAAACCAAGCCTGATCCCCCAAACCTCAGAACTTGGGGATTAGACAAACACTTATACGGCTAATGCTTCCAGGCACTAAGTGAAAAACATCTCATCCATCCTCTGTAGCTTTAAATACTATAGAATTATTAAGCAACTCCAGCTTAGATCCTTCTTTTGAGTTCCAGACCAGAATCCTACACAGCATCACTGCTTGAATGTCTCACACACAACATAACTTTTCAAACAGAACTCATGGTCTTTCACCTCAAATTTTCATTGTTCTATTTGATACATAACACTATAACTTACTCAGTTGCTTATTCCAGAAATGAGAGTCATCCTTGATAATTACTTGTCCCTCATCAACCCCTTACATTTAATCAATCACTGAGTCCTATAAATTCAAAACATTTTAAATATGACTCCACTTGTCCCATCTTAACTGCTGCTTCCCTGAATGTTCGTTAACAGAATCTCTTGTCTCAACAGACTCAGAATTGGCCATTTGCAACCCACTATCACTTCCATTCGCCACAGAGCAGTGAGACTAATTTTTTTCAAATATAAATTTGATTTGGTCACAATCCTGCTTAAAACGTCTCAGTGGAGACTTGTGATTCCACCTCTGAAAGGTTTAACTGTTATAGAAATTGCCTTAGCACCATAAACAAATAGAAAACTGGACAAAACATATAAAACAATGGTTTTCAGACATTGGACAATAGGCAGGATTGTGATAGGTAGGTAGTGACAATAGGTAGGACTGTGATCCCTGAGAAAAAAGCAGCAAATAGGGTGAGCCCTATCATTCTCCGAGTTTTTTGGAGCCAGTTCCCAAGCTGCAGCACAGGGAGGGGAACTGAAACAGAACCTGACTGAGTTAAGGAGACAGAGACTGAAGTTAGAGGATGCTGAGGCTAGAACTTATGGGCAGGACACTTGAAGAAGAAGGCACTGTACACACACACACACACACACACACACACACACAGAAAGAGAGAGAATCCCCACATCTTCAAAGGAATTCCTTGAGTCTTTGATTGAATACTGACCTGAGCACACATGAGAGGAAGCTACCAGATAATGGGGGGGAAAACACTGGAGAGCAGCAGGCCAAACAATTCCTAGAGCTCACAAAAGTATGGGAATAATTTATATTCTGGACAGCCCAAAGCAGAGAAAACTTGTAATTCAGAAGCAATGAATAGAGTCCTTAAAGGTATAATACCTTAATAACAGAGACTAAATTAGTCCCCAAATAAATGCTGATATGTCATAAGAAACTCCCTGAAAGATAAAACTGATCTTAAGTTATTTAATTGCTCACTAGCACAAAATCCAATGCTCTTGAAATACGTACAACAAAATCCAGCACCCAATAACAAAAAAATCACAAAGTCTGTTATCCAATAAAAAATGATCAGTTAACCAAAGAAGCAGGAATATATAAGTGGTACCCAGGAGAAAAACCAATCAATACTATCAGATCTAGAAATGATAGAGATGTTTGAATTAGTAGACATGGAATGCTAAAAAGTTATTATAAATCATATATATATGTGTATATATATAAAATAAGTCATATATATATAAGTCATATATCATATATCTCCAAAGATACAAAGAAAAATATGAATGTGATGAAGAAATAGATGGACTATGTAAATAGGATGTACTTGAAACTTACAGCATGAAAAACACAGTATCTTAAATGAAAAAATATATTAAATAGGATTAAGAGCAGATTATAACTGCAGAAGAAAAGATTGGTGAACTTGAAGATGTAGCAACAGAAGCTATGTAGTTTAAAGCACAGAAAGAAAAGAAGACAGCAGTGCCCCAGTAAGCCATGAGACAGTATCATGCAGTCCAATATATGTGTAACTGGAATCCCTGAAGAGATGAGTACAAGAAAATATTTAAAAATTAGTAGTGAGGGAAATTGGAAGGGGAGGTAAACCATGAGAGACTATGGACTCTGAAAAACAATCTGAGGGCTTTGAAGGGGCGGTGAGGGGGAGGTTGGGAGAACCAGGTAGTGGGTATTAGGGAAGGCATGGATTGCATGGAGCACTGGGTGTGGTACAAAAACAATGAATACTGTTACGCTGAAAAGAAATAAAAAATTAAAAAAAAATTAGTAGACAAACTTTCCAAATTTGACAGAAATTTTAAGCACAAGAAGCTCAATGAACTTCAAATAGAAAAAACAAACAAACCATAAAGGCAACCTTACTGGGGAACTTAAAATTAAATTGCAGAAAACCAGGGAAAAAGAGGAAATTTAAGAAGCAGAGAAGAAAACCAATGATGTACTATACCTTGACCAATTAGATTTAAAATTAAAAAGAGAGAGAGAGAGAGAGATTGAGAGAGAGAGAAGCAGAGAAGAAAGAGACCTTCAGTACAGAGGGACAAAAAAGCAGAATAACAGCAGAAGCCCTGCGGGCTGGAAGTAGTGTGGGACAATTCAGCACCCAAGATGCGTAATGAACTCAGTTCCAGAGTCCCTCAAATGATGCAAGTTCAGGATCCATGAGCGGATACAGATATGTCTTTCCACCTCCTCAGGAACTGGGGGCACTTGCCACACAACTGGTCAGGGACTCGTGGTAGTGTAAATCAGGAAAAACCCAGGACCTATGAAGAAAACCTGAGTCATCGCTTTTGCCTCTAGACCTCAACTCAGAACCACTGTGATTCCGAGAAGCATGGGACTCTACATTCCTTTTTCCAAATACTTCTTGCTTAGACACTCAGAATCTTCTCTCTTCCTAGTCAACCATGCTGTGAGGCGTTCCCTTTGCTCAAGGCCACCGGGATCAAAAAGAGATGTAGGGTGTTGAGTCTCACACTGACCAGGGTTCACTTTTGGGCTTTCTTATTTGTCCGTTTGCCTCCAGGTAAGTAAACCTTATCTTCCAGAAACTTGGTATAATTTCCTGTGAACTGGGGAGAACAGACCTGCCTTGGAGGCTTCTGTGATGCCCAAACAAGATAAATGGGAGGGCTCCACAGGAAATAAGAGCATTTTCCCTTTCTCTTCTCTTTAGCAAGTAGCTCCAAGTGCTATCGTTGTGTTGCTCTCTCCCTATTAATAATCTTGGGGGACAGTGCTTTAAGTCCTGGGCTCCACACTGGGCTGGTGGGGAAGAAGCCTGGAGGCATTGTGTCTAATTTTCATAATTGCCCCTGGGCCAGTCTCATTATCTATAAAATGGGCACAACTGCACCTACCTCAAAGGGCCATGTGAGCTTTAGGAGGGGTTATGCCTGTGAAAACACTGTACATTGACAGTGCTCTGCAAGACAGGTGAGAAACTAACATTTAGAACCATTAAATGATCTTTTCAGGATCTCCCCATCTGTTGTATGATATCTTATGACTCATATCTGAAAAAAAGGATTGTTATTATATATGAATGAGAGCCAATTACATATAGTTGCTGCTAATGTCTCATAATACAAGAGAAATATCTGCCATTCATGGAGCATGTCATCTGTGGCAGGCAGTGGCGTGCCCAGCTCTGGAGTGACTGATACCATCAACAGATGCAGAGTATTTGTCACTGACATTGTTGAGAAATGTTGATGGGTGGGGATCATAAGAAGCAGACCCAGATTTTAGCTGGCTTTATAATGGCTTGTAAGTTATCTAGAGGCAGTGCGGCCCATTTTGGCCTGCACTCCAGGTGGACCATTCCCACTGTACTTAGAGCTCTACTGGTAGTAGGCTGTGTGGCAGTGATGCCAGAAAGATGATTTCATTTAATATTCATGCCAACCCTGGGAGAGAGGTATGTATGCTTCTCCTTTGCTTATTTACAACTATGAAAACTGAGGTGCAGCAAAAGACCCTTTCCCAAGGTCACCCACTTACTAATTCCAGGCAACACAACTTTAAAACTATCCCAGCTGAGGCTTTGATGGTCTCAAGGAAGCACAAAGAAGTGGTGTCCTACCAAGGCTCTTGTCTTGTGCAGAGGCTGGGTGAGTGTGCTGCTGAGCCTATCTCATAGAAGCAGCTTGTGTGAGGCAGAAATTGACCTTCGCCATGCTTGTCTCCCTCTGCTTCTAAGAATCCTCCCTCCACAGAGCCAGGATGCCCACACTTTAAAAAACATTAAAAAGGAGCAGGGTGCAGGTTTCATTGTGAGGAGCTCTGGTCAACACTTGTGCCCTCCTCAAGGAAGCCATGCCCTTGCCTGAGCAGCTCTGGCTAAAGGGTGACCTCATGCTGCAGGAATTTCATCGCGGGTTGTATAGCCCAGATGGAGCTGCTTTGGGTGACCATGCGTGGGTCCGTCCTGGAAGAGGGAAGCCCCCAGGCTCTGCTGGGCAGTAGGGGCCAGCTCCTGCCTTGTGGGAGCAAGCAGAGGGTAAGAGATGTGGTGACGCCAAGGTCAGGGGGCAGCATGGCTCTGGTCACACTGTGGTCAGGGCAAATAGGCCTCCTGGAAATGTCCCAGCTGTGGCTTTGTTCTATGCTCTTGGGAAATGGCTGCTTGCAGGCCCTTCCAGACCGAAAGACACGGCAATTTTCTAGATAATTCAGGCTTCCAAACCTCTCTCTCTCTCTGCCTTTATTCCAATTATTCAGGGTTCTTGTGGGAATTCTGAGGAACGACTTGCACTGCATAAACTGTGAACCAAGAATAGGAACCAACCACTTGACTGGTCGAATTCTTAACCAAACCCCAATATTAATTTCCTATAAACGCAATTCAGATGGAATCAACTTTGTTTTTGTTTTTAGACAAAAACCAAACCCAACTGGATCAGTTGGAACCTGAATCAACCCACTATGTGTTCTAAAATTAATGGACCAAAACAAAATTGGAAAATGAAAACATCTTTGAGTGAAAACACCATTTCATCAGCCTTGTTGGACTAGGATATTTTATGTTTTTTAAAAATGGGAAAAAATCCAAATACAGAAATAATAATTATGCATTGAAAAACATTCAGAAAAAGTGAAACAGTATAAAGATGAGTATCATCTGCAATTTCACCACTGGGATATTTCCATAACTTTTTTCAATGTGCTTTTTGCCCTTTTTTACATAAATGTGATTATTTATGGAATAATAAATATTTGATCATCTCCCTTTTGTTAAGAATATCTCATAGAAAAATTCCACATCAACATTTAGAAAGCCACATCATTATTTTTAATGGTAGCAAAGTATTCATTAGATATATCCTGGTTTATTTCCCTGATTCTCTCTTGGTAGTTAACTTAGGCTACTTCCATTATTTTACTTTTACAAATAATGATTCAATGAATGGCTTTGCTCATAAATCTTTGCATTCTGGGCTGAGAAATCACTGAAGGGTTTCTAAGTCAAAGAATATACATATTTTTTACTTTTCACATATATCCAGATTTTCCCCCAGGAAGGTCATAACAATTTTCACTCCCACCATCAGTGGGTAAAAAATGCTGGTTTCCTCATATCCTGCCTGCCACTGACATGCTGAAGATGTCTGTTACTCTATCTGTCCTTCCAAAACTCTAGAGGGAATGGTTTCACCCACACCATAGGGTGACTAACTGTCCCAGTTTGTTCAGAATTGAGGAGGGTCTTGAGACATAATTCAGTTTTAAAACCTGGAAAGTGCCAAGCAAACTGAGATGAGTAGGTCACTGTACCCTGGCCAGCTGTGTAGCCAGGACTTTTACGAGAGCCCGAAATGCTCCAGTGCTGAGTTTAGCTATAGGTGATTGGACCGGGAATGGATATCTGGGCCCAGGGTGTCTAATCACATTGCATGAAGGAATCATCTGAAGTCAATCCGACTTCTTTTAGGAATTTGCTTTGGGAACAGGGAAGGAATGTATCAATGAGCAGTGGGAAATAGGTCTGAAAGTTCATTAAAGAAAGAGTGGACGACAGAGATCAGTTAGTGAAGTATTGGCTGAAGTAACAAGGGAGGGAAAATTAGGAATAAGGAACTGGTCATAAGAAGCAGAGAGAGGAGCAGAGAAACAAGATTCTTCAATGTTCTTGCACTTCCCAAGGACTTTCTTGTTCGTTCATCTCTAGATTCCTGTGCAAGTATCCTCAAAAATAATAGCTTATGCCCTCTTAGAAACTCCCCTGAAGGAATATCAGTTCTTTGCAAGTGAAGAGACTTGTTCAATACTCCTGGTTATTACCCATCATTTTCATCTTCAATCAACCTGATTGGCCAAAGTGGACTTCTCATTTAATCTCATTAAAAGTTGCATATCTTGCATAAGACCAAGTTTAAACATCTTCTTGGAAATTCATGCTTCCAGGATTTAGTCTGTGGACCAGGCGCAAGTGAAGAATAAGGTACAAGGCAAGAATTGCTAGATCCTCTGATGGGGTATCCCATGTCAGCTCTTCATTTTGGCAAACTGCCTCTCCTTTCCAGCATAGAATCTGGCCTGGTAACTTGCCTGTGGTCATGTAGACTCCCACCCTACCTCCTGGTCCTTCTGGCTTTTTTTTTTCAGCATAACAGTATTCATTGTTTTTGCACCACACCCAGTGCTCCATGCAATCTGTGCCCTCTCTAATACCCACCACCAGGTTCCCCCAACCTCCCACCCCCGCCCCTTCAAACCCTTCAAATTGTTTTTCAGAGTCCATAGTCTCTCATGGTTCACCTCCCCTTCTAATTTCTCCCAACTCCCTTCTCCTCTCTAACTCCCCTTGTCCTCCATGCTATTTGTTATGCTCCACAAATAAGTGAAACCATATGATAATTGACTCTCTCTGCTTGACTTATTTCACTCAGCATAATCTCTTCCAGTCCCGTCCATGTTGATACAAAAGTTGGGTATTCATCCTTTCTGATGGAGAGGCATAATACTCCATGGTGTATATGGACCACATCTTCCTTATCCATTCGTCCATGGAAGGGCATCTTGGTTCTTTCCACAGTTTGGCAACCGTGGCCATCCTTCTGGCTTTTTAACCCCAGTCAGATAATCTCACCCAGTGTAGCCCTTGCTTTTCTTTCTGCCCTGATTGGCTCACTTGATGTGACTTTCTCCTCCCCATACACTCTTCATAGAATTACTATTTTATTTTCCACATAGGACATACCACAATTTCATATGACATGATTGATTTTTATTGTTTTTCTCCCCCAACAAGATGTAAGCTCCTTGGAACTTGTCTACTAAGTTTTGCTCACTGTAGTCTCACTGTCAAGGACAATGCCTTCCATGTGAGCAGGTACTGAGTGACTGAGTTAATTCATGATGGGAAGAAAAGTCACTGCTGCAAAGGGGGGTTGGTCTTACCAGGGTCAGCCTGAATGGGGCAGGTATGAGCTCCTTAGCTAATAAGTCTGTGATTTGAGGTTCTGATGTATTTCCTAGGACATCTGGTGTGGTTCGTCAGTTCAAAACCTTCAGGGTCTTCCCACTGCACTTGGAATACCCTTAGCTAATAAAGTTAGCTCTTCTTTGGTGGAAAAGTAATCAGCCCTCAGTTATCCAAAATAAGTTTGGGTTTCAGTTCAAAGGCAGTGAGTTGTGAAGACCCTTTATGCTAAGGGAAGGAATCACCTAGGGACCAAGCAGCTCAGGCACTGGTCTAACATTCTGCAACTGACTGCTGTGTGACTCTGGACAGGCCACTTTCCCTTTGTAGGCCTCAGTTTCCTCATCCTTAAAGTGAACGTGGGCCTCAGTCTCTTCATCCTTAAAATAGATCTGGCTGGTCTGACTGGAACAGGGGTTTGGAGAGGATCAGGGAGAAAGGCTACTCCAAGCAGGGCCTTTCCATATCATTTTCAGTGGTTTTCAATCCTGGCTTCAGGTTAGAATTGCCCCAGGGAGAGGATTGAGCTCAGGTACCAGCATTTTTTCTTAAGTACCCTGGAGATTCTGAAATCTATGATTTTCTGCAGTGTAAACCCATGGCAGATGATAAGTAGGAAGAAGACAAGATGTGGGCCAGCTGAAATTTTCTAACTTTTCTACTATTTTCTAGAAGTAACCTTTCTATTATTTTCTAGAAGTGTTATTGGCAATTCTGGATGACTAGATTCTAAGTATAAAGCTCATGACCTGTCCACTAGTCATTTAACAAACCTTTCTACAATTACTTAAATCTTATTGCAGATATTCCCCCATTAGACATTGTAATCCCTGATTGAGACGGGCTTTGTGCTGCCACTTCCTGACCATGTGAAGTTGGGAAAATTCTTTGATCTTTTGTTTCCTCATTTGCAAAATGTGGGCAGTATTTATAGCTTTTCCAGTGTTGTAAGAATTAAATGTATACAAATCACCAACATCTTGCTGAGCACACAGCAGAGGCTCAATTAATATAAGTTCCTCTGAATCATGTCCCTTGGCATTAGGGTTAAGTATCTTTGCACAGGACAAGTAACCCCATAAAATGTTCTGTAGAACACTGCTTCCCCATGATACTTCCCACCAGAGGACAAAGGAATGCTATGTTCAATTACATTAGGAAAACCTGCATGCCATACTCTCTTCTTGAAGTGGTATTTAGTAATGTGCTAGTAAGCCAGCTCTCTGAAAGAAAAACAAAACCCCAGATTTGTAATGTTTGCTGATTTCTGTGGTGTAAATACTCCCACCATGGCCAATTTAAGTTACCAATGTTGCATCATTAAATTTATTGAGAGGAGATGTGCAGAATTGGCTTCCTTGAGCTGGAAGGTGCTGGCTCCAACACACTACTAAAATAATTGTTAGCATGTTATAGTTTCTGATATGTCCTATAATAAATAAGCCTGTTTAACCTTACTTAGCTCAGCATTTTCCAAATATATTAGACTATGGAACCCTCTTCTCTCATAATACCTCTTGATATCCCATGGAACCGGTGTTACTGGGAACACACTTTGGGAACTACTGGTGTGTGTATGTTCAAAAAATTCATCAATATGCCATCATTTAAAAAAGTATAAGTGAGGTCTACTTAATTAGGGGTAGTGTACAAGGAGAGGAGTGCAGAGAAGAAAAGCCACAGCTCCTATCTTTAGAGAGGAGACATACATAAAGTAATTGGTGAACAACAGCTGAGCCAGAGCTGAGGAGTACATTGAGGCTTTGATGCTCAGTGTGAAGAATGGGCTCTTGGGGGGGGGGGGTGGAGAATAGGGAGGGCCCTCTGCTGGAGGTAGCCTTCAGCTAAGGCTGACAGCAAGGGGGGGCTTGCAGCAGGAGGGAACAGGGGTTTGGAGAAGATCAGGGAGAGAGGCTACTCCAAGCAGGCAGAGCTTGAATGGAGGCCTGAACAATGTAATGAGCATGTGGTTGGTACCCTGCCCCCATCTCATCTAATTTCCTTCCGGGTCTTACCTGGAGCACCCATGGTCTAAGAAAGAACTTTGGTCTTTCTTAGATGATCTCAACCCTTTGCAGCCCTTCCTTGTCTGCCTCCTTGGGCATGTTTCTGTGTGTCTATCTCTTTGATATGTCTGTGTGTATGTGTGTCTAAATGTCTGCAATTCAGAGGGCTCCCTAGGTAACAAGTTTCTCGGTGGAACCCCTAGAGGTCTTGAGAGTTTAGTTCTCTTTGGTGTGAGAACGTGTTGGAGCCCAACCAAGAACCAAACTCCATACTGAAGGAGAAGGCTCTTCCTCCTTCCCAGGGGCAAAGATACTATGTTTACCTTGGAGCACCATGTGGAGCTGAAGTTAGTCCCATCAAGTAATAATAACAGTTGTTATTTTATTTAAAAAAATGTGGTAACATATACATATATAAAATTTACCATTTTACCCATTTTTAAGTGTACAGTTCAGCGGCCTTAAGTTCATTCACCTTGTTGTGTAACCATCACCATTGTCCAACTTTGGGGCTTTTTCATTTCCCCAAGCTAAAACTCTGTCCCTATTAACTACTTGCTCTCCCTTTGCCTCTCCTGATACTACTTATTGACAACTCCGTAGCACCTACGTACTAAGAAGTTTACATAAATCAATTCATTTAATCCTAATATAATCTTACAAAGTAACCATCTCCACTTTAAATAATGAACGAAAAGATGAAGAAATGGTTTAGCAATTTGCCCCAAGGTCATAGCGCTAGGAACAGCAAAGCCAGTATGTGAAGTCACTAAGATCCAACCCCTGAGCCCATGATGTGCTACCTCCTATTTATCTCAGGCCTAAGGCTGCACTCATTCCAGACTCATTAAGAAAAAAGACCCCTGTAAGGGTCCTTAAGTCTTCTGAGTGCATGAGGGCTAGAACCCTTCAGCCTTTGGGGATCAGCTCTTGAAACCATCCCTCCCTCCCATATCAGATGATCAAGCCCCCAGCAGAGTGGATCTGGGCTATTCCGACCACCCCAAGAAGTGAGGGCTGTGCATACGGCTGGGAAGGATTCTGCCTCTGTGAGAATTGTCAGCTAGAAATGTCTGGGACAGAGTGGGACTAGGTCTGGCAGTCACAGCCTCTGAGGTGGCTCTTATTCTGGGGGTGGTGGTGGTGGTGGGTTAAGGGTGATGTCAGACTTGGAAGAGCTGAGGGCCAGGGCCAAGGAAGTGATTGGCAAGACAAGCTCTTGGCAGAGATGGCTCACTCTGCTCTTGAAAACAGCCACCTCTGAGCCGCCTGCAATGTACAAGAATAGTCAAAATGGAGAGTGTGGACAGAGATGAAGGATTCTTGGCTGTGGAGACAGATTTTTGGAATCTGAGTGACAAGGCCTGTCAGACACCTTCCACTGGGGATCTGACTTGAAATTGAAGCCTTGGTCTCAGTTCCTGTGTGGAGGCCTGTATGGCTTTACCCCTTTGGTGGCCTCATTTTAAACCTTCCTGTTTGTGCATGCAAACGTGTGTGTATCATTGTGGGTTCAAAATGTCTAATAATGAGGCTCTCTGTAGCTATTTCAGACCCAATCACGTCAAGTCCAGACAGAGATCTAAGACGACTAGCTTGTGTTGTTTCCTGTCAAATTCCTTGGCCTTCTTGGAAATAGACTCATAAGGTTAGTTTACACAGCCAGGATGTCTTTCCCAGCTGGAGCAGGGTGGAGGGGAAAGTGACTGATGCTATACTACTCCCAGTCTGGCTGGTAGGCAGTGAGTGTGGAGGGGTCTTGAGCTGGAGAGTCCACACCCTTGTCACCCACATTCTTCTGCATCCCCTTCTGAAAGCCTCCTTGCTATCCTACTCTCTCCATCAGAATCTCCCCAGATTCTGCCCCATCAAACACATCAATCGTGTCCACCATGACCTTTGGAAGAACACTGCTCTGGCCTCAAAGTTCTGCCAAGGAAAAGACTTTAGGATGTTTCTTTGAGCAAGAGGTGATCACTGACAGACACGTGACCCAAAGGCAGCCAAACATTCTAGGAGACAAGACAAAAAAGATTGAAAAAACAAAAGGGAGGCAATATAAGCAGAGCCATAGGAAATCCACATATTGGTGTTACAGCCACAGACTGGGAAATAACTGAGTCATAGATTAAGAAAATAGAGGAAAAGGGGGCTCCTGGATGGGTCAGTCGGTTAAACGTCTGACTCTTGATCTCAGCTCAGGTCTTGATCTCAGGGTCATGACTTCAAGCCCTGTGTTGGGCTCCATGCGGATTGTGGAGACTACTTAAAAAAAAACAAAACAAAACAAAAAAGGAAAGAAAACAGAAGAAAAGGTGAGAATTTTTTTACTGAGAAATAAAACTGACAAAAAAGCATCTGGAAATTCTAGAACTGAAAGACGAAATAACACATTTTAAGAACTCGAAAGATAGGTTTAAGATAGGTTTAGCATCAGTTTAGACACAGCTGAAGAAAAGATTAGTGATGATGAAGACAGGTAACTAAAATAAATGTGTTACTGGGTTCCACACTCTTACTTGGAGAATCTCCTATAGTTCTTCACTAGGTACCTGCTGGCCCCCAGAGTTTCTTTAATTGACTCTAGTCTCATTTCTCCCCTGTGTTCATCCTGTTCTTTACCTACATAGGAATGTATAATCTGTGTTCCCAAACATGCTGTGTGTATTTTTGCTATTTCTCCTTCTCCTTCTTCTGGCATATTTATGCTTCTATTACTATTCTTACTCCAGGAAGTAACTCCCTACATTTCTGTCTGGTGAATTCATACTTATCTTTCAAGGATGAGCTCAGGTGTTATCTTCTCTGTGAAACCTTCCTCAGGCTTCTCCTGGTTCTTCCCTCATCCCTTCTTTGAGATACGGGGGACATTCCTCCAAAATAGTTCTTAGTACCATGTGTTACAATTATTTAATATTTCTATTTCTCCTTCTAGCATAGAATTACACCAGAGGCAAGGCACATGTGTTATTCAACTTTTTAAAAAAATATTTTATTTATTTATTTGAGAGAGAGAGAGAACAAGAGAGAGAGTGCATGACAGGGGAGAGCTCAGAGGGAGAAGCAGACTCCCCACCAAGCAGGCAGTCTGATGTGGGGGTTGAATCTGGGACTCCAGGGTCAACACCTGAGCTGAAGGCAGTTACTTAACCAACTGAGACATCTAAGTGTCCTGTGTTATTCAGCTTTTTGATCTTAGTTCCTAGCATAATTCCTGGTATATAGTTGTTTTAAATATTTTAATGGATAATACAAGAACTAAATTATTTCAGGACACAAATAAGTATCTTACTAATTTTTAATAAACTAATGCCAGCAAAACTGTGACTTAATGTTTAATACTTTTATTTGTCCATTTGTTCATTTTATCTATCCCCCCCCCTTACAGAATATAACCTCTAGGAGAACAGAGATTTTTCTTTTTTTTCATTCACTGTGTGTCTCAAATGCCCAGCATAAAGTACTCAGGAAACATTTGTTGAATGAGTGAAATACTCTTTCTAATACTCTGAAGATTAAGGCAGGCACAAGGGATGAGCTAGCAGTCTGGACTGGGAACTTTGTGCCCACTGAAGACTGGACATAGTTTGGGGTCCCAGAGGCAGGTAGTCACCTAGAGGTGAGGGAAGAAGGCTACAAGAGAGAAGCTTTGAAGAAGAGGTGAGTGCATTAGCACTCTCTTTAAGTCCTGGTTTTAGCTATTTGGGTAAAACAGTAGTATCTGCCTCAATGTTGCCTCAATGTCTGCCACAAAGACTAAGATTCTGAGCATACAGCATGGGATACTGCACTCTACTATTGTTAGTTTTATTGTATTGTTTGGCCATGTGTCCAGCCTGGATTTGTCTTCTTATTTGGCCACAGAGATTTCCCAGTTCCTTCTAAGGTCTTTGAACAAACAAGTTTCCATCCTTATCCTTAAACACCTACTTAGTATAGTAGCTTATGTGTCTCTTTTCCTTTAATCCTCACCCCACGCCCATGAAGTTGATATTATTGGTGTTGGTTACAGATAAGAAGACAGGTTCAGAGATCCCAAGTGACTTGTCCTAACACTGCTAGCAAAACAAGAGAAAGAACTAGAATTTGAGAGTAGCCCCCCCTTTTTTTTTAATCGTCCAAGACTTACTGTCCCATCCTGCATGGCCCAAAGTCATACACCCAACAGAACGAAGGCTAGAACCCAGGTCTTTGGCCCTCAAACTGTTATTTTCACTGCATGTTGGATAACAATTTGGGGATTCTCAGTGATCACCACCAATGTGGTCACTGGACAGCTGAGAAGACTAAGGCCCAGAGTCTATTAATCAGGTCTTGTGGCCTTGAAACTGCAAGTGGCCTTCCCACTGGGGTACCCTGTAGCTGGCACCTTGGCAGCCCCCAGAACAAGGAAGCTATTGTTTTTGTTAGGTGTTGCCCAACTTGGCTTCCAGACCAAAATAACTGAATGAATTAATGAATGAATGACCCAAAAAACCTCAGAATGGTTGGAAGACCCATAGTTCAGAAGTCCTCCTTCAGAAGGTCCCTCTTAACCATTTACATGTGGACTCTGCTCCTGCACCGATCCCCATCTCTCAACAACCTATTTCCTCTGTTGCTGAGACAGTTGAATGTCCCTAGAGAGAGTGAGAGCAAAAGGCCTTATGGTGCAAACGTTCAAATCCAGGTTCTTGGGGGCTTTCCTTTGCCTCCTGGTTTCTTAGGGCTGTGGCCAGAGCCAGAAAATCTGGTTCTCATTAGCTGTACTTTTGCTGTGAAATGAAGTGCTCTTTGAACCTATGGGAGCAGGAAAGCCATTTACACCCCTGAGAGGACAGGACGCCCGCTTTGCCAGCACATTCCTTTGGTTCTTTTTATCTCCTGGGTGGAGCTCTGGGAAGGCAGCTGCTGTTGCTGCCATCTTCCCAGTGCAGCCATGAGGGAAGGTGGTCTGCAGGGTGAGTAAGAAAGGATGGAGGGGATCATACTCCTCTCTCAAATGGCGTAGGAGAAACAAACTCCCAGTGGAGGTACCTGCCCTCTTCCTCTGTCCCCGTTCTCTTCTTGATACTTCCTTTGTCCTGGGTGGCTTCAATAGAACCCCAGAAATCATTCACCTGTCCATCCACCCAATCATCCATCCATCCATCCATCCATCCACCTACCACCCACCATCCAAGCATCCCAGTGGGAATTTGAGAGTCCAGAATTGGAACCAAGAGAGTCCTTTCAAAAGTCCTGTCTCCTTCTCCTTCATTTTACTGATGGAGAGACTGAAACCAAGAGAGTTAACTTGTTCCAGGTCACATGGCAAGTTCTTGGATTCATTCAACAAATATTTATTGGTCTTTTTCATGTGCCAGATCCCCACTCCCATTCCCACTGGAGGTAAACTATGGATACAACGGCAAAAAAAAAAAAAAAAAATGCACATGTCTTAGCCTTCCTGATTATTCTAGCAATGGGGGCAGATGGTAAATGATTGAACAAACACACACAATAATGTCAGATGATGGTAAATGCTCTAACAAAATCAACAGAGGTATCTATCTCTTTGAAAGGAATGGTTGGGGAGTAGGAAACACATTTAAACAAGGTAGTCAAGGAAGTCTCTCTGAGAAGGTAGAATTGGAGTTGAAATCTAGTGATAGCAAAGGGCTAGCCACAGAAATATGTGAGGGCACAGCATTAAAGGCAGAGGAATTGCTGATGCAAATGTCCTGAGATGGGAATAAGTTCTGCTGATTTGAGAAACAGAAAGAAGGACAGTGCAGCAGGAGCAAATGAACAAGAAGAGGAAGAGTGGTATAAGATGAAGCCAGACAGTTAAGTACTTCCCAAAGGGCCTAGAAATCATGTAAGAAGTTTAATTGCTAGCTATGTAAGCCATGAGGGAGTTCTAAGCATAGGGCTGACAGGAACTGTGTCGTGTTTTCAGAAAGATTCCTCTCTGGCTGTGTCAAGAAAGAGACAGGGGGCAAGGTGCACATGGGGAGGCTTGTTGGAGGCTACTGGGGTAGGCCAAGTACAAGATGGAGAGAGACCACCATCTTTCCCCTGGCTCATGGTGATGGCAGCACGATGGACAGGAGAGGACAGAGTCAGGAAACATTGGGGAAGAGAGTTGAAGAGTCAAAATAAGTTGCTGATGGACTGGGTATGGGCTATAAAAGAGGAAGAAGGCTGTAAGGTGTTAGTCTGAGCAGTCTGTGTAGATGGTTGTAGCACTTATCAAGATGGAGATCAGGAAGAGCAAGTTTCAAGAAGGAAATCAAGAGTTCTATTTGGGTAGATTAAATTGGAGATACCTCTTAGACAGAAGGCAGATGGGTAGACATCTGTAGTCAGTGGCCAAGGCTGGTCATACAGACACCCACACACAGATGCCTGCATGTGTGGGGGAAGATGCTTGGCCCTCAAAGGGCTGTAGACTCTGACTCAGGGCTGCTAAGAAGGCACTGCCCCTCTCCCACATCCAGGCCACGGAGGGGGCTTTGGAACTGCCAGGAAGTCAAATGGGCCTTCCTCCTGGAATCCCTCCCAAGTGAAAGCATCCCTACATGAGGGCGGGGGTGGAGGGAGGGGTTGGTAGAAACTTCTTTGGTTATAATAGCAATAGTAAAAGTCTCGGCTGGGAGACGGCTTATCTTGTTCTTGAGCTTTTTTTTTTTTTAAAGATTTTATTTATTTGACAGAGAGATCACAAGTAGGCAGAGAGGCAGGCAGAGAGGGAGGAGGAAGCAGGCTCCCTGCTGAGCAGAGAGCCCGATGTGGGGCTCCATCCCAGGACCCTGATATCATGACCTAAGCCGAAGGCAGAGGCTTAACCCACTGAGCCACCGAGTCGCCCCTGTTTTTGAGCTTTTTGATGAATAAACATCACTTCAAATTCCTCACAGACTTGGGAGATTAGCCTGGGGCTAATGTCCCAATTTTATTGATGAGGAAATTGAAGCTCCAAAGAATTCAGTGACACCTCCAAGGACACCTAGATTTGAGTCCTGGGTCCAGGGCTTGAACTTAAGCCCTCTGAGACTGATATGACTGGATTCTTCCCTGCTGTCTACCTCCAGAAAGGTCTTATTTTGAGAGATCTAGCAGAGTGGACTTTGGGCTAAACTGCCAGGGTTCAAATCCTGACTTGTCAACCCTACTTCTATTTCCTATGTGTGAAATGAGGACAATAAGAGTGCCAACTTAGGAGGGTTATTATGAGTGTGAAGAGAAACTGTATTTATAAAGTGCTTAGAACAACACAGAAAATTCTATAGAAGTGTTGGCTACTACTGTTAAAATTACCTTAATCTATACTAGACAGTCTCATTGATATACCTGGGAGTGCCTAGAACCTAGAGGGAGGACCCAAGCCCCTCATGTAACAGATAGGAGAACTGAGGACAAGAGAAGGGAAGAGAGCAGCCACCTAAGCAAATTGGGCCCATGAGCCTGGCTAGTGGAAAAACTCTCTTTTCTCTCTGAAAGTCACCACCCACCAGGCTCTTTTCTTTTTCTCCAGGAGACAGACTTCCAAGCTTTCTATACCCTTAATTCATGTGGAATTTCTGCTCTGGGCTTGGCTCCCAGGAGGAGCCCCTCCACCCCTTTATGAAAATAGAGTAGAGTCATTCGGCAAAACCTCAGCCTAATGCTTTTAAGGAACTGGCAGGTTGAAGTAGGAAACTGTTCTAAGTAGAAACCACAGAAACAGCACATGCTTGTGGTTGCTGGCTGTTGCCTGCATCCTTGCCCAAGGCCCACGGGATGGGGGAGCTATTGGCCATACCACGTGAAGGGGCCTCAGGGGCCTAGCCCTGGTGCTGCTGGCCATATGTGGCCATGTGACAGCAAATGCCACGTCTTGTGGGCATGATATTTTCAGGTCAAATCAAGGTGAGGTGGTGAGATAGGCTACCAATGTTAGAAACATGGAAGGCTAATTTTAGAGCAAACTCTTTTCTGTGCAAGCCCCTCATGTTGTATCTATTGAAACAGAGGCCCAGAGAGGGGGAGCAATTTTCCTAAGTCACCCAGCAAGGCATGGTGAAACAGGAAAAACGCCTATATCTTCTAGTACCTAATTCACTGTTCTTGAGCAATACTCATTCACATCTTCTGAGAAGAGTGAATGGGCCAACATTTGCCAAACACCCATTACGTGTATAGATCAGAACCCAGGTCCAGGGGTTTCATTCCACCGCAACAAATTTTTTTTGTTGTTGCTTTTGTGTATGATGCCAGTAGAAAAATGCCTTGGTTTCCCAGGAGTGGGGACACATTGCACAGACCTGTCCCTATTCTTTTGCCTGCCACTTTGACTGTCTGGCTTGTGCTGGGATGCCAACTGATGCCAAAAACAGAAACTATTTCTTATGAAACTCACCATAAAATTTAGGTTCCAATTCTACATCTAAAATCATGCTTACTTAGTGTGGTAGACAGAACAATGCCCCCACCTCCCCACCAAGATGTCCACATACGAATCCCTAGAACCTGTGAATACATTCTTATGTTCCCAAATTGACTTTGCAGGTTGATCAAGTTTAAAGATTTTGAGATGGAGGATAACTATGGATTATGGGCCCAATGCAATAAGGATCCTCATAATAGGGAGTAGGGGGATCAGAGTCAGAAGCAGACAGAAAGATGTCAGAAGCAGAGAGGTTGGAGTAATGTGATGAAGGGGTGATAAACCAAGGAATCCAGGCAGCCTCTAGTAGCTGGAAAAGATAAGGAAAGGGATCTTCCCTTAAAGTCTTCAGGGAGAAACCAGCCCTGCAGACTTATTTTAGAATTCTGGCTTCCCAAACTGCAGGACAATAAACTTTGTTGCCTTGAGCCACTAAATTGGTGGTAATTTGTTACAGCAGCCACAAGAAACTCATACGCATAGTCAACATTTGCCCTGCTCTGCTTTAATCTGACCTTGGCCATCTTAGCCCTGTGCTTTATTATGTGTGGTTTGGGTCTAATTTTAGCATAACCTCCCCAAAACAAGTGCTCCTGAGCATGACATAAAAGGCACTGCTTGAATTACAATTCAAAATCACAAAGAGTTACCATCACAAACTAGTCAGAATGGCTAAAATCAACAAGCCAGGAAATAACAAATGTTGGTGAGGATGTGGAGAATGGGGAACCCTCTTATACTATTGGTGGGAATTCAAGCTGGTTCAGCCACTCTGGAAAGCAGAATGGAGATTCCTCAAGAAGTTAAAAATGGAGCTACCCTATGACCCACTAGAGGCACGATTAGTTATTTACCCCAAAGATACAAATGTATCTTTGTATGGGGGGCACCTGCACCCCAATGTTTATAGCAGCAATGCCCACAACAGCCAAACTATGGGAAGAGCCCAGATGTCCAAAAGATGAATGAATAAAAAAGATGTGGTATATACACCTAATAGAACATTACTTAGCCACCAAAAAGGATGAAACCTTACCATTTACATCAATGTGGATGGAACTGAAGGGTATTATGCTAAGTGAAATAAGTCAATCAGAGAAAGACAATTATCATACGGTTTCACTCATATGTGAAATATAAGAAATAGCACAAGAAGATCATAGGGGAAAGGAGGGAACACTGAATGGGAAGATATCAGAGAGAGAGACAAACTATGAGAGACTCTTAACTCTAGGAAACAAACTGAGGGTTGCTGGAGGGGAGGTTGGTGGGGGGATGGGGTAACTGAATGACACATATTAAGGAGGGCATATGATGTGATGATGTGTTATATGAAACTGATGAATTGCTGAACTATACATCTGGAACTACTAATGTGCTATATGTTGGCTAATTGAATTTAAATAAAAAGGAAGAAGAAGAAAAAAGGACCAGCTTGGCTGGCTCCTCCCTGACACTCACCTCCTTTTCACCTCTCTCTTATCCCAGGAGTTGATCTTGGGGATAACAGGAATACATAGGGAAGCAATGTGAGCTTTTTTCTCCACCTTTCCTATGAGATACTCAATAAACTCCGATTTCTCACTAACAACCCCATGATTCTTTGGGGATATTCAGAGAAGGTCTGAATTCTGTATCCATGTTGACCTTAGTAACATGTGGCATTTGCTGTCATGGGACCATTTATGGCAGCCATGATAGCAGAATGTGTGACACAGGACTTGGAGGAAAGGTAGGTGACAACTGGGTTAGCAATACACAAGGCATTGTGGTTTGACTATTGTTAATACAGCTCACGTTTCCCTTCCCCACCTTATATGACTCTGTCAGTCTGTGTTTTCATATATGGGAGCTTATGTTTTGCAAGTTGGAGGGTGCTGGGAAGATGCCTTGTTTAGGAAAACAGAAGATCAAAAGGCATCTTGTCTTGTCTGGTCTCTGTCTTGCAGTCTTAAAGGAGAGGGGGGCATTAGAGGCAAAATCCAATGGAACCATTTTTTTTTTTTTTAAGTTCTGTTATACTTTTTTCTTTTTTTTAAAATTTATTTATTTTCAGAAAAACAGTATTCATTATTTTTTCACCACACCCAGTGCTCCATGCAATCCGTGCCCTCTATAATACCCACCACCTGGTACCCCGACCTTCCACTCCCCCACCAATGGAACCATTTAAGGGCAATTCTGTGACTCTGGTCACAGCAGAACTAGTCTCTAAAGTAGCTGTGGCTTCCATTCATACCATCCCACAATCTCTTCTTAATAAAGCACCAAGAAAACTCTTCTAAAAATACAAATCAGGTGGGGTTTCTTCCCTGCTTACTACCTTCCATGCTTCCATTAAACTTGGAAAGAAATCCAAGGTCCTTGTCATGGTCTGTCCTTGCCTACCTCTCCAGCTTCATTTCCTACCAGTTCTTATCTGACCCTGTGCTCAGGCCACACAAGTGCTCTCTGTAACCTGAGTTCACCAGCTCCTTCATACCTTGGGGCACTGGCTCCTGCTCCTCCCTTTCCCTAGAAAATTCTCTCCTCCAGATCTTGACATCTTGAGTACTTCACATAGTTTGGGTCTCAGCTCAAACATCACTTTCTCAGTGGCATCGTTCTTGAATGTATAGCTCAGTCTGGGTTCCCTACAACCAGACACTAAAAGAGACTTGGTATAGGTGGCTTATTTGTGAAGTGATCTCAGAAAGCACAAGTGAGGGAGTTGGGACAGTGCAACAGAGATGGGTGTGTTAGGATGTGTTACTCAGTTGGTTACATCTGCAGGAAACCTAGGATCAGTCCCACAGGGGACCTCCAAGATATCATACAGAACATGTCTCAGAATTGCCCCGCCAAGAGATGGAGAAGTTGGAGTATTCATCCACTGGCTATTGCCCTCCTTGGTTAAAGGTTAGCCTGGGGGGTAGTCAATCTCCGTGTTTGGCTGGAACACAATACTGTGGCACCAGAAAATGCTGTCAGAAGGAGAAATGGAGAGAGGCAAGTAGGATGATGTCTGTGCGCCTGGGAACTGACCACTGCAGTTGCCAGTCAAGTCAAAGGTGGGCCAAGGAGATGTGGAGTGGGGCGTCAATGGTGTCTTCTATACCATCCTATCCAGTGCTTCTCTACCCTGGCAATCTTATTCTCATTATATTTTCTTATTTCTAAAATTTCTTATTTATTAAGCTACCCATTTCTTAATTGTTTATTCTTCATATCCCCCAACTTGAATATCAGCTACACAAGAGCAGGGACGTATCAGTCTTATTCACTATTCTCTCTCCAGGCTTGAGAACAGTGCCTGGCACAAAATAGGCCATCAATAAATATTAGCTGAATAATGAATGAATGAATGAATGAATGAACAAATGAATGAGTAAATGAATGTGCTTCTTCCTGACAACAACATGGCCCCTATTTAGTTGGAAGCTGGTTCTAGACGACCATGTGGATGATGGACATAAACAAGTGGAAGGCAGGGATAGTGAGAGAGAAAAAGGTGACTGATACCTTTGGTTATTTTATGGGTAGACGTGAGGCATCTTTGGGGGACCATCTTTGGGGGACCTTCTAGAATAATTGGGGACTACACTGATGGGAACTTCCAGGTGTTTGTGAACTTCCAAGCCAGCAGTCATCATACTAATAACATTACCAAAGTTTGTATAAACACTTCCTCTTTCAATAAATTAAAGTAGGTTCAAGGTTACCCCTATAATGACATCATTATCACTGACTTGCAATCCAATTTACTTTCTTGAGTGGGAGAGAAGAGACTGAATTTACAGTATGCACTTGCTCACCAGGCATGCAAAGCATGATCCATTTTATCTGTGTGACAGAGTGGCAGTGTGCTGAATGCAATTGGAATTCCTTCCCTTCCATTCACTTGGTGGCCTTGCCAAACTACACCACTTATCTGAGCCTCAGTTTCTTCTTTCTTCATCTGCTTATGGAGAGTGAGAACAACTACGCAGTAAGGCTGTTGTGAAGATTTAATCAGTAGTGCTTAACAGCATGATCCTAAACGTAGGCAGCAGTCCCTAGATAATGATGCTTTCCAAACTACTACTAAAGATGATGATGTTGATGGTGATGGCAAAGGCTTCTATTGTTCAGGAAGGGAATGTGCTCAGGATCTCTACTATACCCTGTGCTTTTGGAACCACAACACATCAGCACCATAAGAGAACTTGGATGTTACTTAAATGTCCTTAGACAGTGACATTAAGACAAAGAATAGTCATTGTCATAGTGGCTGACATTTGCTGAAGGTGTATACCTCAAAAATGTTTCATCCCATTGGCCCAACTGAACCTACTATAAAGTGGCTGGAACAGGTTGTCTTAGTCTGGTTCTGTTGAATTAATTCCCATTACTCTGATGCTTCTAAGACACTCACTAAACAGCCATCTGAAAATGTTGTGGCTTTCCACGTGTTTTGGCTTTCAGAAAATGGCCTAGATATGAAGATTCCAGGATTTGCTTATTTCAGCAGACTTCATCATTGTGAATTAATAGGTTGGCATTCTGATTGCAGTTAGATTTTTACATATCTTTGTGGAAGACGAACTGATTACGTACTCAAGGGTATTCTGATCTACGTGTTAACTATATGGTTCTCATTTCACTTTTATACAATAATGTTGTAAGTTCAGTTAACATATATCCACCCCCGAATAGTGTTTTTGCTCAGGATTTGCTGATAAATTTGGGTTCTGGTGCCTCCTAACCCACAGAAATCGATGTAATAAATGGGTGTCATCTTAAACTGATAAATGAGTGGTAATTTGTTATTCAGTCTAGAAGACTAATATAAACCTCAAAGGCCTTCTCATCTTGCCTGTACCTACCCACCAGGCACATCTCTTGCCGTGGACCCTTTTACCATATTTCAGTTTCTTCAATGAACTTATCTCTGGTTGTACATGCAGTGTCTCTGACTAGAGTACCTCTCTCTCCTCTTCACCCGAAACAATCTCCCTCATCCTATTTGTCACCATAAACATCACTTTAGATGATGGTCTCTTCTGATCCCCTGTACAAGGTATGTCACCTGATGTGTGGTCCCTGAACCCTCTGCTATTCTCTTCATAGCATTCATCACAGTTATAATTACTTGTAAACCAGGTCTCTTCCTTGTTGGCCTTTGAGCTCTGTAATGGCAGGAATTACATGTGCTTTATCCACCTTGCGATCCTGAGTGCCTGCTGAGGCACATAGTAGGTGATCAATAAATATCTCTTCAGTAAAAGAATGAATGCAGCTCCATGAAGGGAAAGCATCTTGGAATAAGTCAGGAACACAGACTTCCTGTCTGAACTCTGCTGCCCCTAGTGGTGCAATTTGAGGTCTCTGGCCATTAATGCTACAGATGCCATTTTGGGGTTGGGATTCACATCTCTGTACCCACCTGTATTGGGACATCTTGAAAAAGTCATTTTTTCTTTCTGGAGGCTTCAGCTCCACAATCTATAAATCTAGGATTAAGCTGCCAGCCACAGTTTCTGGGGAAGTTGATAGAGGACAAGTGAGGTAATGCCCAGGAAGTTCTCAGCAAGATACAGCTTCATAAAAGCCTAGGGTGAGCTTTTAGATTCAGGACACAACCCAGGCTCTTGGCTTGGCCAGCAATGATGTAAAGACCAGTGGTGAGGTAACTGCCAAGGCTGGGAGGCGTCACCAGTGAATGCCATCGCACTCTGCTCCCTAGCCCTTCAGCTGAGCATCTGTCTTTATGTCTAAAGTAGGTACAGGATCAAGGCCAGGCTGGACTAGACGATGGAGGCTTGTGAGCTAAATTCCCCACAGTCAATGATAAAACTCTTTACAAGACTTCCAGATGTTTCTAAATATATTCCTGAGATACAAGTAACCAGAAGCAGCAGTAAGATGAAGAAGCCATATGGTGTGATACTTAGGACTGGAGGCTCTGAAGGCAGACCACCTATGTTTGAAAACCAGCTCCACCATTCAACTGGTTAATTAACAAACTTTCTGGGGTGCCTGGGTGGTTCAGTGGGTTAACCCTCTGCCTTCGGCTCAGATCATGATCTCAGGGTCCTGGGATCAAGGCCCGCATCGGGCTCTCTGCTTAGTGGGGAGCCTACTTCCCACCTCCCTGCCCTCTGCCTGCTTGTGACCTACTTGTGACTGCTCTCTCTCTGTAAAATAAATAAGTGAAATCTTAAAAAAAAAATTAACAAACTTTCTGGGCCTCAGTTTTTCCTGCGTAAAATGGGAACCAATTATGATGCCCTTATGCAATGTTCTGAGGAGATTGCTATAAAAAATCCACATGAAGAGCTTAACACAGTGCTGGCACAGAGAAAGTGCTTAATACACGGTACCTACTATTATTATTGCTGTTGTTTTGCTTTAATCAAATCCCTGTAGAGCTGCAAGTTCTTTCACTTGCTTAATACCAATGACAAGCTTCTGTTCGGGAAGTACTTCTAAGCATAGATCTTATTCTCTCATTGGACAATAGGGCAGGGACCCAATCCAAAACCAGCTTATGTCTCTTGTTCAAAGCTTCATCCCCAGCACCTACGACAGTGCCTGGCACACTACAGGCTTCCAACAACCACTTTTTGAACCAATGTGTCTAGTGAGATCTATATAGGAACTCTCAGGCAGAGGTTGTTACTGGTACCATTTTGCCAATAAGGAAACAGAGTGATCTGTACCCAACCACCAACATTGTGAAGTCAGATTCCAACCTTCCTGATTCCAAACTTGACCCTCTTTCCACTACCTTCTACTTCCTAGTGACTCCTCACATTCACTTAGCTCAGCATGATGATACAGGTAGCTGAGTAGAGTGGTAAGAACATGGGCTCTGGGGCCAAAGGCTGGTTTGAATCCCAGCTCTACTTCCCAGTTCTGTGACCACAGATGAGTTACTCAATCTCTCTGTACCTCTTTTTTTTTTTTTTGTACCTCATCATCTTATCAGTAAAGTGGGGGTTAACAGTGCCTACATATCACGTGGGGGTAGATCTCATTGCCCAATTTACAGATTACAATTACACAGGTAGGCTTACTCACCCATATTTATGATAAAGAAGCACCTATCTTTATGATAAAGATCCTAGGTTTCTTGAAGGTGGGGACCATGTGCATTTATCTCACCAAACCCTGCCTAGAGCCTATAAATGGGAACTATATTTATTGAGCACCTGCTAGGTGTCAGGTAAAGCTCTAGGGACTTTACATATGCTGTTTCATTGAATCTGGACATCACCTCTATGAAGCCATTCCGTAAGTCTTATGTTACACATTGATAAAACCAAAACAAAATGAAACAAAATCCTGAGGTTCTGAGGTTAAGAAAATTATCCAAGTCTTCATGGCTGGTAAGTGATTCAGACTCAGGGCAGTTAAATTTCAGAGGCTATACCTTCTTCTTACATCACAATGCTTTTAAATGGAACCAATCCCTTTACATGGTCACAGAAAATAGGGGGTAAGATCGGTGGAAGGAAGTGGTCCCCAGATTTCCAGCTCTTTGGAAGGCCAAATCAAAGGCCACTGAAGGGAGCTTGATTGATGGTGGCCACAGCAGCCAGCGCATCAAGAGAACTTTATCTCGCCTGACCAGGATATGTCAAGGGGTGGGGCGGAAAGAGGGCAGCCATATTACACAATTATGATGACGCACAGACCTTTCTTGGGCCTAAAAGACTTCTCAAGTCCCGAGGGGAATAGCATGAATACTTCATTGTACCCATGGAGGAGGAACTAACAAAGACTTCTTATCTTCCAGCTTTTTATGCCAGGATCAGAATTATCTCTGACATTCTGGGCTGTCATGAGTTCTCCTTTGGCTGTCTGGGTCTAGGAGAGCTGTTCCTTGTAGATGGCTCTTGGTTGCTATCCAATGTTTAACATGGCCAGTGCCTACTGGAGCTCCAACTTTGCCATATCTGTGGTCTGCTTGAAGGCAACCAGCTTTATATTCTTCATCTCTGTGTCTCATTGTCTGGCACAAATTTGGTGTAGATTTCAAACTCACAGATTGTTGGACCAAAGCCCAAGAATTTGGCCAAATACAAAGGCACAAAGCCCATGGCATGTTCTTGAAGTCTTCAACCTGGGGACCTCATATTGGCATAGCCAGGTTGCTGGACAATAAGAGCTGCGGGTTAGTTTTAAGAGAGTGACTAATGGCTTTCCTGAGGATACTTTGGATATGGAGGAACACTATAGGATCACAAGGCCAAGCCTAGTCAAAACCTGGTTGAAAGAACAGAGATGTACAGTGTGAAACCCAAGAACTGAAAATTAGTCTAAAAGGCCAGAAGCCAAGATTGAGCTAAGTAGAGCCAGCACTCTAGAGGAGATATCATCTGAGTGAGAAAAGGTCCAAAAATAAATGTAAATTGTCTAGGGCTATTGCTGCCATGGTCTGTGGGTGTACATAGAGTAGATGAATCTAATGCCTTAAAGGGCCTGAGCCAGGCACAGATGTAATCTCTTGTCTCATGTCTGAATGTCAACAGCTTGGAGGCATCTTTTCACATAGGAGCAATCTGAAAAATCCCTGAGCCTAGTTTATGCCAGTGAATGGTATATAGTGGATATATGTATATAAGATATATTTTGGGGAGTGTTCTTAGTCTATGGATCAACACTCTCCCCTCCCACCATCTTAACTGCCCATTTTTATCTCCAGTGGTAGGGAATGGGTGGGGAGAGAAGATAGATACCTGTTGCTTTGTATAGTATATTCCCAGCTATCCCAGCCTTCATATATATGACCAGGGGCAGGCACTGACCCAAGCCTAACAAAATCAAAACCTAAGGCTCTTGGAATTGGTGGAAAGAGATAGAAGGAGATTGCCGGCAATTATTCTGTGAGGCTGGCCATGCAAGGGCAGCCATTCTTCAAGGATCTGAAGAGTGGATGAATCCTATCTTCAATGTAGGAAAAGGATAAGGCAGATGCACAGAGCAGGGCTGAAACTAGAGGTGATAGTATTTCCTGGTTCCAGACCATTTCTGGACTTATTGATGCCTTTGGGTGCCATGAGATATTCCCTATAGGTCTCAGGTTAAATCTCTGTTTGAGCATGCTTCCTAACATTGGTTTCTGCTACTTCTTATCCTAGGGTCCCACCTAATACTCCATGCAACCTCTCCATGGCTTTAACTCTCAAAGTTGACTCTCAGGGTAAATATGGTCTTTAGTATCCATCCCACTTTCTTTCTAATGTGTCTGCCTGTTATGAAAGAATCAGGAAAAGCTAAAACTACATCCCTAGACCTCTTTAGAGCTAGAGCTTAAATGTGGTTTGGGTCTTCCTGATTATATGCATCTGTACAAGATTTGGGAGGCAGAAGAGGGGAAAGGCCACATTCCTGCGGTCTTTGCTCTGCCATTGATTTCTTCTGTGGAATTGTACACAGAGAAGTCTGATTCTGGTAACTCATTTTATGTATGTTGAGGGGCAGGACACCAAGGCATCTGCTTTCTGCAGACTTTGCTATCAGATGAACTGGGTTCAAATCCCAAATGTGCCCCTTACAGCTGTGAGGCCTTGAGCAAGCTACTTAACTTCTCTGTGCCTTGACCCAAAACCCAACTCAATTTCCTAATCAGCAAAATGAGGATAATGATTGTATCTATGTCACATAACTGTTATATAAGTTAGGTGAGATGAAGAACATAAAGTTCTTTAGGAAATGCCTGGCACATAGTAAATCCTCAATTAATGCTAGCTGTTATTACTATTATTACAATTAGCAGTTCAAGCCCATAATGTCACAGCAGGAAGGAAAAGAATTTGTGTAGTACAGGCTCAAACATTCCTATCCCCTTTCCAGCTTCCCTCTATATCTAGCCCTGGAATTGGTGGCTCTGGAAGTTCTGATTAGCTAAAGGGAGCTCTGTCTTGTTCTTGACAGTTATTAATGATCAGAAAAAGAAGGTCAGACCCTGAAGTGTCACCATCAGCTGACTCCCTTGCCACCTCCCACATTGGCTCATGAATCATAGTCAGTAGACTGTAGCAGCCAGAAGGGTCACTGGGTCCCCCAGCCCAGTGGTGAGTTGGGCACTGCCAACATTTTCATCCCCATTATGAGCTAATAACTGGGGCTCCCACTCAAGTCTAAGGCCTTATACCCCTCCAGCCTGCATCCTTATCATGGTTTGCTGAAATAGCAGAGTAGTAGCTGGCTGGCTTGAGGGCAAAAAATAGGACCAGAATGTGCAGAGAGGGGGCAGATACCTAGATGAAGGGAAGACAGAAAAAGGACTCCTGTTCTGCAAGTCCTATTTGGTGGGTGGAGCAGGGGCCATACCTGTCAGGCTCTCTTAGAAGTGGACTTAGAACTTAGAGGTTAGAAAATTTTTTTTGTTACTTTAATTTTTAAATCTACTCTGCCAAAGTGTAATTTATATTCAATAAAAGCATTGGTTTTAAGTAATCAGGTCCCCGAGTGTTGACACATGGATACCCCCATGTAACTATTCTCACAGTCAAGATATAGAACATTTCCATTACTCTTGGGGCACCTGGGTAGCTCAGTTGGTTGTGCATCTAACTTGATTTAGGCTCAGGTCATGATCTCAGGGTTGTGAGATTAAGCCATATGTCAGACTCCATGCTGGAGCCTGCTTAAGTTCCTCTCTCTGCCCCTCCCTCCCTCTCTCTAATAAAATAAATAAACAAATAAATAAAATAGAACATTTCCATTACCCTCAAATTCCATTGTGCTCCTTTCACAATGCAGCCCCCTATTAGTCAGGGTTCTCCAGAGAAACAGAACCAATAGGATATATACAGATAGACATAAGAAAAGGTTCATTGTAGGAACTGGATCATGCAGTTATGGAGGCAAGAACTCTTATACACTTCCATCTGCAAGCTGGATGCGTAGGACAGTCAGTGGTGTTATTTACCCCAAGTCCAAAGGCCTGAGAGCATGGGGAGCTGATGGTTTGGGAGTCTCAATCTGAGTCTGGAAGTCCCAGAACCAAGAGTGGTAAAGAAGGAGGGCAGGAGAAGATGGATGTCCCAGCTCAAGAAAGAGAACAAATTCATCCTTTCTCTGTCTTTTTGTGCTATCTTCTCTACTCAGTCTACTGATTCAAATGTTAATCTCTTCTAGAAAGATCCTCCCAGACACACACCCTGAAAGAGTGTTTTACCAGCTATCTGGGCATCCTTTGGCCCATCTGAGTTGACATGTAACATTAGACATAGACCCCATACTCCAGGCCTTAAGCACTTAGCTGGTTTATCTGCCACTATGGATTAGTTTTGTCTTTTCTAGAGTTTCATAAAAATAGAATTAGTTTGTACTTTTGCATCTTCTTTTGCTCAGCATAGCTTTTGAAACTCATTTATACAGTTGCTTCCTACCTAGTTCACTCTCTTTTGTTACTGAGTAGTATTCTGTAGTATAGAATACCTACTCCTTCATTTTAATAATATTTCTCAACAATATTGGACATATGTGAAACATAGTCCTAATGATTTGTACAAATTTCCTCCCCAAGTCACCACAACAATATTATAAGGTAAGTATTTGTATTATGCTCTTTTCATGGGCAGGAAATCTGATGCTCAAGAGAGATAACATAATTGTCCCCAAATATACAGTGTGTACAAGTTAGAACAAATATCTGAACAAGGTCTGATTCTAGAATCTGTGTCCTAAGAATCATGCTCTGTCTCCCATTTTACAGACAGAGAAAGAGGCAGGATGGAAGCAGTTTGATTAGGATAACACTGCAAGTCAGAAGCAGAATATTTAATATTTGAGGAATCCAAGGACCTAGATTTCTAGCATATCATGTAGCCTCCTTTGAAGGAGGCTCAAAAACCCAGGTGGCCCCTTTCTTACTGGCTTAAAACCTGTGCAGGATTACCAGATGAGGACCAGGCAACGTACTAGGCCCTGGTCACATCATTAAGCAAGCAGGAACATATCTCTGAAAATAAGTCAATGGATCAAAAAAAAAAAAAAAACCAGCTATAGAAGCATAGAAAGAGAATTGCAAACAGTGTGGGGCTTTTGTGTACACTAAATCTGATAGGTGAGGGGGATTCAATGATGTCATAGAACCAAAAGCCAGAGTTCCAGACCCAACTAATATGTTTATAGAACAGCCATAATACATCAGCCTATACAGTATATAGGTCCTATATACTGTCCTATTCATCATCCAAAACAACCTCATGAATTAGGTACTCTTAGTATTTTCCATTCTGCTAAAGAGGAAACTAAAGATTAGTGGGGCTAAGTAATATGACTGAGTAAATTCCTCTGAATCTTTGCTATGGATGGCCTCACTGTTCCCAAATTCTTTTTGAAATGAGGTGAGAAAGCAAACCTATTCCCACCCACCTAAATAATATGGCAGAGATGGTATTAATTATCAAATTATCAAATATCCCATCCTTCCCTAAAATCAGGCTTGGGCGTTTTGACCAGTTCTGGCCAACGGACTATGAGCAAAGGGATTAGGGTATCACTTCCTGGTGGAGTCAGTTAAGAGCTGATGTACCTCCTCCATCTTACCCTTCTTTCCTGTTGTGGTGACTGTGGAGGCCACCTCTTCCAGATGGTGTAGCTACCAGATGGGGTGAACTGCTTGACCCACATCAGATATCACACGAGGAAGAAATTAGTCTTTATTGTGGTAAACCACTGAAATGTCAAGGGTTTGCCTGTTGTAGCATTTGAACATTAATTATCCTGACTAATACAGTAATGATAACCACAACTACTGACATTTATTTAATGTTTACTCTGTTCCAGGCACTGTGCGCTAAGCACTCTACATCTGACAATTCCTCAAATTTCTTACCTTTCTAGCTTACCTACAGACATAAGAGATATGTGGGCTACAGTGAGCTCTGGATTTGTTAAGGACATACAAGAAATAAGACTTTCCCTTGGAAGCAGAATTCTCAGGCCTAAGCTAAATTCCTTTACCAAAGATAATACAAACATTTGAAAGAGCCTGGAAAAAAATGCCTGCTCTCATGAGTGTGGACATTATGTCACTAAGAAGAATCCACACTTCCTTCATCCAGGAGCAAGAAACATAGGGCTCAAATGGGAAACAGAAATTGAAAGGTCTTTAAATGTACTGGATGGGGAAGAAAAGAGCCCCATAGGAGACTTCCTCTCCCCTTCCCATTGGTAAATTCAGTGTGTCAAGATGAAGCTCTTGCTACATGATGATGAATATGATGAAAGTTCTTTCTGAAATCTGATTCCCTATAAAAATGAATCCCATTAGGTTATTCTGAATAGCTTGCTCTCAATTGCCCTCAGGATTAATCATGACATCCAGAACCCCCAATTTAAGATTATAGGTAGGGTTAGGCTTTGGAAGAGGAGACATGCAAGCTAGTATTAGTAGTAAATGAATAAGAGTTTGTCAGCCAGTGAAGCAAAGACAGAGTGTTCCATGAAGAAGAGCAGGTAAGGCATGGGGTAGTGGGCGGGGGGTGCTTGGCATATTTAGAGACTGTCGGAGAGCTCAGTGTGGCTGGAATATGAGGTACGATAGAGTAAGGATGGAGTCTTGGGGGGCAACTGCACTGTGGGGGAGGCTGAAACTGGGCCAGTGTAGCCTGTAACCTTGAAGGTGAGTGGGTTTAATTCTGGGGTCAGTGAGGAGCCTTGTCACTTGCAGATTGAAGCCCAACCTTCCAAACTTTCTCAGGTAGTAATGGTGATAGTTTCATTCCCATTTGCTCATTCTTTTTCCTTATTCTTTCATTACTTCTGAATTTTGTCAGGAAAGAAGTGTGTTACTTTTTGTATCCCTTCAGAGACCCCAACAATAGGTACTACTTCCAACTCTCTATCACAGACCAAGAAACCAAGGCTCAGAGCATTGAAGTCCCTTGAATCTGGTTATAGCCAGGACTCCTAGGCACCTAGTACACACAGGTATGGCTGAACTGGCTGTTAAATTATTCAGATGTTTCTGTAGTGGTTGTTAGTTAGCTACCACTCTGACCACCTCCTTTCCACTCCCACCTCATGGTCCAAACACTAAAGGGAAACACCAGGCACAGCAGAGCTTGCTAACTTTTCTATAAAGCTATAGTTGACTAGTCAATTCCTGGGCCATGGCAGTTGTTAAATATTTTGAGCATCATCCCTGGTTACATGGCTGGTGGATGTCAAAGTTAGAGATTAAACCCATGTCCAGCTGGTTCTAATGCCTGCAAGCTTTCACACTATGAGCCACTTCATACACAGAGCATGTGGGGACAATCCTACGCCCTGTTGCACATGCCAGGCCACCATAGGGCCTAGGGTTCAGCTCTGGAAGGCATACATTGGGAGAGAAATGAAAGACCTGGAATTTGTCCAGGAGAGAGTGAGAGGGCTGAAGTGGGACATGAAACCACACCATATAAAGAAAGGCTAGCAGAACTGGGGAGATCAGCTGAGGGGAGAGAAAATTTCCAGGGACCTGGAGGACTGTCTTCATATATTTGAAGGGCAGCTGGTTCAAAGAAGGATGGGATTTGCAGCAATGGCTGGAATTACCAGCCAATCCAGTCCTTATGTGTTCACTGGGTAAACAGTTTCCAGGTACCTATTCTTTGCTGGTGTTAAATTAGGTTGGAGGGAAGGTACAATGTGGAAAATAATTAAGAGGTTGCAACTAGTGGGGGAGTCAGATATGTAAACAGAGGTGGTGGAGAAATTCGGAGAATGGAGTCCTGAAACCCTGACGCCCTTTGCGGAGCTGGCAAGGGTCTTGGAAGAGATGGGTTTTGATAAGAGTCAGAGAATGTATAAGAAGTTGTCAGTCAGAGGGAATAGCATACGCAGAGTAATGGGACTGGAAAACAGTGCAACATTTACAAATGATACCTGGATTTTGACTGCAATCTAAGGCTTGTGGGAGAGGGGTGCAACTGGAGAAAATATGAAGGGGTCTTAGGAATTTGGACACAGTCGCAACGGCAACGAGGGAAAAGCAGGATGTGACAAATTCTTGTCATTGAAAGCACTCGAGAACTGATGGTTGGGGGGCTTTGAAGGGAGGTTAGCATACAGAACCCAGTAACCAAAGTGGTCAGATGAGATGACCTTGATAATCCACAGCAACCTTCGGCTTTTCTGAGAAGATAACAGTCTTGTGGAGAGGCAGCAAAGGATGGAAGGAGAAGGTTTGGGACCCACTCGGGTGGGTGCTGTAAATAAAGGTTCCCATTTAGGCTTCAGCTAATTTATTTCCAGGTGGTTAAGAACAAAGGAGATTCTGGCTCTCTATTCTGGGCATCAAGGATAGGTTTCAAATATCTTTCACCAAAACACGGGGGAGGAGGGGTGTGGAGAAGAGATGACAATGATGGGCTGGAACACACATGAGAACAGTTCTTAGCATCTTATATTGGTCAACTCATTCAGCCTCCACACTGAAATTGTACCTACTTTACACATGAGGAAACTGAGGCAGGGGGAGGTTATGCAACTTGCAGAAAGTATCAGAGCTTGGATTCAAACCCAAGGACTCTAATTCTAGAGCTCAGTTCTTAACCATCATACCAGTAGAGCTGTAACCTTCCCTTGTGGGACAGACTTCTATTTTTTTATTATTAAAGAGATTTCTCAGCATTAGTACAGACCTTTATTTGCCAACAGATAAATTAGGAGGAGACATTATTCACTTTATGGGTGGATTTCTCCCAGGATCCCTTTATGGAACATCTCCCCCAAGGTCTGCTATTGACTAGATTATAGCAGTGTCCCTATCCAACGGGCTCCAGAATCTTCCTTGATAAGTAAGATAAAGCAAATATGAAGTTAGTTTTTTAACCTATATAATTATCTTGCTAGTTTAAAACTTCCCATCTTACCAGACAGAAATTAAATCTCCAGGCGATTTGCCATATATCCCACAATGGTTCCCAGGCCTCTGCTTAGGCTCTCATAGGGTCTTAAAGAAGTTTCCAGAAAAGCCATGCACAGAAGGGCAGAAGACCTGACTCAAGTCAAACTGCCTGGCTAGCTCAGCATTGAAGGCAAAGGAAGGTCAGAAGGACTGAGAAGGGATGTGATAATCGTCACCATGGAAGCTGTTGTTTGAATGCTACTCCTGAGCCAAGCAGAGACGTGTTCTATGAGGGCACAGAGACTCAGAGAAGAAAGGCAAGCCAACCACGGTCACCCAGTAAGGAAGCAGGTGAGCTGTGACTCGAGTATAACTCTATCTGAGTCCAAAGGCCATTGCACCTCCTTGGGCTGGTTTTCTCATCTGCAAAATGAGCAGTCTACATTATTGACAACTTTCCTGGAATGCATGGTGTTCTTAAAGATATTCCATCTACTCATGACATTAATTGGAACACTAATCACAAAAACAGCTAACAGTGAAAAGTTACAAGTTCCCTGGAAGTGCATTTAATCCTCACAAGGACTCTGTGAAGTATGATAACTTCCATTTATAGAGGAGGAATCAGAGACATTAAATAACTTAACCCAAAGTAACATAGCTATTTGTCTATTAAATAATAATGAATAACTGCAAGTCAATAGAATGCTCTAGGTTAATCAAAGACCTCTACAATTATCCATCAGTGGATCAACATGAGATAATCAGTATTTTTAATAATGCTAGCTATTTCCATAATCCCCTGCATGAGTATAATAGAATGACTCCCATGTGGCTTTGGGAAACAGGAAATTACTGATGGATTCCTATGGTACTGGTCGAGGGTGTGGTGAGGCTGGGGCCCATGCTGGAAGTTACAGTGGTCTAATGCTTAATACTCCATCTCTGATTCTGAATAATCTCATCAGCACGACAGAACTTAATGAATAAATCTTTTGCTGGCCCTGTGGATAATCCCGAGCTATCCTGGTGCCCCAAGTCAGGCAGTAATCTGGATCCCCTTCTAACATGGAGCAGTGTACCCAGGGAAGAAAGGTTGAAGGCAGAAGAGAGGAAGGGAGAATTAGGGGAAGAAAAGGACAGAGGAGAGAGGCTGATGTCTGAGTCAGCTATTGATGCTGGCTGGGCCAACGTGTTTGGGAAGATGTAAATCTCATGGGTTCCATGAATTTTGCCAAAGGGCTTATATGTTTTAAAATGGGAACTGCAGAGATAAACCACTTTCTCACCTCAGGCAAAGAGAGGGCTGTCAGCATCTCTGGGTCTCGGGTGACATGAGTCTTCTGCTACCCCTCATCATGGCTTCCAAGGAGCACAGGGGAACTTGAAGGCTCACCTGGGCTGTCAACATTTTCCACCCCTTCCCTGTTCCTTCCCTCTAGGAGACTGAGCAACCTGATGCACCCTGTGTTGGGGGGACAGTGAGTTGGTCTTCCAGGGGTCCAAACCTTCCTTTTGGGGCCTTTTCTCCTGGGTGGCATCCAGAGTCAGCAGGTATCATGAAAAACCCAGCTCTGAGGTCAGACATACCCAGTTTGGAGTCCTTACTCACTAACTAGGACTTTGAATTGTGTGATCTTGAGCAAGTGAACTTCTCAGAGAGAATTGGATATACTTTGCCAGTTTGGTAAAAGGGATTACTAATGAGCTCGCCCATTTGCACTAACTCCTTGTGAGTGAGGCCCTCCTTGCACTCACTCTCTCTCCTCTGTGCAAGGCTGCTGTCAGAGAGTGGCTTGTACATTACCTACCCTCAGAAGTTAGGGGACAACAAAGCCCAGATACTACCTCCTCTCATTTTATTTTTATTTTTATTTTTTTAAAGATTTTATTTATTTATTTGACAGAGAGAGATGACACGCAGGCAGAGAGGCAGGCAGAGAGAGAGGAGGAAGCAGGCTCCCTGCTGAGCAGAGAGCCCGATGCGGGGCTCGATCCCAGGACCCTGGGATCATGACCTGAGCCGAAGGCAGTGGCTTAACCCACTGAGCCACCCAGGCGCCCCTCCTCTCATTTTAATAGGGAACTAGCAACTCTGTGAAAAGTTAAAGAAAGCTACATTATGACCCAGCAATTGCCCTACTGAGTATTTACCCTAAAGATACAGATGTAGTGAAAGGAAGGGACACATGCATCCCAGTGTCCACAGGAGCAATAAACAGCAATAATTAGGCAAACTGTGAAAGTAACAGAGACATCCTTTAACAGATGAATGGATAAAGAAGACATGGTTCATATATACAGTGGAATATTACTCAGTCACCAGAAAGGATGAATACCTACTATTTGCATTGACATGGATGGAACTGGAGGGGATTATGCTAAGTGAAATAAGTCAGGCAGAGAAAGATAATTATCATATGGTTTCACTCATATGTGGAACATAAAGAATAACATGGAGGACCCCAGGGAAAGGGAGGGAAAACTGAATGGGAAGAAATCAGAAAGGGAGAAAAACCATGACTGACTCTTGACTCTGGGAAACAATCTGAGGGTTTCAGAGGTGAGGGAGTTCAGTGGATGGGTTAGCCTAGTGATGACTATTAAGGGCACGTGTTGTAATGTGTAATGGGTGTTATACACAAGTAAAGAATCATGGAACACTATATCAAAAAACTAATGAGGTACTGCATGGTGACAAACATAACATGATTAAAAAAAAAAGAAGAAGAAGTTTAAGTATATCTCCTTCTCTCCTCAGGATCTCATCATTCCCTTCTAAATGTGGAAATGGGTACCAGACCTAGCTGCCTCCTGAAATTGTTCTGAGTTTGAGAGTATAAGCATTCCCAGCAGCCCCCAACCAGGCTAAACAGAAATCGAAAAGCCACCATGGAAAACCATTGACCTATGACATCTGCCCCATTCCCTCCACCTCTATTTACTGAATGCCTAGCACTTGATACACGGGACTGTGCTAGGTGCTGGGGGAGCTAAAATGCCATGCAGTAACAGCTTCAGGTCAGATCCCTGATTCATGGAGGGCTTGCTGTGTGCCCACTGTGTTAAGCTCTTCATCTATTCACTCTTCAGAATCCAATCCGGCTGTCATGATGCCTGTTTTGTAGGTTACATCATTGCCCAGGCACGTAACTAGTCAGTAAAGAAGGTCTGATCTGAAAGTCCATGCTTTCTGCACTAGTCTGTGGGGGGTGCCTCCCTGTCAGCGCTGTCAACAAGAAGTGACGGCTCCCCGTGTTGGGAGGACACAGTCTGAGGATGAACAACAGCAATGGGAATAGCAGTAATGATGGTGATGGGCTGGCTACTGCCCAGGCTGCAGTGAGGAGGTCTGAAGAAGGACTAACGGTCATATAGGTCAATAGAGAGCTGGAGAGAGCAGAGAGCAGGAGTGCAGTGGGACTTGGGCTTGTCCAGGAAAACTTCCTGGAAGGTGGAGGAAGGGACCAGTGTGCACCGGGTACCCAGCACCTGCCACACTCTGCACTAGCTATTTTATTTTATTTTATTTTAAAGATTTTATTTATTTATTTGAGAGAGAGAAACAGAGAAAGATTGAGAGAACGAGTGAGAAGAGAAGCCAAGGGAGCCGCAGACACCATGTGGAGCAGGGAGCCTGACACAGGACTGGATCCCAGGACCCTGGGATCATGACCTGAGATGAAGGCAGACGCTTAACTGACTGCGTCACCCAGGTGCCCTGCACTAGGTATTTTAGAGAAGTGACTGCTATAGCCACTATAGGAGGGAAGAGGGACAAGGGAGGATCCAGGATTAGAACTGGCTGGCAGGGATGAGAGGCACCTTGTATTCTATTCTTCCTCTAAACTCTGAGCTCCCAGTGGCCAGATGGACTGCAGTTTGCTTTTTACTAATATTGACTTCCATTCCCCTTGCTTAGGCCGGCTGTGAAGACACTGCCTTTTCCTGCAAAAGGCTGCCCATTTGTAGAGGTGGGACTCCACCCTTCCTCAAACCAGAAGTTGGGGGAGGGGACCGGAAGGGGGCTGTTGAGGACTGATGCCTCCTGTTTGTCTCTTCTCCAGAGCTCTTCTTTCCTTTCTTGTCAGGAGAATGTGCAGCCTTGGGCAGGGGCTTTGTCAGATTTTTTGGCAGCTTCCCCTCGCACTGGCTCAGGAGCTAAAGGCTGGGAACCCAGAGAGGTCTGCAAAAGGCAGCCACTTTTCAGCCCTGGGCTAGTCAGAGTAAAGCTATGTGGTGTGTCCGAGTACCTGGAAAGCTTTCCTGTGGAGGGGAAGGTACAGGGAGGAGATGAAAGACAGACATACACACATACATCAGAGAAGGAGAGACAGAGATAGAGCAGAGAGAGATGGGGGGAAAAAAGACAGAAAGAGAGACACACGGAGAGAAAGAGATAGAGAAGGGATGGATAGAGGATAGAGAAAAAAAAAGAGTAGAGGATGAGACAGAGAGGGATAGAGAAAGGTCAGAGAGGTGGGAAAAGACACAGAAGGGAAGGAGGAGAGAATAGGAGAAAAAAGAGAGAGAGGGGGAAGTATTAGAGAGAGAGAGACTGAGACACACACACACACACACACACAGGGACAGTGAGCTATGGAGAAGGGGACAAGAACAACAGGCAGGACCAAAAGGCAGAAAGAACAGAACCCATCCAGAAATCACACTCAGCCACATGCCAACCAGTAATTTATGCCTCCTAGAAGGTAATGTTAGAAAAGAATAAAAAAGGAGAAAAGAGGACAGTGCAAGGAAATAGTTACAAACTTCTTAGTAATAAAATAGACCTAGCAATTTGAAGTCAAATAATGTGATTGATTAAGGGTTCCCTGACTTCTCAAGTCAATTTCCCAGTCCCACAATCACATCTTAGGGATTTTTGTCCAGCCTCATTTTCCTTATCTGTAAAAAATGTTCAATGATAGTGGCTACAGCTGGAGGACTCAGAGGCATATGATAGGCTATATAAGCTATAAAGTGCTGAGCGAGGATAATGGGCAGAAGAAAAAAGAGCTCTAAGAATCCCCCTCTGGATTTATTTTTAAGACCAATTAGTATCCTTTTCCAGGGAGCTGGTCTGATTGTAAATGGAAGCTCAAGAAGAGATACTGATGGTCACATAAAAGCTGCCCAATGTGTCCTAAAACCTGAGAAAGCTGGGTGGGTGACCTGAGAAAGCCACATCAGCTCTCTGCACCTCTTTTATAATGACAGCTGAACGAAATATTTTAAAGCCTCCTTTAGCGTACAGTGTTGACGCATCTGTGACCACCAAGGTGAGGAGGTGCTAGTGTGGTGAAGGTTTCACTCATGACTGAGTGGAGGTCTGGCTCCTGTCACTTGCCTCCCTCCTCCAGGAAGCCTTCTCTGGTTTTCCCACATCATGTACAGTCCCTTCCTCTGGGCTCCTGGTCACAGAGTTACCCTATTCTATAGTCTGTGGTGTGACTATTTCCCCACCAGACTATGAGCTTCTGAAGGCACAGGCCATCCTGCTCAGTCCCTGGATCCTCAGTGCCCAGAGCCTGGCACAGAGCAGACACTCAATGGATGTTTGTGGATATGAATGAGACTCAAATGCCAGCCCACATTCCTTCCCATTAGGCCAGACATTTTCAAGGAGGAAGGGCTGGGGCCAGGCTTAGCTGCCGGAGGCTTTGGAAGCAACCTTTGGACAATTTGTGCTGTGCTCTGAATCCTTTCTGGGAGCCAACCGAAATTCCAGGGCAGCTGAGAGCCAAAAAGGGTGGGAGGTAGACTTGCTGGCTGGGGAAAGCCTGGGTGGGGTGGGGGACAAAGAAGAAAAACCATCTTAACACAGTAACTAACATTTCTCCAGCATTTTACACTTCACATAATATTTCCACATCTACTATTTTGTTTAAACCTCATGGGAATCCTATGGCTAAGGAGTGCAGGTTCTAATATCACCAATTCTCTTTTCCAGCTGAGTAGAAAAGGCTGAGAGGGGAGGTGGCCACAGAGTCAGATCTAAAGTTGGATCTTTGGACTCTGGATCCAGTGTAAGATCAACATAAAGGTGGGAGATGATATCTGAGAGAGCTCTCGATTGTTTTCCTGTTCACTTGGCTTAATGAATTGTTCAGTTTTTCTTAACCCCTGAGTACTAAGAAGTGCTTGTAAGTGGAACTATTACTGATTAAACATTGCTAAAGTGCTTTGTTGGAAGCATGTTATCAACATTATCTCATTTAATCTGATCTGTAACCCTATGAGATAGGTTCTACTATTAACCTCATTCTACAGATGAGGAAAGTGTTGCTAAGAAGGAATGAGGAAACAAATGAAGATCATACAGCCAGTGAGTAGCCTAAATTTGAACCCAAGAACTCAGATTCTAGAGCTTGAGCTCTTAATCACCTACTATACTGCTAAGATTTAATCCTTGGCACCTAAGCAGGAATCGTGCAGTAAGTAGCCCCAAGAGCCCGGGAGCCACTGTTAGAGGAGAGGCATGCTGCTGGCCCTGTTTCCCCAGACATGGAGATTGACCTCTTCTGGATTGGCCTGGTCATTGATTCCTGTAATTCCTCCTGGGGCCCTGGGAAGGGTAAGGGGTACAGTGACATCAGTTTGCAAAGCTGGAAAAGCACAAAGATAACAGGTGCAAGGAAGAAGCAACAGCATGTGCCCATCACCAGGAGTCAACTAGCCTGGCCACTGCCTTGCATCATGGGCATTGTGGTGCAGTGGAAAGAGCTTAATGTTGGAGTCAAAGCCAGGTTCCAATCCAGCTCTTAAACTTAGCAGCTGGATGAACTTGAGCAAAATGGGTAAACTTACTGACCTCTACTTTCCCATTTGTAAAAAGGGATAATATGGGTCTCATAATATGGAGATTAAATAGACCAAACCTTATTTGACAAATAAGGTGACAAAGGAGAAAGAGCATGGGGCTTGGGGTTAGACAACTCTGATTTCAAATGCTGGTTCTGCCAGTGATAAGATGTGTAACCTTGGGCAGATGACATCATCTCTGAGCTTCAGTCTTCTCACTGAAAAAACAAGGCTGACAGTAACTACCTTCAGATGGTCTGTTGTGAAAAGAGGAACTAATGGGTTCCTCTTTTGGAGTGAATTAATGTTCATTCACTCATTGATTCATACATTCAACATTTAGGAATGCTGTCAATACTATAGCCCCTGGGCTTATTCCTGGGAATACCAAAACGAGTCCTGGGGCTCACTAACTTTCTGGGGGAGACTGACTGCCATTTAGATATGATCATGATACTACCTGGAAGGTGTTTAAACTGTCTAAAGGTATTTAGACTGTTTGAACTGTGTGAAAAGTACTGTTTACAGGTGAGGAACAGAACATCTTTGGGCAAGAAGATGCATGCTGTATCCTCTACCAGCACAGAGGTGACCCCTAGATGGCATGGGGCCATCTCAAATGGAACATTAGCAGCCTCTGCTCTTTGGCTCTGATGCTCCCCCAGAACATTTCTAGCCCCTGTCTCCCTTGGCCCTCCTGAGCCATCCCATGGCATGGCATTGTTCTGGCTTAGAGGATGATCAGAATTCTATTATGGTGATACTCTTGGGTTCCCTTTCCTGGACTTCCTTGCACTATGATTTATTGAAACTTCTGGGAAATTTTGCCCTCTTCCTCTAATTCCCTCTCCAAAAAGCTGTTCCTGTTTATCTCTCTTGGATTATGTCACTTTAGCTTTATCTAAAGATCCTTGCTTTGCAATACTAGGCCTAACCCCCACATTAGCCTCTCTGTCAAGCTTTAATTTGGTAGGGTTTGAAACTTTTTTGGAGACAGGAGCAAAGTGACTGGTCCCAGGTCAAACTTGGGATGTCAAGCTTTTCTGGAAAGTAACTAGTCAGGGCCAAATAAGCATCTGTTTCAAACAGATTAGACTTCACTAAGCGCAGTGAAAATCAATACTCACAAGTGAGTTCAAGGCAATGAATAAGGATCAGAGGAGCTGGGAATGGAGTCAGTAGGCTGAATGGTATTTTTCACAAACTCATTAAACACCTACTATGTGCTGGCTTTATTCTAGGTGCTGGGGATACAGTGATGAAGAAGGTAGATGAGGTAGGAGAGAACAATAAACACATAAATATGTCATTATATAGTGTATCAGTGGGGATTAAAAACTACAGAGAAAACTAAAGCAGAGAAAGGTGATAGAAAATGCCATGGGTTGGGATGATAGCAAGTTAAAATAGTGTGGCCAGGGAAGGTCTTGAGAAAGTGACATTTGAATCAAAATCTGAACTAGGTGAGGGACAGAGACACATGCATATCTGGGAGAAGATCATTCCAGGTAAGGGAGAACAGGGCCATGGCCCTGAAATTAGCACATTTCTTGTGTTTAAACTAGAGCTGGTGTCTGGACTCCTATTGCTCTAAAACCTGTTTACATAGTGGGGACGAGGTCGGAGAAATAACAGAGTGATGCAGAAATAACAGGAGGTGTAGGTGGTAGAGCCTGGCTCTATGTGAGATGGGAGCCTCTGGGGGTTTGGAGCAGTGTATGGATGAACCCGCATTTGTCAGGGCCATTTAGCTCTGCTGAGAATATACTAAAAGTCAGCAAGGGCAGAAGCAGAAAAACCCGTTAGAAGGGGACCACAATAGCCAGGTGAGAGATGGTAGGATTCTGGATTCTGGATAGATTTTGACAGGAAGGATTACAGATTTTCTGATGGATTCTGTTATGAGGGAGAAGGGGTAGTGAGGGAAGGAGCACTCGAAGACTCTAAGGTTTCAGGTCAAAGACAGAGTTACCTAAGTTAAGTGGGGGAATGTTGAGGGGCAGCAGATTTGGGGAAGAAGATCAGGAGTTCAGTTTTGGTCATGTGAACTTGAATGCCTTGTGGATGTCCTGAGGAGACATCGAATGCATAGCCATGTTGGATACATGAGTTTGGAGTTCCAGCTTTTAGAACCATTATATTAGGTGAGGTTGACAAAGGAGTAAAGGTGTGGGTACAGGTAGAGGAGAAAGGAAGATAGTATTGAGCCCTGACCCCAGACCCCAAATAGTGTGAAGGAATGAGTAGAGGAGACCAAGAAGGAAGAGCCAGGGAGGCAAGGGGTAAACATGATGAGTGTACAAAAAATGCAACTGATGAAGGACTGTTATCGTGAATATGAAGAACTCTGAAAACTCAACACTTAGCATACAAACAACTTAATCAAAAAATGGACCAAGACCTTAACAGACACTTTATGAAAAAAGATAGGCAGCAAGTAAACATATGGAAAGATGTTCCACATTAAATATCATCAAGGAAATGCACTTAGAACAACAATGAAATACCACTACACACTTACTAGAATGGTGGAAATCTGAACACTGACACCGCCAAATGCTGATGAGGATGTGGAGCAGCAGGAACACTCATTCACGGCTGGTGGGAATGCAGAAAGGTATGGCCACTTTGGAAGACACTTTGGTGGTTTCTTACAAAAGTAAACATAGTCTCACCATGTGATCCAGTATTCATGTTCCACGGTATTTACCCAAAGGAGTTGAAAACTTAGGCCTACCCCCAAACCTGCACACATAGCAGCTTTATTTATACTGGCTGTTAACTAAGTGCTAGGCCTGACCCTCAGCCACCCTGGGGCTGCTGTGTCTAAGTCACTGACTCAGTTTAGAACATTCCTTCCCCTTTCCTCACCAAGCAGTGGTCCTCTTCACTTCCAGAATGTTGCTCATTTATGAGCCCTCCTCCATGGTGCCACTTCTGACTGGTCTCCTGTATCTTTGGATCCAGCCTCCCCCTAGTTTCCTCAGGACAAGGGTGTAGGCCTGAACTTCCTAAGCATCCTAAGAATGCTAAGGCATTCTTTGTGTGGCTACCGTTTTCTTTCTTTACTGCCTCTAACTCTACCTCAGAAAATGATAAAAACCACTACTAATACTTCTGTTGCTACCACCATTACTACTACTATGACTGCTACCACCACTACTGCTGCTGCTACTATCACCACCACCATCATTACTACTATTACTTCTACTACCACCACCATTGCTGCTACTACTATTACTACTACCATTACTGCTGCTGCTACTTATATTTCTACTATCACTACTACTGCTATTATTACTACCTGTCTTTTGGCTGAGTGCTTGCCATATGCCCCTCTGCTATCCCTTTCCAGGTCTCCTCTCAATCCTCACAGCAGCCTTCAGAAGGGCCTTATTATTCCTTTTTTTTTTTTTTAAGAGATTTTATTAATTTTTTTGACAGAGACACAGCAAGAGAGGGAACACAAGCAGGGGAAGTGGAAGAGAGAGAACAGGCTTCCGGTGGAGCAGGGAGTCCAGTATGGGGCTTGATCCCAGGACTCTGAAATCATGACCTGAGTCAAAGGCAGATGCTTAACAACTGAGCCACCCAGGTACCCCAAAAGGGCCCAGTTATTCCTATCTTACTGACAACCAAGCAATCTGTACCTCTGCCCAATAAATTATATTCCCTCCAGAGTCCTGCTTCCTTTGTCAGTCTCTTCTGCATCTAGGACAGGCTCTGAGACAGACATGGGCAAGGCTGAAATGCCAGGGGTGGTGGAGGCCATGTTTTGCTGTAGGGAGTGCACAATCTGGCTTTCTTGACAAAGGAGTAGAGTGGGGAGCAGACAAATGAAGGGAGGTGAGTCAAAGGCCCAGGAGTCATCAAAGGAGAAGGTGAGAACTCTGGGGAAAGTCATGGCCTCCCCTAGAACCAGGGCCACTTAAGCCATGAGAAGGGTGAGGTGTTGGCCCTGAACAACATGGATTTCCTTATGGTGGTAAGCCTAGTCCCAGAACCTCCAGCTGAGGCCAGAAGGAGCTTCTGGGACCCTGACTAAGACATGCTACAGAGGGCAGCACTGAGCCCTCCCCTCTTCACAGCAAAGGTTAAAGATAATGGGTCCTGTGGGTCTGTGACATTCAAGTCAGGCAGGCACGTGCTTCTTCTGAGTCCCAGGAATAACCCCAGGGGTCAGTATTTGATCACATCCAGAAATTCCCAATTCCTGACTCAGCCTGTCTCTAGAGGAGCGTCCGGAAGACCCTGACGCCCTGTGACAGTGACTCATGGAAAGCTTCCTGGGGGAAGGGTCATGGAGAGAATTGGCTCCACCTCAGGAAGGGGCTTAGGCACAGTCAGACTCCCCAGCCCGGGGTTATACCTGGTGACCTTGGGGCCACCAAACACTTCATTGCCGCTACTGCTTACTGAAAAAGTCTGAATCATTGGCATCCAAGGTCCTCACCACCTTACCATTCTCACCTATAACCCTATGCTCTGTGACCCCAACTTCAAGGACATATGTATTCTTGAGTATCTACTTTTTGTTGCTGTTCATAGGTGTTGTGTTCTTTATCCATTCAGCAAACACAGACCGAGGGATCACCTGGGCCAGGCATTGGTCTAGGTCTTGGGCAAACGAGAGAGACAGGGCATCTGTCCTCATAGAGCTTTACACTCTGATGAGGGATCACTCCCATTTTATAGATGAGAAACTGAGACTCAGAGAGGTGATGGGCTACAGAGCAGTGACTCGAACACAGATACGTCTAGCTCCAACACAGTTCTTTCCATCCCTATACTTTCCTGCAATCACTTGAAGCCCCCAGACTGTGGTGCCTCCAGGCCTTTTTAGGATCTGCTCCCTCTGCTTGGCCTCCTCACCTCTTCTCTAACCACCTCTTCTCTATCCCTTATTATTCCTGTAGGATCTTCTCAGCCTCATCTCCTCTAGGAAGCCTTTTCCATCCTCAAGCCCTTCTTTTACTGTTGGGTCTCCACTGGAAGGTGGGTTCCTGTGCTCGCTTCAGCAGCACATATACTAAAATTGAAAGGTGGGTTCCTGTGGGCAGCAGTGTGTTCTTTCAGCTCTGAGTCTCCAATGTCCAATGTGATATAGGGTCAGAGACCCAGGACCTCTTGGTTCAACCTCCCCTTTCTCCTAAGATGCTTCCCCAGGGCATGGCATATTTACCATACCACTCCCCTGGAAGAAATTACTGATCCCTGTTGAGATAAAGTGGCTTCTGGAAGAGCTGGCTTGAATCTTTCATACTTCCATGGGAAAAAGTCTTCCAGAGCTGACTTGGGAAAGGAGGAGCTCCCATCTGAAGGTCTTACTGCCAAGGATGCCCTAAGGGGAGCACTGTGGGAAAGGGGCTGTTCATGGCAGGTGCCTATATTTCCTCCCCCTTTCCTACACCTTAGTTGTCCCCCCAGTCCTGGACTAGTGAACACTCCCAAAGCCATTGGGCCATCTTCTGCTGCCACAGACCTCCTGCCATCTGAAGACTCTAGCCCTCTCTTAGTGCTTCCACATGGATCCCACTTCCCTTACTTGAATCTACATTATGAATTCCAGCAAGTTCTCAAAGATTCTCTGAGCATACCACAGTTTTATTCCTTGATGCTTTTGTACCCTGAGCACTGGCTGAAAAGGAGGTGAGAATCTCCATTTCCCATCAGTCAAGACTTTGTCCAGAATCTTCAGGCTGAGAAATTACTTTCCTCTGCTTTTCCCAGTGGGTGGGGTCTTGGGCCAAGGCCAGAGGGACTCCAGAAATTCTCCCTCTCTTAGTCATTTTTCTTCCCACTGACCCCTACAGCTGGACAGAGAGGGAAGTGGAAACTCCCTAGTGTGGGGGGACTTCTAACCTTTGCTTCCCATGAGAGGACAAGGTGGAGACTCAGTACAAATCCACTTCCTTCCTTCCCCAGCCCTGTCCTGGGACAGAAGGGACAGGAGAGCAGGGCAGGGGGCAGAGGTTGGGAAATGATCTGGGAGTTTGAGGAAGGTATGGAGGTTGGAGGTAGGGAACTGACATGTCACATTTACAGAGAACTACTGAGTTCCAACACCCTTTGCATACTTTATTTGTTACACCCCAAAATGCCATCACAACCCCCAAAAGTTAAGACCATTCTTTCTTCTTTATTTTTTTAAAAGGTTTTATTTATTTATTTGACAGAGAGAGACCCAGAGAGAGAGGGAACACAAGCAGGAGGAGTGGGAAAAGGAGAAGCAGGCTACCCACTAAGCAGGGAGACCAATTCAGGGCTCGATGCAGGGCTCGATCCCAAGACCTTAGGATCATGACCTGAGCTGAAGGCAGATGCTTAACGACTGAGCCATCCAGGTGCCCCAGGTAAGGCCATTCTAATTCCCATTTTACTGAGGCTAAAACTAAAAGTAAGAGAAATAAAATGCCATATGTCATTTCAGCATTTCCCAAAGGTGGCATAGCCAGGTTAAACCAGAAAGATGCTCTTATCACTTTCCTATTGCCCTGCCTCCAGACCCACTGCACTGACCTACTGTTCCAGAAGCATAAGAAATCTTGAGAGCCCTCAACGACTGATCCTGGAGCCATGGAATATTACACCACAAGGATCACCTCATTCTAGTTCAAGATGCTCCCTCTACCATGTAGGAACAAAGGGAGGTTTTGCCAGGTTTCAGGAACTAGTAGAATCAAGATTCAAATACATGTCTTTTGACACCGATCTCTGCCCTTTCCATTCAATTATTTAATTTAATGATAAACAGCTTTCATGGCCAAGTAATCATGCCCAAATCTATTCCAAGTCCTGGAAGCATAGCTTCCACTGTCTTCAGTGGAGTGATGGAGGAATGAGGAAGAGCTCATCGCCCCGTGTGACCCTTCTTTTACTGCAGCGCCCCACCCCCACTTTCTTACACCCATGCTCCTTTCTTCCACAAATTTTGTGTGATGCCCTTAAACCATGTTGAAATGAAATTCCTGGTTAACCTATAAGCACAATTTAAAAAAATTAATAGGGTGCCCTAAATGTAGTATAAAAGAGAGATCAAATAGAAATAGTTTCTAATAAAAACTAGATAAAAATAATTTGTAATAAAATAGAGTGTTTCCACTTATAAGCACATGCCCGTGACTACACTAGAAGATATAATGAAACAGTCCGATGTCTGCATTTATGCATAAAAAGTCATGAACTTAACATCTACAAATGTGGACTGATTTGGATTTTTTTATTAGCAACTCAAAGGCCTGGAGTAGGGCTGGCACTGGTCATAAGATTTGTTGAAACAACTCTTGTTAAGGTTCCAAAAACACAAAGGGGAACCTGCCCTGAATTTACATGGTGGTTGCATTTGGTGGGGAGTGGATATATATTAAAACTGGTCCCTGCTTGAATGCTCTGTGTGCAAAATAATGTGGAGTTAGGTCCTAGGTTTGCATATTATAAATGGGTTTTCATCTGTGTGGTGTCTGGTGGGATGGTCAACTGCCCTGTGGGCTGCAAGATTGTCCCATGCACATCCCTGCCCCTTCCACTAAGTGCCCATTGCTTGTGACAACAACCAAAAGTCTTTCCACCAGTTTCCAAACTGCACCCTGAGGGACAGTACTGCCCCCATAGAGAACTACTGATCACATTTTAAAGTTTTACTCAAAGATTATATACCAACCTCTTAATATCTCTCTAAGTTATTCAAGCCCTGGATTTAGTGGCATCTGGATGGAAAAGGCAACAAGCAAGATAATGGTGGAAAGATCCCGAATCTAGAAAGATCCAGGTTACACTGTTTTCTGCTGTATTTCCAGGTCTACTGGCACATACTAGGTGCTTAACAAATATCTGTGCAACGAAATTATCAGCTGTGTGGCTTTGAGAAAATTACTTAACTTTCTGGAGGCTCAATTCCCTCACAGTGAAATGATGGTCATACTACAGGGCTGTGATTACAGATGATTAAGTGACCAGATACGGGAAAGCCTGGAGATGTGTAGAAGGAGCTCAACAACAATGAGTTGACAATGAAAATCAAGATCCTGCTATGATCTAGCTGGGATGAATTCTGGATCATGGAAAAGCTAACAGAAGCGTGTTTTCAAAACAGCCTCTGACTAGACTACTTGACCTTTCAGGAAGGTGGTTCCTTTCAACCTTGAGACTCAGCAATTCTGAGGCCCTTGTCTAGACAGAGGTGGAGATGAGGAGCCATGTTCCCACCCACACTTGCCCACCATGGGCCAGTGCCTAGCACATCCCTGAGCCCTCCAAACATTCTAGGAAAGTGAACTCCCTCCATGCCACTCCTCCACCCTGTCATTCAAGTGAAGGACAGAAGCAAACATTGATTGAGCACATCCTACATACCAGGAGCTTTATTTTTCCCTAATCCAAGCTGTTAAATCTCCTCAAGATGGGAGGAGATGGGAAGCAATATCCCATACATGAGGGAACGGGACTCAGAGACCGCCAGTGATTTGCTTTAGGTCTCAGAGTGAGCTTGGGGCAGTGTCTCCTAGGGCTGGCCTTCCTTCTGCCACAATGGGGCAGCTTGTCAGAATCACCTGCAGAGCACCACAGCCCACACCCCACTACCCAGCTCCTAGGATTCACCGAACACAGACGGAGTGGAGGTCCTTTGCTCCCACCACTGGTTCAGAAAAGCAGGGTTAAGTGTATACAGACTGGGAGAGAAGATGGAGAACAGGTTGGAAGGTGTTGAACACCAGTAATACTGGGGATGGACTGGGACTGAGGCAATGGAAGGATTTTAAGCAGGATAAGAGATGCTCAGTAAGGTGCTTTAAGAAGATTCTACCCATAGTGGACTAGGAGACTTCGAAACTGGTCAGGCGGCTGCAGGGATTCTTCTTGAAAGTATCCCTCAATCTCTCATTTCCCTGCCCCTTCTTTCTAGCAGGGGAGCTCCCAGAGCTCAGGGAAGCCCAGGCAGCTCTCCCATCCAGAGTACGGTGGTTCTGGCAGCTTCTGGTGTTGGGATCCACTGACTCTCTGTCTTCTATTTCTTCTTTGATTTTGCACAAAGGTGCTATGGGTCCGAGGGTTAGATGCTGCTGTTTTTCTGGCCCCGGTCTCCAAGTCAGCAAGATGATAGGGTTGGACTAAGAGCTCTCCTTTTATCTTTATGGGAGTGGGAGGAGCCTAGAAAAGTAATAGGACATGAGCGAGAGATAAGGGGTGGACGGTGGAAGCCTTGTGCACAAGTCACCAGAAAAGGGGGTGACCCCCAAAGGAAGAATAGCACATTCACAGGTTATCAGGTCCCAGAGGCAGGTCATTCCCGGTTCTTCTCCTACCTTGTTGGGGAGGAGGGACACTAGCAAGGTCGGGCCACCCAGAGGCCCTGGGACAGCCAGCTTGCCCTTGAGGGAGGGTTGGCATCCCAGTTTTGAACAGGCTGAGAGGGGCTGGGCAAGATCTTCTCTGGTGGGGATGCCTCTGAATCCCTAGGATGAAGTATAGTCCCAGAGAGGCCAGGTCCTACAGATTCCTTTGATGATGACAGATGCTTTGTTTTTTTTGTTTTTTTTGTTTTTAATTTTTTTTTTGTTTTTTTGAGAAGCAACAGAATTCCTTTTGAACAAGATTTCCTTCCTTCATTTATTTATTTACTTTTTATCCAGTGATTCAGCGAAACAACCTCAAAACCAGTCTCCAATGAGAGGCAGGAAGAACCAAACCCTCAAACATCAGTGATCCTGTGAGGTTTCTGCCTTGTGGAACTTTCCTTAAAATAACTGCATCAGGAGATTGTCCAGTTGGGGGTAGAAGAAGAGGAAAACCTGAAAGCAGAGTCTTGGGGCTCCTGAAGGATTCAGGTAACTGGAGGGAGGACTCTCCACAGTGAGGACTTGGATGGGGGTCTTAGCATTTGTTTCCCCAACCTCGCAGATTCCAGAGGGTGCCATCTTCCTGAAGAAGGCACGGGTCGGGGTCTGAACTCCATTGTGCAAGACAAGTGACTTGCATGACAGGTACTATGGTTATAGCAGTGGAATATGAATTGGAACCTTCTTGCCGCATGTCCATATGTTCTTCACCCATGCTATAATATATCCCAATTCTTGATGCAATGTTTTGGTTCCTTTAATTCAGTGGGAAAAACAAAAAAGTCTTTAATGCATCTAAATTGGAATCAGGCCAACAAGATAAAAGGTTGTGGCGGAAATAGTGCCAGACTGGAAATTCAGGAGACGTGGGTCCTATTTCAGCTTTGGTTTATTAAGCCATGGGACCTTGTGTAGGTTGCTTCCCGAAGGACACAGAGATGTCCAGGGTCAGAGGAACCTGGTATTTGTAAGCAGGAAGTCAGGACAGATCTGAGAATAGAGCTGCTGATGGGCAGAGCGAGGTGGGGTGGAAGTCCTTGCCCAAGAGTCACGCAGACTTGGGGGTACGTCCTAGTTTTCCACTATGGGCTGCATGATCTAGAGCAAGTGTCTGTGTCTCTGAGCCTCAGCTTTCCTATCTTTAAAATGGACAAAAATAGTAAGCCATCTCGAAGGGCTGTTGTGATAAACGAAAGTGAGAGGATGCATGAGGAAGTGCTTAGTAAATGTGAAAGCATGGCACATATAAGAGATGTCATTATTCTAAATATTAGGGGAATGAATATTAGTCCTCAGAGGGCCTGGGGTTAAGTAATAGCAGCTACTATAACAACTATCATTATTGAGTGTTTACTATTTGTCACACTGAGTCAAATGTATAAACTAAGTGTATAAACTCATTTAATCTTTATTTAAGTATAACTTATACATAGGAAGTTAACAGCTCTAATCTTAAGAGTACTGCTTGATTAATCTTTACATTTGAATATATCACAGAACTCACTGAATCTTCATCAAGAACCCTACACTGCTTATTCCCCTTTTACAGATTTGGAAACCGAGGCATGGCTGGGTTGCAAACCCAGTCTGTCTGCATACTGTTAGTCATGTGCTACTGCCTCAGGTATCCAGTTCCTCAAGAGGATAGCTGGAGTCACCAGTGGCTGGGAAACTGAGAGGTCCCCAAGAGGCTACTGGAAGATTCTGTCCCAGGTGGAACCTGTTACTTGCCCAGGTGAGGAAAGCCCAGGGTCTGAAACAGAGGGGAAGGAAGCAAATGCACCTGAAAGTGGGAAAAAGAACAAGGCATAGGAAAGGAGGTTCAAGCAGTAGGAGCAGAATCTGAAGGAAGGAGACAGTCACTGCTGAGGGTCTGATTATTGATGCCTCTAAAATTTGGTGTATAAGAGCCAGTTCTTGATCAGCTTTCCTGGTGCATTGACAGAGACAAAGATCAAGTTCGGAAATGGAATCTGTCCTTAAGCACTCACAGCTCCCCAGGTGGGACCCACAGCAGATGATGCTCATTTCCCAGGGGGTTAGCACTACTTCCCAGAGCTTCCATTACACCCTCAGTTAAGAGCCAGGCCAAGGCAGTGCTGAGAAAGCAAGTCTGGGAGAGAAGTACCTCATCGCCCCACCGTTGCTGGAGACAGAGGAATGGGCAACCTGCTCTCAAATGATAGGAAATGAACAGAACAACAGCTGAAGGCAGCTTGGTGCCTGAAAGAACTTTGAGCTGGAGTGCAGGAGGACCTGGTTCAAGCCCTGGTCCCAGTTCTGGCTTCACATGACCTTGTACTCACTCCTGACCTTGAGGAAGTCATGTCTTATCTCTGGGCCCTGGTTTACCCCACTGTGGAATTAGAGGCATGACAAAGATAACATCTGTTTCTTTCACTTAAAAACTCAATGAAATGTTTACGTCACGATTGGAGAGTCCAGTGAGACTGAAGGTGGCCACCCCGGAAGGCCCAGGTTCACCTGCTGCGTAAACACTGAATGGAGATCGGTCGTGTGATAGAGCAATGGCAGGTGTCCATCTGTCTGTCCAAGTCTGTGTTCCTGCTCCTTGGTCCTCTCTCTTAAAGGCTTTAGGAAGGTCCAGTGCTCAGGACCAGGGCGATAAACATCATCTCCTTATTTGGGAGGCAGGAAGTTGCTCCCCACCCCCACCCTCTTTTGTTCTTCCAGAACTCCCACTTCACGCCCCCTCTCTTCAGTTTCCTGCTTCCTGAGGGTCTTCGAGCTGGTGGGGGACCTGGATTACAATTGCTACTCACTGATTTGAGATCCAGCAAGAGAGTGCTGCTTGTGTGAGCCAGCGGGCGGGAATGAATATGTCGGGTAAAGGGGAAAGGCGGGGGCCAGGGTCACGTAGAACAAGCCAGTCCCAAGAACCTAAAATTAGCTCTGGGAACTGGAATGTTAGGGCTCCAGGGAACCACAGCTGTGAAAAGAAAGCACGAGACAAGGAAGGAAAATGCACCCCGCCCACACCCACCACAAATGACTCGCTCACTCTCTCTGCCCCGGGGTCTCCACAGCTTTTAACCCACCCCCATAATATCTCTGGCTGAGCTCACCAGGCTGGTCAGTGGGAATCCCCCCTCTACGAGCACTCTTTCATTATCGCTGGAGACTGCGGGACAGTGTGGTCTAGGATTCCTGATAGGAAAAGGTTTAATTGGAAACAGGAAAGAAGAAGACAAGTTCGGGTCTGGGGTAATGACCACAATGAGAAAATGACAGGCCCACTAAAGTGAGAGGGTGACAGTGCAGAAGGGACACAAGGCAAGGGGGGCATGTCACACGCTGGAAGGCCCCCTGGGAGAGCTGGGCACATGGGAGACAGACAGCAGGCATGCTGAGCAGGGGAAGCAGAGTGGAAAAGGGCCTGAGGAAGGGGAGCTGGGGGGAAGCTGGGGGCTGTGCACCCCTTTGCACACATACAATGATTGGCTGTGTTTTTTTGTTTGTTTGTTTGTTTTTTTAAAAGACCACACATTACTGAGTGTGAAAGTCTGTGTTTTCAAGTGTCTAGAGCTCATGCATCTAACACAGGCCATGGAGAAGAATGTCAGGGAGAGGCGAGAGGCCAAACCTGAGGTGGAACCTGTAGAGAGCCATCCTTTACAAGCTGGGCTTGAAATTCAGGTCCTGGAAACCGATGGAGGGGACGTAGGGGATGAGGGGGATAAGGGGATGGATGCAAGCACTAGGTTTCTTTCTCCAGCTCCTTGTCCGAGTGGGAGAGCTTGGTATTCAAGGATTTTTGCTAAAAATCAGCTAAGGTTTCATTTTTGTGGAATAGCAACTGGGTATCTAGAGCCATGCCGTTCTGCCCACCCTGGGGAGGTTGGAGGCTAGGGCTGTGGGTGGGCGAGAGAACCTTTGTGAAAACCACTTTGGAAAGGGATAGGATGGAAGTGATATCTTTTGAGCACCTTTTGCTCTTTTCATGCCAAAGGCTCTATGACTGCTCTCCTTCTCACAGTTACCTAGAATGGAAACTCCAGGAAGGTGAAATATGGATTTTTTTTTTCTTTTTACCAAGGAATTCCAGCCTTGGGAACAACGCCTGGCACATAGTGGACCCTCTGCAATAACCTGCTGAATGGATGTGATATTCCAAAAACTCTGCAAAGTCCTTATTATCCTCTTCTTTTATGGATAAGGAAGCTGATGCTCCAAGAAGTGGAATCACTCTCAAGCTCCCACAGTGAATGAGAGCCAAGATTTTAATCTTTGCTGCTCATAAGGTCATGCAGAGTATGTCATATAGGCAGCCTCATCCTTATGCAATGCTGTTTTATAAAGTTATCTGGTTTTGTCCTGGGTTCCCTTCTCAGCCTCCCTGGGGCTCTCCACACTTTTGTCCTGCCACTGAGAATCAAATGTCTTGATCTTTTTCCCCAAGTGCCCAGTCCATGACTTTCAGATATGCTTTAATTAATCCTTCCTCAAACAATGATCAGTCCTTTGTACCCTTCATTCAGAGGTCACTCTAGCTATGTGTCTATGAGTAATAATAGATGCCAGTTAATGATGCATCAACTGGGTTATGCTCCTAGATTACAGAATTAAATACACTTATACTAAGATATAAGCTTTATGAATGCAATTCTTTTTAAAGATTTTTTATTTTTAAGTAACCTCTGCACCGAACACGGGGCTTGAACTTACAACCTCAAGATCAAGAGTTGCATGCTCTTCTGACTGAGCCAGCCAGGTTCCCCTATGCATGTAATTCTGAGAGATCTTTGGGTATTTGTAGAAAATGGTTTCCTGAACTTCTCTCCCCTCCCCCACCCTTTCTTCCCTCTCTCCTTCTTCTGATCATTCCAGTATTTCTCCCTCCTTCCTAAAGCCAAGCTACTGAAAGGCATGTGCCTTCCATAATATGAAGGGATCCTATTCTCAAATTATCAGCAATGACTTAGTCCCTTCCATGTCTCAGGACTCATGTGTTAGTACAGCTTCTCCCTCTGCCTGCTCAAACTCCTTTTCCTCTACCTACAAACATGCCTGAGCTTTGCTTTCATAAATAAAGTCAAGTATTCTTTTGATCCCTTAAGTAATCTTCTCTTATTATTTTATCTCCACACTTCTTCAACAAGTAGTCTCCCTATTGCTTTTACAATGCCCTGCAACCCAGTTTCTGCTCCCACTACTTTCCAAGGATCATTCCCTTGAATTGCTGGTGACTTTTAAAACATACACATACACACACACTTGTATGCTTTGTCTTCCCTCATTTTGAGATCTTTGTTCTGATTGAATTTTTTCATTTCACTGGAGTACATTCCCTCTGAAAGAGTCATTCCCTCTGAAAGAGTATATAGATGGTATACTTTGAGTATACCATAATTTGCATATTAAAGCCCCTTACCCAGCATTGTGGCTGGGTAAGGGAATCCTATATAACATACATTTCTCTCAGTCTGAGAAAATTGTTCTACTGTCCCTTGAGATTCTAGCTTTGCAGATAAATGTTGCCAGTCTCCTTTTTCTTTTGTAAGTAGCTTCCTCTGAAACTTTTCAGGTTTTTCTTTTTACTCTGGAGCTCAGAATTATCATCTGATTTTATCTTTGTATTTATTTTATCGTTAATATTTCTAGGACTCAGAGAACCCCTTTGATCAGATGACTCAAGTATTTCTTTAGTTCAGGAACATTTTCTTCTATTTTATCTTTAAAGTATCTCTTCTCTTCCCAAAGCTCCTATTATTTGTACATAGCTCTCTTGGGTCTTTTCTTTCATTCCCCTTGTATTTTGCTCATGATTCCTTTTCTTTGCATTTCTACTAAGTGCTCTGATATAGTCTACTACCAGCTTTCTTCTGAGCGAAACTGGGAGCCTTTCTCCTCCCCCCACATCCCCCTGCCACCCTAGCCTCTCTGAATGATTTTCCCTCCTTTTCATTGAACCGTCTCATTTCTAGGCTTCAGGAAAAAAATGCTTCATTTAATTTTTAAGTTCCCTTCTCTATCTTTTTTGATGGATCCTTCCTCCTTTCATCCTCTAAAATGGAAGTGTTTCCCAAGTTTATGCTCTTCTCTTTATACTTCCTTTCTTGGACATCGCACTTACTTTCTTTGTTGCAACGACTCTCTCTTTTCTGATGACTCTGCCTTTACCCCAGACCTCCTGAGTTCCAGATCATACATATAATCTACTGCCTCCTGGCCATCCAATCCAAAGGCACTCAACCATGTGTTCAAAACTAATCTTTCTTTCCTACTACACATGTAATTCTGTTTCATCTTATTTTGCCCTCAGCTGCAAAAGTAATCAAAATATACCACATCTAAATATGTCTGGGAAGGGACATTACTGTTAGCTTGAGGACTCAGGACTGCTCTATCATTCTAGTGCACTCCCCAGCACACTCACTCTCCTGTTCTGTTAGGCAACTATTTAACATTATATTCTTTCTTCTCACATTTTCAGTAAACCCTCCCCCTCTAGATTCTCAGTGATGAAGACCTTGCTTCACTTGAGAAGCAACGAGAAGAAAGCTGCCAAAGCTCTCACTACTCTTCCATCATCTGTCACGATACACTGTGTCTTCCCTCATGTTCCTCTGGATGAATTCTGCTCTTACCGATGGGGACCCTTCACTTGTGCTCCAGATATCACTCTTTCAATAATTTTAGGACATTGCTCTACAAGTTTCTCCTCTCTCTCCCATATCAACTTTTCTTTTATGGTTGGAACATTCCCATTGTCATTCAAACATGCTATTATAAGATTTCCCTAAAAGTAAAGCTCTTCTCTTGACCCTATATTCTCCTCCAATTACCATATAATTTTTCTATTCACCCTCACAGCAAAAAGTCTATACTTCTGCTTCCTCTTTTCCATTAATGCTGAATATAATGACCAAATTTCAATTCTCATTTTACTTTACCAAGCAGTTGGATTTGACATAGCTGATCACTTCACCTCTCTGAAACACTTTCCTCACTAGGCTTCTGAGACCCTGCCTTGATTCTTACCCAGTGCTTGATCTCAGTCATCTTTGCTGATTCCTTCTCATTTTCTTAACCTCTAACTTTTAAAAAAGATTTACTTTATTTAAAAAAACAATTATTTATTTTGAGAGAGAGAGCACAAGCGGGGGGTGGGGACAGAGGAGAAGTGGACTCCCCACTGGGCAGGGAGACCAAGGCAGGGCTCCATCCCAGGACTCTGGAATTATGACCTGAGCCAAAGGCAGATGTTTAACTGAGTCACACAGGTGTACCTTAATTTATTTATTTGAGTGTGCATGTGTGCACGTGTGTGCATGTATTGGAGGAGGGGCAGAAAGAGAGTATCTTTAAGCCGACTCCCCACTGAGAGGAGCTAGATCTCATGACCCGTGAGATCATAACCTGAGCTGAAACCGAGACAACATTCAACCGACTGAGCCCCCAGGAGCCCCCGACCTCTAAATTTTGAAGCACTGTTGTCTATACTTTTTTCTATTGACACTGTCTCCCATAGTGATCTCAGTCAGTCTTATGACTTCAAATATCATCTCCATACTGATGATTCCCAAATTTATATCCCCAGATAATCTTCTTCCTCTACTCTAGATTCAATTTCTCCTTCAACATCTCCACTTGATGCCTAATAGGCACTGCTAATGAAATATGTCAGCAGCCAGCCCCTCTGCCCGTTGCCATGCAGACTTCCTCATCTCAGTGAATGGCAGCTCCTTTTATTCTATCAGCCCCAAAGCCTTGGTGTCACCTTTAGCTTTTATTTTTCTCTTATATCCCACATCTAATCCATATGCAAATTCTGTAAGCCACATGTTTAAAATAAAATCAGAATTGACTACATTCTACCATGTCTGTTACAACCTCCCTGGACCAAGTGTCACTACCATTTTTCTCCTGCATTACTGCGATCACCTCCATCTTCTCTCTCTGTTTCTGCCCTTGCCCCCCCCCATTTTTCTCATCGCAAGCAGTGATGCTTTCTTCCTTCTTCCCTCACCCCGCCTTTCTCCCTTTCCTTTCCCAGAGGTTAAATACACATTAATAGGACTGAATACCAATTAGATACTGGAATTGGATGGAATTGGAAAGAATATCAATTGGACTCTCTACATTTTTTGCTCAAATTCCTGTGCAAATACACAGCATTCAAATAAGTATTTACAAATAAGCTTGAAAGAATGAAAATCTGTATTTCATAATCTTTTCAGAGTATTCTCATTTCTGGTTTCCCACTTCCCCTCAAACTGGCATTCTCCAACAAAAGGGATTTGGATTATGTCCTTTTCATCCAGTGAGGGAAAATGGAAAGGGAAAACATAAACCTAGCTCACCTCACATAAAAAAGCAAGGCCAAACCAACCCACTCCTGCCCTATCATCCTGTGCCACCAGGTGGAGAAGGTTGATGTTCTTATGCGATGACGGCCTTGTCCAGGGATTGACGTTCCAGAGTGCCCTAAAATATAAAGATGTCCTTCTACCTAAGACTCACATTCAGAGCTAGCCCCCAGCCCTCTAACACTCGTGAACACCAGATGCTCCAGGCCTGCCTTCTGAGGTTGGGCCTGCCATGACTGACTCATACTCTATCTGGACCCATCCTTACAGTATCAGAAAAGACTCACACTGGTGAGAAACAACCCCAGATGCCCTCACAGTAATGTGGCTCTCCAGCTTTCCCAATAGGTTACTTGCTAGCATTCCTATTCAATAAGCTGGCATTTGCTTACAAGAGATGAACACCATGACCAATCTTGTTTGTTTGGCAAGAGGGAGTGTGGGGGAAGGGATGGGGGCCTAGGGCCCATGTGGAGTCAGACAGGCCAGAAGAAGAGAAAACCTGCTCAACAAGGAGAAGGCTGCCTTGTGACCATCAAAGTTGTGAACTAAGGCAATTGAAAGAAAAATATTTTGTTTGTAGGCTATTTATTTTAAAGTAATTTAGAAGCACCCTGGAGCTTTCAAATGTTAATGTGAATGCCATTCTTCTGTTTAAAGCCCTGTAAAGCCCTGCAATGACTTCCCAGCTCACTCTGATCAAAAGAGAAATTCTTTAGGATGAGCTATGAGGTCCTACACCATCTGCCCTTCCCCACCCCTATCCTATCTCTGATCCTACCTCCTGCCCCTCCCTCTTACTCCCTTTGCTCACTTGTTGCTACTTGAACACACCAAGGACATCTCCATCTCAGGGCCTTTCCACCTGATATTCCCTTAGTCTAAAAACTCTTCTAGATACTCACATGGCTCTCTCTTTCTGCCTTTATTCATGTGTCAGCCTCATCAGAGAGACCTTCCCTCACCCACCTATATAACAACCAGCTTATTCTTAACACTCCATATTCCCCAATTAATACGTGTGTGGCCCAGATCAAGGTTCTTAAGTGTTCTGTATCTCTGTTTTCTCCTCTACAAGGTGGCTATAAGAAGTGCACCCATAAGAATGCAGTGAGGATTAAATGAGTTAATCCATGTAAGGTATATAGAATAGTGCCTGGCACATAGTGAGTGCTCAATTAAATGATGGCTATTATTATTATTAATGTTATTGTTATTTTGTGCAACTAGTTCTGGCCTCCTGAGGTTGTTCCCCACATAGATGTTAAAATTCCGAAAACTGAGTACCAGGAAGAAAAAGTTCACCCACACAAAGATGGAGAAGACACCAGAAGCAGCCTTTTAACTCCTGAGTCAGGCAAACCCCTGGCACATCCTTCATAATGCCTGTTATACAGTGACTCTTCTCTGGACAGCAGAAACAACAATACTAAGTGTGAAATGGGCTCCAGAACCAAGTCTGCCACCCACAGATGTTACACCAGTTACCTGACCTTTCTGAACTTCAGTTTCCCTTCTGTGAACTGAAGATAACATCTGTCTAACCCTCCTCACAGGGGAGGGTCACATGACCTACTGATCCCCAGAACTTTGATGCCCCTACTTGGTGTACTTGATTAGCCATTTCAAATACTCCATGAAAAGATGAACGATATCCTTTGTTCATTTTCAAGCCTATGGAGTGTGCAAAAGGATGCAGAGTCCACATGGAGCAGAACCCATGGGCTTGTGTGGGGTTTATTCATTTCCCAGGGCAAATAGTCATTGATCACTATGTTTGTGCTTGTCTTACCAACCAAGGAGGACACCTGGAAATGAACATATCTCTGTTTCCACGATCAGACTTTGAAACGGGAGACAGAGTACAATTTTTAGCAAGCTGCTGCTTGGGGCAGTTTGTCTTGGAAAGAGTGGCTGTTTGCTAGGAAGGATGGAATAGGATGCCTGGACAGCAGTTTCAGCCCAGAGAGGATGGGGCAAAATTCTCCTAGGGCATCTGGAAAGGCCATTGAGCCTGCAAAATAAGGTAAAGAAAGGGTCCTACACTAAAAAACAGAATTTGTCCACTGAGAACCTCTCTCATTCTTTCTGTCCCTGAAGACAATGAAGGGCATAAAAGTAGGATCAGAGGGTCAAAAAATGTTGCAAATGTTGGTGTTGTTTTATTATTATCTTTTTGCAAGAGGCAGGGGGAGGGGTGAGGAAGACATAGGCTGTCCTACGAAGTGTATAACAAAATGGAGAACCCTGGAGTGGGCCAGATGCAGATGAAGAATGAGACACAGGGCCTCCAGAAGGCACATCAGAGGGTGGGAGCTAACCAGTCTGGGAGTGGCTTCCTTATCCTTCTAGAACAGGGTCAGCCTACTTTGAAAAGGGCCATGTGATAGGCTGAAAAATGGTCTTCTAAAGATACCTACTTCCTAGTCCCTAAAATTTGTGTTTTCTTATTGGGAAAAACGGTTTTTGTAGATGTGATTAAGTTAAGGATCCCAAGACAGAGAGATTATCCTAGATTATCTGGGTGGGCCCTAAATGCCATTACACATATCTTTATTAGAGGAAGGCAGAGGGAGAATTAACACTCACATGCAAGCATGTGTGTGTGTGGTTGCTCCCCCACACCACCCCGAAGGCCATATGAAGATGGAAACAGGTTGGGGAGATGCAGCCCCAAGCCAAGAAATGCTGGCAACAACCAGGAACTGGAAGAGACAAAAAAGGAATTCTCCCCTGGAGTCTCCAGAGGGGGCTCAGCCTTGAAGACACCTTGGTTCTAGCCCACTGATACTGATTTTGGACTTCTGGCTCTTGGAAATGTGAGAAGACTAATTTTTGTGAGAGGACTAATTTCTGTGTTTGAAGACACCAGTCTGTGATATTTTGTTATGGCAGCTCTAGGAAATGAACATACTCATTACCTTAATAAATCCTCAAAGTAACCATGGGGTAATAAAATCTGATCATTTACTATGTGCCGGATGGTTTTCATTCATATTAACAACAGCTCAAGGAGGCAGATATTGTTATATTTCCATTTTACAGATGAGAAAACTGCAGCCCAGAGAAGACATCTAACTCTCCTAAGGTAACACAGCTTGCGCCTGGTTGAGCTGGCCTTTGAACACAGGGGTCTAGTTCCAAGTTCCATGTCCTGGGCCACTTTGTGGTGAGCTCCATGCCCACAGTGGTGCTCCTTCTACTGAGCCACATGGCCATGAGTCTTTGGTTCGCACCTTTCCTCTGTATTACCCTCAGTGGCCTCCTCTGGGATCCTGAGAGGATCAGATGGGACAGAGGACATGGAAAGTGTTTGGCTGTAAAAGGCAGTCGAGGTGGAGGCATAAGAACTCAAAGGGGAGCCCTGACAGTAGAAGTCATCCCATGACCCCCCCAGCACATGCACAGGAAAGTTTCTAGACCCATAAATGGCCATGGGTGACCTCACAGATGTTACCACCCAGAGCCACTGAAGATGCTGACCACGCAGGTGATCACTGGACATCAGGATATCAGCTCTTCAAGCCTGAGTCTGGCCTTGCCCCGGCTCATCAGCACCTCCTCCCACCTGCCTTCTCTGTACTTTTCAAATTCAGACCAAACCTTCCCAGAATCGTAGAGTTTCTTTTGCTGTAATGACTCCTTTAGTCCACAGAGAAGTAGATATTAAGTGATGGACCTGAGGCCACACAGCTAGTATGTTCTGTCCAAAGTGCCTGTGGATTTCGGTATTCTAGCTCCTCCTAGGCAGCTGGGAATTCCATCCGGTGGAGAGAATCCCAGAGGGAAAAGCAGGCATTGGGTCACATTAGCTTTCGTTTCATGGCCTGGAGCCAGCCCAACCCTCCTTTTCTGATTATCATTACACAGAAATACTGTTGCTCCCAACGCTCTGGGAAGACCCCAACCTCCATGAATTTGTTGGCGCCCAAGATGCCCACCATTCAGTCACCCAGGCATCCAACATCCTCTAGATTTGTTGAGTTCCTTTGTGCCAGGGACTGTGCTAATGCTTGAGATAAAAAGAATAAAAGAGTCTCTCTCCCAAAGAAACTGGCAAATTAACGGGAAAAGAGACAAGAAAATAAATAATTGCAGCATTCTGAAACTCATGCATTAGCAATTCACATTCATTTTTTGCCATTTTCTTATAACAGTTTACTATTAATATTTATTTAGTATTTTCTTTGCATTGACTTTTCTTTTCTTGTAAGTGCCAGCTTTGGGTTTATCTCAGCAATAACATCCATGAATTTGTGGATTTAATTTGCTAGTTAAATTTTTTATACTACATAATGTACTGAAAAATTAACGTAGATAAAAAAGTTCATGGGGACACTGTCTGCAACCTGTGGGAACTACTAAATTATCTGCTCCAGTACAGCACATATCTAGTCTGCAGGCTGCCAGATCAAGAGGAAAATGCTTTTCTCCTATCAAGTTCTGACTGGTCAAGACACATTAGGGTTAATGGTTTGATAAACAGCATCTCAAGGCAGGAAGTTTTATGGCAGGAAGCAGATAATTCTTTGCTTTCAGCCTAGGATCTTAGAAGCATTAACTTCTCAATGTTCATGCCATCTGAGGGAAAGACAGGCCATTCTTGTCTCCAATTTTCTAGAGACTACAAGCAAAGGGGATCTGTGATGTAAGACCACATATTTCAAACTTCTGCTTCCAACAGACCCAATGACAAATGACATTCCTGCAGGAGACATTCTCATGGGTTTACACTGGGTGGAATGTAATCCCCAGGGCTTCCATTTAACTGTAGCCCCACCCAAGAAAGCATGTCAAAAAAATGTAAGAGGATGACACCACTATAAAGATAATCTTGAGCACGCATGTATCTTAAAAAGGAAGTAAAAAACAAAGTCTAGGACTGCAACTCTGAATAACGAAATTTTACTTGTATCACTCCCTTGCAAACAAATGGAATATACCAGTGTATTGGGGTGCTAATTTCCTTCATTAATTTACTCCACAAATGTTTGCTGGGCACCTATTATGTGCCAAGCCTGTGTTAAACAGTGGGATTACAGTGATGGCCCAAGATAGACATCTCTATCTCCATGTGGCTAGTGAAGGAAGTCGATGTTAATCAAATAATCAACCAGATAAATGGACAATGTGATGTGTACTACACAAAGAACTGCTATACAATGCTGGCTTGTAACCGTGGATTCTGATCTGGTCCTCGAGGTCCCAGGAGGGAGGCTGCCCTAAGAGAATGACAATGGCAGAGAACTAAGGATGTGAGGCAAGGAATCACTAGTTACTCCTCATTAAGTTTCTTCCACGAGCTGGATGCTGCCCTAGTTAATCTTTGCATTGACTCTCCAAAGTGGGCATTATTATTCCCACTTAGCAAGAGAAGGAACCTGGACACAGAGAAGGGCAATGACTTACCCAAGGACACACAGCTGGGGGTGGCAGAGCTAGGAATCAAACCGAGGTCTGTGAGACACTCACACTGTGCTTCCCTCCCACCCCCATCCCAGGCCCCTAAGACATACTGCCTCTCCAGGAAATACATTAAATAGGAAAAACTATACCAGCTGTATTGCCAGCGATAATTTTGCAGATTACAGCTATGATGTCATCTATATCAACCCCTTCAATCCTCAGTCCTGGCCAAGATACAAGTTGGCAGGTAGTGGTAGCTCCATTTTGCAAGCAGAGTACCAGGGCAAAGGAGGGAAGCAAGACAGAGGAAGCCGGAACCAAGAGCTCCCTCTTAAGGTTAAGGCTGTGCAAACCTCTGCCTTCTCTTAACAGCTTGGTCAAGTCCAGCCCCAGAGTGGGGTGCCCTGACCAAACTCCTGAAGCTTTCTGCCTTGAATTCTGTTTTCCTTTGCCTACCTGCCTGGGTTCAGATTAAGCAGCTGCCGGCTCACTGGTATGGGACACTGCAACTGGTTTGTGCTTTGCTGAGCTGGGCTGAAATTGCAGGGGCTGCAGCCGGCCCCGGGGGGGATGAGGAAGCAAGAGAGCTGGGAGTGTCAGGAGTGTGTCCTGGGGAGTAAAAGCCACAGATGACCAGGCTATGGCTGTACAAGAGGGACCCGTGCCTGACAAGGCCACTAAAGGGCCTCCGAGCAGTGCACCACCAGCCACTCCGGTTTCTGTTTCCCATCTCTGCATGCCTTGCATTTTGCACCTAAATGTTAGGTAAGAATCACTGGCTAAGTCTCATCAGAAATCACCGGAAATTTCTGTCCCCATCTCCACCCTTGGAAACCTCACCACAAAGAGTTTTGTAATCCACCAAATACCCTGCAAATGGGAGGAATTACAACTTGACCTCAAATATTTACTGTTTTCATTACTGGCTAAGAGGCTGGGCACTACAATTACACTTCCTGTTCAGAATCCTGGATCTCCAATTTATCGGCATCATGACCTTGGACAAGCTATTGAGCTTCCCGTGCCTCAGTTTCTTTATCCTTCAAATGGAAGTAATAATATTAACCACACCATAGGGGCATTATTATGAGGATTAAATGCTATAATGTGTGTTAAGCACTTTATAGTATCTGGTCTAATAAACACTTGATGAGAACTAATTATTAGTTATTGCTTCTATTTCTTTTCTTCCCCCTCCCTACCTCCTTTCATAAACTGTCTTTTAATTGTATAAGGCACTGGAACTACCAAGATGTGTAAGACCCAGTTGCTCACAGTCTTGCCTGTGGTCCCATAGACAGAAAGTGGACTAGGTTGGAAGACCCAGCTAGGGTCTTGTTCTTTCCTCAAGCCTCCCTCCTCCTCCCTCTCACTCTTCTGGTACCTAGCATGATGCCTTTCCCATGCACCTGCTCAGTCAGTCCTTGAGGGTCCAAACAGGTCATGGTTCAGAGCACAAGTCTTACAGTAAGACTACAAGTGTTGGCATCCTGGCTCTGCCACTGATGGGTTGTGTGGCTTTGGGCAAGTTACCCTACCTCTCTGGGTTTTAGTATCCCTACTTATCAAGGGAGATTATGATACTGTGTTTGCCCCACATGGCTGGTGATGGGTTGAGGTGGGGCTAAAACACAACTGCTATTTGAAGGTTTCCTGGGTCCTTTTCTGATGCATTTTCTTTTCTCCAGGGGCTGTCTTGGGATTCTTAGGCAGAGATTTAAAGCTCCTGAAAGACCTGCAGCAGAATACATTTCCCTCCCTCCTTTTCCTTTTCATTCTCTTGAAGAATAGCTTTCTTTTTTTAAACAGAACAAAAAAGCATCAGTGAAAAACTCTATTCCACAGCAAAGCTTCCCACCATGAGCTCTCCCCTTCCTATTTTCACAAAGGTTGGGCTTTTTTCCCCCCTTTAAAACTATTTCTGAAGGCCAATTCCCCAATAAGAAAGAAAACAAATGGATTTTCAGGTCTTGTAGTTCTAACACAAAAAATCTGGCTTCCCTTAGTCAATGGATCTGGGCTCCAAAAGATGTTTAGGAGTTAGTTGTTCCTATTCTCCAGGATCTCACTAGATCCTCCAAAAGGACCATTGGGACCAGAATTGGTCTCTTCCAGTAAAGTGAGGAGCTTCGTGTAAGTTCACAGCAGAGGTTGAGCCCCTGATACTTTTGTCCTCTGTTCCCTTCCTATGCTGGCTGAACTCACATTGTCCCTAAGACCAAATTCCTCCTTTACTTCCTCCTGTGAGCATGGTCTATATAACCTGAATGCTTGGCCTAAGAGTTTATGGCGAGGTCTGGGGCCTTGAAACAGGCCAGTATGGGAAATAACAGACCTATAGCCTCTGTTGAAGGGACATCAGGGAGTGCTGGGGATTGTGGTGTGCGGAAGCACATTTGCCTAGCTTACCCAGCACAGGTGCTCCTCAGCACATGTTTAGTATGCACTGGCAAAGTGGACTCAGAGCTTCTGGTTTTTCAGGAGAAGTTGGAAATCTGAATTTTTCTGAAAATTTGTCAATTACATAAAAGAAAAGAAAAGGAAAGAAAAGTGAGCATAAACCAAAGAAAATCCATCAGTGGACCAAATCTGGCCTTCAAGTTGCAGTTTAAAAATCTTCTTTAATCCTCTTCTTTAAAGACAGTTTAAAGGATACCTTGCCCAGCGTTCTTTACTATTCAGGAATCCCCTCTACACTATCTTTGAGATATGGTTGGGCAGCCTTCAGTAGAAACACCTATCACTCTCCCATGACTTGGAGATCAAACTTCATCAGAACTCACAGCTTTACTTGCTTTTTATCATCATAAGCTCCAAACTTACCACTTAGTAACTTCTAGCCTTTGGTCCTGAAGTCTTTTGGGTAGAACTCAACCTCATCTTCCAATGACTGACTGTTCTTCCTAGGCATGAACTGTGGAAGCAGATTGCTTTGGTTCAATTCTCAGCAATACTATTTAATAGCTGTGTCACCTTGGCATGTTGCTTGAACTATCAGTGCCTCAGTTTTCTTACCTGTAAAATGAGGATAACAGTACCTACCTTATAGAGTCATATGACAGTTAAGTGAACTGATCTACACAAAGTCCTCAGTGTTTGTCAATATTATTTTCTTCTTCCCCAGGTCAAACATTTCAAGTGCTTTCCACTGTCCCCTGTACCCATGTTTTCTAGGGCTTCCAACACTCTGTCTGATCACTCTGTTTGGAGGGTAAACCAGTGTGGCTCCCGTGATCTCCTCCTCCTGGTATTCCCATTCTTACATAACCCCTCCCCACCCTTGAGTATGGGCAGGGTCTATGAAAAGCAAAGAAGAAAGGATGTATGTGATTATGCCTGCATGACCACATCGTATATAAGACAGCAATGCCTGTTTTAGGAGGAGATGCATTCCTGTTGGCTTTGAAGAATCAAGTTGCCATATAATAAGCTGCCTATGGGGTCACATGGCAAGGACCCAAGGGTGAATTCCAGCCCATAGCCAGAGAGAAACTGGGAACTGAATGTTGCCAATAGTCATGTGAGCAAAGGAGTACATTCTACCTCCCTGGGCTAACATCTTGACTGTGGCCTTGCAGAAGACCCAGCAAAACAAGACCTAGACTCCTGACCCGCAAAATCCATGAGATAACAAATGTGTGTTGTTTGACAAAAGCCACTAAAGGTGGGATAATATCATTGTGCAGCAAAAGGTAACTAAAACAGTCAACCATAGTAACTTTCCCACATTCACCCTACTTTGGAAATTCAAATATGTTAGCGGCCTACTGGAAACAGGAGCTCCTGAAATTGAACAGCAGATCACAGTAGGCATTATTTGCATGCTGTATGAGTATGGCTGTGAAATAATGTCAGATCTCTTCCAACTGCGTTAGAGAACAAAGGCACCTGTTCCTATGAGAGCAGGGTGGGAGCCCCTACTGCTGGGCACAAAGTACCAGGCTAGATGTTGGGAGGCAGAGGACTCATGTCCCCCTTCTGTGCTGTCTCTGAACCAGACCTGCTCTTCAGCTCCAGAAATGATTATCTGGGGTGGGTGATACCTGCAGCTCATCTCTTTTCCTCCTAATTCTATTTTCTTTTTGTGCTAATTTTCTCCATGAAAAGGGAGTCAGAGGAAGAAAAAAAAAAAAATACCAACAGGTGACCTCACCTGTTAAAACTGGAGGGGATGCAAGGGAGCAGCCAGTACCACTCCATGTAATGGATGGTTCTACGAGGCCCCACGGCTCATACGTGGCAGAGCCAGGGCTGGAACCATGCCTTCCAACACCAGTTCTCTTTTGTCAAATTAAAACCTGCCATCTTCATACGTGGGAGTAGTAAGAGGTTGCCATTGTGCAGTTTCGGAGACATGCGCTGTCAGAGGGTTCCCTCCTTACATTCTCTTTGCTTTTGGGAAAATGAACTTGCTTCTCTGAACCTCAGTCTCTTCATCTATTACATGAGGCCAATGACACCTGCTTCACAAGTTCAGGAAGGCTGATGGGATAACATATGGCAAGTGCATGGCTCCAAACACATGGCAGAGAAGGGCGTGCTCCCATCACTGTGTTCTTATGGGAGGATTTAAAACTCTCACTCATTCTAGCTTGCACTCACTCATAAGGAGTACATCTACTGAGCAATGAAATTGTGTCTGATATTTTCCCAGAAGGCATTTTCTTAGATTAAAAGTATCTAGTCGAGGTTTTTTTTTTAATCTCATCCAAGAAGTCTTCTCTTGTTACCCCGACTAAAGGAGTTCCCCGCATGCTCCCTAGCTCCCAGTCACTCGGCTTTACCTTCTTCATGGCACTTATGACTGAAGTGGTTCATCTATTTGTTCCCATGTCCAGTGTCTGTCTCCATCATGCAAATATGGGCTCAAAGGCCAGGGACTGCACCTGTCTTGTCTGCTGCTGTATCTCAGTACCCAGAGCATGGTCAGACCCAGCATGGGTGCTCAGTAAACAAGGGCTGAATCAATGACAGAACCTGTCTTGCTATTTTTATAAGAATTGGCCTGAACGGGAAGGAGAAATCCAAGGAATCCAAACAACTTCAAAGAAGAAAAGAACCAAAGCATTCTAGCAAAACACTGCCTCATTTACATACTCTGCACTTTGACTTTCCATGTTCTGAGCACAGTGCTGAGCCGTCAAAATAGGGTGTCTCATGAATTCTCCCATTGGTCTTATGAGTTAGGTGCTCTTAGTGTCCCCCATTTATAGATCAGAAAGCTGAGAAGTGCTGAGAAGTGAAATCTTCTGCATAAATGCATACAGTTAGTGACAGGTAGAGTTGAGGTTTGGAATGCAAGCCCCAGAGGCTGATTTCCAGAGGCTGACTTTCTCTGGACTTCAAAGCTGATAGCACCCTTGCGTGTAGAGAGTGAACACTGAAATATTTAGAGGTAAAGAGGCATCATCTCCGCAGCTTACTCTTAAATTGTATATGGGTGTGTGTGTGTGTGTGTGTGTGTGTCCAAATGTGTGTGAGAGAGAGGGGAGGAAGAAGTGAGGAGGGAAAGAGGAAATATGTAGTATATGCAGTAATATGCAGTATATGTTAACACTCGGAGAATCTGGGTGAAAGGTCTCTGGTAATTCCTTGAACTATTCTTGCAACCTTTCTGTGAGTTGGAATTATATCAAAACAGAACACTTCTGAAAGAGCCAATGGTGGGAAGAAGATACAAATTGCATCATGATAAGGAAGGTGCAGATCCTGTTTAGTGAGAATGAAGTCGAGTGGGAGGGAGACTGGGGCAGACCCTGAGGCTTAAAAGGCCAGGCTGGGTGGTCAGGTTTTCTCAGGGACCTTGAGGTCCCTGAGATGACCCTCAGGGATGCAATGTTGGGACAGTGATAGGAGCAGTGGTGACATTCTCAGTTAGCCATGTTTTGCCCATCCTCCAACACCCCTGAAGTCTTTAAAAGCCAGCTTCTTAATCCAGCTCCTTATTCCTGAAGTTACCCACAGGCAGGCACAGGTCCATGGTCAGGGACAGAGAGCATCCTTCCCCCAAGATATGACTTCCACTCCAGTGATGCATGGGGACAACAGCCTTGCTTGCCATCCCAGGGTGTGAAAAAGATGCTGAAGTGCTGGGCTTTCACACAGTCATGTAATTGTCCCCTGCAGAATCAAAAGCAGAAACTCTGCATATTCCAGATAGTACCCAGAGAGGATAATAAATGCATCCAAGGTCACACAGGTCGCAAGACTTAGATTAGAACACCAATATCATGGGTCCCCTTCAAGAACTTACATTCTTATTTTTTGGTGCCACCATCATTATACAACTAAAGGGCTAATAGTTAGCCTTGAGTCCTGGTTCCTTCTCTTGAAATACAGACACCATCTTTCCACTATTTTCTAAAGTAGATGTCCACAGGGAAAGACTGTGCATACTTATCCCAAAACATGGATTCTGCCATTAGGCAGAACTTGGTGATATCAGTTCCTAGGGGATGACCTTGGACAAATGACTTAATCTCCTTGAGCTTGAGTTTTTGCATCTGGAAGATGGGGACAATGACATCTATCTTACTGAGTTGTTGCGAAGATCCATTATCCTAATAGATATTGATGAAACACTGATCTAGGTGTTATAGATATATCAGTGGATAAGACCGATGAGGGCCCCACTCCCAAGTAACTTCCATTCTAGTTGGAAAAGACAATGAATAAACATATAAACAAATAAGGTTTTTCCAGATAGTGATAAATACTGAAAAAAAAAAATCTGAAAAATGGGATGATGGGAGCCATGAGTGACTAGGGATGGTTGTGCTACTTCAGCCATGGCAGATATCTCCGAGAAGATGACAAACGTCTGAGCTGGAAGCTGAATAAGAAAGAGCTGGTGTTGGCAAGACATGGGGAAGGCGTAGGGAGGAGGCAGGAGAGCCTTGGAGCAAGGACAGAGCTCAGCTTGGTGAAAGGATGCTCCCAGCAAGGCAGGAACACAGTAAACTTGTGGGAGGGTGGGGGATATAAAGGCAATGAGAGCAGGGACAACAGCACACTGGGTTTGAAAGGGTGAAGCATTTGGAATTCACCTTAAATGCACTAGGATCTATAAAGTGTTTAAAGCAGAAGAATAACATCTGATTTTTCATGTGTCTGAAGGCAGATAATATATGCAATGTTATGAGTATGGAACCTGGCACAGCATAGATATTTAATAAAGGATAGCTTTATCATTGTTTATCATTCCTAGGCAGCACCACTAATCATTATAGACTTCTAGAAGGTGGGTGGTCTGTGCATATCTTCATTTAAGGCGGTGCATCTGGATGCACCTGCCCAGAGGAGGGGGAGAGTAGCAGGAGCTACTCCTAGCTGCACTGACTTCCTCCCTCCCCCCTGCCACACTCTCCACCCCAAGGCAGATGTCAGCCACCCCTGCCAGGCCAAGGGGCAGCCAGGGTAGGATCACTGGGCCCCCTCCATCTGGCTCTAGCTCCAGGCTTCCAAGCCGCCTTCACGTTGCTGTAAAAATGCAAAGCATTCCAGCCATTTTAATTACTGGGCGTTGCATAAGCCAGCAACCAGTTCATACAAAGGAACAACAGACAAAAAATGATTTTTCAACATGCCTTCAGCCTCTCCCATCTTTTCCCCCCGAAATTGCCTCCAATCACTGGCTCCCAGGCCTTGAAAAGCACTCCAGGTATGTGCAATCTCTTTCAGAGTTTGCTGATGTGACATCAAGATCTTTTTTTCTCTAAATACTTGAGGCAGAGGCAGTTCCAGCTACCTTCAAGCAATTTGGAAAGTTACTGGTCATATCCCTACTTGACATGTTAAGACTATTATAGGGGAACCATACCATATACACTGAGGCTTCATTATAAAGCAAAGTTCAGCATGTGGTGGGTCTGTCTAGGGACCAATCAGGAGGCTTTTAGTTTTTAAATTCCAAAATGACCTCATTATAAGGTACTCCCAACACATGAACCCTAAACAGAATATCCTGGTAATGCTAGGATGTGAAGAATTTCTTAAAAATTTGTAATATGATTAGAGAAGTTTCCAAGTTTCCTAATTCTGACTTTCAGTGATTTTCTCAGTACTTCTAAAACTCTTCCTTCACTAATAATTTAATCTACCAGTTTTATGGAGGACCTACTGAGTGTTAGGCATTGGGCTAAGTGCTCAGAAGAGAAAACTCAATTCACCTCTGTCATTAGCTCACTTTCTAAAGAGGGAAAATGCCACTGAAACGAACAGTCCCGAAGTACTGTAGTGAATATCAAGTCAGAGTTCATCCTTTATGGGTGGCACCGAGCTTGGGTCGAAGGAAAGGCCACTTGTAGGAGATGATGCCTAATAATAAGATTGTCTTAATATTAATACTGACAGTGGTCATTCATTGAGAGCTGACACTGTGTCAGGCATTCTGCTAAAGCCTTTCCACGTAACTTCTTGATTATTCCTCACAATTCTGTGAGATAGACACTTAATGCTGTCCTTACTTTATTAGATGGGAAAATTGAGGCACAAGAAGATTACTTGTCCAAGAATATACAGCCAAGAAATGACAGCGGTGTAGAGGTGAATATTTACCAACCAGCTCTCCAGGACAAAAAGCCTGACTTGTGGCATCTGACAATTGCTGTGGCATAAATGCTCCCATCATGGTCAATTCTAAGTCACCAGCGGATGTCACTGGGAGCAGTTCACCATGATACGATAGTTCCACTGCAGACACAGTAGGTGGACATAGCCTCAAGGCCATAGATGAGAGTATAAAATGAAATAATTAGGAAGTGATGAGTTTTAAGTATTCATTATCACATTTCTAATATAACTTGTTTGATTATAAGTCGATATAATTAAATTTTTAATAATGGCTGTGTTTAACAACTGACTCGAAAAATTCCAGGAAATCTAAGAACTGGGCTCTTAGGAGCCACGGTGAGCTGGTTTCATCACGCCTTTCGATGTTTCAAGGCCCACTCTTCAGCCCTGGACAAGTAAGAGACAGCCAGGGCAGAGGAAGAGAGGCATTCCACGGCAAGGAAACAGCAGAACCAAGACCTAAGACATGGATATGAGAACAGAGCAACAATACCATTTAGTGTTTATAAAATGTTTTCGACTGTTCATCAGAGTACAGAGAGGTGATGAGATGTTCAGCATTGGACTCTGAACTTCAAATTCTGGTTCCACCACTTATTAATTGTGTGATCTTGGCTAAGTTGCTGAACCTCTCTGTGCCTCAGCTTTCCTTTCTGTAAAATGGGCATGATAACAGCCCCTACCTCATAAAGTTGTGGAGTTAAGTATATTTGTATCTATCAAGTACATAGAACAGGGCCTGCAAATAGGAAGTGCTCAGGTTTTAATTACTTATCCCTTGAAAAATACCTATGTGAATTAGATGTTTGTCTTCCCTTTATAGAGTATAAATATAAGCTAGAGAGAAACTTGGTAGATGGACAAGATGGGACTTGAACAAGTGTTCTGATTCACCAGCTTTAGTGCTCATCCTAAGGGCTGGAAATCACACTGAACCCACTGAGTATTATTCTCCAGGAGGGTCTACAGAGGTGCTCACTGCCCTACTATGTGTCTCTTCCAATAGAGGCTACATCTGATTCATGTTCTCACACCCTTTGATCTTGGGTACAAGGTGTTCTGAGAAAGAAGACACACTGACAACAGGCACTGGTTGTCTGCTATTTTGTATACTTGTTACTTTCTGCATGCTCACCTTCTCTGGGAAAAAGGAAGCTAGTGGGGTGGTTAAGAGCATAAATTCTTGAGCCAGGCTGCTCTGGCTTCGAATCCCAGCACTGCAGCATCCTGACCATGTCACCTTGAGTAAGTTACATAAACTCTCCGTACCTTTGTATCCATATCTGAAAACAGGGATGGTGAGGATAATTCCATCTACCTCACAGTTTTTGCTACGAATTAATATACGCAAACTGCTTAGAAGAACTCACCATTATTACCATTTTTTTTTGTTATTGTTGTTGTTTTCTTTTCCTCTTCCTTTTACCTCATCCCTTCTTTGGGTATTACTTACATGGTCAAAGGGGATATGGGAACATGCTCAACCTTAATCAACCCAGATCATTAGACTGCAGGTTGCTTGAAGGCAGAGGCCTCATTCACCCCTACACCTATAGGGTCACATTCTGGTGCATATAGGTTCTCAGTGAGAATTTATCATGTGCCTTACTCACCACACCTCATTGATACTCATGAAAATCCTAGGAGGTATGAATCTCCCTTCCATTTTACCACTAGACATCTGAAGCTCCAAGACGCTAAGAAACTTGTTCAAGGTCATGGTGAAAAAGTGAAGGATGAAAACCCAGTTTTACTGATGTCACAGGCCTTGGTCCTTGACCCCTTTGTCAGTCTCCTCCCAAAGTACTTCCCTGAGAAGTTTCGAGAGATCATAAAGTCTAACCTCCTTGGTTTTACTTTTGAAGAAAGGGGGTTCATGGATTTACTTATAGTCACCCAGATATTGTACGATGCAGAACTGGAAGAAAAACCTGGCACATGCCTCAATCTCATGCTTGAAATTTCAAGAGGATATGAAGCCATAGGCAATGGCTGTTAAAAACGTACCGAGCAATATTCTATCAGCTTGCTTCTAGATTCGGGCCCTTTCTCTGTAATACAAATGTAATGTTCCTATGGAATCCATCCAAATTCTGAGTAAGAAAGGGCACACCTACACCAGCAGAAATTGCCTGCTCTGTGATTGCTCCTGCTTTCTCTCCACTGCTAACCAGACAAAACAAGAGAAGCATCTCACCTGCCAGGTGATAAAAGTCCCTCTCCAGCCTTCAGTAGGAGGTACTGTGACTCCTTCTGCTTGGTTCTAACAATGATCATGAGCTCTGAGCCCTCAGAGAAAACCCAGAAGACAAAGAGGAAATTATTAGCACTTCCAAAGTCCTGATGACCCTGAGGGTATAGCGATTTTCAGGCTCCAGAAATAGCATTGGTTTGGAAAGAGACCCCTGGGTCTGATTCACAGCTTTGCCTCTATCATGCTTGTAAGAAACTGAACATGCACTTAACTTATTTGTGCCTCAGTTTTCTCTTTTTTCTTTCACCTTTTGACCCCCTCCCCTATTTCTCACTACCCCAATATGTGTCCCATTCCTGCTATCAATTAGTTGATTTTTTGTTTTGTTTGCTTTTAAATTTCACAGATAAGAGAGATCATATGGAATGTGACTTTCTCTGACTTGTTTCACTCAGCACAATACCCTTGGGATCCATCCATGTTATTGTGTATGGGAAGATTTCTTTCTTTTTTATGGCTGAATAATATTCCAGTGTGTGTGGGGTGGTGTATGCTACAATTAATTTATCCATTCATCCATCAGTGGACACTTAGGTTGTTTCCGTGTCTTAGCTGTTGTAAAAATATGGCAGTGAACACAGGAGTGCATATATTTTTTTTGAGTTATTGTTTTTGCCTCAGTTTCCATAACCATAAAACAGACATAAAACAATACCTATTATCAAGGGTTGTGAACATTGAAGAAAATACTGTATTGGAAATTCATAGTTGGTACTCAACTAATGTGAGTCCCCTTCCCTTTTTCTTGTCTTAGAAATCCTTTTCAGCTTACCATATTACAGATGAATTACATAGTTCAGCTTACCATATTACATATTACAAGGCAGGGAAATAATTGTTTACACTCGATTAGAGAAGACTGGATGATGGGAAGGTGATGAAGTACTAAAGGGTCTGATTTCTTGTCTTGCCTTTGTCAATAATCCAGTGTGAGTATATAAATGCCTACCTCTCTGGGCCTTTTTCCATATCTGAAAATCAGAGGGTTGGATTTGGTGACCTACAGTTCTCTCCTAGCTCTTACCATAATATGGGTTCCCAAGCATCTTCCCACTCCCTTGTTGGGTGATCCAGTGCTGTGATCTCACAGCACACTGATTCTCCTGTTGTAGTCTGTACAACCCACTCTTGTTTTCATGTCTTTCTCTCCCATGAGACTGGGAACTCCTTGAGGGCAGGACTGTGCCTTGTTCACTGTTGGATCTCCAGCACCTAGTGTGGAGCAGTGGACACTTAATTAGCATCTGGGGGAATATCTGCAGGAAGAAAGGATGAAAGGAGAGAATCCTGTCCCTTTCCTCCAAAGACCTGATAATCACACCATGACAAACAAGTTGTGAGGCAAATAAAGATTGTCGGTGGAGCAATGTTAATGAAGAGTCCACCCACATCTTGGAAAGAAGGCTATTTATCTTCTGAAGTCATAAATTCACACACCACACATGTGCTTGGCCATCTGTAGTAGCAGACTGAGACACAGTAAGGGGAACATTCAAAATCTAGAACCCGAACTAGTTGGCTGGAAAGAATCGTTGAATGGTGACTATAATCTAAAACACAGAAACCAAATGGATTGTCAGATTCCCAGAGCAGAAAAAGTCTGGGTGGAAGAAGGGAAGAGTGGCAAGTTTGGAGCAGAGAAATAGGAAGACCAAAGATTCCAAAGTTGGCAATGTGTGTCTGGCATTGTTAACTTCTAGCAAGCGGGGCTCTTGCCAGTGGGTGTGAACATTATCACTCCCATGCCAAAGCCTTCACCTCAGTTCAGTGAGGAGAATTCTATAGTATCTCAGCTGAAAAGCCCTCCTTACAATGACCTCATTTCCTTTTCTCTGACTCCATACACAACAAAGCAACCTTCTGATGAGAAATTAGCCTCACACAAAGTCTTCTGATTCTAAGGAGGAAAATATGGGGGTCACATATGAGTGCCCTAACCTATGTGACAATTAAATACTTCATTAGAAGCAAAGACAATGGAATTGTGGTTGGCTTGCTGGTCTCTTATGAATCATAGTATCCCTGGGACTGATCAAGTCCGGGAACTGAAACCAGAGGAGTTTCTTGACTTAAAAAGCTAGATTCTAGAATCCCTGTAATGGTGAATTTGTGAAGGTAATACTCTGATCACCTCCCTCTTTATTTTCCCTGCTATTTATTGGTTAATTTATTCTTTCAATATTTGGCAAGTGCCTACGATGCGCAGATTCTGTGTTAGGCTCCCCAGATGCTGTCTAGAGGAGAGAAAGACATATCAACCACTGGTGGCAACAGATTGTGAGAAGCACTGGGTGGAAACCTAGAGTGTATGGTGTGTGTGGGAAAGGAATGAGGGACAAGAAGCCAAGGAGTGGAGGTCAATTTTATTGAGGAAGATAGAGGCTCAGAAAAACATCCATGAGGTGGTAACTCTAGCTGAATCCTAAAAGATAAGAATCCTTACAGATGAGATGGAGGAGGGTGGAGGGTGGATTCCAGGCAAAGAGCATAGTGTGAATAAGCCCTAGAGACAGGAAACTGACAGCTAGAACTTCAGGTTGGGTTAGGAGGAGGGAATGAGGGCATAGGTTTGAAGAGATAAGCTAGCACAGGGCTTTCTGTTGCGTAACTACAGGGGTAGCGATCACATTGGATTCTACTCCAATGGCCTGTCAAAGTGGGACCCTGGGAAGAGCCAGATCACAGCACAGAGCCTCATATGGCTTTCTTTGGAGTTTAAGACTCCATTCAGAAAGCCATGGAGGACAAATGAATCATTTTAAGCAAAGGACAGCATGATTTCACATTTATATTTGAAAAACTTCACATGAGCAACAGGGCAAAAGTTGCATTTGACAGAGAAAGACTCTGGACAGGGTGACGAATTATTTGACTATTGAAACTGTCAGCCAAGACTCTACATGGGCCTGATCCAAGGCAGAAATGGTGAGAATGGGGAGAAGGGGAGGGTAAGAAGAGATTTGTGGAGTGAGAATCGGTAGGACTTGGTGAAAGGTGGTGCCCTTGGTGCAGATGGGTAATATCATATCAGGGGAAAGACAGTGGAATCTTAAGAGGTGATAAAGGACCTCCAGGTGGAATTATCCAAGGGGAAGCTGACTATAGACTGTAGCTCAGAGGAGACTGCTGCTTGCAGTGACCATTCCTGTGCACACAGCAGAGCAGTAGCTAGACCAGGGCACAGAATTAGCCAGAGAGAGTGTGGAGGCTAAAAGCCAGGGACAGAAAATTGGGAAACACCTACATTTCAGTGACAAGAGGAGTCCAAAGAGTCTGCCAAGAAGACTGAGAAGGTACAGTTGGAGAGGTGGAAATTGAAAACCCAGAGGGACTAGAGTCTCAGCAGCCAAGTTTGAAGAAGGATGTGGTCAACCGTGTCAAATGCTCTTGGACCATCCCCATCACACAGGACCGGTCAACTTCAGTTTCAGCCAGTTCTGTTGAAGAGAGTTCAAGTGCCTTGCCAGAAACAGAATCTCCAACCCCATCGGACAGGAGACTGGTCATGCTGTCCATCCCATTCCCTCCCAAGCCATGAGAGCACCCAGCAGAGATACTCACATGCACCTTTTCTGCAAAGCTGCACGTGCAATCTTCAAAGAAACCACAAGGCAGCTACTCAATTTTAAAGGAAAAACACGTGAACTCCACCAGCATAAGGAAGACATTAAGACAGGGTCGAGGAAGAGAAGGTCTCCCTCCACTTATATTACCATTCACAGAAATAATTGAGCACATAGTCAAAAATAAATAATTAAAAAAAAATTTAAAGCAAAAGCTGAATGAAATATTAACTCTGTTTCCTACCTCTCACCACCAGAAAACATGGGGTACAACATGTCTCTACAGCACACATGTGTTTTCTGGCTTAAGAATCCCTGGGAGTAGCTGGGGTTGGAAGGAAATATGAAAAGCCCAGGTTTCAGGTAAATGCAGCCAGAGACTCTTACTGAAGGGTCTTCACTCCATGGCAAGACTAGTGGGGAGCTAGGGCAAGAGACATTTTGCAATTTTACTGCCACGAAATTGGCTCCAGATGGAAATGAGAAAAGGTGTTTACTCCCCGCTGGTGCCAGACACACAGAGAACCAGAAGTGCTTACCATCTCAGGTTCATAATACCCAGGGCTGGGCAGCAGCCCCACTGAGGGTCTGGCCAGGGCTCATGGTGATGGGTGGACCAGGGCTGTCTGCTGCTTGGAAAAGGCTATTTTGAATGTAATGACTTTCAGATGAGGACTGTGGGTTTGGGGGAAGGCATCGTGACTAGGGTCTAGAGGGGAAAAGGAAGGGAAGAAAAGAGGTGTTTCCCGATGAGGCAACAGAACTGACAAATGTCTTGTCAGCACCTTCTTCTCATTTAATTTCCAGAGGCCAGCTCTGCCCCAAAAGAGTGGGATCGCAGCATTGTCTGCTGTGTTCCCAGATCTCCCAGTTCCCCCCAAACCCATGATTCACGAGTATGTAGCTTCCTGAGAACATGTCTCCCCTTGGGTTGACATGGGGCCAGCTTGGGGGTGGAGGAGCTGGGCAGCTGCGGACCCAGACGGGATACTGACTGACAGCTTTGTGGCCATTGTAGACGGGAGGGGTTAGTTTCACCCACTCAAAGTGGGTGACTAGTGTGGAATTGCCTCTCCCTTCCTCTCCATGAGACTGGCAGAGACACAGGCTGAGGGAATGGGTGTTCGCTGGCTTATAGCGCCCCCTAGCACTGGTCAGAGGGATAGGGCTCTGTGAGCTCTCCAAGGCCTATCTGAATAGTGGGAAAGGGTTGGTTGGACCAATTAATTAGACTCTTTCAGCCAATACTTGCTGACTCTTTGTTAACAACACTGTCTTCAAGGGATTTCCTCTATCTAGGAAGGGAAACCGATGGATAAACAATCACATTCTTGTCGGCTAAGTAGTATGAAAGAAAGGAGCACAGGGTGCTGTGGGAACACACTGCAGGTGATTGATGAAGACTGGGGAGGGGGATTAGAGGAGACTTTCTGGGGCAGACGATATTTAAACTGCAACAGTAGTTCAATGCATTTTGAAAATAAAATATAGAGACAATAAAAGACATATTTCCTGACCTTTTAGTGCTTATGACCCAAGAAGTAAATAAACAGATAAACAAGTAATTAAAACAAGGTTCTCTCAGAAACAAGAGCTTCAGTCTCTCCTAACACTTCACCAGCACCATCTTTGTTTTCAAGGGGGGAACAGAGAGAACCAAATAGGAACTCACTAAATGTTGACTGAGAGACTGATGGATGTGCTTCGGTTTTGGACACATTTGATTTGTCTCAAACCTGTTTAAATGGCAGGATCTATCTTCCCTACCTTGTCCTTGAGACTTTCCCATGGAACCCTAAGACTTTTTGAGCTGAGGGGAATCTTGGAGACCATTAAATTACAGCTTTCATCCAATAAACACAAACTGAAGTCTGGACAGATGAGGTGACTAGTCCACACACGCAACTGTTCTTCTGCAACATTTGGAACCAATCTCAGTTCTTTTGCTTCCCCCCACCCCAGCCCAGCCTCTCTTTGTCCCCCAGAAATAAAGTTTCATGGATTTCTTTGCAGTAATGTGTTTGGAATGTTTTCAAAGTACTAAGTAATAATTTAGAACGGGAAACAATAAATACACAGGAGATAAACCTCTGAGGAGAATAGAGTGGCATTTGTCCTGATTGGCTCAGAGGTGGTTATTGTTATGATGGAGAACCTTTTAGTGAGGGCAGGTGGCATGCTTTACACACTGAACAAAGAGACTCTGAAACAAACTCATCTGCAGATCTGTCATGCAAATTCCAGAGCACGAGTGGCTGGAGTTTCCACAACTAGGGTGCAAACATTGGGTCATGCACTGCGGCTGGGGAAACTGAGGTCCACAAGTGCATGAGAGCCAGCTAAGGAATCACGCAGCTACAAAGCACTCCTGGCTTACCCACGAGCTTATCATGAGAGACAATTTTCTCACCTGTCTGAACCTTATCTTTCCCACCTATAAAATTAGGATGGGTAGTCTCTGAGGTCCTTTTAAAGGATGTCTAAATGTCTATGAGAGGCTTCTCAAAGATTCCAGCATCCTGTAACTTGATATGAAGGAGGTGGACATGAACTCACCTACCCTAGAAAAGTTTCAGGAAAGGGGAAATCAGGGCAGCCTGGTAGGTTGAGGATAACCCAGAGAGATTTGGAATTTCTGCAGTTCTTCTGAGGTTTACAAATCTATCCTTGTTCTAAGCTGTCAAGAGAAGGTGGGAGAGCCAGTACAGTACAGTCATTCTTAACCTTAGCCGCAGGTCTACTCCATCAGCTTATAAAATAGTGTTGAAAAAGTTATTCTTGGGGTGCCTGGGTGGCTCAGTGGGTTAAACCTCTACCTTCAGCTCAGGTCACGATCTCAAGGTCCTGGGATGGAGCCCCGCATTGAGCTCTCTGCTCAGTTGGGAGCCTGCTTCCCCATCTCTCTCTGTCTGCCTACTTGTGATCTCTCTCTCTCTCTCTGTCTCTCTCTCTTTCTCTCTCTGTGTGTCAAATAAAATCTTTAAAAAAAAAAGAAAAAGTAATTTTTATATATTATTAAGTCTAAGGACACCTTGGCATCCAGACTGATGCCTGTGAGGTCTGCTTGCTGCACGGGCTGACCCTGGCAGTCAGGCTCTTCTTCACAAGGATTCATGGAGCTTGTTCTTTCTCTTCCTCAGGGTGAGGACTGAACTGAATTCTCATGGGTGGGAAGAGAGAAATCGCTTGAGTTAGATATTAGGAAGAACTTCCCAACTGAAAGGGAAACTAAACTCCAAAGATGCTGCATGGATCAGCTTTGGATGGGGAGCAAGAAGAAATAAACCCAAAGGCAATTTCATTAACTTTCAGCTGGAAAAACAATCAGATTACTCTTGGTGCTTACATAATTAAGTAGTTGCCAGAATCAAATGCTTCAGATGTTTTCTATAAGGAACCTGCTGCTTGAAGTTCAGCAAAAGTTACCTGCCTGATACTCATGTTCTAGATAGACTTCCCTTGAACAAAATATTGGCATTTTGGACAAAACTGTAAAGTGAGAAGAAAAAAAGAGAAGAGAGGGCCTTTATCATGTAAGACGCTTATCCCAAGTGGACTTGGTCTGGAAAGGCTTATAAAACCTTCCACATGACTGGCACCATGCAAGGATAAGCAAAACTCTCAAATCCCACAAAGTATGCCCTCATTCAACCCGGATCCTTGGAGTGGCCTTTGGAGTGTCCATTGTTCCAGACTCTATGGGCTGCTGGCCATATCCATACCCAAGTCTCCTGGGACCCTATTTTGTATTCAGAGAGCTAAAAAAGGAGGGTGGCCACGTATCTCAGGTCTCAAAGTATTTCTAATGTGATTGGGGGAAATGATACAATTATATTCCATGAAATAGTGAGCTAAGTGCTGAAGTAAACATTTAAAAAGGGAAAGATCTGTCTGGGGCAGGCTACTGTTAGAGTTAAGGTAGAAAGGGGCTTAAAAGTTGGGAAGGGGATAGGGCAGAAAAATGTGGAAACTTGATTCCTTCCTTATAGCTACAATTATTAAGGGGGGCATGGTGGCAAAGGAGGTTAACAAATGTTTTTGGAAATACCATTTTCAATCAATTTTTCTGCTTCTGCCATCCCACTGTCACTTCTCGGAGGTGTAAATAGAGTCTGAGAAAGAAGTTGAAATTGCATTTCTGAGGATTATTTTGTTCCAAACTTTCTGCATATCTATAGCCAAAACATTCAAGTCTCTTTCTAAACAGAATGAGTTAGGAGAGAAAGAGAGAGAGAGAGAGAGAGACAAAGATAGAAAGACAGAAGACTCCAGCTGCAAAAGGGCATCTGCACCGTGACAGCTAATTACTGCTAAAGTCCAGGGAAATAAAGTCTCTCTTCGGGTGCAAATGAGTGAATGGAGTTCCTGGCTGCTTGTCAAGTCATGTCACCTTTCTGTGCCAGTTTCCTCATCTGGAAAGTGTGAATAGTATTTTGTGTTTTTCCTATTGAAAAAAATTTTTTGTGAGATATAATGAGGTGTGGCATGGAAACTATAAGGTAGAATCAAGATATTACTTAATAATAAGGAGAGTCATAGTATTAGTTATTAGCAATTATCCATTATAGCTAGTAGTCTAAGATCCTGGATAGTTCTCTAGAATCTGGTGTAAGTTACCCCAGTTTTGGATCAATTCACCCCCAAATTCTTTGCTGAAGAATGGAGACTTGTCTGGCCTTGGTGGGATTACCATTTCCTCCTGCCCTTTCTACTCACTGCTTTTCAAATAAGCTCAGGGTCTTTACACTTGCCGTTCTCCCTGATTGGTGTTCTCTCTTCCCAGATTTCCTCCTCCTCCTTCTACTTGCTCAACTTTCAGGTAGAATGTCACTCCCTTAGAGAGACCTTCTCTCACTACCCCATAGAAAACAGTGACCGCTCCCTCCCCTCAGTGATTTCTAAACCATTCTCTATGTTTTCCCGTCTTCATGATACCATCACCGCAGGAAATTATTTGGTGTACTGGTGAATTCACTGATGCACTGCCTGAAACTTTCGTGGAAGCAAGGATTTTGTTGTGCTCATCCAACATCCAGAGCAGCGTTTGTTGAATGACTTCACAATTTACTCTGGGTGAGCCCCCAGGGAAACAGCAGTCGGTTATAGCCAGCTCCAAAGGGCAGATTGCGTCCTCACCTCCAGAAAGGTCGGGGGTGGGTGTGTAATTGATCCTTTCCCCCCTGAGCCTGCTCTTTTCCAGAGAAGGTGGAGAGTTAGCCTTTTCCCCTAGCCTTTCCACTAGGCGCAGACAGGGTCTCCAGGACCAAGGCCCCTGTGACCCTGTGACCCGAGGATGGCCGAGTGCTGTGGTGGGTGGCAGTTGATTTGGTTTGGGTCAGAAGTACTCAGAAGGGTGGATGTGTGGTCAGGGTACTGGCGAGGTGGGCCACGGGAGAGCCGCTCCGGGGGTCACTCGGCAAGCGTAGGTTCAAGACACGTTCCATTTCACCCACTCGGGTGCCCACAGCCGCATTATTCCCTATAAGGATCTGAACGGTCCGGCCGGGCCCCGCCCCGGCGGCCCGCGCCCCCGGCCCCGCCTCTTTCGGAGGGCCGATGAGGTAATGCGGCTCTGCCATTGGTCGCAGGGGGCGGACGCCGAGTGCCCGAGAGGGGGTGCCCGGGGGACCCGCACTATATCACTCAGCCGCCCGGCAGCGGCGCAGAGCGGGCAGCGGGCGGGCGCTCAGACGGCTTCTCCTCCTGCTCCTCCTGCTCCGCCCCAGCTCCCGCTCCTGCACCCGGAGAGACCTCCGGCCCGCAGAGTCGTGCGCCAGCGCTGAGGCAGCCTCGCCTTGTCCCGTCCCGTCCGGCTGGGCACTCCCGGGGCAGCGCGCCCGAGGCCAAAGTTGCCTCGCACGGCGGAGCAGGAGAGCTCGGGCTGCAGCGGCCCCTCCAGCGGCGCGCACAACTTTGGAGAGGCGAGCAGCAGCCTCAGCAGCGGCAGCGGCAATGACTCCCTGGCTCGGGCTAGTCGTGCTCCTGGGCAGCTGGAGCCTGGGAGACTGGGGCGCCGAGGCGTGCACATGCTCGCCCAGCCACCCCCAGGACGCCTTCTGCAATTCTGACATCGGTAAGCGCTCCGGGTGTCCCCGCCAGAGCCCCCGCGGTGCCCGCTCTTGCGCTGCAGCCGGGAATGGGGCGCAGCTCCGGGTGGCATGGCAAGCCCCGCTCCTTTTCTCTGCCTGAGCCTGGGGTGGGGTGGCGAAACTCCGTTGCTTTGGTCGGAGGATATGGCATAGCTGAAGGGGCAGATGCCCTGCAGAGAAAACCTGCAGTGGCTGAGTGAACCCCATGCAGCTTTTGCTCTCCTTTTAGGGCGTGAGGTCCCTTTTGGTCCTTTTGACATCTGGGAAATTTCCCTTTTTCACTATCACGTAGGAAGGGCTGGGGGAGAAGGGTGGAAAAGGATTCCTAAAACTTGGAATGCCAACTAACTAAAGTACTGGGATGTTCAGTAGTTTTTAAAAAGTTGCCAGCCATGTGCACAAAGTTGCAGGGGAATCTTGAAGTTTTCTGAGTTTGCATTTTCTCCTGCACCCATGAAGTTCATTCTTTTCACTGAGACCCAACCCAGCCTCCCACTTCCCAGGCAAGGGCTAAGGGAGCTTCTTGGAGTGCCAAGTTTGAGTGGATTTAAGGGGGGAAATGAGAAGAAAGCTGTGGGGTTGACCCTTTCCCGGAGGAACCGTATTTGAGAGTGTTGATAGCAAGCAGGAGGTGGCGTGTGTGAGGGATCACTTATCACATAGCTGTGAGAATTCACAGGAAGGCTATTTTTTTTCCTTGAATGTGTGTGGGGAGGGGGAGAATGAGCAGTGGAAAACAGATTTGTCACCAAAAGAACAAAAATGCCAAGGGTCCCATCATGGTGACAATTCCAAACTGGACTTGGTGTCTTGATTAGAGACTCAGCAAGAGGTAGAACCAGTTTTTCTCCAGGGCCTTGCAAGTGTCCTGGGAGAACTTGTTTGGGAGTGTTCGGGACACTTGTGTTTGGATGGCCAGAGGTGGAGTAGCAGCTGGAAAACATCTCTCCTCTCCTTTCCAGCTCATAAAGCATGCAAGTCCAGTGGCCCCTGTTGTGTGTGTGTATGTGTGTATGTGTGTGTGTGTTCTTGGGTTGGGGTGGGGTGGGGCACAGTCTAGCTGCCCTCTGCCTGTGTCGATTCAGAGGTGAAGAATGGAGCGTGTGTGTTTTAAGTCATAAAGAAGAAGGAAAATTTTCCACTGGGTCCTGGGTGAGGGCCTCCACAAGTGTGCAGCAGGAGAGGAGGGGGAGGAGACAGGAGCCTGGCAGACGAGGCAGCCGAGGTTGGGAGGGGCACTGCTGGGGGGCCCTGCTGAGCCTAGGAGAAGTCAGGGAGGTTGGTGACCAGAAGGTCAGTCCAGTTGGCAGGAGTGGGTGTTTATGTGACCTGGGGTCACCCTTGTTAGAGGCTTCCTGGGGACCATGCTGTGCACCCTTCCCTTTCCCCGGGGGAATCCGGCTGGCCCCTCCGTTTGTGGATTGCCTGAAGGATTCTTTTGGGCTGCCTGAAGCCTGGAAGGTTTTCTTCCTTCTCCTCTGACTGCTCCCACCCCAATTCCACTTGGCCTGTCCTCCTCCCCCCACTGGTAACATTCCCACCTGAGTAGTGCTGGGAGCTGCTGCTGCTGCTGCAGGTGAGCTCTGGTTTTGCTCCGTGAAGAGGCCACGAGGCTGACAGGTGGATTCAGGGCACCCTGTTCTGCCGGGCAATGGCTTGGGTGTGTTCGCTTGGATTTTTTGGTGTGTGGGGAGAGGGAGACCTCATGACTCCCCCTTGCCCTTGGCTTTTGGGTTTTCACCTTGGAAGTTCACCAGAGAGCAGTGGACACAGCAACAAGGAGACCCGGCTTTTAATGGTTGCTCTGACGGACTCTTAGGTTCCCTGCTGTGGGTCTGAGCTGATGCAGAAAGTTTCTTGTAATTTCTCTGGACTGATTTAATAATCCCCACCCTCGATAAAGTGCCCAGAGAAAAGCTAAGTTACTAGGAAGTACCCGAAGACCAGAACATTGTGGTAGTGAAAATAAAAAGGAATCAAAAAAAATTTTTTTCGATATGCTGGCACCAGTCCAAAACTGCTCTGCCTGGGTTTGGTGCACTGCACTAGTGGTAGGGATGAGATAATGCTTTTCAAAATGGGAGGTGTGGATGTGGACTGCTTGCTTGTTGACCTCCGCTGCCTTACAGTACCCTGCTGGTGTCCAGTAGGTGGCTCCCAGTTTTCCTAGCTGAAGAGCCTTTCTGTTTCCAGTCTGGCTTGAAGCTCTGCCTGTCCTCTCCCTGAAGGAAATGTGTAGGAGCTCCCCATTTTCCTTGGCCCTTACGACCCCACCAATCAACGCTATAGCCCATTAAAGATGCTCAGGCCAGACCACCAGCTTCTTCTTCCAGAACCTTCCTGGCTGTTTTCTCTTTGTGGCTGAGTGCCATGTTCCTGGGTAAAGGGAACCGTATGCCTGACTTGGCCCTGTCTAACGAACCCCATGGTCTTCCCTCTCCTTTCTCCTCATCCACAGGTGTCTCTTTTTGCCTTTCTCCCCTCAAACCCTGGGGATTGGCACTGCTTTCTGGATGGGGAGGAGTTAAAAGGTGTTTCTATGGCAACTCTAGGCCCTGCACCCTAGTGAAGTGTTTAGGAGAAGAATAAACTACATGCCGGCTTATAAAACATACTGTGGGGGAAAGAAAAGGACTTGGCAGCAGCCAGGATGTCTGTGGCCCCCTCCCCACCAGTCAGTGCCCCTGAAACTCCTGACAAAACCTTGACTCTGGAGGAGGGAAGGGAGGGGGCTGGGAATGAAGGAGGCAGCCTTGACTGGGTAGATCCTGCTCCAGCAGCTCTGTCCAGCTCAGGAAGGGGTAGGCAGTGCCAAGAGCCTTCTGAAAATTGGTGTGTGTGTGTGTGTGTGTGTGTGTGTGTGTGTGTGTGGTTTCTGCAGGAGGCAGGCAGCAGAGAGAGAGAATTTTGCTTCAGAATGCCAAGCCCTTCTCTCCAGCCTCCTTTGCATAGAGGAATGGGGCTGTGCCATGGAGTGTTGGGGGCCTGCCTCCTGAGCCTGTTGGGAATTCAAGAGTGAGGCTGAGCTTGGGGGCCCGCTGCCAGCCCTGGAGGACAGTCTCTGGATATCTCTGAATTGTTTTGACAGGGACCAGTGCCAGCAGATTCTTTTGGTATCAGATCTGAGGTTGTGGTTTTAGCAAAGAAGCCATTTTCAAAGAAGCCAGACCCATTCCCCCTCTCTCTCTCACATACACACACACACACACACACACACACACACACACACACATACACACAATTACACTCCACACTAGGCTTTGTGACCAAAGGAAAATAAAAAGGATCAGACTTCAGAGAGGAGCCAGCCACTTGGGGAGGGGACCCAGGCTGCCCAAATCTTAGGAACCCTGGAAAGAGGAGAGCTGCTCTATGTAGGAGGGAAGGGCCAGCTCTCAGACTCCTACTCAGTACAAGCATTTCACAGATCCCGTGTCCTTCATCCACCCAGCGACCTTAAGAGTAGGTATCAAATCCATTTTTCAGGTGGAAAACATCAAGTCTAGGAAAGGTTGTGCTTTCCCAAGGTCACCCAGCTACTAAATGGTACAATGAATTCATTCTTAGTTATGCCATTCTTCAAAACCTTTTCAACTTTCATTTACCCTTGATAGTCTAAGGAAAACGACCCTTCCTCTGACTGAAGGGGGATGGAAGGTTAGCTTTTGAAGGATGCTTTACTTATTGATTTGGGAAGTTTTCATTAACAGTATGAAGAGAGCCAAAATGACCTGAGGTTTTAAGTAAATATCATCTTATGAGAAGGAGAAATAATAATAATAATTATCACTATTATTATTATTATTATTATTATTAGTTTAGGGTATAAAGGGAGGAAAATTTCTAAAGTTTTTTGGCTGTTAGAACTGAAAGAGAACCTCAACACCACCAAGTCACAGTAAAATAATGACTCAGTTTATCACACCGAGACCCAGGGAGAAGTAAAGCTAATGGAGACAAAACACCTTGGACTTCAAGATTCTTCCCCTTCTAGATGGGGATGAGTTGGGGCTGCCGAGGGTGAGATGCACAGTCTATGTAGATGGCTAGTGTGGTGGCAGGAAGACCAGAGACTGGGTCCCTGCTGGTGGGAGAAGGTCCCTCTGCCAACAGTTCTGTGTCCCTTTCACAATCCCTAGATAGATAAGGCTAGAAAAGTGGCCACAGAAGTGGCTTGGGTGGAGGGACTTTTGTTTGTTTTGCAGGAACAGCAGGAACAATTCAGCTCCACTGCTGAATGGCACATTCCAACAGGTTCATTAATTAAAAACAAAACAACAACACAATTCTCCACTGCATTTGACTTTTACCATTCCAGCCGGTGTGGACAAGGAGGCCCCTTCTTCTAGCTTTTGTCATCATCAACTACTGGGTGGCCTTGAGAGGCAGCATGGGGTGGTGGAAAGGCTGTGGGGCAGGCAGAGCTGGGCTTAAATCCTTCCTCTGGGGCCTGTTGGTGGTGTGCTCTTAGGTACATTAATGGATGTCTTTAAGCTTTGGTTTCCTCATTTATAAAAGAGGAATAATAATTTGCAACACCTTGGCCCTTTACGTTTTCTCCACACTTTAAAAGTCACAAGTGTTCTATGAATACATTCTATGCCCATGTATGTAACTGTGTATATGCACATGTGTATCTATTTACCTATCATCTATCTAAAATTAGATAGAGCGGATGTCCTTTTGGACCACTTCCTCTAATTCTAGCTTCTTCTCCAGGTCCTTTCTTCTCTATGCATTTACATTTATAGGTACCCAAGGGAAATTTATAGTAGTTTTTCTCTTAGACACATGAATGATAGGATACAATAAATAATGGAATACCACATAGAGCATTTGCTTTTTGTAACTGAACAATGTGTATTAGGGATTGTTCTCAGTTAGTACACATACATATCCACATCATTCTATATATAGTATTCAATGGGATTATAACTGTAAAGAGCTAACAGGTATAGAGTGGTTATTAAGTGCCGGGCACCATTCTAAATAGTTAACATGCATTAACTCATTTAATTCTTTCAATAGTCCTATGAGGCAAGTATGCTACTGTCATTCCCATTTTACAGATGAGGAGACTGAGGCTTAGAAAAATTAGATAGCTTGTTCAAGATTATAGCAGAGACTGTTTAAAACCCAGCGGGCTGGTTCTAAAATATAATCAACTGCTATACTAGATGTTAATTGCCTTATATTATATAATATTCTATATTACTCTATGCTGTTTTATTATAATATGTATCCCTGTAAGTACAGAATGTATTTATTTAGCCATTTCTCTATTTATAGGTGTATAGGTTTTAATAGCTTTTCCTGTTTGCAAAGAGCACTGCAATAAAGAGTTGTCTAATCCTCTTGTTCACATGTGCAAATATTTCTTCACAGCAAATATACAACTTGAATTACTGGACATAAGTAACTGTATTTTATATTTTAACAGCACCTGCCAGTTTTCTCTCCAGAGTGGCTCTGTTCACACTGCACTTTTTGGATGTGCAACATGAAGGAGTGGAGGGACTATGACAGCCCTGTGCTGCAGGGACTTCCATGCTTCTCTCAAATGGAGAACAGTTTTTAATTTTTATTTATTTTCTGAAGTGTTTTTTTTTTTCTTATTGCTTGTCCTTTTGTCCCTCTGAAAGGGAGCAAAATTAGGGCCACTTAGATTAAGTTGATGGGAGTATTTTTATAATACTTAAGTGCTCGGAAAGCCTTGTCTCTTGACATGATGCAGTTTGGGAGTCTTCCAGTTGAGGATGGTTTCATTTTTTGCTTTCATAGTAAGCAAGGGGCTTTCATTACCTTAAGTTGTTGACTTTGGGGTTTTCTATGAGCTCAGTTTTAGGCACATGTGGCTGTACGTTGAAGATTTGTGCACGGTTTTATTTGCCGACTCAAAAATGTCCCCTTGTTGACTGACCTTATCCAGACTTATGGTGACAGTGAGGGGACTCATTCCTTTGTTTCCCTACTGCCCTTGCTGTTGTATTTGGATGGTGCTTGGATGGGAATGGTGGGAGGCCATGGGGAATGGAGATGGACTGAAAAGAGGAAAGCATGGTGGGTTCTAGCCAAGAAAGATGCCGCGGTCATTATGGAAGCTAGAAGGACTGGCTTAAGAGAGAATGTCACTGTCCTGATTAAAACCCTTCATTGAACTCTTGGGACGAAGTGTCATAAAATGACTCTAATGAGGATCAGTTTGACCCCTGCCTCCTTCTTCATCATTCTTTCATCACTGGCCTTTCCAGCTCCTGCTGCTCAGCTTCTCTGTCTAGGTCTTGGCCCATGCTATCCTCTAGTTTTTGAACACCCTCATCAACTTCCCATTCAGGTTTCATTTCCCTTCCCACCTCCCTGGCATTAGTGTAGAAGAATAGTCACACCTTGCCCAAAATTTTGAGCATGTTGAAAAACACTATGTTTAATAAAAACCAAATTCTCCAAAGCAGCATGGGAAATTCCCAGAGTGGGTCATTTTTGGGCTGAGAGAGACCTAAGGGCTGTATTCTACCCAGAGGGATGCATCTGACCCCTCTGAGAGGGAAGCACCTGCTCTGCTGTCCGCATTACTTGATCAGTCCAGTCCCATCTTTGGGCCATAATACTCCATTAATACTCCCAGAGAAAAAAGCTTGGAGATTTCTAAATGCCATTCCATCAGGGGTCACCAAAAATGCCTCAGGTGTATTTACTGTGTTCCAGGCACTGTACCAAAATCCTTGCTTGCTTATCTGTCACACTGTGAGGTAGACATGACCCATCCCAGCTGCCTGCTGAGTGACCTGAGGTGAGAGGGGTAAAACTGCTTGTCTAAGACCACACCTCTAAGAAGTAGAATCTACAGTTGCTTGGTCTATCCCGAAGTTATATTTCAAATAAGGATAGACCAAGGGTAGGACTCTCTAGCCCTAAAATGTGCTACCCCTTAGTAACTTCCTCCATCTTGTTTTTGTTTTTGTTTTTGTTTTTTTTGTGTTTTTTTTTACTCCCTACTGCCAGGGTCCCTCTCTTTGATATTCTTCCATAGCCAGCCTCTCCAGCTCTGGCCTTCCCTGCTGGCCCCAATTTTATTGCTGTGTAGTTCTAAGGAAACCAAGCCTTGAACCTTATTTCTAATCCCTATCGTGGTGCTCCTTTCACTGAACCAGCCTTTTCAATGCTGAGGACTGTTTTTTTATTAATTTTCTCTCTATTCTGGGAAAAACCACCCACCACATTTCGTGTGTCAATGATTTTTCCAAGAAAACCAGTTAAACTATACTTATAATGGCTGAAAATAGCCATTTTTTCCCGACATAATCAGCTAATACACAAACTATTTGCAGCAAGAAGCAATGATACTTGGAGTCTTCTTAAGCCTGAGAAGCTTTCTCATGGGTTATTGGATGGTTTATTATATGATTTGAGTTGGCTTACTGAAGTGCTAAAGATAGCACATGGACCCTTGGTAGACCACTATTCTTCACTCTGAACAACTCTGAGAGTCGTTCTTTAGTTTTACAGTGATTTACCATCCCACCTTCACGTGGGCAGGCCCGCACACTTAAGACTCTTGTCATCCTTCTGTTTAGCCACAGCGCTAAGAACGGGCTGGTAGAGCTAGCAGGTTACCAACATGTCCTACATAATCTTCCAGAGGAGGTGACATGGGTTTGGGTGTTTGTTTTCCCATGTTCATCTCTGACGGGCTGAAGTAAACAAGTACACATTGATTCTAGCTAAAGGAACTCACTAAATAGCATTTGACAGGAGGTCACAAGGTGTCTGTCCCAGCCATAGTGGAACTAAGAGAAGTTTTTGCTTGGTTGCTTAAAAAATTAGTGTCTAGAGAAGGCAAGGGCACCTAGAGAAAATGTCCTGATTCATTTGTAGGCATCTGTGAGCCTGGATGGTTTGGCTGCCACAGAAGGAATGATCCATGCTGCCCAACACCCAGTTCTGATTTATGTTCATGTAAACTGTATCACCTAACAGTGGCATTCATAGCAGAGAGAGGAGAGATGCTAAGTATCCCCAGACCTATGGCCACCTGGCTTGTTTGTGGGAGTGGGGAAGAGAAGGAGAGTTGTGAGATTTGGCCTCAGAGAACCCAAGGTAAAGTTCAGCCAGTGTCAGGGGGGTGGAATGTAGGACAGGGATTGGAGAGTCTTGCACAGATCAGAGAGATCAGAGCCAGTCTAGAACCAGAGACCTTAAATATCACGTGGCAGTTATCCCCTCACCTCCTCTCATCTTTCATTTTTCTCAGAATGAGGGCACCGGGCATCTGAGAGCTCAGTAGCCTGTAGAGAAGGGCTGTTTCATTCAGAAATTCAGGGCTCCTGCAATCCCCTAGATCTATGCATGGGAAGGCCAACATAGTTGCAACCTGGGTCAGAGCTCATAAGGACATAGTTTTAACACTTAAAGGATCACCAGTGTTTGGTTGAATGCTTGTGGTTTATGTGTTAGGAGGGATTTCTTTTTGACTTGGACTTGATCATCATGAATAGGCTCAAAGCCTTTGAGATTTGGAAACACAGTAGCTCTTATGAGCTCTGCTGTTCATGAGCGTGGGTAAATTCTCTGGCCTCAATTTGCTCATCTTCAAAATAAGGGGGAATGATAGTACCACATTGAGTTGGTGAGTAAGTGAAATAACTCAAGAAAAATGTTTAGCATAGAGTATACCACATAGTAAAAGCTCAAGCAAGAGTAGCTTTTAGTTGTGGTGGTGGTGTATTATATGGCAGAATGCGTATTCTCACTTATTTTTGATTAGGAAAATGGGGCTCTGAGAGATGTGATATCTTCCAGGGCCACACACAGAGGGCTGAGTCTCAAAATCATGGTTGTTTGACCCCTATCCCTCAGTCTAATGTTTTCCCACTTAACCACACTGCCTCCCACAAAACAGTGAAACCAATAACCAAGTTCCCTACTTGAGAGTCTTAAGTCCACTTGATCTTATTTGATGATCACAACATTCCACCAAGGAAAACAGGATGAGGAGGGTCACTGCTCCCATTACACAGATGTGGATAGTGAGAACTAGTATGATTCTAGAGCTTGGTCACACAGCCCTCACGTGAAATTGGGAGGCCAAATCCCATATTCCTAGACTCTGACAGGCACAGGTAGAATATGCTGGGGTACCCAATGGGAGGGCCTGGGAAATCGATCAGTGACAATGAACTTGGATGTCGAGTTCATATTCCCATCTACCCCCATTTATCCTGGGGTTAGGAGAGGTGCAATGTATAGGACTGAGCACCAGCCTGGAGTCAGGACACTTGAGTTCTAGATCTGAGTCACCACCTGATTTTGGAAGTACCTTGGTGATATAAACTTCTCTGGATTTCAAGCTTTTATCTATAAAATAGCAGGATTGGCTCTATGTGATATGTATGTACCTTTTTCACATATACTTCTGGTAATAGTATTTTCCTGAACACTTACTGTGTGTCAAGTTCTCTTCAAAGGGGCTCTCTAGTCGAATAACCGAGCACCTACATCTATCAACAACACATTTTAGGAGGTAATTTCTTTAGAAATATGGTCTATTATGAAAAGAGCCAGGATTGTGGTTGTAAAGTGGATGAGAGCTTCAACTGAACAAAACCGCTAATGAGCTGACATAATTTATTGGATGACATATTAGACCACCAAACTTCCTGTTGGAGGAGAGCTGATTTGCCAAACAGATAGCAACCCTGCAGACCTAGCTGATGGCTAGAATTTAAAATCAAGATCACTTTGGTGTCTGTCATTGATGACTGGAGAGCCTGGTAAAAATTCTTCTGATCCCCATTAACACCATCACTGAAGCTGATGGATAAGAAGTGGGATTTAGACTCCTTATTCATCAAAACAAGGTCTTCCCCATCCAGTCTATCTGAGGAGTCCCTTATTCCAGAAAATGTGGCTAATGGCTTGGCTGAAACCTCTGTAGCTAAGAAGACCTTTCTTGTGTAAGGCAGGCTCAGATGAAGGCCTGTGATTAAAATGTATGTGATCTGATGGAACATGGTTCACATGAATGAGGACAGAGTTTAGAAGACAAAGAGCAAACCTGTGTCCTATTGGGCAATCACAATCCACTCCTCTCCCCAACAGTAGGACAGAAACCCCCCAGTTCCCTTGACTGTAGCTTCTTGATAAAAATGTTTACCAGAAGGACAGCCAGATATAAGAGAATCCCAACATCCATACTGTTCTCAGGGTACATTTCTGAGCAAATGAGTACAATGCAAAGAAGCTGCACCTGAGCCAGGCAAGTGTAGGTGTGAGTATGTTTGTTCTTTGATTGATTCTCTCTTGGCCTGGGTTTTCTTACCTCTTACCTAGGTCAGATCACAAACCCTAATGCCTAAAGAGGCCAGTCACAGAAGCCAGGTGCTTGCCTATGAAATAAATGGAAACATTACTCATTTCTACCAAGAAAATATGTATGTGGTTACCTAGTCTCTTGTTTTCCCACTGTGGAAGGGATAAATGGGTACTAAAAATATTTCTTTATTCTAAGGTGAACAGCAAAACAATGGGCAGGTGTGATGTTTAGTAGCAGCTCATCTTTGGCCTTGGAGTGAGGGAGGCAACAGAGCAGAACAGCAACCATGTGATCTGAAGCATCCCTGTGCCTTCTCCAGCGGATCAGGAGGAATCAGCTCTGGCCTCTCAGAAGGGGAGCCCGGGAGGATTACCAGATTTCCAGTCTCTTAGTAGAAGCTAGATACCCAGAATTTTACATGAAATCTTCTAATTTTTAAATGTTGTCACAATTAAAGAAAAACACACACATATTTGTGGGGGCCAAACAAAACATGTCCTTGGGCCAGATTCAGCCTTGTGACTTAAGAGTTTTGTGACTCTGAGTCTAGATGATGGTCTGAATCTCTTCAAGCTGTAGGATTTCTAGGTGAGTAAGATCAACTGCATTTTCAGGCAAAATGATGTACCTTGTTCTCTGTTTTACCAGAGAATACTGCTTATATGTTCGTTATCACACTTCTCCACAGTTCCTGAGGTGGGTCAGAGCACAGGTTCTTGAGTTAGACTGCCTGACTGGTTCAAACCTTGGCTCCATCAACAGCTAGCTATATATCCCAGGCAAGTCAATCTTTCTCAGCCTCATTTTTCTTATCTCTAAAATGGACTACACCAGAACAGTCCTCTTAATCTTATAGGGTTGTAGGAGAATTCATTGAGATAATGGAAGTTGCAGGCTTGGCCCACTGCCTGCCTGTAGTGACGGTTTGATTAATGTCAGCTATCAGATTTTTACTACTCAGTGCCTCCCCATAGATGGTGAGCCATCTGGAGAATGGAGTCACACCATACTAGCTCACTGCCTGATGCATAGTAGGCATGAGATAAAAGTAACTTGAATAAAGGAGGACCTTTGAGAAAGATATTTTTCCAGGATATGAAAGAACTTCCCAGGCAATAGTTCACTAGCTCTGTGTGTGTATCAGAGAATGAGAGAGAGAGAGAGAGAGAGAGAGAGACATGAGAAATCAGTTTTCACATGTTAAGCAATGAGCAGCTCCACAAGAAAAAGCTGTCCTAAGCTGCTTGGATAGCATGCTACACAGTGGCAACTGTCCTGGAAAATGAGACCAAAGCCCTTGGCCATCCTTTTCCAGCTGAGAAGACAAGAGCTGGCTGAGGCAAGCAGAGTGCAGATGTCAAAGCTCAGGTGCTCACGAGTGCTAACATCATGGATGCTTTGGCAGCCTGACAGATTTTTATTTACTCAGGGTCCCTTTAAGCCAGAGTAGATTCCTGGAGGCTCTTAAAATTTAATGCCCCACCTGGATAGTCAACATCTGTGTTTTATTTTGTTTAAAAAGTTAACCCCAAATAGTTCAAATTCCTTCTCTATTCCTTGGAGAGGAGTTTCTTATCGGGAGACTCACAAGCAGGGAGACAAAAAGGCCAAGGGTAGACCAGCACGGACCAGGAGAAATAATATGGAGAGCCACAAACACAGGCCATGTATGTAATTTTAAATTTGCTCACAGCCGCCTTAAAGAAACCAACAAAAAATAAGTGAAATGAATGTTGATACTATCTTAACTCGAGATTATCCAAAATATCATTTCAACATGTAGTCAATTCTAAAATTATTAGTAAGGTTTTAAAATCTTTAAGTTTTTGAAATTCAGTATTTATTTTATGCTCATAGCGTGTCTAAGTTTGGACTAGTCCCATTTCAAAAGCTCAACAGACACCACGGTTAATGGCCACCACATGAACAGGACAATGTGGGTCGATAGAATGTATGCAAATACAAGGCATCTTTTTTTTTTCTCCTTTCAGTTGTTTAATGAGCTGTGCACAGAAATGTGGGGAAAATGGAGGTGCATTGGGCCAATCAAGGCTCTGAGCCTCCTGACTCAGCTTTGTGGCAAGTGACTTTTATGCCATGTGGGTCCCAGTGCAGGGAGCCCCTTTGCTCTGATACTGTAGGAGGCATGTGACTTAGTGCTGTCACTTGACAGATGGGGAAACTGAGATCCAGAGAGTTGGAGTAGCTTGGCCTAAGACACAGAGATGGAAAGAGAATAAAAATGATATTTGGTAACATCTAACATTTATGGAATCGTTTTCATGTTACGTGAACTTTCCATGCATTAGCTCCTTAAACGCTCATAACCACTCGATGAGAAAGCACTCTGATTTCTATTTTGCTGATGAAGAAACCTAGCCTCAGAGGAATGAAACATTAAGGCAGCTAATATTTATTGACAGTGACTCTAGGAACTTCATATGCATATATATAAATTCTATGATTTTCTGTAAGCCTACACATTAGGAATTATTACCATTGTTGTCACCACCATTCCACTTTAAAGATGGGAAAAAAGGCCAAGAAAGGCTACATCACTTGCCTAAAATGCAGGTAGGACGTGATGGAGCCAGGCTTTGAGCCCAGGCTGCTAGATTTGAGTCCAAGCTCTTCATTACAAATTATGCCCAAAGTCAGCCAGCCGTGCAATGGCAAAGCTGGTGTTAATGCTGGTACATCTGTTCCGTGGTCCAGGGTCTTCCTTCACGGTCCCGCTTTGCTGCCTGTATCATACTTCTCCTGACTTCCTAGCACTTTTTGCCTCACCCTGCTGCCAGTAAGAACCAGACCAGGGAGGCTCTGGACTCCAGCACTGATGAAAGGTCCAGGCAAGCAGGCACATCTCCTCTGGCTTGGCTGGTTCCCAGGCTGCCTGAGCCCCTGAAGGCCAAATTCCTGGCCCAGTGCAAGAGGGTGGGAAGAACACTTGTCCAATTCTGCCTTCCCAGTTGGGCGAGGTCAGTGTACCAGGTTGGAAAATGGTATGAGTCTAATTGCAGGGGGGAGAGGCTGAGAGGATTAGCACTCTTTAAATAGAGACCAGAAAACTAAGAATAGCCTTGCTGCCTGGAAATTGATGGGTATTCCTGACCACAGGCCATCCCACTTAGTAGGTGCTCAATAAATGTGGGTACACTACAGGAATAAACAAATACTGAAAATGGGTCATTAGGGGGCCCTCAGCCAGTGAGACTGTGCTCTATATAAAAAGAACTTCAGACTTAGGTTATTTGGGTCTCCCTGCCGGCTGGAGACCTGTGTTACTTTTATTTGTCTACTCTTGCTGTGTTGAGGCCAATGTCTTTTATTTTGGGGCCAGCTGAACAACAAGCAATTAGAATGTCAGAGAAAGACAAATTGTGTTTTCCTGCTATTCCACCTGGCTAGAAAGATGGGAATTACTTCCTTTTGTTCTATTATCCTGACTTCGGTGTTCTCTACAACACTTTGCAGATTCTAGTTCCTTGGAGCCTTAAGATAGGAACCTCCAAATCTGTCTTGAGACTTTTATCCATTCTCCAATACCAAGTTCCTGGGTCCTTCCTGAAGGCTACCTCATGGTCTGGCTTGGAAGAATCGAGGTTGCCTTCCTGGCAGAAATTTAGCACGGCCACCTCGTATAATTTATCAGGTGAGTTGTGAGGATAGGGGCAAGGAAGATTTCCAGGTACTGTGGGAAAGCCTAGAGCAGTGTTTCCCAGAGTGTGATCTTCCAAACACGAGTCCTAAGAAATGTTCCTTCAGCCAACATGGTTAGGAAAGCTGTTTATTGTAGTCCTAAGAAATGTTCCTTCAGCCAACATGTTTAGGAAAGCTGTTTATTGTAGTTCCCTCTTGGAGATGTACAATGACCATTAGCATAGTAAAAGTTCTGAAAAGTCCTGCTGTGTGGTAACCTGTTCAGTTCTGTTTAATCTAGTGTTTCCCTGATCAAGGAACCAGTTTTTAAGTGGTAAGACTGCCCACCCGAGGATTCTGAAAACCTTTTGCCTTCTTGCAGAAGTGTGTTTGTTGAAGAGGGAAGGAAAAAATAAGAGCTACTATCTGCATTGCATAGGAAAGGTGCTCATCTGGGGCTGCCAAAAAGAGGGCTGCATCAGTGAGGGGGCAATTTATGGGGCTGGAACAAAATGGAGGAAGGAAAGAGTGACCTTCAAGGCCAAGCACTGGCCAGATTTAATGATCCAGCCTTTGTCCATGACTTGTGTTACAATCTTATTTGGTCCGTTCTGGGCATACATCAGATTTTTAAAATCCTGGTATCCTTTGATACTATTAGAGACCCGATGGAAGGGAACTGTGGCTGGCATGAATGGGACATATTTAAGACTTGAAAGACCAGAGGTAAGTATTGTGGAGAAGGTAGCAAAGGGGATATACCTACCTCTGGTCCCCCACTGGTCTTAGCTTGAGCTCTCAGTCTATGCTTCTTTTAGATGAGCATCTTAATCAGTTCATAGATGGGAGTGTCTCTGAGAATCTGATTAGAGCTATACATACAAACTTCTAGAGTTTCTGACATCTTCCTGAAAGCCATCTGTAATCAACCCATCCACCCAATTCAGAACAGTTGTTTTAAAGAATTGCTGAGTTGATGATGATGTGTCAAAACAAAGTAAGAAACAAAGGAGACAAAACAAAACAAGAATACCTAACTTAATCCAAAACTGAAAGTTAGTGGCACTGCAGATTCAGCAGTTGCTTGGAATGTTTTGGTACATGAACTCATTGCTGAATATTTTGCCTCAGTTTATATAGAATCTGCCCAACTGGGATGCCATCTCCTAGTTCATGGCTCTGGACTAAGCAAGTATGGACACTCCTACCCTCTACAGAGTATCAGCTATGTTCACGTTTTACCAGAAGTCTTGGCTAGCTGGGATCCCAGGGAGGACAGCATGGGGCTATAGAATAGGGGTTGATGCCCCCAAGAGATAGAGCACCAGGCCTAGCTCTGCTCCTTCTGGCTGTGTAATTCTAGGAGAGTCTCCTCCATTTTGAGGCCCCATGATGCAGGTAATGATAAGTCTTTGGTCTGAAGCCTTGACTAATCAGACTCCAGCTTCCAAGGTCTTTAAACAAGAGGGGGAAGAAAAGAGAGAAGGGTGTTATTTGGGCTGCTGGTGGTGAAAGGCTGGGTGGTGGTGCACTTGGGTGGCTCAGCCCTTTAGCCTCTGCCTTCAGCTTAGGTCATGGTCCCAGGTTCCTGGGATTGAGCCCCACTTTGGGCTCCCTGCTCAGCTGGAAGTCTGCTTCTCCTTCTTTCTGCCTGCCACTCCCTCCGCTTATGCTCTCTCCCTCTCTCTCTCTCTTTCTCTGTGTCAAATAAATAAATATAATCTTAAAAAAAAAAAAGTAAAAAGAAAGAAGAAAGGCTGGGTGTTTGCCTATCCCACTCCCAGGGCTGAGCCTCCTGCCTGAACCCCAGCTCCTGTACCCTTAACTCCAAGTGGAAAAGTCCATATAGTCAGATTGAAGAGAAGCCTCTGCATGAAACTGCTCCCACCTGGGCCTGGGGAAGCGGAAGTGGTTGGCCTGAGAGAAGCAGGTAGGGCTCTGGGGCCGGGAGGAGTGTGGGCTGGGGAAGAATCCCTGTCATGGGGCTCTGACGCCACAGGCCAGGCAGGCGGAGGATCCAAGCCAGCGGGGTCACTTGGCCCTGCTACTCCTCCTCGCCCCCTCCTTCATAATTTCCTATTTCCTGCCTCCTTCTCCTCTGACACAGTTATAAATAACCTCCGAGGCTGGCCTCTGGGCTTAAGCATAGGTGAGCCAGAGCAAAGTGGAAGGGACTAAGGTGGAGCTGCGTCTGCCACTTAGCTAGAGGGTCACAAGGTTTCAGGTTGCTCAGGGGAATTTTTTTTCTTGTTGTTTCCACTAGGGAATGAGGTAGTGAAAGAGGAAATAATCTGTGTTGGCTTGAAGAGGCTTAACCTCCCCCTTGGGCAGGTGCTGGGTTAAGCCTGCAAGGAGCTGCCTCTCTGCTAGCTGTAGATCCTAGGGCTACAGGGCAGCAAGGGCTTAAAAAGAAGGCATCTCAGGATACTCAGAGGGCTGGGTGCCATGTTGGCAGGACCTGTGGCCTCCTTCCCAAGCCCGGCCAGGCCCCATGTGAGAGGCCAAACACGCAGAAATCTGTGGCCCAATTTCTATCTTCTTCCTCAGCTACCAGCCATGTGTTCATTGAGACCACCAAGCACAGGCCTTGATCACCATCATCTCCCAATCTGGCTGCCTCCTGCCCAGCTGGGCATATGGCTTCCCTCCCTCTGTAAGGGTCCCATGAGTACCTTTGCTCTGGGTCCATCCACTCCTTGAACAAAGATTTATTGAACATGTTATGTTCTGCTATGTTCTAGGCACTGGGAGAGGTGCTGGGGTCACAAAGGTGAATAGGCCATGGCCCCTACTCTTGAAGCTGTTGCTCAGCCTGTCTCCTCTTTGCTATGGCTCTGCCCTCTCTTCTCTACAGTTCCAGCTTGGACAATTGAGGATATGCAGGAAGCACGCTAAAGGGCCCCCATTTTCCACCACATCTTTGGTTTTCAAAGATTCAGAAAACAAAAAAGGGATTCTGCAGAAGCCAATGTACTAACTGTCTTGTAGCCCACTCATTGCCTGACTTCCTCTTCTGCCCCAGGGGTCCATGGAAATTTTCTCTGGTGCCCATCCTACCTCATGGCTTCCTTGGAAACCCATTAACTTGTTTTCTTCCTGGAGCCCAAGAGCACTGGACCTTAGAGGTATTCTTCGGTGCAGTGGGTGATGCAGGCTGCTAACACCTAGCAGGGGTTGCCTTTTTCTGATTCACATGAGGTGCCGGATAGGTGTTGCTCCTGGCTTAGCAAGGGCAGTGAATCAGACCTCTCTCCTGGACCAGCCCTCTGTGAGGCTCTAGGCTCAAAGCCATTTTCATTCCTGAGCATGACCACAAGTCATTCCCTAGTCTTCCCTTCTTTCACCAGTGGGGTGTGTGTGTGTGTACACGCGTGAGTGCATGCGCACGCGCAGGCACTCTGCCTGTCAACCTGCTCTATGGCAGCTTCTGGTGCTACTTGGGGACCTAAAAAGCTGAGCCTGGGGACAAGGCCTGGCATCAGGAACCAATGGGTACCCCGCTCATTGGCTTTTTGTTTTAATCCCACTTATTTTAGGATGAGAGATAGTCTTCAGAGTCAGTCAGAGATTTTTCCTGACTCATATTTCATTGGAACATCTTGAATCTGCAACATGCTTATTTAGGGATGGGCACAGGCCTCAGAGAATTCAAGTCCTGGGGTCACCAGGACCTGGCTACCACTAGGTGCCAGGAAACACCTGGGACCAGGGTACAAGTGGATTTTGGGGTTTGCGTTATATTCCGGGGGCAGAAATCACAGAAGCTTGCTCATACCTATGTGTAATCTAGGGCTGCTGATGCTGGTTCTTTCTTAGAAGGAGGAATGGACACTTACTGCTTACTTACTGGTTGGGGAGTACTGTATGAATGTTTAAGAGGCTGAGCAGGTTTTGCCAGATACTGCTAATTAATTCTCTTCCTGATTATTTTATAGATGATAAAAGTTAGGCAGAGAGACATGTTAATTGGCTTCAAGGTCCTGAGCCAAGCATGACCAATCTGAGAAATTTAGGTGACTTCATGCTTTTCCAACTCTCAGCCCTGGACGACAGTATTTCATGTTTCTGAGCATGAAGAATGCTTCCATTGGGCTGGTTAGACAGACAGTGGAAGGCTTAGAAAGAGATGGAGCTTGATGTCAAATAGACTTGAGATTGAATCTCAACTCTGCCTTTTTACTCATGGGGTAAGTTTGACTAAAATGTAAATTCTGAGTCTTGGTTTTCCCAACTGCAAATGGGAAGAGACACAGTGATAATGTAGGGCTGATGGGAAGGTGGGTGAGCCCTATCAGCAGGGTCGGGGCTCCTGCAAAAGTTGAGCTAAAACTGAATTTGAAAAATATATTCTTTACTTTCCAGTGAAGAGCTGCTCTCTCTCTCTTGCAAACCACTAAGGTATCATCAGTGCCATGCTAATAAAAACAGAAGCCAAAAAATGTTGGTATGTTTTTTCATGGAGGTAGTTTATATAAATGAATATGATGGAGAGATCAAAGGCAAATGACTCAGTGAATGGAGAGAAGATGGGGTGGAGACCTCTACTCTAGTCTTCAAGCTGATTCTGAGATCAAAGAATTATGAATGTCTGACAGATCAGATGGAGAAACAGAGGCCCAGAGAGGTGAGGCCCTTCCCCAGGGTCGCACAGCTGGTTGATAAAGGCAGCTTCCAGTGACCCTATTTCTGGGCTGGGTATCATCACTGCCCCATGGAGACCCTCTTGTCGTCTTATGCCTCACCCAGTGGAGGGACAATTTGGGGAGACAAAGGGAACCTCACGTGGGCCCTCCAGAACTTATTGGAGCCCCTCTCACCTGTCCTTTCCATAACTGCCAGCATCTAGTTTGTTTCCCACGCTAATGCTTTTGGGGATTTCCAGATAGTGTCCCTGGACTGGGTGGAGTGGTGCAGGGAAGGCAGACACCGGCATTTTCCATCCTCACAGAGTTTGGTCTCTTGCCTACACAGATGGCTGAGGGGAAAAACAATTGGTATGGCCTTTCTGGTGGACAGTGTGGCCCTAAGAATCGAGAGTCCCAAAGTTGTGCATACCCTTTAGATTATAATCTCATTTCTAGAGATTTAGTCCAAAGGAATAATAAAGCAATGGGATCCATGTCTGCATTGTTCATAATTACACACACACAGAGGATTAACCTCAATGTCTGTCACAAATCAATTGCTTAAATTATGGTGCATTCATGCAGTGGACAACTAGGAAGCCATAAAATAGCTTGAACAGTCTCTAAATATTGATGTGGGAATATTCCCATGTTGCACTTTTGGGTAACCAAAGATAGTTTGTTAAAAAAAAAAGTATGAATATGTATATAGATGCTTAGAGGAAAATCTGAAAGTCTCAATAACAAATATTATACTAGTTACCTCTGGGTTGCAGAATTTGGGGTGATTTTAATTTTGACTAATTTTTTCAGGCGTGACACATTATTTTTAGAATCAGATAAAAGAACAATGGTGGGAAAGTAAGGACCCAGCCGATCCCCTCGATTGAGTCTAGAGTACTACTGTGGGAAGCAAATAGCAGCCTGGCCCTTTCCTGGGTGCTCACTTTTGGCTCCTGGGGATGAGGGGTTACTACATCCTCCAGTGGGTTCTCTGGGAACCCCTACTGTCCATCTGTCCTGCTCTCGAGGACCTGTGCAGATTTCCCCTCATCTCTGGGGTACCTGCAGTGTGTGTGTGGGCGGGGGAGCTGCTGGTATTTGCCATAGGGGATGCAGGAAGGGGGTGTTCCCATTGTGGGCTGTGGGCGGGGTGGGTTTCCTTTGCTTCTCTTCTAAATAGATGCACCAGATTTGCACCTGGGGGTTTGCCAGAGAGTTAACATCTGAGAAACCAGGAAGCAGATGGCTCTCTCTGTCCCAGACTAGAAATAGCCAGGGTGCCAAGGATGGCCAGGGGTGGAGGGGTGTGGTCTGGACTGGCTGAGCAACCACCAACAGAAAGAATAGTTGGAGGGAAGGAGAAGGGAAGCATCACCAAGAGGAACTTGGACCATGAGGACTAGGCTCTGGACATGCAGCCTGGTGACCAGCTGAGGCCAGAAGAGACTTCACAGGCTTTCAGGGGCAGGGAGGGAATGGTGTGCTCAGTGTGAAAAGACCTGGGTTGCAGTTATCATGAAACCTCCCACCATCCATGAGATCTTAGGCAAGTCACTCTACTTCAGAGCCCCCATCTCCATACCCAGAAAACTGGTGTTCCTACATCCTGTGAGCAAGGTGATTGTAGGGGAAGGTCTTTTGGCACCTATGGCTGTAAAGGCAATGGAGGGACACCTTATAAAGTCACCACATAGAAAAGCGAAGAGCCACATTTAGCCACATTTCAGAGCTCTGAAATCCCTCTAAAACAGTGCCATCTCTCTATAATTCTATCTGAGTCTTCCTTGGGCATTGACACAAATCACTCTTCAGCCTCAGAGGAACTGGGTTGTTTCTGAGGGGATGGGAAGGAAGAGCACAACGTTAAGACAATCACACGTTGTATCTTTGAACCCTTTAGCCATACAGGGACTGATGCCACTGAGACTGCAGATCCCTGGCCAAGCTCACTCAGAAGTCAGGGGTGGGAGGAACTGGAATTTTCAAAATTGAGAAAAATATATATATATAGGGACGCCTGGGTGGCTCAGTGGGTTAAGCCTCTGCCTTCAGCTCAGGTCGTGGTCTCCGGGTCCTGGGATCGAGCATAGCATCAGGCTCTCTGCTTGCCTCTCTGCTTACTTGGGATCTCTCAGTCAAATAAACAAATAAAATCTTTAAAAAAATATACACACATGCATATATGTACACACATATGTGTATATAAATAATGGATATGTGTATATATATAATTTTATTATATATTTAAATGTATTTTGTATGTATATGTTTTATTTTATATATACATATATGTGCATATATGTGTGTGTACATATATATATATATATATATTTTTTTTTTTAAAACAATAAGATATACTTAAGTTATACCTAACAGAATCATTGAGTTCAGATTGGTTAGAGGTATACACGTATGGTGTAAATTCCCTGTACACATTTAGAAGGAAGTTACTTTTATTAGTTGAATGTGTTATTTTTATAGTTCTTTTCATGAAAAACATTCTGATCTGTTTTCTCTCCTTTCAATGTCATTCTTTTGCTTCAGGACCCATATTGGAGGCAAATGCCTTTGATACTAAGCAAAGAGAGGGGAAGGCAGTTTGCATTCACTCTTTGATGCAAAGGGATGCTCCCTACCCGTGCAGCATACTAAAACTGCCCATTACAAACGAGAGCTTTTATAAGTAGAGAGGGGCACACAGAGGCAGGAAGAGACCTTGTTTGGGGAGGTGGCTTTCACTAGTGACTTTATGACATAAAAAATTGGGCTCTTCTGGACCCTGCCTGTCCTGGGATGTTTACTCAGACCCTGTAAAAAACTTGAAATAGCATCCTGGGTCCAGCGAGGCAGAAAAGGGATGGAACTCGGCAGAATTTCTTTCAGCCCTGATCACCAGCTGGCCATGGTAGGGTAGGGACAGGAGCTGGGAGTGAGGGGATGAGGGGGGAGTAGGTTGTAGTGAATTGTAGGAAACTGTGCCTAATGCTTCTTTAGTTATGTTCAGTGCAAAATTAAGGTGTTTGCAGAGTAGCTGCCTCATAAATGGGAAAGGTCTGCTGACTTGGATTCCATTAATATGAAAATGATAGGTTTAAAAAGTATTGATAATTCTAGACCCATAGGAAATCATCAGGCAAGTATGCTAAGATGTATGTGTGGATATATATACATGTTTTAGTATATGTATGTCCACAAACATTTGTATACGTGTACATATACATAAACAGACACACAAGGATGTTTATCATGGAGTTGTTTATAAAAATGCCTAATAAACTGTTGTATAATATGCAATTAAAAACAACACAGCTATTTCAAAGAAATGAAGCAGAATTATATGGACTGATATATCAGGATTGAAAAAACCCAGGATCACCAAAAAGTATGTTCTATATGATCCTATTATAGATTATGGAAAGACGCATAACAGGTTTATATGAGCATAGGAAAAGGTCATGTGATGTGATAAGCACTGGGTGTTGTACGTAACTAATTAATTATTGAACACTACATTTGAAACTAATGACGTACTATAAGTTGGCTAATTGAATTTAGATAAAGAAGAAAGAAAGGAAAAGTTCTTGAAGTTAACAAATGAGTTTGAAGCATAGTTATAACTGGATAGTGGGAATATAGGTAATTTAAACAAATTTTTAAAATACAGTTTTCTTTTTCTGTACCACTTTTTTTTCCTCCCAACTTTCAAGTTGTATTACTTGTGTAAAAAAGAAGTAACACAAGAAAATAGAAAGCATACAGAAAGTCCCAGAAAACAAACAGGTAGAGCGTGGACCAGAAATTGCAGTAAAAAAAGACATTTTGATCTCATTTTGTCAAGTTCCAGCTATGAGACCTTAGGAGATTTCAGTGTCCCTGCTGTTGAGGTGACAGGGGATTGAGGTTCTGAGAAGTTAATTTTATTTTTAAACATGATACTCAGTGCATGTTAATTAGTCTCTTCTGCAAACTTCCTGGCATTTTAGATAGTATTCCATTTTAGATGAAATACAACTTACTGTGCATCTTCAGATTCCCTACACCCTGACTAAGCACCAGGCTATCCACTCTTCAGCCCAAAGCCTGTCACCTGGAGGAAGTCCGTGAGTGAGTGAATGGTGAGTGAATGAAGCCAGGCACTCAGCCAGGCGTTTTCGCATTCGCTTTCCCACCCGATCCCCGCAACAGCTTTGAGAGGTTGCTGCTGTTGTCCATCTCTTAACTACAGCTGAGGAAACCTAGAGGCAGAGATGGGATTTGAACCCACGATTCTGGCTTCCCAGCTGGTGCCCCTAACCCCAGCAGAAGGAAAAGGGCTGGAACCCTTGATGCTTTCCAGCTCTGAGGCTCTGAGCACTGGGACGCGTTCTCTTGGGGGCTTGGCTGATCATGATCCTTGCAAGGGACGCCTCTGAAATGAAAAATGCCTAAGTGAACAAATCTCCATTTCTTTTGCTCTTTCCCTCCCAGCCTTGAAAAGTGAGGCCAGGAGAGATGAGCTTTTGCCAGGAATTCAGCAAGTGAGTTTGTGTGGAGTGTCAGCTTCTCCACATTGCTGGGTATTAGCTTACTGCTGTCCGGCACCAGCCCCAAGAGCAGAGCCAGGCGTGGCTCCTGGTTTAAATATGTGAATTCATCTGGGCCTGGACAGCTGCATAGCTCAGGCAGGGCAGAATCTGCCACCCTACCCTGTTTCCTTGAAATCCATACAGGAACACAGTTTCAAATAGCTGGTGCCAGGCCCTGCAAGCTCCTACTTGTAGAAATGGATTTAAAAACTTGTGAGAATACATACCTCTGCCTGTGCCTCTAGACTTTTCCAGGCGTCAGCATGAATCTTATGGGAACCTTACAGTAACCCTGGGTGGTGAGCAGGAAAGTGGTGGTTATGACTATTATGAATTCCCTTGCTTTTACTCCAGTCACCCCTCTTCAATCGAGTCCCCCAAATGTAGCCAGAATGACCATTTAAATATGTCATTCAGATCTCAACCATGCCCTTCTCAAAGCCTTCCAGTGGCGTTCCAACTCTTTAAACAAGTTCTAGAAGGCTCTAGGGGATCTGGCTTCTGTCTTCCCTTGTCCTCCTGTGGCCACATTGGCCTTCTAGCTGTTGCTCGAATGCTCTAGGCTCCAAAATTGTCCCCATCTCACAGTCTTTGAAACTGCTGCCCCCTCTCCCTGGAACACATTGTCTCCAGGTTTTCATTGGCTGGCTCCTTGTCATCATGAAGGTGTCAACTTGACTGTCACCCTCCCACAGGGGTTTCCCTGGCTACCCTATCTTATTATCACTGCCGACCACCACCACCATTCTCTATCTTCTTTTTTCCCTAGCCCCAGATGTCAGATTGTTTTGTCTGTTTTCTACATCATTATTTAAGCACTCAAGAGAGTAGAGACCTCATTTGCTCATTCACTGCTTAGAACATATTGAAACATTAATTTGTTTAAATGCATGAACAAATGCCCTTTGACAAAGACATTGAGGCTTAGACCACTGAAGTGTCTTATCACAGTTTACCCAGCTAGTGACTAGCAATACTGGACTCCAACTTAGCTCCAATACTCCAGCCTAGAGTGGGTGAAACTCAAGAAGGAAAGTTCTTACAGGGCCACTTAAGAGCAGACAGCTTCTCAGGGCAACATTCTTTTATGCTGATGGAAGCAGCAAATCTTTCAGGGATACAAGCCTCTGAGAGATTCTGCCATCTGTCGGCTGATGTGTTAGAGAGCCTCGGAAGGAGGTCAGCAATCTAGACTCTTGCTGAATGGCGCCCACCCAGGAAGGAAGGACCAGAATTTAAAGAAGCTTTTTCTGCCTATCTAGATGAGCTTTCTTGACCACGGGTCATATGGACTCATAGACTTTTAAGGACTTTTATTCAAGCTCTTTGCTTCCCAGTGATTGGGAAGTAACTTGCTCCCAAGGCTACCTCATGATTTAGTGGTCATGGTTCCCAACTCAGCCAGAGTTCTTATCTACCCACTGTAGATTTGCTGGGCCCAGCTCTGGGAGAAAGTACATCATCCTTCCATACATTTTGCTTCCATGTGTTTGGCTCATCAGCACACTGGTTTGAGCCTTCTCAGATTCAGCACTGGGGCCAGCAGAGGGGAGTGGCGTTGGGGTGAAACAGTCCAGTGGCCAAGCTGGGGGAAAGAGTCACATAAGGAAATTCACACTCTTTCTATCTTATTAGGGGTCCCCATGATGGGGAAGCAGAGAAAAAAAAACAAAAACAAAACAAGGATCTCTGAGGCTTCTTACCTGCTCACTGCCCCAGATGTAGCCTTGAGGGTGAGAGGAGACCACAAGCTTGCTCCCTATAGTGGACCTGAACTTGGCACAAGGGACTAGCTGAAACTGGCACTGTTTCTACCTGCCAGAGTATAATGCTGAAGAAGAGGGGGCAGGGATTAAAAAAAAGGAACTGCTAAATTCAGCTCAGCACTTCTTAGCAGGCCCTACCACCAATGCTGACCCCAATCCCAAGCCAGAGAGGCATGAGTTGTGTTGAACATTCAGACCAGTACACTCTTTGATCTGAACCTTCCTTTCTTGATCACCCCTGGAGGTTCAAAGAATGCCCCCAGCTTACTGTTCCTGGTGGTGCTGAAAGAATACCCATAATTGTTACTAAACAGCAGACAGAGCAAGGAAACATGCCCTCTTTGCCCAGCTGGCTCCCAGTTGGCACTTCATTATAGCAGAGATGGAGGGGTAGGTGGGTGACCTTGTCACTTCATTTGTACCCACATGGAGGTTTGCTGCTTGACCTGGGGATTGATGGGTGCTAGATGTTCCATCTAGCCAGCATGTCTACCACTGCAGGGCTGCCCACCTCCTGTTTTGTAAAAATCAGCCCTGGTTTCCATCAAATCCTAATTGCTCTGCAGCTGGCCTTCACTCTACCATGGTCTCCCCACAGAATGCTGGCTTCTGGCTGTTCCCTCCTCCGGCCAGAACAATGCTGGGCTCTGGCCGCTGACCCGGGCCTGAGCAGGCCTGCCAACTCCATGGCTCTCAGTCCTCACTTTGCACATCAGGGCTGGCTTCCCATACCCATGGCTTCTCTGCAAGGAAGGTTAGGGAGGGTTACCCACACATTCTGACAAACCACTTTGGGCCTAACTGGCCTTGTTCTTGGGTAGAAAGAGGACCAAGATGTGACTCTAAAAGGCTTAATTATTCATAAACATTTCTAGCAATGCCTCCTCTCCCTGTCTCTTGCACTGCTCTGGGGTGTTCATTCGACTTGGACTGATGCCAGTTAATGTCCTTCACTTCAACCTGACCTGAAACTGCAATGTCCTGAACAAGAGTAAGTGGGGCAGCCGACATTTCACGAGGGGAAGGTTGGCAGCCAGGCTGTGAGCTTACAATGTCCCATATGGGTCCCAGCTAATGCTTCCCACTTTCTTTTCTCTCTTTTTGGAACTGCTTCTTTCTTTCTCCGACTGCCCTCTAGCCCCTTCACTGCCTTGGGAAAGGGGAGCTATCATGAAATCTTCATCATCTCCACTGTTTATTGAGAGGTTACTGTGTGCCCAGTACTGGGCTAAATTCCATAGACTGGGTGTCTCATTTCAACCTCACAACCTTCTGAGGCAGGCTTGATGGCATCTCTACTCTCAAGCCTAAAAGGGATTAAATGATTTGCCCAAGCGTCCACAGCTTATAATAGTTGGAGCTGGGATTCAACTCCAGCTTCTTTGGTGCCCAAATCCTCATGCTTGTGACCCCTGCATTGCACGTCTCTCTTTCAAGAAAACATAGCTTGGTTGTACCCTGGAACAGAAGACCCCTGGGAAGCTGCCTTTGACCCTTATTGGGTCCCCTCAGCACAGATCATGCACATGCAGATGGGAACAGATATGTAAGTTGAAGTAATTCCCAATGGAAAACACCAGAAGGATCTGTAAGCCCCCCCCCGCCCCCCCCCGCCCCCCCCGCTGTGTGTTTGCCCTCCCAAGGCCTGGAATCCCACAGCCATTTCCTGTACCCCGGGCCTGGAAAGCCAGTTACACAGACCAAGAGTGTATCTGCCCTCCACTTCTTGGTGGCCTCTGCTTTTCCCAGTGGATTCTGCAAGGTGTTTCCTGTAGATCTTGCTGACAGTCTTTGCTGGCACATAGCGAAATCCATCCAGAACATCACGATGCGTTGGCCTAAGCCTGGGCTGAGTTTTGTTTTTGTTTGGCCTTAAAAAAAAATCTTTTTTTCCCCAACCAGGGTCATGGGGACAGGATGGAGGAGGAGGGAGATGAAGGTAAAAATATTGACAGAGTGAAAAATATTGAATATTACTTCTGTTTCAAAGATAGAAATGTCTGGGGGTGGGATGCAGCTTGGTGAGTTCAGGTTGGACTGTGGTTGAAGTCTGGGATCAAGGTGGCAGCTTGGTCTTTATAAAGTCTCAAAGTACACCCTTCATGGGGCCATGGAGGCTGAGCCTGGGTATAAAAGAGAGCTCCCTCCTGTTTTAAAAACAGCTTTTTCTGAGGAGTTCAAGGAGCATTTTAAATAAGCCATCCAGGGATGATGGAAGCAGACGGTATCCTGTCCCACTCTACAGGAAACTGCAGGGGAATTATTCCAAGTTACTCAGAGCACTGGATGGGCTAGAGAATCAACAGATCTCTTCCAACACTGTCTTAGCTCCTGTCAACCTAAATCATCAGGGCAAGTGTGGGAGTATTTTATCTTCAAGCACATAGCCTATCCCCTCTCGGTATGAGTGAGGCTATTAGAGCATAGTCCCCATAGAGATGTCATCCTGGAAGCATCTTTATTACTGCAGATTAATATACAGTTGGGGGGATTAAAGACAGAAGTCCTCTCCTCAGCAGTCTTTAGAATCTTTCTGTCGGTAGATATGGGGACATTCAGAACAACAGACCCTACCTGGCATTAATGTTTAATGCTCCCCTAATATACTTTAACCACTGAGACCATCCCAGGTTTGTTTAAATTTGGGGAAATAAACTCTCTGCTGTACCGTCAGCCTAGATAATAGGATGACTGCTGCAGAAACCACAGCAACAAGAACAGACAGTGGTATAAAGAGAACAGGTTGGTGAGGGCCACTCAAACCGTGGAGTTGATGGACTAGGTGGGGTGACTTAGGGGCCAGTTTCGTACTTGGTGGCTGTTGCCAGTTTTGGCCACAGCAAATTGTCCAGACAGATATCAGGTGAAGGAAGACCATATCTGGCCAGAAGAGGTGCCTAAAGTATCTTAATTACTTATTTAGGTTTGATTAACTTTTCAGAGATGCGATTCTAGACCCAGAACACAGGGAGGACACAGCATCTGGGATCATTACTAATGAAGAGAAAGTCGAACTCAGAGGATGTGTGTATATTAGACGAGGATGGTAATAACCTGAGACCACTAGGTTGTAAGGAACCCTAGACTACATCCATTCCAACTTCTCTCTCTCCTGCAGAATAAAGAACTAGGGCTCTAAGAGGAAAGGTATTTGTCAGACTCATAGCAAATGGAGAGAACCAGACAGACAACCTAGCTCCCGACTCCTGGCCCAGAATTCTTCCTACTACTTAATATTTTCTATATAATAAGACCCTTTTCCCAAAACAAACAAACAAACAAAAACAATCATTTTACTTCCAAATCCAAATAAATACAGCTATTTAGTGGAATAGGTGATTTATTAAATCATGTCAAAACTGGGAGACAGAATCTGTTTTGAAAATAGGAGTTTTTCATGGATGGTGGTAGAATCTTAACCTGCATTGCCAGCACTGAAAGTATCCAGGGTGAGGAAGGTGAATCTCTCAACTTTGTACACTGGGCAGCAACTCCTAGGAAATGTTCATTTCCCCTCTACCAACAGATTAGAGAGGTAAAGGCCCCAAGTGAGACAGAGATGGAAGGAGACTTGGAACCACATCACAGGTGGGGAAGAGCCATCAAAACTTATGAAAATATTTATTCTGGAGATGATTTAGGGAATATGACCATGCTGTTCAATTATCTTCTTTTGTGTAAGCTTAAGATGTCAACCAGTTGGGAGAAGGCCACAGAGAGGCGGTAGAAAGAATTTTGGTATAGTCAAAATATGGCTTAACATGGAACAGGCTGACCTAGCTCAGAGATGTTTGCATAGTTGCCAGATTAATCCTGGGATGAGACTGAAGAGAAATTCAGAGGAGGTTCCACTCAACCTCGAGTCTTGGGCCCTTGAAATGTTTTTGAGATTATCTATGTTCCTAATTCAGTGGCCCCACTGGGCTCATGGGAAACTCTGTTGGGAGGGAATGAGCCTGCACATTGGGGAGTAACTGGGGGGAAAGGGAGAAGAGGGAGTTTGGGTTTATTTTGGAAAACTTGTGCCAGCTGATTTCCATCTTCATTATTTTTCATCCTCATAAATATAACAGTCACCTTTCTTCAGAACAAGGAAAATGAAGCCAGAGGAGTTTATGTATCCCGCCCAGCTGGAATGAGTCAGTGGGCTGGGTTCAAAAGTCCATTCTCCAAGACATTCATAAGCCTGAGCATGTCCAGTGAAATGTTATCAGAACTGCATCAGGCAGAGTCTTGGGGGGCTGATGATCCCAGGAACAGAGAAGTAGTAGCATCATTGTCTACAGACCCAGATTGTGGGACAGTCCTGAAAAGTCCCCCATTCAAGCTTCTATCACCCAGGGAAGTTGGCATTTACTTAAGGTCTTCCCATTGTTTAGAATATCCTCCTTCTTTTCTTTCCATGTTCAAAACTCAACACATTTTTTTCTTGGCCAGCTCATGGCAGTGGAACTGGCCATGGACAGTTACAGCCAGATACAGTGAGTGAAGCAGCTGTATCTTAGAGGAAGATGGAGTGGGAGGTTTTCAGGAAGTAATCAATATATGCCAGGTTGGAAAAGGTATCTTCCTTTACCCAGTACCTATTTACTGAGCACCTACTATGTTCTAGGCACTGTGTGAGATATGGGTGATATAGTGATAAGCAAAACAAGTCATGATCTCAATTTAGTGTGTAATGCTAGGAAATGAGACATTATTCAAGTGAATTCCCAAACAAACTTACAAACTGAGCAATATGAGAGTACTATCAGGACTACTATTTTAATCTGGTGCTGAAGGAGGGGTCAGGGAAATCCTCCTCTGAGGAAGTATCTCTGAGTTGAAATATGAAGGATGAATAGGAGTTGCTAGATAAAAAGGTCTTATGCAGAGGGAATGACATGTACAAAGGCCCTGAGGCCCTTGCACCTGAGCAGAGTTAGACCAGTGTTGACAATCAAGTGTCCAGTAGAGTTCACTTGTCTCCTCCCTTGTCACCCTTCTTGGTCCTAAGCCCTGTGCTCCCCTCCCCAAACCATGAGGCGTTAGGCTGATTACTGGACTTCTCTGTTTTAGAGAGGTAACCCCACCTCAAGGTTCTCATCTATGGCTTATGTGAATTCTCATCTATGGCTTATGTGAATTCTCTGATAATTAAGCCTTAAGAATTTTCCTTTACTCTGCACGTCTGCTGCATCTGAATTGGCTGATTGTTTCAGATTTGTGAAATGTCAAGCAGATAAGATAAGCTTTGTTAGCAGACATATGTTGATTTAATTTCTGGCTGTGTAACCTCTGACATGTTTCTTATCTATTCTGAGTCTTGTTTTCTTGATCTACCCAATGGAAAAAATGCTCTTGCAAGTTAGTTTCAAGGATTAGCTGTAACACTGGTAAGGTGTGTCTGTTTTGTTCACTGTGTATTTCCACCACCTGACAGAGTGCCTGACACATAGTAGCCACTCAGGAAATTTTTACTGAATGCACAAGAGGCTCAGGCACTATGGATTGCATTCAGGTTTGACGGGTGAGTAGTTCATTCATTCATTCTTTCTTCTTTTTTTTTTAACCATTGTCACAATTTCCTATCACACTACAAGGGCAGGTTGTGTGCAAAGATGCCAGGGACAGGTTTATCATTCTGCTGTTACCCACTTTGACCAAAGAGGGCAGCCTTAAGCATTCTTTACTTCTGTATTTTCTTTAAAACAAGGCTGGCTTCCTTAAACGGCTCTTGTATCTAATCTCCAGCCATTCTTCCACACTTTCAACGTTAGCTACTTTTGATAACTGTCTTGGGGATTGAAGATCTATAGTCTTGCCTTCTTTTTCTTCATACCTGTTTCTGCCTGAGTGCCCACTACCTGGGTCCTGAGCCAGTGGGAATGTTCTGAGTAAGCCAGGCAGGGGAGCACCTGCTTTAAATGGGAACCCCTGCACTCGGTCCACCTGGTGTCCAGAGTCTTCCTGGCTGAAGTTAGGGAAGTTAAAGAGAGAAAGGAAGCCTTGACTGTTTTAAAAGCTACCCAAAGGGTTATTATAAATGTACCACATTCTTTTTGGCATCTGTGCTACATAATCCCCCGAGACAGAGAGGGGAGCAGACATTGCTTCTTACTGAAACCACAACAAAGTCTCTTATCCATCCTCACTGCATTTTGGGAACAGATTCACTCCCTGTCTGCAAAGACACATCTGCAGGTCTGCTGTACAAACGAGGGAGGTCCCTTTGCTTTACAGTTCCTTGGCTTCCCTACTCCTGGACCTCTCCTGGAGTCCCTCTGCTCTCCTAGCAAACAAAATCCCAATTAGCAGAAAAATAAAATACTATAGACACCTTCTGAGATGTTGCCAACCATTCTGGTCTCACAGAAATGACCTGACCTGAAAGCTCTAAGTTCCGAGAACCATTCGTCGGCACGGTATTTTTCTGGGCACTGCTTCAAAGGGGCCATGGTTGAAAACCAGGCTGCTATTCTGGTGGCCTCTTGTTTGGGATAAAGTTTCCCATGGGCCCCAGGGGAGGGCTGGAGCACTCGGCAGGGTGTATTCTGGGCACCCCTGACCTGTGTGCCTGCACAACAGTGAGCAGGTCAGTGCCTCTGAACCAAGTAGGGTAGAGCTTTCTAGAGATCAGCAGGCTTCCTAGGCTCTGGCATACACTGAGCTGAGCCAGCCAAAGCACCCGAGGTAAGACGACTGGGAGAGATTAAGGGGCTTGGAGGAAGGTGTTGGGGGAGACATGGATTCCTTAAATCTTAACTTTGGAGATCAGAAACAGGATGTGAACTGGAATGGGACCATTAATGGGTCTAATGCAAAGTGGGGCAAACAAGTTCTGAACATGTTTCTAGGGGTTTCTTGAGGCTTTGGGGCCCTCCTATCAGCTGACCATTCAGGCACACATTGGGCACATATTAACATAAGGGTCGCTGGCCAGGATGAAGTGATTTCTCTATCACTGCCCACCTGAGAAATGACATGTGTTGGAGCAAGACCCAGCCTATACAGAGTTGGGCATTCCTGCCGACCTCTTGGCTTCCACCATCCCCTGCCCCTTGTCACACACACTGCTTTCTATTACTCTGATAGGCTAGGCTCTCCAGCCTCTGGGCCTTCACCTCTGCTCCCTCCTCCACCTGAAGGCCTTTTAATCCTCTTCACTTGAGCTGACCCCTGCTGATTTCTCAGATCTCAGCAAGGCAAAATGTCTCCCACCTACAGCATCCATAGCACCACCAGGTCTTACCTAGGGAATAAGGACCATCTTAGAAGGGAGATGGTGTTACTGTGCTCTAGGTTTCTAAATGGCTAATAAGGCAACTACCCCAAAGTGTTCACCAAGCATGATCAGAATGACTGAGACTTTTGCTCTGCAGAGGGTGACCAGGAGGAGAATGCCAATACCCCAAAGTACAGAAATTGCCTAGCTTGGCCAAGTGTGTCTGATACATACTCCTGTGGCTTCCTGGGCTATAATCACTTGTCTTTTTGTCTCAGGATATAAATAACCTTCGTGAAGGTAGGACCTTGTCTACCTGCTGACTGCTGAATCCCCAAGGCGTAGCAGAAGATCCAAGGCATGTAGTCGAACACTTCTGAAGTAATAGTGAATAAGTGATTTAATTCCAACTCATGCTAGAAGGAGAAGGATGAGGAGGAGAAGGGAAGGGAGGAGGAAGGAAGAGAAGAAGGAGGAGGAAAGTGGGGAGGGAGGAGGAGAAAGGAGGCATAAGAGGGAGGGGGAGGGGGGAGGAGGAGGAGAAAAGGGAGGAAGAGAGAAGGGAGGAGGAGAAAAGAAGAGGGAGGGAGGGGGGAGGACTCAGGTGGAGGAGGGTGGAGGAGAACAGAGAAGGAGGAGGAGGAGGAGAATAAGGAGGTGGCACCACTGACCTTTCTGATGCTAAACCTTGGGTTTCTTAACTGAAGTTTGCCCCCCCCCACAGGCATTTGTTAACTTAGGCCTCTTGTAAATGGACCCCATGACTCCCCTCTTTTTAGATATGAATCTTCAGCATTTGGATATTAGAGTCCCATTCTAGCTTCTCAGATCACACTTCTACCTGCCTCCCTCTCTTCTTTTCTGGGTGATGTTTAGGAGCTCAGACTCCTGACCTGCACTCCAAAAGCTTGAACCCAAATCCATCTGTCTCCTTTTATTGCATTACCTTTGATTCCCTCCTGTAGCCTCATTCTTCATTCAACAAACACTTGGAGAAACCTTGCCATATTCCAGGCACCTTGTCAGGTGCTAGAGTCAGATGCAGGCCTATTATCTAACAATTCAGGCTACTGAGTGCCAAGCAACTGACCATTAAGGTAGAACATCTTTGGGAAAAAAGGAAGCCAAGAAGACTGGAGGGATTTAGTGTGGTCTAAGGTGGGCAGAAGTCTTACTGGAGGAGGTGGCATTTCAGGTAGGTAGGTCTTATAGGGAAACAGACGTGTAGGCAAATGACTGGGGAGAAAGTCATTCTCACTGAGACAATGGGCATCACAGGGCAGGTCAGTGTAGTGGGGGCAGGGAGCAGGGAAGTTATAAGGGGTGCTGGAGGCTTTGCAGTGGCAGGACTTGGGATGAGATCCAAACCCCAGAGACCCATTTATACATCACTGTGCTATTCAAAATAATCCTGTTATGTTGCAAAACCAAGGGAGGCTTGGGGGGCTGTGGGTAGGGTTGTCACTCCCATCTGTTACTGAGAGAATGTGGGGGGGCTCTGGGGAAGGATCTCCCTTCCTACTTTCTGTACTTTGGGGTACTGACATCTCCCCTCTGGCCATCCTTTGCAGGACAAAAGCTTCAGCAATTCTAAGGCTTTGGTAAACCCTTTGGGGCAGTCACCTTACCAGCCTTTTAGAAACCCAGATCATAGGAACAGCACCTCCCTTCTCAGATGGTCCTCACCACACCGCCCCCCCCCCAAGTAAGTCAGCCCTGTATCCTAGGACTTTAACCCTGTTCTGGGTCAAATGATCTGTACCTTTCTCCCAAACTGGCTGTGGCTACAGGAAGAAATTGAGGGTGGCTGACTTTGAAAGTGGTTACACTGCAAATGAAATGTATTAATGCCAAGTCCAGACATATACCTAGGTGGTGACTCTTAAATTTTGTCTTTTAATAGTTTAAAATCAAGATTGCCACTTAAAACATGAAAGCTGGAGTAAGACACAGAGTTTGCTTGTGTTCCTTTTGGATAATCTCAAAGTACCAGGCAACTTGACCTTTCTGGACCTGTGTTCCCTTTGCTTGCCTCTCTGGGCCCCTTCATTTGATATACATACAACTGACATCAGCTGAGGCCCCAACATGTTTCCCGGACTGCTCAGGCAGAAACCCACACTGCTTCCAAGGTGAGGAGAGCGAGGAGCCCACAAGTGCCTCCTCCCCCCGCAGACCCCTGTTTGCCGGGAGGCCCTCCCCAGGACAGCCTTGCCTCGAGGTCCCTAGAACACAAGGCAGGCACTGAGAAAAGAGGCTCTGTGCAGAGAGGTTTTAATATCCTCCTGCTTTTAATAGCTTTCCCTGAGATGGAAACTTGGGTTGAAATGATTTGCAGCTCTCCAGATTTTTCTGAGAGTGTGTGTGTATTTGAGTTTATTTTTAGCCACAGGGGTTCATTCCGTGCCAAAAAAACCTGCTTAAATAAAACCAAGATTAATATTTTTACTTAACGGAAAGAGTTAGTCAGGACAGGCTTTGAACTAGAGACTCCCTATCTTGATTTGGGAGTGCATCTTAACTGTCTGGTCCTGGCTTTGACACCAACAAAAAAAGGCCTTTGAAACTGACAGAGAGAAGTGCCCTCAGGGGACCAGGATAGGATGCCCGGAAGAGCCTATCGTGAGACTTCTCCAAGGGGCACTCTTCCTCACAGGGGTGCCCCTCCCTGCTCCCCTCCTGTTCTCCAGGGCCATCTTCCTGGAAAGGTGGGTAAGTGGATCCTGGCTCTGCTCAGATCCTGGCTGGGATTCTGCCTCACTCCCAACTCCTTCCTTGGGTCCTCCCCATCAGATCTGGTCCAGGCTTCTGCTTCCTCTGGATTCAGATAAAGCAAACGGAGTCTTTGCTTGGGGATGGGCTAAGGCCTAGATCCGCTGTCTAGGGAGCTCTAGCTGCCCCTCCCCTTGAACAGAGCTCACCCCTCTTTGTGCGATGCCAGCTCTTTGTTCTTGCTCATACTGCTGTGTTTGCTCTCCTTGAATACCATTTACCTGTTTCCTTGCCTCTGAATTCCCCAGGGCCTCATTTATCTCCTTGTCCCTGTGAGCCTAGCACAGTACTCCACAATGATTGTTGAACAGATGTTTATCTGGCCCTATAACCTGAGAACTGCTATTAACCCCTTCTGATGGAAGAAGGTTCAGAAAGACTTGGTCATAGGCCAAAGCTTACCCAGAGGAGTCATTTCTCTCTCTCTCTTTTTTTTTTTTTTAAATCACCCTTCATGTATGTGGCCCTTTAACTTCATACATTCAGCAGATATATAGTAGGGACTTCTTACATGCCGGGCTCTCCCTGGTTGTTCAGGTTATAGTAGTTAGTAAAGCAAAGAACCCGCCCTCTCGTGAGGCTTGCATTCTAGTGAACAGCACATAGATACAGATTATGTCAGCTGGTGGCCAGTCCTATGGAGCACAGAGAGGCTGGCCAAGGGTGACAGGGAATGCATGAGGGAAGATTATGGGGGATCATGGAGGCCCCCTGACCAGCTGACAATCAAAGTAGGTGAGGGAGTAAGCCATGTGGCTTTGGAAGGAAGAGTGTTCCAGTAGGGGGAACTGCAAGGGCAGAGGCCCTGAGGTGGTGTTTGGGGAGGTGCACAAGGAGTAGGGGGCTGGGGCTAGAGTGGAACAGGTTGCCATTTCCAAAGATAAGGAAGGTAACAGGACCACGGGTGAGTGAGGGGCATTTTCAGGAACTCAGTTTTGGATGGATTGAGTTGGAAATGTCCTCTTAGACCTCCACATATAAGGGGATACTAAATGTAGACTCATGTTGTGGGGGCTCTGGGGTTGGATGATGCATAAATGGGAGCTGCTAGTGTACAGAGGTACAAAGCCACGAGCTGGGTGGAAGTGAGAGGAGGATGAGGAACCCACAACTGCCCAGACTGAACACGTGGAGGTCACCAGTGACCTCGACGAGAGCTGCTTTGATGAAGAGAAAGAGGGAGCTTAGGTCATGGCAAGAACCTTTCCAGGTTGGTAATCATCACCCTGACCTAGAAACCAGGATGGAAAGTGACTTGCCCAGTGTTACAGAGTGACAGAGCCCTGACTGTATCCAAGTCCACACGTTCCAGGCCTGCTCATTCCAGGTTTTGTTGATCTGAACTTTCAGCCTCCAGGTCTTTGGAGAGAGGCTTTTGGGGTTTGGGTGTGGTGACACATGGGCTGGAAACCGGAAGGACCTGAGTAGGGTAGGCCTTCAGGTGTCTGCCATCTACCCTTCATTCCAAAGGCCCTTTCCTCAAACCTGGACATCAGCAAAGTATCCCCAAAGAGGCAGCAGATAATTGTGAAGAACTCTGGCCAGGGTCATTGGAGGAAGATACCAAAGATCATCAGGGGGATGAGGAAATGCTGGATCAGGGCTCTTGCTGTCTTCCTCTGATCAGTACATTTCAGAACCTTCAAGTAATCACCATCAGCAGCATAATAGTATATCATCTGTTTGGCTTCAGGGTTACAAAGTGCCTTTTTACATATACATTGTCTCATCTAATTAATCAGTCTAATTAACTTCAGACCCATAGTGTTGTGAGAAATCTCAGGGATCCTCAGGATTTGTGGTTTCTAAGTTATTTTATTTTCTTCCTTAAAAGCCTTGCTGGAAAGCACATGATGATATTCTGTTCTACTACTGATGGTGATTACTTGTAGATTCTTATTACCAATCTGAGGGCACATGTGTGAGTAATTGGGAGAGAGTGTGGGGTGATCAAAGGGATGGGGGTCACTGGAGGCTTATCAGGGGGGCCTTCCTCCTAGGGACAAATCCATCTCTCTGATCCTTACCAGAGCAGACAGTGGGAGTGGGGAGGTGCAGAAAATTATGAAATGTTTTGCAATCAGTACAAATCCCGTGAAAAGGCTTTAGGCAGTCCACTTTCTTAGGGGACCCACCAATTTTTGTTCTGCTGGGATGCAAAACCACCCTCAGGGTACCTGATCTTATTCCTCATAGTTGGAAAACGGGGACAATAATAGCCATCTTATAGAGTTATCTTAAGAATAGAGCAAGATAGCATGTGTGCATGCTTGGCACATGGGAGGGGCTTAATGAATAGTAGTTATTGTTATGAGTGTGTTCTAGTCCCTCCCTCTCCCCTAGACTTACAGACATGATGTAATGAAATGCAGAGAGCTGATGGTTAATGAATGGCTGGGCAGCTGCTGGAGCAAGGAAGCCTGGCTCTGCCTTCTTTGGATAGGCTAAAATGCAGGATCTCCATGGGGCACAAGACCAGAGAATTGCCTAATGGGCTGAGCCAGATGGGCTGTGGGCCTGTCTTGCTGTGGGTTTCTTGCTTACTGTCATTGAGCTCTTGGCCTCAGAAAGGCCCATGTGGATGGCAACCAGGAAATGAATATCAAGTGACTATCAGACACTTCCAGACCCCTCTTTTCTTCCAAGTCCAAGTCAAAAGCCTGGTAAGCCCATAGGCTAGGCCTTTATGCTTACCTAGATCCTGCCTGGTAGGGTCCTATCAAAAGAACATTCCCCTTCCTAGGGTTAACTCTAACAGTGACTTCTGCTTTTGGAGAAATTCATCCTACCTGCTGGGCAGGTGTGCCTTACCTACATTGCTGTCCTCCTAAAAACCATGCCTCAAGTCAGCAAAGTCATTCTATAGGGCCTTCAGAGAGACAGGAATGGGAGCAGAGTGTGTGTGTGTGTGGGTGAGGGGCACTTGTGTGTGTGTGTGTGTGTGTGTGTGTGTGTGTTAGTGAAAGTATCTCACTTATTTGATGGCTAAATCAACTCCTTTACCATGGGGAGGATCTATAGTGCTGTCAACAGGATCCCAAGATCTAAGACGGGCAGAATCCATGGTCTTAAGTTGGTATACATTAATTCATTTAAGGGATCCTTGATCTAAAATCCAGCCAAACTTTGCCTTCCAACCTGCTGGCAGAAAAATCCAACCATCAGATCAGGGTAAAAAGGTCTGGACTTGATTGAAAGTAGTTGTATGGGAGGTGGAAGGAGAGGGTAAGAGGCAGGGGCTTTCTCGTGGGCATCTTGTCCCCTCTGAATATGCTGACAAAGAGGAGATGTACAACTTCTGGACATAGCAGTAAGCTACACTGGAAGCTTGTTTGCCACTGGAATTGTTTTTTGTTCAAAACTTGTGCTGCTTGTGGTCTACATTACTATGGATGGAGGTGGGGGCAGGCAGCACCCAATATATTTCTGGAAGGGATAAATGTGCCTTGTTTCTCTTGTTTTTGCAAGCTCTTACTAGCCCTCCTCACAAAAATTATTTGAAGAAAGAGAATTATATAGAAATATACCTTTACATCTGGATCCTCAGGTGTATGATATACTTAAGAGGGCCCTACATATATTTACAGGTCTATGTGCCAATTATATAAGCACACATAGCCCGGTCAGTTTCTTCTTACAGACTTTTAAGTGAAAATACTGTTTACTCTGTTTTCATTTGACCTCCATATCCCTGGAAGCCCAGCTTCCTTTCCCGGGGCATAAGAGGCTCCAAAACTGAGATTCAGGCTGTTCGTCATTGCCCCTTTCTCTGACTGGTGCTTTCAGACACCTTGGAGGTTAGCCCTCTAGCCATGAACTTTTAAACTTTGTTTTCCCACTAGACTGTCTCTGTGGAGGTAGGAAATGGGACTTCTATTTCTCGTCATCATGCCCACCAGCACACCAACCCAGCTCATTCCTATGTTGGCTTAGCTGCCGGAGGACACTGGGAAGACAGTGTGGGGCCACATTCCAGCGGGAAGGAAAATAAAGAAAACCTTTGTCTAGCCCAGCCCATCTGTAAAGCTGGCTTCTAGCCACTACACCAAGGTGGCGGGAACAGCCCACAAGCTGCCAGCTCTAAGTTTGGAAACTGTCTTCTGTTGTTGTTGGAGAACCATGACCTTCCATACCTCCGCTGTCTACTGTGGCCCTGAGGCCAGAGAATGCTCAGGAGCACCCTTACTGCCAGACAAGAAAGTACAAAATAGCACACATTTGCATTGCAGAGGAGAAACCGAAGCAAATAAAGACATATTAATTCAGACCTAATGGGCAGATCTGAGGTTGGCTGGTGTTTTTACTCTGGAAGAACTTTGTGAATCTCTCTGGGAGAGCAGAATATTACTTAGTTTTAGTTCAGTGTAGTACAGTTTTGTTTTTATAAAGAAAAAACTGGTGTGGCCTCCATGCTGGGCCTTCCCTGCCAGCCTTTCTGGACCATAACCGTGTGATCGAGTTTGGTTCTGGTAGGCTGCTCTTGGGTTACATGTGGGTGATGAGATAGGGCAGGTCCTTGTGATGAGGTGGGTGCTCCAGACTTAAAAACACCTGGTATGTTTGTTTTGACCAGTTTATGTGTGTTCCCCTACCTCTCCCCGAAATTCTACACGGCCAGATATTTTGAGGAGTTTGCCTTTCTTCCCATCCCAGAGAGCACCCCAAGGCCTTAGCTTATGGTGTATGTTAGAAGATAATGAAACTCAGACAAGTAACAACAGAGGTCACTGGTAGGGGTGTTATTCTAACAGCAGTGACAGCAAACACACCATTGTCAGTGTCTACATGTAACCCTCACAGCATGAGGTTTATGAGGAATTGATGTAGATTAGGAAATGAAGACAAAGAAGGGTTTAATGACCTCCCTAAGGTCATGCGACACCACTGCTGGGATTCAAACCCAGGTGTCAGGCTCCAGAGCCTTGGAGTTCAGTGTAGTACAGTACCATGCTCTGCCATGCTGCTGCTCCACTAGAATTAGGACATCGCTTGTAAGCCACGTGATGGGCATTGGGCCAAGACAATCAGAAAGATTTAGGAGAAAGGAGGTTGGGGACACACGGGTTTGTCTGAGGCCACATGGTAGTGATGGAACGAAACATAAATGTGGCTTCCTGACTACAGAAACTGACTCCCTTTTCACTGAACAATTCTCAGATGAAAAGGTTCCAAGCTCAGGCCATTTCAGGGTAAGGAAGGAATTGGCTAGCTGTGTGTGCAGAAGCTTCCAGAAGTACCTAGCTTTATGGGACAGGTCTGCTTATGACATGTTATGTCTAAATGAAGTCAAGTCATTTTTGAGCCAGGGAAGGGGAGAAGCTGCTATTTAAAGAAATCCGTTTTGCAATTTCTTCCCCCCTAAGGCAAAGACTCACTTGGTAGTTTACCTTCTGTGTTAATGAAGCGGCAGAGGATGGAGCCAAATCAATTCAGGAAGAATCAATAGTAAAGTCCTGGCAGATATGCTCTCTGCCCAACAGTTAAGCTGTTACAACCTGACTGTGGGAGTTGCTGTAGAGGAAATAGTCCCTGGGCCTCTGGGAGGCTGGCTCCCTGCCAAGGATGCTGCTACAAAGTTAGACAAAGAGGTGGAGGCAGAATCTTGAAGGAGCTTTGCCTGGAATCTTGCCAACCTCTCGTTTTTGCAGTGGACTTGGAAACAGCCACTCGCCTCCTCCCAAACTGAGCTGTGTCTGCTAAATTGCTAACTTCGCCAATGGGCTCTGTGTTTTACCCTCCCTGGCAAGAAGTTCTGGAGGGGGCTGTTGGTTCATCTGGGTCTTGACTTCATGTCTGATAGGAAGAGTAGGGTCCCAACTCGTTTGGAGAGGAACGGGACAGAATCCAGTTGGGATGGCGGAGATTGTTTCCTAATAAAGGTTGTTTTGTTTTTAGAGATTAGAGTCAATGAATTGGGAAATGTGGTGGAACATCCAAAATGGGGAAGGATACCATGGATAACAGGAATAACAGAGCCACCAGAATGGGCAGGGGTGTGTGTGTGTGTGTGTGTGTGTGTGTAGGGTATTCTGTTCAACATACATTTATTCAGGACCTACTCTTTTTAGGAGCTAAGTATAACTGGAGGTAAAAAAAAAAAAAAAAGTGACAGGATCTTAGAACTGGAAGAGTTCAATGTGACTCAAAGCATGGCCGCTATACATGCAAAATCCATTCCATTTTGGGGAAGGTCCTAGCCTGAGAGCTTCCAGAACCCCTTGATGGAGACTCTCTCTATCCCTATGGCAGCCCCTTCCTGTTTCTTGCCAGTTTTTGTTATTAGATGCCTTTTGGGGGGGGGTGAGCTAACGAACACAACTTATCTGCAGTTTCTGAATTGTCTTTAAGATCTGTTCATTACTCTTCCCTGTGCGAGCTCCATAAATATCTGAAGGCAGTTACTGGGTGCTTCCTTTTCATGTAAAATACAAAAAGAATGCACAGTCTCTTATAATCTCTAAGAAATGCTTCCCTTCTCTGTGTTTTTACTGCATGTAGTAAATGCCTATCTTCCAGCCTTCCTCAAGTTGGGTCTGTCTTATACTTTTCCTGTTCATAGTCCATTGGTATTTACTGAGCAACTCCTTTCTGCCAAACGTTGTACTAAGAAATTTCAGAAGATCTTTTCTTTAATCTTCATTCCAATTTTTTGATATAGGTAGTTATACCCTCTTTCCAGAGGAGAAAACTGAGGTTCAGAAGAGCAAGTGGCTTCACTTCTCTGTCAGTTTCCTTGTCTGTATTATGTGGATGGTGATACTGCCCGTGTAAGCTGTCTTGAGGAGTAAATACATGAGATGTACTTCCTCATAGAGTTGGCATGTGATAGATGGGAGCAGATTTTAATGGCAGCAACCCTTCTATCGTCAGCATATGCAATTTTTGGTGATGATGATGATGATATGATGAAATCAATAATGTTTATGTAACATATACCATGTGGAAGACACGGCGCTGAGTTTCACATGTGTTATCTTACCTAATGCTTTCAGTTCAGGAGATTGGTGCCATTATTATCCTGGCTTTACATAGGAGGAAATGGGAGGCCAGAAGCAAAATTCCTTGCCCACAGTCATAATAGCCATACAGAGCAGAGCTCTGTTGATTCCTGAGCTCCTACTCCCAACAGCTCCCTCCTCCACCACATCCTAACTGAGCTACGCTTTACTGCATACTTTGCCATCTAAGTGCTGGGAACCAAGGGTCCCATCAGAATGCCGACCAGCTACAGAGAGCGACTGGGATGCTTTGCAGTCCTGCGGGCCCATCAGGACTCAGTGAATGTATGCATGCAAAGGAGAGCCCCACATGAGATAGCATTCAGGAAGAGGTCCTGGTGGAAAGACAATAGTTCTGGGAGACCAGGCAATTGCCAGATGGACAATGGAGGATGGCAAGAGGCTCTAACAAAAGCAGTAGATTTTGGATTATGGTAAACCCACAGGGTCAAGAAACTCCTCCAGGGGTGAATGCAGCCTAGGAATTTCCAGGGTTGGCAACTGTGAACGTTTGGGATAATTAAGTTGAATGATGACTGCCTGCCTTCATTCTTCCATTCCTCTCCCCACCTCCGCCCCCAACCAGTGTCTCTCATCTGAATTCTTACTTTTATAAACACAGTCATCTATTCAAGTTGGCCCAGAGATAAGAAAGCAATTCCAGGCACTCAACCTGAGATGTGATCCCTGATGTGGTTCAAGTCTTCCTAACCTCTTTCCTGTCTGTATCTTGCCTTTTTCTGCAGTGATCCGGGCCAAGGTGGTAGGGAAGAAGCTGGTGAAGGAGGGGCCTTTTGGCACGCTGGTCTACACCATTAAGCAGATGAAGGTGAGTGACAGAATCCAGCTCCAGGAGAACTCTTTGGTTTTTTGGCAGCAGAGTCCTAGCTAGGGGAGGCTAGGTGGGTGTGCATAACCCTCCCCACTGCTGGAGAGGGCATTGCTAAGGCAGAAGAGATGATGGCAGGAAGTCGGGGTGGGAAGGTGGCTGCTTCACCCTAGAGCCAGTGCAAGTGGAGTCCCTCAGAGACCATTGTTAAGAGGCTCAATTCTGGAACCAGATGGCAGACAGCCTTGTTCCCTGGCAACTGCAAGACCCTGGCCAAGTTAGTGCCCCTCTCTGGGTGTCAGTCTTACCATCTGTAAAATGAGGGGACATAGGACTAGTTTGTCTTACAGGCTCTTCTTCGAAGCTCTCAGTTTTGAGTTTCAAGAGTGCCTAGTGGTCTTATGCAGTTGCCGGGCTACCATTTACGTTTAACTCCTCGAATCTCTACGCTGAACTTTGGGTGATCACAGGAAACGTATCCTGAAGTAGGAACTGCATCCTCTTTCCCTGTTTTCCCAGAGCTTGCCTCCCAGCTGCTTAGCACCGTTTACTAAGCATATTCATATTACTGAACATATTCCTGAGCACATTAATATTATGAAGCACACTAAGGAAGTCCACCTTACCAAAAAGAACATCAGATTTGAAACCTGCAGAACCTGCTTCCGTATCTCAGCTCCACTCCCAAATAGCCTGCTTACCTTGGAATCCCCCCTTTCCTGGACCTCTGTTTTGCCACCTGTTAACAGTGCAGGGTTGGGCGTAGTGCCCCTAAGAGCCCTTCCAGCTCAGGCATTTCAGGATTCTAAGTGCCTTGGGACATGTGTGGTGTTACTTCTAAGCAAAAGCTGCTCTGGGCGCTGGAAAGAGGTACTTGTGTTTGTCTTAGCACAGAGGACTCACTCTGGTACTCACTCACCCTGAATGGCTCAGCAGCTGCTCCATCACCCCACATTTGTAAGCACCCCACTATGTTTAGTACCCTGTGTCAGAAGCATGGAGGCCACGAGGAAGATGGGGTTCCTATGTTCAGGAAGTATAGTCAGGTCAGGAGAGAAGACCCAAGACACATGGGCATGACTACTCAGAAGTTCAATATGGGGTACGCTCAGGTCCAAGTGGACTGCCGGTCCTTTTACTCACTGCTCATATTTGCATCCCCAGAAACTAGAGCAGGACGTGGCTCACAACAGGGACTTGGTGGATGTTTATCCATCTAATGGAGAAATGATATTGAGACCCTACTGGCCTGAAAACTCCCCAGAGGAGACAAGGCTTGACACCCAGCTACTGCCCACAGCCCATGGGTGGTACCCAACCATCCTGGAGGAAGACTTCCAGGCCTCATTATTCCTGCATCCTGAGGCCTGAGGTTTGATGTACTACATTTGTGGAACCTGTTGCTTTGGATTCAACTTTGGAAACACCCACAGCCTTCTGGTTATGTAATGTCCAGAGTCAGCCCTGGCTAGGTGCCCTTGGCTGCCCAAGTCTGGTCATGGGACCAGCTTATGTCTTCAGACAGCCGTGGGGAGAGAAGAGTTGGAGGGGAGAACCAAGAAGATCAACAACAACCAAAGAAACACCCACTGTATGCCCCCTACCCCCGCAGCCAGCAAGCAAAAATGCCGAAGCATGTTAGACAAAGCAGGGGTTCAGGCAACACTCCCTTCCCACTCTGGGACAACTCATCACATTATAGACACTCTGGCCAGCAGATCTGAGGAAACAGCTGGGAGACAGTGGTTCCTAAACTTGCCTAGCTTCCCTCTTCCTTCCGGGCATGGAGACCAGGGTGATCAGAATGTCCCATTCCTCCCCTCACTGGTGTCAGACCAGCCTCTGGTAGGGAGGTGTTTGGAGGCCAAGTTACATTTCTTCACCCATCAGCTTCAGAGCACACACACACACACACACACTCCCAGGCTGGTGGCATCACACTATCCATTCACTGTCCTTTACCCAGACTCATGCAACCAGGGTGCTGGGCACTGGGAAGTAAAATTCCTTGTTCTACTTCTGACACAGGTTCAAAGGGGAAATGACTTGCCCAGTCATGCATTTAATTAAAGACAGATCTCATTCCCAAGCTAAGGTGCTGGGATTCCTTCCCAATCCTGTGTGTTCTTTACATGGCTCCCCAAATTTCCCCACCATCTCGCTTTGATCATCAAACACTATGTAATGCCATTTATTAACTCTGCCCCTCCTACCAGCCCAATATTAGATAACTCATAGAAGGGTTGTTGCCCTTCTGTCCTGAGAGGCTACTGAATTCTGCTGTTCTCAGGGAGGACTTTGCTAATCAGGTACGGGGTATAAGGATTGGAGTAGTTTGTCTAAGCATTCCCCTCCCTTCCTTCTCTCTCTCTATGCTGTGAGAGAGCTCTCTTCTCTCACAGAAGCACTCTTCTCGCTCAGCACTGTGCTTCAGGCTACCAGGATAAAATTTCAGGATAGCAGGTTAATATTTGTTATATTTGTTATAACAAATATGAGACTCTATTCAAGTGACATGTACTGAGCATTTACTGTGTGATCAGGCATTCTGCTAACCCTTTGCATGGAACAGTCCTCATAACAACCCTATGAAGTAGATCTACATTATCCTCTATTTTACAGGTGAGGCAGCCCCAGACTTGGAAAGGTCATGTAACAGTCAAGTTCATAGGACTAGAAAGTGGCAGACGCCAGGGAAGCTATAGAGCCTTTGCCAACAGAGAGATTACAGAGCAGTGGAGCTGCAGGCTGATTCATCATTCCTGCCCCCTTGGGGGCCCACCCCACCCCATCTGTATGTAGTTTCCCCAGGGAACAAAAAGAGGTTAGTTTGCATTTGTCCGTTTGTCATCCAGCAGTGTAGCTCTTGACTTGCAACATCCTGCAAAGGGTGCACTGAAAACTCTTTGTAGGAGGGAAGAAGGAGAGGCCAGAGAGGGGAGCCTGCGTGAGTTTTGGCACTGGTCCCTGGGTGGCTTTGTTCTGGTAGATTAGAGAGTCTACCCCAGAGAGTCAGATGGGTGAGCAAGGGCTCCCTTAGAGCAGAACTAAAGGAGCTTGGAGAATGTGAGAATCGGAGCCGCCCTGTCTCACCTCTCTTCTGTCTCAGAATTCCCACCTCCTCCCTTCGAACTTCTCACCCAGATGAAAGGCAGGCAGACCCTCTCCCATATGCTAATTCCAGAATGTCGGGTACACATTACAGGCCTATCTCGAGTGTGCAGAGACCCACAGGTGTGTGTGGGGGTATACAAATGTTAAGGGAGCTTATTGCAAAATCAAACTTGGAGATAGTTGGAGCGGCTGCCAGAATTGGTCCGTCTAATCTATCGGGACCTTATCTCCGGTCAGGACCATGAGAAAGCCGTGGGCTCTGCCAGGAGCTGCATTTTATGCTGTGGAGACATGCTCCCAGGCTAACGTGGCAGGGGACAACACGTGGGGAACATTATGTCCCAGCTGGCCCTGGGCTGGGCTGGGTGGAGCGGGGCAGGGGGTGGGGGGAGATCCATGGGAAGGCGCACTGGTCATGTGCTTTGCATGTCCTGACTCTGGGCAGGACCGATTCGCTGGGCAATTGGAATGCTTGGCCCCTGGGGACTTCCTTCCTTCAGTGGTTTGTCTAATCAAATGAGCACTATTGCAAGGTCTCGCCTTTGAAGCTCCAGCTGGAAGCCTCTCTGCCCTCCAGCTCACAGGGAGCCATTCTCCTCCTTCTCAATGCCTGTAACTCTTTCTGGTCTGCGTATCTCAGCTAGCCCTCAACAGAGATGGCCTGCATTCTCACATGCACTGCTTCCCCTGCTAGACAGCCCATTCTATAATAAGAGAAAGACTTTTCTCTCATAGAAAAAGAAAGACTTTGGTTGCCCTTGGTATCTCAGTCAAGTATCTAATGTCTCTGAAACTCAGTTGCTCGGTCTGTAAATGAGAATAAAGTTGCGGGTTTAAAGGAGTTCATGGTGTAAAGCAGCATCCAGCACAGCGCTCAAATCCAGGCTCGCTGGACATATTTGCTATGATGGTGACATTTCCTGCTGTCAATGCAGAGTGAAACCCAGGCACTCCACAAGAAATATTCGAAGGCCCCAGATTCAGAAATTTCTTTCTTATATTATTTGGTTTTTCACCCCAGGGAAACTAACTTCTTCAAACTTTTGTGTACATACTACCAAGATGGGATGTCCAGAGGCTTATAGAGTCCAATGTGCTGTGTGTCTACACATGACAGAACTTTATTCAGCCTTAATAAAGAAGGACATCCTGTCATTTGTGACAACATGGATGAACCTGAAGGATATTATGCTAAGTGAAATAAGCCAGACACAAAAAGACAAATATAGCATAAGCTCACTTTTATGTGGAATCTTTAAAAAAAGTTGAACTTCTCACAGAAGCAGAGTAGAATGATGGTCACTAGAGGCTGGAAGGTGGTGGAAATAGGGAGATGTTGGTCAGAAGGTAAAAATTCTCAGTTCTACAGAACTAGAATGAGTTAAGTCTGGAGACTTAATGCATGGCATAGTGACTATAATTAATAACACCATACTGAAGACAAGAAATTTGCTAAGGAGAATCCCACACACACAAGGTAACTCTGGTAGAGATGGTTGTGTGAATTCTCTTGATTGTGGTGACCATTTCACAACATATACAGATATCAAAACATCATGTTGTTACACTCTAAACATACGCATTTTTATTTGTCAGTCTCACTTCAATATGCTGGGGAGAGAGAGAGGCAGAGAGAGAGAGAACACAACCCACTTAGTTTGAAGTTCAAAGTCAGCTTTAAATCCCTGCATTAAGAGATAAGGTTGGGCAAAGATATGGAGAAAGAAGAGGACTAAACCTTTCCCTCTGCTGATATGAATTCCAGTAGAACTAGTTTTAAGATAACTTTTACTGAATGTTGCACACCATGTGCTACTCTAAGTCACTTAATTCTCAAAAACATCTTATGAAGTAAATACTTTGCCCCATTTTATGGATGAAGAAACTGAGGCCCAAGGAGCTTAAGTGGCTGATAAGTGGCAGAGACAAGGTTCAGACTGGCTGGTTGTTTCCAGAACCTGAGCTGACCATTAATCCTCCAATGCTTTGACTGGATTAGGTCACCTTTAATGTCTTTTCCAATTCTGAAAGTCTATGATTCTCTGACGTCAGGGCATTACAAACCTATCATGACCCTCCTAAATTTGTCAAACCAATTCTCAGTCTCTATGAATATAGACCTAATGATACTTATAGGGTCGGTATTTAGGTCAACATGGGATTAATATAAAGAAAAGATAACAGAATGAGTACAATCTGCCTTTACCATATGGTTAAATTCAGAAGTGACCCTAAAAAAGGCAACACTGTACTTGTCGGACCTTATTGTTCACAATGCACAAACGTCTTGATTCTGCATGCAAGTGCTACAAGCCATGCTGAAATCAAGATGCCTTCAAATTCAAAAGGAATGAGAATTCAACTGGGCAGCTTAAGTCACTGGACCCTAGACAGGGCCTTGATCCTCATTCATGAAGCAGAGAGGACATGAAAGGGAAAGACTGACAAGGTTGTACTGAGGCTCTAATGGTCTGGGTCTGAAAGACCCCGAGTGAGGATCAAGTTGAAACATTTGCCAGGAACTCAAGGAACAGCCACACAGAGAAGCTGCTGGACACAGGAGGGAGTGTGGAGAATGTTTTTTGAAGGCCACACTTGATGGCACACACAGAGCAGTGCTCTTAGGCATGGTTCCTGTTAAAGCCAGAGAGGAACCATCCATCACTGAGGAAGTGGGGGGTACAATGTGATCCGCCCCTGCTCCCCCATGGCATAATTGAAAACCGAGTGTGGACAGCAATTCTCACAGTGCTTGGCTGCGTTTCCTCATTCAGCTGTTGAGCCTCTCGGGAGAAAAGGGTTAAAAGAGAGGCCAGGTAAATTAAAACCATCTGCACTGATGGTTGCACACAATTAGAACAGCATTTCCCTTAAAAAGACAGAGACTCCTGAACTCTGTGGGTCCAACAGACCCTTTATAATGGTGGAGGTCCTTGTGGATTATCTACCCCCACCAGCCAGTGCCCTCTTAAAACAAAATAAGGAGAAAACCCAGATCTTAGTGCAAATGGGAGGCACTTAGATGGGACAACAATGAGGTGATGTCTGGCTTTTTATTAATTACTGTAAGTAAATTAATAACGCATGCCAGGAACTAAGGGAAAGACATTGCCCTGTTGTAAACCCTTGGAGACCACCAGCCATCCTGGGCCCATGTGCTCTGAGAACCAGGGGGATAATGGGATTGGGCCACAACTTGGAGCCCCCTCCTACCCTTGCCAGCTCACACAGTTAATAGAGTTTTCTCAACAGATCTGAACCCATGTGAGACTCATGGTTTTCACCTGGAATCTACCAAGTGGGGTCAGCCTCGTTATGGTCACACCAGTGGTTCTGATGACATGCAGATAAAGGAGGCATAATAGCCATAAGTAGCATTTGGCTGTACCAGAGGCCCGTGGGCATGAACTTGTGAAGCCACAGTGAGAGACAGCACAGGTTGGACTCTGGAGAAGATTCTCCTGCCTGGAATCCTACCTCTCCCATTTGCCAACAATATGGCCTTAGATAAGCCACTTTACCTGTCTGGGGCTCAGGCTCCTCATCTATTAAATGGGCATAAATTGTTCCTGTCTCACGGGGCTATCATGGGAATGAGGTGGGTGAATATTAGAAGAGGATTTCTCAACTTTGGTACTGCTGGTATTTGGGGCCAGATAATTCCTTGCTTTGGGGGCTGTCCCGTGCATCAGAGAGTATTTAAGAGCATCTCTAGCCTCTTCCCATAGATGTAAGTAGCAACCACCACTCCCTCCCACCTGTAATGATCAAAAATGTCTCTGGATATGGCCAAATGTCTCCGGGGGTGGGGGTAAAATTGCCTCCAGTTGAGAACCACTATGTTAGATTAAGTTATAGATAAAAATGGCCAAGAATCAGCATTTTCATACAGTGCAACTTAGTAATTATAAAGTGTTTAGTTAAAAATCTAGAATTTTTGTGTATGTGTTTATATGCCTTATCTGGGGTAAAGGAACCCAGTGCTTTCAACAGATGCTCAGAAAAATAAAAGCATGGAGAATCCTGGCCTGCGCTCTAACGTCCATCAACCAAACAGAATTTATGAGTCTTGTCTGTAAGATGGGTACAATAATACCTACATCCTTGGGTTCTTGGGAGGATATAGTGAGGGGAATGTAAGTGGAATGCTTTTACATACTGAGAAATGTCCCAGAGTTGTCATTAGAATGCTGGTCAGCTGCCTCCTTGGAACTTGGGGGCTGAGGTTGGTGAGGGAGGCAGGACCCCTTTCAAGCAAATTCTTTGGATTTCTGAAAAGGTGTTGGGATATGACAGGAGTATATATCTGGTGCAGTGTTGTGAAGACATTGGAATGAGCGATGTGACTGGCTGGATGGGAAGGTTTTTCTGGAAAGGCACAAACGGTGGCTCAGACAAAAGGTGAATAGGTGGCTTTACCTGGAGTGAAGGTCCTGGGGTGGTTAGGTCAGTGACTGTGACTGGATCAGATCCCCACAGAACAAACACCAGCAAGCTTTCGGAGCCCTGGTCCTCTCTCATGACATTCCTTCTCCCACAGATGTACCGAGGCTTCACCAAGATGCCCCACGTGCAGTATATCCACACAGAAGCTTCGGAAAGTCTCTGTGGCTTGAAGCTAGAAGTCAACAAGTACCAGTACCTGCTGACAGGTAATGGCCAACTCTAGGATCTAGGCCAGGGTTTGGCCAAGGTCCACCAGTCCTTTGCTTCAGAAGGATAGAGAAGTAGCAGTTGACGCCCACATATCCTTAGGACCTTGGCCACCCACCCAGTGAATTGTAAGGAGTATTGTGTAGAGTGCATCTCACTTGGCTTGTGGTGGGAACTCGAGGCTCTGCATGGAGACTAGGTTTTAGTCTTAGCTCCACCACCGGCCCCACTGAAGAAATGTAATTTTGCCTAATTTTGCAGTTTCTTAGCTTTACTATATTATATAAATAAAAAAGGATTGCTAGTACCCATTCCTCTATACCTCACAATCAATCTATTTATTGGGTCTATCTTTGAAAGTTGCCCACCTTTAGGCAGTCAATGTGGTAAAGGGAAAAAAAGGTCAAAACCAAGCAACCACTGATGAGGGAAGGGGCAAGCTGACCTTAGTCCTAGCTCCAGCACTTTACGGGTTTAAGACTTTTGCAAATCACTTAACCTCTCTGAGCTTTGTTTTCGCCACCTCGAAAATAAGGACACAGTTTGGTGTTGGGCAGGGTGAAACAAAATCTTAGGATTAGAAAGTACTTAGCACAGTACCTGGTCTAAGGTGGGTACTCAGGGGGTGAGAATTCTTTCGTGGCTGAGCTCTGGAAAAAACAACTCTCCTCTTGTCCTCTTCCCTCCTCTAGGCCGGGTCTATGACGGTAAGATGTACACAGGACTGTGCAACTTTGTGGAGAGGTGGGACCAGCTCACCCTTTCCCAGCGCAAGGGGCTCAACTACCGGTATCACCTGGGCTGTAACTGCAAGGTAAGCCCTGGAGAGGGCAGGCAGGGGCAGTGCTGGCTCACAGCCCCAGAAACATCAGTTCCTGCGGTACTGGGCACTGGGCCCTTGTGCTGAGAAGGGCATGAATGTTGGGTCAGGGCAGAAGGGCAAGTCTGAACCGCGGTGGTAAGGAATGTTGCCCCCAGGCTGAGCAATGAAGAAAGCGGAGGAAGAATGCCTTTCTGCTGTCATCGCTGCCACCATGCAGCCCACTTGGCAGCTGCTGGGTCACAAGGACTCTTTAGCATCCCTGGCCCCTCCTGTGGTTCAAGGTTGTGCCAGGTGCAAGACCTTCACGCTGACAGGTCCTGTTGAGCAGTCTCAAGTGGACTCACTAGGGAAGTTGCCTCACTGGTGGCCCCTGCCACAGGTGGGCGAGCTGGCATAGGACTGCTGATACCAAATACCGCAGGACATCACTCCTCAATCAGGCCTAATTCCTTGACTCAATCACAAGGCCATGGCACACAGCCTTCCTGCTGTGGGAGGAGCTGCCAGTACTGTTCTCTCACTAATTTTCACAACTCTGTGTCGTTTTAATTACTACTATGCTCATTTTGCAGATGAGAAAATAGAGGCTCAGAGAGCTCAAGTAACTAGCCCCAGGTCACACAGCTCACTGAGTCTGGTTTCTCTCCCAGGGCAGCTGGATGCCCAAAGTTTTAATCTTTTTAATTCCTTAATTGCCACAACAGCTGAGATCGTTCATCCTTGCCTATAGAGGAAGCTCTCTCAAATGTCTAATTCCACCACTTTCGGGCTCTGTAACCTGGAGCAAGTTACTTAACCTCTCTGAGCCTCTATTTTCTTATCTGTCAAGGGAACTGAATCTGTGTTAAGAACTAAAGAGAATAACATAGTAGCACTAAGCAGAATATCTGGTACGCAGTGGTACTTAGAAAGTGTTAGTGATTGTTACTTCTATTATTTTCACTAAGGGACTGATGTGGCCGGGCTCTACCTACAGTGGTATGCATCTAGACTTGAGGAAGCATCAGGACTGGGTCCCCCATGAGAGAGCCCACCAACCTTTGGATATTCTCTAATTGCAGATCAAATCCTGCTACTACCTGCCTTGCTTTGTGACCTCCAAGAACGAGTGCCTCTGGACCGACATGCTCTCCAATTTCGGCTACCCTGGCTACCAGTCCAAACACTATGCCTGCATCCGGCAGAAGGGTGGCTACTGCAGCTGGTACCGAGGATGGGCGCCCCCGGACAAAAGCATCATCAATGCCACAGACCCCTGAGCACCAGACCCTGCCCCACCTCACCTCCCTCCCTTCCCGCTGAGCTTCCCTTGGACACTAACTCTTCCCAGATGATGACAATGACATTAGTGCCTGTTTTCTTGCAAATTTAGCACTTCGAACACTTAAGGAAAAGTCTATGCTGTCATATGGAGTTTATTTGGAACCATCCTCCTGGCCCCACACTACCCCTTCTTTTTGGCCTTGACATCACCCATTTCCACGTGGGAACTTTTGGTGCCATGCCAGAAAGAATGAGGAATGTACACTCCTCTTCTTCATGATAATATAATCTATTTTTTTAGGAAAACAAAAATCGAAAAACTACCCCATTTGGGCATTGTAACACCTACCCCTCTCTCTTCTTTCCCACCTCACCAACTCCCAGACCCTTCTCCCTTGGACCTTCTCCTCCACCCCAGTACATAAAAGACACAGACAAGGAAGTTTCTGAGAGGTCAACCGTTTCAGGATCAGTCCAGGGCAGCAAGCAGATAGACTCAAGGTACGCAGAAGATCTTATACACCAAGGAGATGCTACTGCATGTCCCAGCCAGACTGTGTCTGTCTGTGTCTGCATGTAAGAGTGAGGGAGGGAAGGCAGCGACGGCAGGAGAGGGTCTGAGAGGATGCAGCACACACAGTTCCCCCAGGCCAGTGCTGCTGGGGTTGACCAGATGTTTCTGAGTCTGGAGCAAGCAGCCAGGCCAGAATAACAGAACTTTCTTAGTTGTTGAAGACTTAAACATCTGCCTGAGGTCAGGAGGCAATTTGCCTGCCTTGTACAAAAGCTCAGGTGAAAGACTGAGATGAATGTCTTTCCTCTCTCTATCTCCCACAAGACTTCCTCCTGGAAAACTCTTTGGTAGATTTGGCCAGGAGCTTGCCTTTATGTAAATTGGAGGAATACACACACCGTACACTATCCACAGATATAGCCAAGTAGATTTGGGTAGAGAATACTATTTCCAAAGTAGGGTTTAGATCACCTAGGGGGATGTGTTTGTATACACATTTGCATATACCCACACGGGGACATAAGCTAATTTTTTACAGGACACAGAATTCTGTTCAATGCTGTTAAATATGCCAGTAGTATAATCTCTTCTATTTTGTTGTCGTTGCTTGTTTGAAGAAAATCATGACATTCCAAGTTGACTTTTTTTTTTTCATTTTAATTAAAATTTGAAATTCTGAACATCCTTGACATCCCTCTAACTGGGGTCAGCTGACCTCTGTCCCTCTCCTGTTCTCCTGCTTCATGTTTTGGGCCTTCATTTAACTGCCTTACTGGCTTGGCTCAGGTGGGAGATGAGAGTTAGTGTGGGTCAGAGGCCCCAGGCACAAGAGTGAAAGCTGCGAAGTGTCCTGCCTCAGCTAGATGGCCACTTTCCTGGGTTACGAGACAGCCTGCTCTTCTTCCCACAGCTCACTGGTGGGCAAACACCATCTCCTGAGGTCCTTACCTCATGGGATTAAAATCAGTGGTCACTGGAGAAGCCTGACTCTGCAATCAGCTGTAGGGATTTTGTTGTGTTTTTTTTTTTTAAATAAAACTATAATATAAGTTCTCTGATTAAATAAAATTATTTTAAGTTTAAGTATTGAAAGTGAGATGCCAAGTGTAGGTGATAAAGTATACTTTACAGAGTTGGGGGTGGTAGGTTGGTAACATTTAACATGATTGCTCTGTCTCTTTTTTCAGATTATGGGTATTTATCCTCCTAGTATTTGTGTCTTCAGTTCATTCCACTTTAGGAAACAGAGCTGCCAATTGAAACAGGAGAAAAAAGAAAAAAAGAAGCAGACAACACAGTGTAATGTCTTGCACGCACAAACACACACACACACACATGCACAAATGCCCAGGCAAGGTATTTGGCAGAACCCCTCAGTGGGAAGGCAGTACAGGCATCTGGCTTCCGTAGGATTCATTTTATTATCTTGTATCTTTCACCTATGGTCATGCCATCTGGCAGGTGGAAAATGGGAGGCTTTGCCTTCTCAATGCAGCCGTATAAGCAAAAGGAGCTGAGGTCAGCAGGCCAGAGGTTCTTAAGAAGTAAGCCCCAGCCTTGGTGTTCTGAGAATTTCTTGATTTCAACTTCAAAGTCTTCTAAGGTGGAACCCCTGGTCCAACTCACACAAGTGCCCTCCCACAAATGGACAACAGCATCCCCTCTATAAAGCATCAGTGATTCTTGGTCCCTGGTGGGGCCACCTCCACTCACACAAGGCGGGACCTGGGGTGAGGCCTGAACATGAGTCATCTGAAGTTTCCCTGCAGAAATGTTGTGGAACCACAGTTCCATCTGTCAGGCCCTGGCAAAGAGACAGCAGGTCCTGGGCAAAGAAAGGTCCTTTGCAAAGCGATGTTGGCAGAGGGCGGTTTTTGAGCTTTCTATAAGCTATAGCTTTGTTTATTTCACCTGTTCACTTACTGTATAATTTAAAGTCATTTATGTAGTTGAGACACTTCCGTATTTCAATCATATCGTGAACGTTTTATTTTGCTAAATCTTGTGTCATGTGTAGGCTTTGATATGTGTACATTGTGTTTAAGAGAAAAAAAATGGAACCCACATGCCGCCATTTTCCTGAATCAAATTCTACAGTGGAAATGAGGGTGAAATACTTCTACTGTGCAGGCAGCTTGACTGGCAAACTGGAGAAATGAGAAGGAACTAACACTTGAGATTCATCTGTCCCCCTCCCTTTATCGGCATCCCAGTGCTTTCTGGAGTAGCAAGAAGTACTTGCTATTTTCAAAAGAAAATGTCCTTGCTCTGTATCAACTGGCACTGGGCAGTCAGCTAGTCAGTCCTATTCTTCTTCCCCTTGATCTTTGACCACTCAATTGGGAAGCCATGATTTCTCCTAAAAATCCAGAGCTATGGGAGCTGTAATTCCAAACCTCTTGGCCTCATCTGGCCATCTCTTCTGCCTCCCTATCCACCTATCTAGAAAGTACTACACCCAGCTACACCCAGCCTCTCTCCTCTCAGACCTGTGCTCCATGTGCCTGGGTAGATAATACTGGAGACTTGTCCAGCTCCAGACCTGTCACCCAGCTCCAGACCTACATCATGGCAGTTTAGGTATAGCCCATGAGCACCAATTTTCATACGATGGTTCTTGAACAATTTAAGAAACAATTGGAACAACTCTGTCTCAGAGACACTGTGGCCCCCTGGGAGACAGTACCCTCCCCTGCCCTGGCCTTTCATTTTGTGTTCGATGGTCGCCAACATGGATTACCCCAAGATGGCACCTGAGTGTTTGGCTCCTGGCTACCGAAAGTAAAAATATCACTACAAAAGTTTCACACAAGGAAAACACTTTAAAAATCTGATGACAGATGCAAAACAAAATGTGGAAGTATAGGGGAGATGGAAATCAACAGCCTCCAAATTGGCTCTTGGGAGGTGTGAGGAGAGGAAGAACTTAAAGACCAGTTCCTGCTTTGAGGGGAGGGCTTCATAGATTCTCCCAGGCCCACACCTTTCCCTTTAGCCAGTCTGCTGTCCTGAGACCCAGAAGTGATGGAGAGAAACCAACCAGAGAAAACCCTGTCTGGAAGGAATGTATTTGTTGCTAAATTTTGTAGCACTGTTTACAGTTTTCCTCCATGTTATTTATGAATTTTATATTCCGTGAATGTATATTGTCTGTAATGTTGCATAATGTTCACTTTTTATAGTGTGTCCTTTATTCTAAACAGTAAAATGGTTTTATTTCTATCACACACCTGCAGTCTCTTGCCTCCTTATATCCTGACCACCACTGGGAGTAATATAGACAGTAGAGGGCCTTGGAAGCTGGTCCTGCTTGTCCTGGCTGCAGGTCCATGTATGTTCCCCTCCATTCATTTACTTCAACAGCCTGGGCCCACCATGCTCTAGTCCTTTCCCAAGGCTGGAACAATTTCAAGAGTGGCATTGTAGATTTCCCTCTGACTGCTAATCCTGGCCTGAGCTTGCTCCCTGATTCCACAGTCAAGGTTCTTCATAGCTCTACAGAATCTGGATCTCCATCTAATTAACTATTGGTAACCAGTACAGGTATTCCCAGACCAGATATGGCTTTCCCCATTTTTCTTCCTAAGAATCTCACACCATGGAAGTGAGAGGGGAAGGCTGAAAACATCAGTGTCCGATGCCAAATGCTTGCCTGAAATTCCAAGTGTGGCTCAGTCTAGTGGGGAATGCCAGGAAATCAAGAGGTCCCACTAATTGGTGAGCTCCTCCCAGAGCTTACAGCTGGATCTATTATCCTCAATGGGCTGGGTTGGCTCCAGACCCCTCACCCAACTTTCATTACATTGTTGACAATGTTCCAGGGTATAATGCCCCTATTTTAAACTATTCAACTTATATCACCTATCATATGTCAGGCATAGCACTCTTTACACATGAATACATTAAACTTCAAAAACCCAATGAGGTTGCCCCACTGTCCTCCATAGTTTCCAGCTGAGGAACCCAAGTCTCAAGTTAATTCATTGCTCAAGACTTAGTACACTGGCAGTCTAGGATTCAAACTCATTCTGCCTTGATGATAAACCTTGACTTTTCTCTACTGTGTTCACGCTTTGTTGGAATATGCCAGGTTTCACAAATCTTCATATTCTAAGCAGCACATCCTGGATTCTAAGACTCTTACCAGATCAGATATAAGGGAAAGATAATCAATGGAAACCTTTTTACTTGTTTTGACTGCTCCTCCTTGGAGCTTGCATTCCTACTCATCAGTGCCTCCAAACAGAATCGTCCAGGTCAGCAGTCTGAGCTTGGGATTCTACATCCAGGCCGCAGTCCTGGGTCCATCTAGGACATTTGGATACCGTGTTAACTACCCTGTTCCCCAAGATTCACATTCCTCATGAGGCAAGCATGGGTCCATGGCCCAGCATTCCTTTAACCAGTTTAAGAAGACCACCAACCACGCAAGCACACACATCACAGGCTATTTCCAGCTGCACAAAACTCTCATGCCCAACTTCTTCTGGCTGTGGGATGGAGAACTCTCTACCCTGTTCAGAAAGATGTTAACCTTCCCACCCAGCTGTCCTCCAAATGAGAGGCTTTACCATGTGCTCCAAGCTAAGCTCCAACCATTTCCCAGAGACAACCTCAGGTACATCCAAAAGTCAAAATGCAGAGAACATACAAGGAAACTGCCCTTTGATGATCAACACCAATAAAATATTACTGTTTTTATTGAGATGAGAGTTGAAACCAGGTTCTGCCCAGGGCTCAAGGGAAACAACTTCCAACTTTTGAAACATCTTTTATCTTTATTATCAAACTTTGTCTCCAAAATGCCAGCTCAAGTTGTCCCCAGACTTGCTGAAAATTCCCAATATCCCAAGGAATGCCATCCACCTTTGTCATTTACCCTGCTACCTGAAACTTCACCTAAAGTGTTGATTCTTTCCCTAGGAAAACCAGGCATTCCCACAGGACACCACAACCTCCTTAGAACCCAGGTAGTCAGGGAGTGACCCCTTAGCTCACTCCTCCATCCAAAGGGATGGAAAACATGGACATCTGTGTTCATTCCATATCACGAAGTTAATCAGAGTAAAAAAGGGCACTCACCATTGGCTTATGGTTGGGAAAGAATGTTTGTTCCACAAGTGGGAACTTCTCAGGACCCAAGGAATGGAAGATCTTAATGAGTTGAGAGAACTAGGAGAGAAGAAAAGAGAGGACTGGTCAATCATTGTTATCCAGTATGGTGGAACCTCCCACTTGATCCCAGGCCTCAAGTAACTGACTGTTCTGAGCTGAGCTGCAGTAGCTAGTCCCTGTTTACAAGATAAAAACCAGATTCTTTGGCCAGAAGTTTATCCTCTCAATCACCTGGTTGCATCAACCCTTCATTTCCTCCAGACCATTGAGTTTAGCTCAATTACATTTAATGAGCATTTACTACACACTCAACATTTCACACAAGCACAATCTGCTGACATTCATGCCACAATCCCAGCCTGCAAAGCCTTTTTTTCTAGAGGTAGGACTATGTAACAGTTTATGGTGTAGACTATGGATTCAAATTCTCCACCACTTCCTAAATGTGTAGCCTAGAAAGCAAATCCATTCGTAAATGGAAAAAATAGGAGATCCAGTAATACACAATGTATGAATAGCTGCCCTTGGTCCCTGGGAGCACTCAAATGTTAGATCCCAGCTAACACGTTGAACAACGGGGATTTGAACTACACAGGAACACTTACATGGGGATTCTTTTCAGTGAACTATATTTAGTTCAGTGCTATAAATGTATTTTCTTTTCCTTATGGTTTTCTTAACATTTTCCCCTAGATTACTTTACTGTAAGAAAACAACATATAATACATGTATTATATGAAATTGTGTTAATTATTTATGCTATTAGTAGAGCTTCCAATCAACAATAGGCTATCAGTAGTTAGGTCCTGGGGGAGTCAATTGTTATACACAGATTTTCAACTGCACAGGGTGTTGGCACCCCAACTCATGCACTATTCAAGGGTCAACTCTATTTTTTCTGCTTTTACAACCACACTTATTTCCAACTGCTTGAGCTGTATCCCTTCCACACTTGGCTCCTCTTGCTTCAGCACAGCCTTGTTTTGCCATAGAGGTAGCTACCATCTCTAGAGCTGGAGGGTAAGCTCCTGGAAGGCAGGTCTTGGACTTCACTTTCCTCAATTATGCCACCCCACTCAGCACCCTTGGAAGCTCATTTTGTGCTCAGTACTGTGCTTTAATATTTCCATAAGAAGATTAGCACAGGAGACCAGGTCTTGAGGGAAGATTGTGGGCAGGTGGCTGAGATAATAATGTCTTGCTGGAAGAAAGCAAGAGGATTGAGGTGCCTGGAAGAGGGACAGAGTAGGGCTCAGGATGATTCCCTGGAACCGATGACACAAGAGAAGATGGAAGGGTACTCTAGGTGTGCAGTGAGAGTAGTGCCCTGGAGACACGCAGTGGCTATCATAGCTTTGATCTTGGGTATAGGGGACAGTGAGAGAGGATGACAGAGGGTGATCCATGACAGACCATTGGGAGTCTTAAAGGCTGGAACAAGGAGCTTGGAACTTACCCAGAAAGCAAAAGGGAAATCCTAGTGGTCATAAGTGGAAAGGGCATGGTAAATCTGATCAGGAAGAAGGAGTAAGCTAAAATTTGGGGTCCAATGGCTAGAATGGGCGCTAAGTCTTACACCAGACTGACATGGAGTAACTCAACACTAATGGCTCAGACAGAGAGAATGCTTAACTTAAGAACTTTTTGCATCACACTAGAACTGGCCTGCAAACTCTTGGGGTACAGTCTGCAAATATGATGCTACATTGAGTCCACCTAGAGGGTTTGAGGGAACTCAGAAACATGGGAAATAATGGGGGATCCCTCAGTTTAGAGAGAAGGATACTGAAGTCCAGAGAGAGAGGAAGTCTATGATCAAGCACATGAGTTTTGGAGATGCCCACCTCCAGTTTCCTCATACATACAATGGAGATATTAGAAATACGTATTTATCAGGGTATTTCTGAAGATCAAATACAGTATGTACATTAAGGGCTCAGCACAGGACACAGGGCTGATGAGTGGTAGCTGCTGCCATCACGATATCCATGTGGAAAAACAAGGGGGTGTGGGCTAATACTATCTAAGACCCTTCCAGACAGTGGCATCAAATCTGGGATGCTATAAGCCAAAAATCTCAGGGTAGAATGAGAAGGAGACCAGAACCATGAAAATAGTGGTTAAAAACTCTCCACACCTACTAAATTAATCTATATATTCATTCAATAAATACTGAGTGCCAACTCTGCAGAGACCTTGATGGCACCCAATATTTATTGAATGAATGTAATAACTGTCCCCATGTATTGAGTGTATGCTTTGTGTCAGCCAAATGTATTCACTCATAAACCTACCAGAATGACCTTATTATTATCAACATTTACAAATATGGAAAATAATCTTAGAAGGTTAAGCAAATTGCTCAAGATGACATAGCTCATAAACCAAGGCTCCTGAAACTAGCCAGTCTGGCTCCATAACCCATGTCCTCAACCACTGTCCTACCACCAAGAGATCAAGCAGAGGGAAACAAGAGACAAGATGGCTAAAGCTCCACAGAGCACATTGTACATATCCCCAGCCTCCACCTTCCCTATCTCCCTTCCCTGCTTTATTTTCTCTCTTGGCACTTATATTATGTATTTGACAATTTATTAATATACTTACTGTATGTGCCTCTGATCACTAGAATATAAGATGCATGGGTCAGGGACTTTGGTCTGATCTACTCACTGCCATGTTCCTAGGACTAAGAACAGTGCCTGGAACATAGCAGGTGCTGAATAAATATTTGTTGAGTGAATGAATTACTTCTGGTAGGAAGACAAACAATACACAAAAGAATGGATAAATATATCCTTCTAGATGAAGATAAGTATTAGGGGGAAAATTAAGCAGGGTAAGGGAATTGAAAGTATTGGGGGGAATAGAGGGGTGGTATCCTAGGAAAAGCCTCTCTTCCATGTAACATTTGAATGGAGACTCAAATAAATAAAAGGATGAATGAAATTTATGAATACAAAGGAGAGAAAATAAAGTCTTGGGATTTGGGGAGATATGGCTTCAGGTTCTGGTTTCATCCCTCATAGTTTACATGACCCTGGGTGAGTTCCTTAGCTGCTCTGAAGCTGAGCTTGTTTTTCTTTCAAATGGAGTAATGATGTCCACTTCACATGATAGCAATAGTTTGAGTACCAGGCAGCATAATTTTCTGGTACATAGTAAGTGCTCAATAAATAGTGCCCAGTGTTAACAAAAATGATATAATTTAATATTAGTAAGAATAATATCCCTGTTACCACTAATGTTATTATAATATAACACTATATCATACTATGTTCATACTATGTTGTTATATGATACTTGTTAGGCAATAATTACCAGGAGGGGCCTGGGGTCCAGTCTGCTTATTCAGTTCCTTAAAAAAGACCCACTGTTGAGGCCTCCATGCTGGAGGATGGGCCTATTTCAGGGCTGGGAGACCACCCACTGCCAACCCCCTACCCCACTCTAGGTCAGCCTGGACCATCACCTACCACCCAGGGCTTGCTGCAGAAGTTGTAGACGGAGTAGAGAGAGTTGACAGCAGGCAACCCTCCATACTGGAGGCCAATGACCAGGCTTCGGTAGTCTTCACCCAAGGCCATGCTGTAGGCATGCTGACGGACCAGGATGAAGTCTGGTTTGAAGGATCTGCAAAGAGAAGTGCCCGCAGCAGTGTTACTACATGAGGCATTGCTGAAACACCAGGGCATCGGATCACAGCCTACAGGGGATAGCAATGACCTGGCATGGGTGCTGCCAGCCCAGGAACCTCAGTTCAGAATGTGGATGGGGTGGGGAAGTGTGGATGGGGACAGTCAGATGCAAACACACAGCAGCTACAAAATGGAAGGGCTGAAAAGAACTCATATTTTATTCATTTTCTCTTTTAGGTGGTTTTTTAGATTTTCTAAATTGAACAAATATTCATTTGTTATCAGAGGACAATGTGAATGCACCTCCATTTTATTAGGCAGCACCTATTACCTTACTGAACTCTCATAACTGCCCAAGAACGTGGGCAATGCTGCCAGAAATTCCATTTTACAGAGGAGCACTGATAAAGGAAATTTTCAACTTTCAATGTTTGTGGGCCCTGCTCCTCAGCTCCCAGGGAAGCTATACTCCAACATTTACCAAGGTCAAAATGACTCGGCAAAACCTCAAAGCACAGGCTCTATGTCTGCCCCAAGCGCGCATGGTGTATATCTGCTTTGTTAAAGAAAATAACCAAAAAGGAACATTCTGAACACAAAGATAAGAAAAAGTAAGAAACTTCCCTGGTTCTAGTAAGATTCAAGTCACACAGCCTTGCAAATATTAGAAACTTAAGATAAGGCCTGCAACTTTCTGAAATGTTCTTTGTCTAATAATTTGCAACTTTTTATGCAAAATATATATAAACCTACATCAAATGTTCCCTTACCAGAACACTCTCTTCTTTGGAAGATTGTGTATACTCTTGGGCTTGAATAACTCTTCTTTTTTATTCCAAAATTTGTTCATTTTGTGTCAACAGCACCCAGAGGCTCATAAAGATTAAGTCACTTGCTCAAAAAGACATGCTGCAGGTACACGACAGGTTCAGATATGTGTAGCCTCATGGCCCTAATTCTCAACTACCATGCATCATGGTATGTATATATACATATATGTGTGTATATATACATAATATGTGTACATCCATATATAATCTGTTTATTTCAAACATGTTTTGTCTCTTTTAAGTAGCAGCCTCAGGAAAGCAGCAAGAATATTCATGTACCAAGAACATGGTAGTCTCTTTGCTGGGCCCCTTTGGAGACCTGATACTGATTAGTATTCACAAAGCAGACAAAGGTAAGGTTGGGACTATGTCCCCACTTTGTAGATGGGAACACACAGCCCAGAGAAGTTACAAACTTCCCCAAGTCACAAAGCTGGGAAGCAGGAGAGCCATGTGTGAACTCGGGTGATCATTCCAAGTCCATATAGTCTTCCCTCCATCACATGGCTCCAGGGGAATGACTTCATACACTCTTTTACTTGCACTGCCAAGGATCCATCTATTTCTAGATTCCTCCCTTCTAGGTCACACAAGAAAATCGGCTTCACAGTGCATAGGTGGTTTACCCTTAAAATGGTATGATATACTTGGCTCATCCTGAGTTAGACACTTAGCTTCAAATAAACTATTTTTCTTGAAATAATTCAAATTCAAGTTAAAATAACTGTCAAACAGAAAGGACTTGCCCCATTGGAGACAGAAGGAAAGAATGAGCTGCAGGTACAGATACTTCTCAAATTGGTATGAGCTTGGGTCTCCTTGTACACCTCAGGGTCTGGTGCCAGGGGAGCAGTGGTGAAATAAGTACATGTTGAAGGAATGAATGATGTACATGAACATCATCCTCTTGTCCCTAAAGGAAATGGTTAAGTTCTCCCCCATGGAGCTGTAACTCATTCCAGGGAACAAGGTGGATGGAAACATGTTGGGTATGGCTGACACTGTGGTCACGGAGATGGTCAATCATGTCACTCTGTAGTTAGGGTCAGAGTTGGGTTAGAAGCTTGTAATTATTATGTCTATATCCTTATTGCATTCTTAGAGCTGAACCAGTCCAACTAATGTGTTTTACAGACAGAGAAACCGAAGCCATAGCAAGGCAGTGATGTGTCCCAGGCAAAACCATGCCAGAGCACATCACACCCAGGTCTCTCCTCTGGCTTTCCTGCTCTTTGTGTTCCAATTTGCTGGCTCTTACAGCAATAGAGAAAGAAGAGAGGAAGAGGCAAGTGGTGTGTTTCTAATTGGGAACTGATGACGACAGCACTCACAAAATATAACTATTTTCTGCTATTACCTGATTTTAAAAGCAATGTATGTTTGCCGTGTAAAAGGAAAAAAAAGCTTTGAAAACACAAAAAAGTAAACAAAATTACCTGTAATTCTCAACCGGAGAAAATCCCTAATAACCTATTATATGTCTCCTTATATGTACACTACAATCCAATTATCTATTTTTAATGTATATAATGTACATTCATACTCATAATTGATTTCATGCTTTCTATTTTCCAAATGATATTTTAGTGTGAGCATTTCTCTACAAAATATCTTCAAATCTTCAAAATATCTTCAAAAATATTGTTTCTTACAGCCACCCAACAGTCTACTGAATGGATATACCATAATGAAGTCAACTTGTCATCCACTATTATCAAGTAGGCTGTTTCCAACACTTCACACATATACATGTTTGCACACAAATCAATGAATTCCTTTTTAACTATTTCCTTAAGATAGATTTTTAAGAAGTGAGATTACTGGCTTAAGGGGTATGAATTTTTTTTTTTTAATACCCAAACATGTCCCCCTTTCTAAAGACCTAAGCCGCCAATTACACATGACAGTATCCACATGACTATGGCTTCCCCAGCATAGCAGACACTTTTTTAATTTGATAAGTAACTTCCCACAAGATACCCTATATCCCCACTGCTATTTTAGTTCGCATTTCTGCGACTTTAGTGAGCTTGAGTACTTTCATTAACGATGTGCATTTTCTTTTCTGTAAAAGTCTGCTCACAGAGCTCTGTGTATAGGGTGCTGTCCTTTATCACACTGTCCTGTGTGGCACTATTTTTACTAGTTGTTTGCTTCCCCCCATTTTTTTTATGGCTATGCATCTTCAAAAAACCATATAAACACATTTTCCATTCCCTCCTAGTCAAATCTATCAGTCTTTCCCTTCTGATTTCTCTCTCTGCTTTGATGATCAGAGGGTCCTCCATGAGACACCCCTTACTCCCAGCAGTGTAGCTTCCCCCACAGAAAACAGCGGTGGCAAACCTGGTGTCTCACTGGGGGTAACTCCATTCTGCCCCAGGAGGAAATAATTAAAGTTTTCACGCTCGCTAGACTGCTAGGTTTTCAGTGTTTGGGGAGAACTCATAAGAAAGACACAGCCTAGGGGGAAAATCTGGCTCTCTAGAAAAAGAGGGAGCCCTTCCAAGATATCGTCCAAGAGAAGTATCTGAGGACCTGTGCTGGGATGGCCCTATTCCAGTCCCAGATATTAAGATGTGCTTTCTCTCCAGGACTTCAAGAACTCACCTCTAAATTGGAATCTTTCTAATTCTTTGAAATAAAAGTAGTAGTCACCCCCTCTTTGTCTTTAAGGATTTGGCAATCTACCTCAAGATGCTATGTTCAAAGTGCTCTTTTTCAAAATCTATAGCCCTTCCCTGCTTAAAAACCCCTTTTAGGCTTCCTCTTTCTGACAGCATATCCTAGGCTCCTTACCATGGCAACAAGACCCCTGCCCACCTCTCTATCCTCATTTTTTACTTTTCTCCCTCCCTTACCTCCACTGAGCCACACTGACACCTTCTCTTCCTCTAACTCTCTCCTGCCGCTCTTCCCCAAAAGATGCCCAGGGGGCCTCATCCTTATCACTTACTCATTAGCTTGGGTTCATTTCCACAAAGATACTGATCTTGGTCTCTCTATTGAAATTTGCGTCAAACCCCATATTGTCCTACTTTCCTTTCTTCACAGCACTTGTGGCAATTTTGTTTCTCCAGTTTATCTACTTAGTTTTTTCTTATCTGTCTCTTCCCACTAAAGATGACAGCCCAATGAGAACAGAAGATCTGCCTGTCTTGAACAAAATAGAGCATACCAATGTTGTTAAATGGATGACCAAGTTAATGAATGCATGTGTAAATGAGGAAATAAATGAATGGGCAAGAAGTGAAATGACCACTGGAAAAATGAAGGACCTCTCTACCTGTACTCCTAGAGAAGAGAACTGGTGCTGACAGAGTTGTCAGGATGTATCATGTGGCTAGGGGCTACCTTACAAGGGAAGATGCTCTGTATTCTTAGAGATATATTAACATTATCAAGAAAGTTTTAACCCTAGGGAATTCAAGATGGACCCCATGACCTCTTCAGATTCTCAAGTATAATATGTGAAAAATAAACACTTTCTATGAGTGATAAACCTGCGCAAACCAGGCACATATTACAGTTCAAATGCTACCACTCACTGCTGCAAAAAATCCACAGGGTCCTTCCTGACAGTCTGTGATAGGAGGGATTTGCAAGGAATGCAGAAAAATTAGTACCTTGAACCAAGTGACCTGTGGCAGGAAGTCCCTCCCTCCATACCCAGCACCCCAGCTTCTCTATTCAGTCGGGGAATGGCCAAGTCCTAATATTATTCCAACATCCAAGGATGTGGCCACCAGCAATTCTTAGGCCCTGGCAGTGGTCCAAGCACCCTGGTAGAGGCTGGAGACTTTGAGATGACAGGGACATGATCCCTGTTTTTAGGACACTCACAATCCAAAAAAAGTTGGGTGCAGTTCCAAAGACTTTCAAAGTGCCACAGTAAGTAAGTGAAATAATAGGAGCATGTAGAAAATTCGAAGATTTGGTGGACCAAAGATGTATTCATCTCTGTCTGGGAATGAGTGGGGGGTCAGCGTATGCTGGAAGGCTTGGGTCTTGAAGAAAGAGTTGGGGTTTGTCATTTGGGCAAGGTTTTGGAGGTGTTCCAGGTAGAGGGAATGGTCCCTGTCTCCATCTTTTTCTTCTGAGTTATATGACCTATTAAGTTCCCTTTGTTGTCTACACTGGTGAATAGGGTCAGTTGCTTGCCATTACTTTTGCTCTGACTGATAATGGGAAGAAGTGGCAAAGTTTGCAGTTGGTTAGAGGAGTGTATAAGGCTACTGGAGTATAAGGTCTGAAGTGGTGGCAAAAGATGAGGCTGGGTAAGAAATCCCAACAGCTCTCAGGAGCCTCTTCCTGCGTCCTTGTCTCCACAGTCCCACTTGGTCCAAGCCCTGTGTCTTTCATGCCTGGGCAAGAAGGCTGCCTTCAATATCGCACATCCTGGCTGGAGCCTATACCTGGGTTTTCTTGTACTTTCAGCTTTAAATATGAGCTATGTTATTTGCATTCCTGATTCCAGATCTGACTGGCTGTCAGCATTGAAGAGGAAATCAAGGACAACATATAATTAAATGGTAGAGATGGGATAGGTGATGCAGTGCTGGAGATTACGGGGTGCATCAGGGAGTGTCAAGAGACAGGCAGCCGAGGGCTGAGTGACTTTTAAGCATCAGAGAAGTGTAATGACTCCCTCAAATATGCAGAAGCCTGTGGTAGCAAGAACAGATCTTGGCTGGGCTTCGCCTAGGACATAAGTTAATAAACAGAAACCTCATTATTCTCAGCCACTTGACTGCAATTTTGTAATGGTCCCTTGTTCCCCCCCCAAGAGTCAGAATGACAACGGGGGGGGGGGATGCTGCTGTTTTGGATCACATGTTGACCCATCACACCAGATCTGACCCCAGCCGTGCCTGGGGAGGCTTCAGGCTTTCTGACATTGGTGTCTACCAGCAGAGAGGCTTCTGGTTTCTTCTGAAGCATCTCCACACTTCTTGAACCTTCTCCATCTCCCTCCATGTCTGAAAAGTCAACCCTGGGCACAGAATCCAAAGAAAGGAGACCAAGAGAAATGAGCACGGATGTGCTGAGAAGAAGGGAGGAGATCAAAACACTGCAATGGTCTCCATGCTCCTGAAGGCTTATGGATGACTGTCCTGTGACAAGGATAAAACAGAGGAGATTGTGTACACTCTGCAGACAGAGGGCCATATGGAAGGGCTTTGGGAATTAGGGATGCTTCCCGCCAGCCTGAGGACTGCAAGAAATTAGTCCAGGCTGAAAAGAAATTAGGTGGCAGCCAACCAAGAGTCTGGCAAGGAGCAGACAACAGGATGCTGCAGTAAGGCCTGTGGGGCCTGCATAGCGGCTGCCAGCTGCACGGCATGATGACGGTGGGGAAGGGGGCCCATGGGGTGTATGGATGGCTGGGCTCTCTGAAGAATCCGGGGCCCCCTTTGTGAACCATCAGGAGGTTAATAAAACACAGACATGACTTGCTGGAGGAAGGAGGCTTCCTCATCTCCCTTCTCAAGTCTCAAGAATCTTCCATCTCTCTGTCCTAGTCTCTTCCTTCCCTTTCATTTCGGAGAAGGAGTCCTCACTGCTCTATCCTTGCTCTATCCTCTTCTTCCATCACTCTGGAGATCCCACATGTTATGAATTACACTGTGTCCCCCAAAAAGATACACCAAAGTCTTACTCCCTGTTGGGGTGAAAGTGACTTATTTGGGAATAGGTCTTTGCAGATTTAATCAAGTCAAGGTGAGGTCATACTGGAGTAGACTGAGTCCTCATCCCATGACTGGTGTCTTTAGAGGAAAAGGGAAATTTGGATACTGACACACAGAAGAGTAAAATGCCATGTGCCAAAGGAACCAAAGATTGGAGTGATAGGTCTCCACCCCAAGGAATGCCAAGAACTGCTGGCAACCACAAGAAGCTGGCAAGAGGCAAGGAAGGAGTCACCTGCATCACTGAGAAGGGGGTGTGGCCCTTAAGACACCTTGATCACAGACTCACAGCCTCCAGAACTGTGCAAGACTACATTTCTCTTGCTTGTCACCCAGCCTGTGGTGCTCGGCCACAACAGCCTGTGGTCACGAGTACACTGCACACCTAGGCAGCATTTCCTCCTCCTAGCCACCTTCAGAGCTTCCTGGCTTTCTTTGCTCTTGTATGTGGCTCCCTACAGCTGCCTCCCCACTTCCCAAGACACAACCCCCACCCCAATAATAAAGAAACTTCTGCTTTAAGGCTGAGAATGAATTGCTGGTTAAGGAATGTTCATATGTACATGGAAGAATTAACAAATCAACACATTGATAAATCCAAGATGTATTTGGAAGGATGTTTACCAAAATGCTAACTTGGTTATTATCTCTGAAGGGTGGGATGGAAAACGGGGGTTATTGTATTCTTCTTCTTTTTGGTACTATCTGCATTAAAAAAAAGGAGGGGGGAGCACAGAGCATTTCTATAACCAGGAAAAAACAATGAGGTTATCTTCATTTTGGAAAAAAATGACACATATAACAATGATGTAATATCATGGAAAATGCTTATGGGACAATTTCATGTGACATAAAACAATGGAAAAGGGAACACAGTAAAAATGATGGTCCTGGAAGAAGAGATGGAAAATTCCTAATTTGTTAAGGTGGTGAGACTGCTGGTGATTTCTTTTGTTTTGAAAATTTCCATTGACCAAGTTGACCCTTGAACAGCATGCGTTTGAACTGCTCAGGCCCACTTATACTCAGATTTTTTTTTTTATAAACATAGTACAGTAATAAAAATGTATTTTCTCTTCCTTAGGATTTCTTTAATAATATTTTCTCTAATTTACTTGATTGTGAGAATATAGATAAACATAGTACACAAAGTAGGTGTTAACTGACTGTTTATATTATTGATAAGGCTTCTCATCAACTGGAGGGTATTAGTATTTAAGTTCTGGGAGAGTTGGAGGTTATATATACGAATTTTTGGCTGTGCAGGGGATCAGCGCCCCTAATAACTTCTATGTTCAAGGGTCAACTATAATACAGTTCGGGCATTAACCAAAACTTTAGGTTGGCATTGATAAATGAATGTGAAGCAAGCTCTTCTACTTGGCCTGGTGGCCATATACTTAGCCTCTTGTTCCTTCCATTGCTACAACTGTTGGACAGGGCAGTCTATGCCTGATGTCCCAATTCCCATGTACTTATCTCCACAAGCCTCTGCATCTGGCTCAGCCTCCTCTCCACCTCTCTGAAATCACACTGAGGTCACTCCAAAATGCCAAACCGAGATGCAATGACCTCTTCTATGTCCTCACTTTCCCTGATTTCTAATAATAGCTAACATACCAAGAGCCTCTATTCCAAGCCCTCTATATATCATCATTGATTTAAGTCTGACAGCAGGTGTTATCATCCCCATTTTCCAGAGAAGGAAACATGAGGCACAGAGTGGTTGAGAAACTTGCCCAAGTCACACATCTGTTGGTGGTGTAACGATGAGTCAAATCTGATAGCCTCCTGGCTCTAGAGAAGGGTTTCCCAATCTCTGCATTATTGATTATTTAGAGCCGGATAATTCTTTGTTGGGGGGGGGGGAATGTCCTGTGCATTGCACAGTATCAGGAACATCCCTGGCTGCTACCCACTAAATGTAATAGCACCCCATCTCGGATTGTGAGAACCCAAAATGTCTGGAGACATTGTCAAGAGTCCTCTGGGCACCAAATCTCTCCCAGTGGTGAACCCCTGCTGTTAAGCTCCTCCGTGGCCTCTGCAGCATGATCTTTGTCTTCCCCTCCCAAACACTTGCTCTCTGCCTCAAAGACACCCTCTCCCCTTGTTTCCCAGATACTTCTTCCTGGCTCTTCACTTCACCATTTTCTCCCTTCCTGCGGCTTTTCTGCAAGCCTCCATGTTGGTTCTTTGCCTATGGAATCATCTCTGTTCAGGAGGTTTGCCAATAGTGAAAGGCAATAGTGAAAATGACTCAGGTTTTGAGAGTACTCTCTCTGTGCCAGGAGTCATTTTTTTTTTTTTTTAGTATTTTTATTCATTTATTTGACAGACAGAGATCACAAGTAGGCAGAGCAGCAGGCAGAGAGAGAGAGAGAGAGAGAGAGGAGGAAGCAGGCTCCCTGCTGAGCAGAGAGCCCGATGCGGGTCTCGATCCCAGGACCCTGAGATCATGACCTGAGCCGAAGGCAGCGGCTTTAACCCACTGAGCCACCCAGGCGCCCCCTGCCAGGAGTCATTTTTAAGCTTTAATTAAGCTATCTTTAATCCCCACCATGATCTTGCATGGAAAGGAGTATTTTCAAGGAACTAAGGCATGGAGAGATTAAGCAAAGCAAGAACAAGGTCCACATGAGACTTGAGTGATTCAAAGCCAATGTGCATAACCATGATACAACCAGCACTGTCCACCCACCTGAACACTCAGCACTTCACAATCCCTGTGCCGGGGCCCAAGTTGTCAGCCTCGCTCAAAGTGGATCGCTTGACTTCTCTTACCCATCATGCTCCAAGGATCTCAGGATCTGTCACCCTGAAGCCATCTCCGATTCTTCTCTCTGACACCAACTGTGTAAGGAGCCACCAATGTTGCCGATTCTCCCTTCCAGAAGTATCCCCCTCTTGCTCTCATTTCCCTCCAATTGCCTCATTCCCAGGACAGCTCAATAGACCCTCAGCTCCTAGTCCCTGGGGTCATACTCTCTTACCTTATTCCTCTCTGTACCACAGGGCCTGACTCAGAATCCAGACTGTTGAGTGTTATTTAATTTCCCTGCCTCGACACCAGGGATTCCAAAGCTAAATGCCACAGGGCCCAAGTAGGTGACCTCAGGGCTGGATGAAGTGTGCTAGCCTTGTCCAGTAGCTTTTTCAGTGGTATCCTTCTAACACACACTCTGTTTTCATAGTAAACACATAGAAATATTCTTAATTTCCACAATGTACTCTCTGGCCTTTCTGGCATACATCTTGCACCATCTTTCATTTTCTCACTTTTGGTAATGACTCAAGTACAAGAAACATTTCCTACTTCTATAGGCAAGCATAATCTCTTTGATAAATGGCAGCTAACACAGACCTCTGCCAGGAGCAAGGCAGGGTAGAGGGGGCTGGTGAATGAGAGAACAGCCTGAACTCCAGCCATTACGGCCACATAAGAATGAGGTCCCAGATGGCCCTAATGACTTTTTGTTGAAGCCCAAATCTGGATATTTATATGAAATCCTCAAAAACTTAAATGTTGATGACTCATTCAAAAGAAGTTTTAAAAATCACCATGCAGGCTGGCACCAAAAATAAATAAAGCAGGATTTCTATGGGAAAACTCTCATGAAACTCAAGGCTGCGCCTAAAGAAGACCATGGCGACCCAACTCCAGCAGACAATGTCCACGTGGAAATACTTGCGTCTGGTTTTACCAAATCCTCTGTTTTTAAAATGAAGCCAGAAATCTGTCTTGTAGGAGATCTTTTGCATGAAATCTGCCTTTTGTAAAAGTGATGGACCACACTGGGTGGACAAATCCAACTTTCCTGGACAGGGCATGTGGCCTGGAAGTGGTCAGTGCATGATCTGTAACTTGGGGAGGTAACACTCCCACTGCCAACCACTTCTGCATTCCACTCTTGGATTGATCTTCAAATCGTGCTTTCTTCATGCTACTTGGCTGCTGCTCAAAGCCCTCCAGGAGCCTTTCCTGACAACAGATGGGAGTTCCTACTTCTTTACCTGGTACTCAGTGCTCCTCAGAAAGTGGTCTGGTTCTCCTCTTAGCTGCATCTCCTCTGCCTGGCCCCTGGCTCTGCTGCCCTTCACAGTCATCTTCTATCTGCTCACAAATGCGCTCTGTCCTTGCCACTCCCCATGCTTAGGAATCTGCCCCTCAAAAACTTGCTCAACTCAAACCCCACTTCCTCAGTGAATTCTCCTTATCTTCCATTCCTGTCACACTCAGTTGTGTCTTAGTCACGTGGAAATTATCCATATGATGTCTTCTGACAGCTCACAATTTGTGGCCATCTACTTAACTCTTCACCTGTTCAAGGGTATCTCCTGGGGACAGAGGTCTTGCCTTGCCCCTAAAGTCTCTTCTTCACAGTGCCCAGACAGATCTTTGTAGGACCCACGTCTGACCATGTCAGCATCCTGGACAGAGGGCTCTGAATGCTGCCCATTGTTTGTAGATCAAACACTTTTGAATGATACCAATGTCTTACATTCAGTACGGTTTCAGTCAACTTCTTGAGTTCCACTGAGGCCACTCCCTAGGATATGCAGTATACTCTAACCACATGGGACCACAGCTATCCCCCAAAAGACTTGATTTGTCTTGTGTTTGAAACTCTGTACACCCTTGGGGAAAATGAAAGGGATATCAAAGGACCATTCAGATAGAGCATTGTGGAAATTAAGAATATTTCTTAGTGTTTAATATGGAAACACAGTGAGTCCAGAAATACCCTTGCCCACCTGCCTGCTTTTAAAGATCTTTAAAAGATTGCTTTTAACAATACCTGTCCTGTAGAATGGGCTGGATTATTCACTTCTTGGGAAAGCTAGTGTTAACTAACCAACACCCACAGACACCCCCACACACACTATGAAAATGGTGAAGCTCTCTGTAACAACCAGGGGGTGGTATTTATGTTTGTGGATCCTTCCCTGATTGCCTAGCAGGTGTCCCATATGCAGTAGGTACCCTAGAGATCCACATGGGAAAGGAGTGCTCTCTGGCTTTACTTCTCAGGGTCTTAGACCATTTAAAGACAACAACACTTCAACAACTACCAGGAAAAAAGAGGATCTGAAGATGCCCAAATGGCAGGCAGAGTGAGGGGAAAAGAGCAAGACATGAGCTAGTCCAGCTCTGTCCCTGACTTGTCATGGGTCTCTGAGACTGCTGCTTCTCTCTGGGTCCCGTTTCCTTACTGGGACAAAGAAAGTGGGCTAAGTGACCTCCAGGGGCCTTTCCTGGCATGACTGCCCTCCAATCCAGACTCAGAACCAAGGCTTTCAACACCCACCTCTCTGTTGTGTCTGTCCAAGTTCCCTTGTGACATTCTGTCACATAGCAGTAGTTCATAAGAATCAAGATTACCAGCTACTGAGTACTTGCCGAGTGCCAGGCACCAAGGGGCTTTTCAAACCTTATCTCTTCAAATCCTCACATAAAGCCCCTGTGAAGTAGGTGCTTATCTAGGGCTGGGTCTCCTAGAAGTCAAGCCCCAAACAAGCTTCCAAAAAGCTGTGATTCCAGGAGGGAGGGTGTGCTCTTGAAGCAAAGCCGGGAAGTGGGTGAGGGAAGCAGGACAGGAAGGGGTGTAGTTGTGAGTAAAGCCCACTTTTAGTCTGATCTACAGGGCTTGCTCTGAAGCTCTCACCCTGAGGAAAGAGGCCTCAGTTTTTACATTCCCAGTATCATTCAGTTACCAACTCCCCGACCAAAAGGGGATGGATGACAGAGGGAGGTTAGCCTTTAGATTATGTCAGGGATGCAGTGGCCATCAGCCCATCAGCCAAAGGCTCTTCAGAAGCTAGAGGTACAACTGTTACTGGGGCACTCACAGTGCTGGAGGATGGGTGTGCTGGCTGGCAAAGGGGATAAGAGCAGAGAAACACAGCCATCTCAACAACACTACAATTAGCCCATTCTACAGATGTGGAAAACCGAGACCTGGAGTGATTCAACATGCAGTATGGAGGTTTGTACTAGTAGGTAAAGACCGAATCTCCCACAAACAGGCCCCATCCCTGAAGGTCCCATGTGCCTGTGTTTCCCCCAGCACCCAGCATGGTGAATGGGGACTGAGATGTGCTTGGAACGGCTGAGTCTGTGAGCTGCTGCTTGCAAGGGCTGGTGGGCTCAGGGCCTCAGGGTGGCATGTCTCTGTGAGGCAGGAGTGTCAGTCCTCACTCCATGTGGGGGCTGGGGGACTGCCCCACTCTCCAACAGCTGCCTGGGCTCCAAGGGCTGTCAGCGGCCTGCTCCATGCCTGCTCCACTCGGGGCAGGCCTCCTGCCAGGCTGCTGCTCAGGAAAGGGGAACATTATTCATCAGGGAGATAAGGCAGCTGATGAGAGACGGACCTCAGAGCAGCTGTTCCTCAGCAGCGGCTGGAACGGATGCTGGAGAAGTGGAGGGGAGGGAAGGATGGGGAACAGCCCATTTTGAGATAAAAGATGATGGTCCTGCTGGGAAGTGACGGGAGAACACATTTCCAACCCAGACTGGGCGGTAGTGTATACTTGTACCCAAGGCTTCCCCACAAATATCCATGCCTCAGGTTAACTATGGAACAAGTCAGGGGGCCTTCTTATCAGCTCACTCGGCATGAATATCCACCTGGTGGGGTATACAGTTCCCAGGAAGACTCCTTCCTCAAGCTAATTGCTCAGTGCAAGTGTCTTGGGGCCCAGGGGAGCTAAATGGTCCTGGCTGGGCTACAGCCTTAAATCACCCGTTCCCTGCTTCTGGGGCAATCAAGTGGCAGTGACTTCAGGGAGGCTAAGCCCCCTTCCTGATGCCCCTGTGGGTCTCCCCTCTTTTCTCAATGTTGGCCCATACATGGTGGAATCCTCCAGATTGGGGAGCAAGTGTGGGAGAAGTTTCTTTATTTTTGGTTTTTTTTTCGTTGTTGTTAATGTTTTGAGGGGAGCCATTTAAAAGAGACTCTGAGGATTTCCTGGCAGGGGAGAGTTGGATGTGAGGTCTGTGAAGGGAAATGGGCTCCCAGGTAGGACTCATGGACGGTGTAGGAGCTCTTGGTGGTCTTCCCTGATGTGCCCCGGCCATCTCTCCAGTATCCGCCCCTGCCCATAGGTCAACTTCCTTTCTGACCATACTGAAGGGTTTCCTCAGAAGCCTGGGGGCTCCCCTGCTCTGTGCTCTGCAGTGGACTTTTCCATGTTGACCTCTGGCTAACTTTATTCTATCTTAGCAGTCAGAAGGTGGGGGGGGGCGCTGTACGGAGGGTTCTTAAAAAGTTTGTGTCATAGGATACTCTTTATTAGAAAATATCTAAAACAAATGCAGCAGAATGTTAAGATTCAACAATCAGGGTCATGAACATACAGGTAACATTGTTTATGAATCATGGAGTATGTGTGAGGACATTTTTCTTTTTAAAAGATTTATCTTAATTAATTCTGACAATTACCTATTTGAGGTAGTACTTGGTTTAAAAAAAATAAGACGGAGGCACAGAGAGGTTAAGTAACTTCTCTAATGTCACACCGCAGAGGTAGGCAGCCTGGCTCCAGAATGGCAGCTCAACCACCTCAGTATATGGGTGTTTGTTATAGTATTCTCTGTACTTTTTCTATGCATGAAATAGTTTAGAATCTTTTTTTTTTTAAGGCTCTGAAGTATATTACACAGCCATCAAAAACCATGAAATCTTGCCATTTGCAACCACATGGATAGAACTAGAAGGTACTATGCTAAGTGAAATAAGTCAAAGAAAGACAATTATCATATCATCTCACTGACATGTGGAATTTAAGAAACAAGGCAGAGGATCATAGGGGAAGAGAGGAAAAAATGAAAGAAGACGAAACCAGAGAGGAAGACAAACCATAAAAGACTCTTAATCTTAGGAAACAAACAGGATTGCTGGAGAGTAGGGAGGTAGGGGATGGGGTGGCTGGATGATGGACATTGGGGAGGGTATGTGTTGTAATGAGCACTGGATATTATATAAGACTGATGAGTCACAGACCCATACCCCTGAAACAAATAATACATCATATGTTAATTTAAAAAAATAAAGCACAGCAAAATGTGAATATTCAATAAATTGATGTGTTCAACTATATATCTTTAAAATTATTTTTAAAAGGTGTATGAGTATTTCAAAAGGGAAAGAAAAAAATCATCAGTGTTGTTTCCACTTCTTCTCAGAAGCCTTCTGGAACCTCCTCAAGCCCCCTCCTCACCCGCCTCCTCTAAGATCTCTATCCTCTGTAGTATTCTCGTGGCCCTTATCATACCACATCCTAGCTGTAGATTTGTTTCCTGTTTCTCTCTCTGGGCTGTGAATCCCACCAGGGAAGGGGTGATGTTGGATTTATATCTGTATTTCTAGGGCCTGGTCTATTGCAAGAAATCTAGATGCTCCATAAAATTCTTAAACTAAATGGAGCCACTCCAGGGGCCCCCATGGGTGAAGACTGAGCAGCGGATGGAGGCAAGGCTGTGGAGGATGGAGGGAACAAATGTGGGCCCTCCCTACTGGAGACAGATGGCAATAATTTTTAGGACTATCACCCAGTCAGGGTTTCTAGCATAAATGCTTCCAGCTGCACCTTTCACTGTGCTCAGGAACTTCTTAAGACAGGATCTTGGCTGCTCCCAGCTCCACTCATATACCCATCAAAGACGTAGAGGGTAGAAGCAGCTTTCGAGGAAGCCATCTGTGCTTTACCCATTGCATCTCAAACTGTGACTCTGCTGGTTTGGCAGTTGCCAAGTCAACCCTCTGCAATTTGGCTTCTAGCGTAGGGGCCCTCCATCTTGGCAGCACACTGGAATCACCTGGGGAGCTCTCAGAACTATTCACACCTTGTCCTTCCCTCTCCTTCCCCGCCTTCAAATATTCTGATGTGATGGCTTGAGGCTGGGGATTTTTAGAAGCTTTTCAGATGATTATAATGGACAGCCAAGGCTGAGAGCTTCTGTTAGGTGTTCTCGGCATAAAAGACAGCTACCACCAGGTGAGCTGTGATGGCATCCTCATTCAATGCACTGTTATTAACCATCTATTATATGACAGGCCCTGGGAAAGGAAGGAGTTTGAGATCTCTGTCCCATGGAGCGCCTAAAGTGAGCAGAAGAATTATTCATCTGGTTTTGATGTGCATAGATTACATAGCCAGACTGGGAATGGTTTGGTCTCAGTACCTCCTAAGACCATGTCAGATACCTCTGATTGGCCTATTGCGGTGATTGTCAATGAATAGCTATGGAACAAGAAAGCAAGGTATGTTTCCCCAAGGCTCAGCCAGGGTATGGGTTTATTCTTTCCTCTGCTGGGTGGGACTCCATATACTCAATTCTGTCTAAGATACATGTCAGCATGCAGTGATCACATAAAGTCAAGTATGGCTGAACCTGGGCAATGTATCTAAGGATTTTAATAGACTTCTAACAAAATTTTAACACTGCTGGTGCACAGTCTCCTCTTTGAGCATGACTGGCTAAGGCAAGCACTGACTAAGCATACATGAGTTCATTTAATCTTTCCAATAACCCTAGAGGTTGATTAGTGGAGTGTTCTGGGCATGGACTTTGGGCTCAATTCCTGTTTTTTTTTAATTTTTTATAAACATATATTTTTATCCCCAGGGGTACAGGTCTGTGAATCGCCAGGTTTACACACTTCACAGCACTCACCAAAGCACATACCCTCCCCAAAGTCCATAACCCCAAACCCCTTCTCCCAACCCCCCTCTCCCCAGCAACCCTCATCAATTCCTGTTTCTATACCACTTGCCAACTATGTGATCCTGAAACAGTAGTTAACATGTTGATGCCTCAGTTTACCCAGCTGTAAAAATTAGGATGGTAACAATAAAATGCAGCTCATAGTGTGGCTACAGGGATCAAATGAGCCAATCCAGATAGAGTTGAGGCTGGCATCTGGCACACAAAGAGCCCTTGATTAATGTTATGTTAGCTCATAACATAACACAATATTGATGCTGACAGGTAAGTAGCATTCATTGGTGACACCAGAGTTTCTATAAATATGATTTTTTAAAATGTCTTTATAGCTTAAAAATAGGGAATTCATGTATATGAGAGCACATACAGCAGCCCTGCTATATGACCACCTGATCCCTGCTGCTTTCCCTCAAGAAGCAGATCTTGCCGGATGTTTCCATGTTGTAGCTCCACCAGTGGGTCCCATAGATTTCCTGCCGTTGATAGCAACAAGCTTCTCACAGTGCTATTATCACTTTATGTCCTCAGTGGTCCCATCCCTGGCGAAAATTCTGTTTAGGGTCTTGTGTCCACCTTCCCAGTTCCTTGCCTGTACCACCACAGTCCTGGGAAGGAACTTCAGATGCTTTTCCATGACCATGGATTTCAAAGGCTTCCATATAGTATTCTTTTATTTTTCTACATAGCAGCATATCTAGAAAATCTTTACATATCAGTACAAATGCAGATACTTCTTTATTTTTAATTGTGTCTCATTATATGGATTTTTGCTAATTTACTTACCCAATATCAGATGGACAGTTGAGGTTGTTTCTAATCGGTAGCTATCAATAAACACTTCTGAGAATGAAACTAATCTTGGCGCATATAACATCAATTGCCTGCCATACAGCTTTGAATGTAATATAGTGCCAGTAAGTATTTATAAGAATGTCATGTGCCATGGAGTTGGGCACAAAAAAAGATGTTTGACAGTATTGGCTTTTATCTTCTGTATGCAAGATGATTTGAGCTACAAATAACAGTGATGATTAAGTCAATAAAGTGTATTACTTCTATCACTGAGATGGGGGAGTCACAGGGGTGAGTACATTGGGGGCTCAACCTCATCCTCAAGGACCTAAGTGCTTTGTATCCTTTTAACTCTTATTCTCAGGGATAGACTTTTGTCCTCATATTGTCCCTTTGTGTCATCAGTGAGCCCCCAAGCTCCCTGAGTCATACTCTCATGCCTGCCAGAAAGGACCCTCTTCTTGTATTACTTTAAAGAAGCTTGGTAGACTTCCCAGAATCCCCCCCAGCAGATGCCTCTCAGACCTCCCTGGTCAGAACTGCATCTCTCAGTGGGAAAAGAAAGACTAAAACTAGCTGAAAGGAACCAAGATTCATCCCTGGTACCAGAGAAGGACCTGTGTTTCCCTGAAGCATATGGCCACCAAACATCTGAATAGACTCAGGATTTGGTAGGGAAGAAAGAAGGTAAACAACCAATAGCATACAGCATACCTTCTGAACCCTTATTTTCATGGATGGCCATATGAGAACTGGCTCATAGGATTGATTATGTGTTTTAAGAGAACAATACTGTTAAGTGAATTTATAATGAGACATATGGATAAATTTAAAAATGCATTTATAACTCTTAAAATCTGCTGCAAGTCTTTAACGGAGTCTGGCAGACCTAGCAGTTCAAAGAACTCTTGACTCAGAATCAGAAAGCACAATCTTGGACTCTCTGCCACTCTAAGCAGGGCCTGGGGGATCTTTCTTTATCCTTACAGGCCTCTGCAGCTTGCAAGAAAATAAGAAGTTATGGATAGAGGAAAAGGGAATTGATTTTGCAGTTAGACCTGCCTTAGAATTCCAGCTCCATCAGCTGTGTGACTATGCAAAAGTTTTGGACCTCAGTTTCTTCATAGGCAAATGGTGATAAAAATATGAATTCATTAAGCCATTAAAAATAATACTTGACAAAGGTAAAATGTGCATAAAATAAAATGTATCAATTTAAAATGCATAGTCTGACGAGCTTTGACCAACGCATATGCCCAACTAATTATCACACGAGTCAAGAGAATTACTTTTTATCACCCGAAAACTTGCCTTGTGCCCTCTGCAGTCAACCCCCTCAATTCCCTCATTCCCTAGGCAAACATTGATCCCTGAATGACCAGGGATCTGGTCCTGTGGCTTTTTCTAGAATGTCATACAAATGGAATTATAAATTATGTACACTTCTGTGTTTAGCTTCCTTTGCTCAACATAGTATTTTTGAGACTCTGTGTTGTATGTTACGGAGGATGGACTGTAAGGTAGCCCAACATGACTCCTGTTATCCGTATTCGTGCACTTATATGAGCCCCTCCTCTAAATATGGGCAGGATCTGTGACTTGTTCCTAGAATACTCAAAGGTAATGGGCTATCACTCTCCTGATCACATTACTTTATATAAGTCTCTGTCTTGCCAGCAGACTTGTTCTCTTTTTCCCTTGCTTTGAAGAAGCGAGCTGGATGTCGTGCAAGGGCTTATGCAAAGGGCCATGTGACAAGAAACAGTGGGAAGCCTCCAGGATATGAGGGTGGCTTCAGTTGATGACCAGTGAAAAGCCTTGGTTTTAAAGTTATGAGGGAAAGAATTCTGCTAAAAACCTGCATGAACTTGGAAGTGGTTCCACTGCCAGTCAAGCCTCCAGATAAGAACCAAGGCCTGTATGACATCTTGACTGCAGTCTTAGAGAAGAAATGGTTAAACTGTGCCCAGACTTCTGGCCCACAGAAACTGTGAGATGATAAATATGTGTTATCTTAAGTCAATATATGTGTGGGGATTTGTTACTCAGCATAGAAAAGTAATATATATCTCTCAGTGGTTTGTTCCTTTTTGTTACTGAGAAGCATTCCATTATGCGGATGTATCATATTTTGTTTATCTACCAGCTGATGGACATTGGGTTGTTTCCAGTTTGGGGTTACTATGAATACAGTTGCTACGAAAATTCTTGTGTGAGTCATTTTGTAGACTTGTTTCATTTCTCTCTGGGGAAATATATAGTAGGAGAATGGATGGATTATAATGAAATATATAGTTAACTTTGTAAGAAACTGCTAAACTGCTTTTGCAAAGAGGCAGTACCATTTCACACTTCTACTAGCTGTGTATGAGAGTTCCAGTTGTTCCACATCCTTGCCAACAGTTTGCATGGTCAGTCTTTATGATTTGATATCTCATTATGGATTTTTATCTGCATTTTCCTGGTAGTTAATGAAATTTGGAGACATTGAACGGGCTTATTGGCATTTTTTATATATCTTCTTTTGTCAAATACTTATTTAAATCTCAAGGTGTTGTCATCCCAATATCTTATTTTAAGAAAGCACTACATATATAATGTGATTGTCTTTTAAGAAATGCCAAATAAAAGAAAGCCATTATGCCTTATACTATTTTTTAGGTCCCTTAAGAGATAAAGTTCTATGATTCTATAAAGGGCCCACAAAGTATGCTTTTTATGCTAAGCTTGAATTCACGACCCTGAGATCAAGACCTGAGCTGAAATCAAGTCAGACACTTAACTGACTGAGCCACCCAGGTGCCCCCACAATGTACACTTTTAATAATATGTTCTAAATCCTTGTCTTGAGGAAGGGGAAGAGGAGAAAAAGTGAGAGAAGTTAAGTAATAGTGGGGGTGGAGCAGGAATGCCAGAGTCCCCAGGATTTGACCTGGATGACTTCATGGGCAGACAGTACTACCCAGTGTACAGATCATGGGGAGTTTTTTCTTAGAGATGTTGGAGATGAAGGGAAAGCTCAAATCCCACAGATTTCATTGTAGGACCTCAAACTAGGGTGAGTGCTGAGAATCCCAGCTCGCCAGATCTGCCATCCAAAGGGTGCCAAACACCTCTATTTAAAGCAGCGGAGATTTTGATCATTTTGTTACAGTCTAAAGTCTATTACTGCCTGGGTTAGTCTTGCAGTCACTGGGGAGGGAGGCTGGAGGACAGAGCTAAGCATGTAGAAGGGGACATTACAGGAATCTTGGAACAACTTCCTAGCTGAGATTCTAATTAGCACATCTCCCTCCTCACCACTCCTCCTGCCCCAACTCTAATTACTCCCATGGCCCCAAACTCCACGTCTCAGATCTAAACACCCTTGCTTCAAGGGGTCTGAGAAGGTTGGTTTTCTAAAGCATCTGGAGAAGGATAAAGGCAGTCACTGTGCCTAATAAGCTTCTCAAGGCCCAAATTTTCTCTCAAAAGGGGAAAAGAAGTTTTATAGGGATTTTTCTATTAATAAATGTGACATATGCTTAAACAACAACAACAACAACAACAACAACAATTAAAAAAAAAAAAAAAACAGCACAGCAACATATAAGGAAGAGAGTAAAAGTAGTCCCAAGATTCAGAGGCAATGTGACATTCCAAAGTATTTCCCCCCATATTTTCAATATGTAAACATACATATAAATGCACACATTTCTAGATAAGATGGAATGATACAAACATGCCATCTCCTAGTCTTCTTTTGCACTTATTTCACAGAGATCTTTGCATGTCAAAATGTAAACATCTAAACCTTTTTGTTGGCTACATAGTATACTTGGTGTCCATTTAGATTTTTTTTTTTTTATTTTTTTTTTAAATGTTTTTTTTTTTTTTTAGATTTTATTTATTTATTTGACAGAGAGAAATCACAAGTAGGCAGAGAGGCAGGCAGAGAGAGAGAGAGGAGGAAGCAGGCTCCCTGCTCAGCAGAGAGCCCGATGCGGGACTCGATCCCAGGACCCTGAGATCATGACCTGAGCCGAAGGCAGCGGCTTAACCACTGAGCCACCCAGGCGCCCTCCATTTAGATTTTTTTAAAAAATTATTACAACAAAAGTTCTGGGAAGAATGCCTCTACTAATCTGGACTTTTCTAACTTTCCCCTTACCAAAGATCTTTAGTAGGGAACTTACAGGGTCAAAGAGCACTTAAATTTATACTGCCCCCTGGAAAACTTCATTTATATAAATAGTTACTTGGAAGGTCAGTTCCCTCTACTCTCAGCAACATGAAATCAATCTTTTTAATCTTTCTGAACCTAAAAAAATGTCTCCTGGTTACCTTCATGTTTTCTTTGATAATTACTGAGATTTAGCATTTTTAGCATTATTTATTTATTTAGCATGATTTTAGCATTATTTGTTCACAGGCTGTTCTTTTTAATGAATTAGGTTTATACCTACTTTTTCTTTTTATGCTGTGATATTCATCTTTATTAAGTTATAAGGACTATTTAAATACGAGGGTAGTGATCCTTTGTTGCCGTTTGCAGTATTTTCTCTGAATCTGTTATTTCTCTGAATAGGCTTTTTGCTCCTGAGAGACTATGGGGATGAGTTACAGAGGGGTCCATGGTAGCAAGCCAGGAGGCATTCTAACTTTCCTTGCTCTTACTATCCCACTGGTGTGAGATGTATCAAAGCTTCTCTGTGCCTCATGGAGTGGATGCTCACACAACTTGCAATCCAGCCTCCTCCTAGTGTATCTTCTTGTTCTGCAGAGGATGAAATTTTGGGAACTTCATTCCCAGACTCTCTTCTGGCTAAGATTCTGAATTTGGCTGACTGGAAGCACTTGCTGAACTTCAGAGAGCAGAAGTGAAGTGGTGATCATCTCTCTGCCCCCTCTGTCTGTTCCCAGGGCAGCCAAGTTTCCAGAGGCATGAGAATGGTTTCTCTGGAACCCTGCTCCAGCTTCTTGGGTGCTGAGAGGCCATCGAGTTGGTGGAAGCTTCCAGATTCTAGCTTTCTGTATCCCAGTGATGTCAGAAAACTCTTGAACTGAAACATGTGGTGGGTCACTTCTGCGGTACTCCAGGAGCTTCTTGGAAGCCTGGCCTGGAGCCTACTTCTCCAGTTCTTTCCATGGCAGTCTAGGTACCTAAATCCATACAGTACATTCCTATCTGATTAAAAATTCCTACAATATATTCTGTTGCCAGCACTGAATTCCAATGGATTTTTCTAGTATCTCCCATGAATTCTAAGTCCTGCCACTTCTTTGTACTTGCTCAGATTTTTTCTCACCCCTCCTCTCTGCAGGTGTTCACTGCAATGTCTCTAGCATCCTCTAGGTCTTGATGTCATTCTTTATATGCAGGTTTCCTTGCAAAAGATATAATAGAAATGGTTGAGTTTGCTATCCTGCTTGGGTTCGTATCCTAGCTTAGCCATACCTGCTTGAGCAAGTTGTCTAGATTCTCTGTGTCTAGTTGGCTTATCTCTAAAAATCATACCATTGAGAAGACAATGCCTGATACAGGGGACTGTTCTCAGAGCTATGCAGGCTCAGACAAGCAGCAGATGCTCAATATTTACCTCCATATAATGCACTGAGCTGCCTTTCCTTGTATTAGCACAATTCTGGGCGGGTTACTAAGCTCTGTGAGACTTACTTTTCTTCTATACAAACTAGGCACCCTAATTACCAGCTCATAGAATTACTGTGAAGATCAGAGGAGGTGGTAAAATTGGAAGTAAATTCTAGGTCTACCTAAAAAGTACTACATGAAAACCAGGCATTGCTAGGACTACTTTTTACTAAGAACAAAAGCCATTATATATATATTTTTTTTCATGAAATATATATGAAATATAAATATATTTATATATATGAAATATATATATATATATATATATATATATATATTTCAACAAAGATTTGCTGTGCACCTATTATGTGCCAGGAACTGTGCTGAGAGCTGAGGATATGGAAGTGAAGAGGATAAATGTGGCTCCTGCTTTTTCTTTTCTTTTTTTTTTTTTTTTGACAGACAGAGATCACAAGCAGGCAGAGAGGCAGGCAGAGAGAGAGGGAAGCAGACTCCCTGCTGAGCAGAGAGCCTAATGCGGGGCTCGATCCCAGGACCCTGAGATCATGACCTGAGCCGAAGGCAGACGCTTTAACCCACTGAGCCACCCAGGCGCCCCGTGGTTCCTGCTTTTATGCACTAGTGCATGGACAAACGAAACTCAGGGAAACACACACAGACAGTTATAAATTGTGCTGAGTGCTATGAAGGAAATAGTCGGGGGTCTATAAGAAGTAAAAACTAGATACACAGGGGTCTGGGAACTTTCAGTTATAAGACAAGCTCTGGAGATGTCGTGGACAGCATGGCAACTAGTTAACAATATTGTACTGTATACTTGAAAGTTGCTATGAGAGTAGATCTTTAGTGTTCTCACCACACACACACACACACACACACACACACAAAATAGTAACTACATAAGGTAATAGAGGTGTTAACTGACCTTACAGTGGTGATCACTTCTCAATATACATGGATATCAAATAATCACACTGTATACCTAAAAACTTGCAAGATACTGTCAATTTTATCTCAGTAAATCTGGAAGGAATGAAAAAAGAAAGTGGTCTAGCAATTCATTTCTGAGAACTGGATATTTAGGCTCATTTGTCACAGCCACCCTAAGACCTTAGAATCATCTCCTGCCCCATCTCCCATATCCATCCACTCTTCTGATTAGAGTTTCAGAAAGCAGAAATGCAGGTCTTGGCCAGGAAGATGATGAAGAGTTCTTTGCCCTTGAGTTATCCATATGCTTCGGGAATGCCAGCTTGTTACACACTGGAGAATATCTGGGAAGAGCTGCCCACTTGTGGGGTGAAGGGGGGATGGCTGAGTAGCCAGAATTCAGAGAGGTGCATTTCAGGAAAAAGGAGAGGAGAAGGTTGGTTAATAGGAGAAATGGGAACTTAGAAGTGTTGGAGAAGGTTCAGCTGCTTGGGATACTGTGAAATGGCCAGGAATTCTGATAATCTGGAATCTATTCCTGGTCTTTCCAAAATGAAAAATGGGCTCCACTTCCTTCTGGAGGCAGCATGGTGAAATAGAATAAAACTGGATGAGCTGACTTGGGTTCTAGATCCACTGGGTCACTTACTGTCTGTGAGACCATGGGCCTAAAGCTCTGAACCTCAGCTCCTTCTTCTGTATGTGGGAATAAACACGTCTGCTATGCCCACCTCCAGGGCTTGCCCATTCTCCTCATTTCTCAGCTACTTACTGGCTCATGACTGGTATCAGGCATAGCCCTGGGCACTGGGCTATAGAGATGAACAAGGCAGTCTTTGCTCTTGGGGCACATGGAACACTGGAAGAGACTCACATACACACAGATACTGCTAAAATGATAAAGAAATGGCAGAGATAACACAGGAGTATAGAGAAGGGAAGCCTACATCAGCCAGGAACAGTTTCCTGGAGGAACTGATCTTTGAGTAAGTAGAGTCTTAAAAACTGGGTGAATTGGGTCTCAAGTGCCGGAGACTGGAAATTAAGGCACTGAAGGGAGAAAATGCTTGTGTAAGCACTCTGTAGCTTCACAATTATACATATGTGTGTGGGGAAGGAGCATTTTCACTCCATAGTCAGGAAAACCTAAGAGGTTCATACCACACTGCATAATCTTCTCCGTTGGCCTGGGATGGCCTCCTCTACCTTGTGTGCTTGACAAATACCTACTCATCCTTTCAGACTTGGCTCAGATATTACCTTCTAGGTAATGAAAGCCTTTCCTGAGCCCCGCAGGGGAGCTGGCCTCTCTCTGCTGTGCACCACTATACCTTATACACTTCTTTCTCATGGCCCTCAGCTCCCCAGTGGTGTACATTTGTTTTGCAACTTGGTTTTCCGCCAGTTTGGGAACACATCCAGAGCACAGACAGTGCTTTCTCTTTTGCAACATTATCACAGCCTATCACTATGACAGTCAGATAGTAGGGGCTCAGTGTTTGTTCAACTGGATAGTTTTATTCTAGAGAGGGGTTAGATCCTGGGCCCCTGTCCTTGGCCTCCTTGTGTGTATTTTATCCTCTGACTGCTCCATCTTATAATGAACACTTACAGGCTGGGAGCTAGGGGCTGATGAATCACTGATGAGAAACCAAAATTGAAAGATTTGTGGAGTGAAGGCTTCAAATACAAATTGTAGTCTAGAGAATAAAAAGCTATTCTCCTTTAGATATTATAGAAAGGAGAAAATGGTCCAGAATCCTACTTCGAATTTTCTATTATTGATCCTATGCCCTTATACAGGTTGCCATGATACGTGCTAGTGGGTGGCTAACCCAGCAACTCCTTCTCTTTTGGCCTTCTATTGTTGAGGCTGAAAAGTCAGATACTCAATTTTTCCAACCCCCCTTATATCTAGTTCTAGCCATGTGACCCAGTTCTAAGCAACGAGACAAAAGTGGAAATCTAGGAAGGACTTTTGGGGATAGTTCTACTTTCCTTAAATAGAAGTGACATAAGAGGAGAAGAGCCACTTTGGACCTCTTCTTCCAGACCCAAACATTGACACAACCCCTTTAACTATGGCAGCCAAGTTGTGACAAGTTGTGACAATTACTTTTATGTGTCAATTTGACTGGGTAATGGGGTGCCCAGATATCTGGTTAAACAGGATTTAGGGTGTGTGTCTGTGAAGGTGTTTCTGGATGAGATTAACTTTTCAATCCATAAACTAAGTGAAGTAGATTGTCTTCCCCAGTGTGGGTGGGCTTCATCCAATCAGTTGAAGGCCTGGACAGAAGAAAAGGCTGAGTAAGAAACAATGCTTTCTCTCTGCCTGACCTTGAGCTGGGACACCAATCTCCTTTTGCCTTTGGACTTGAACTTGGAACTGGAATTTTTACCATCAGCTCTCCTGTTACTCAAGCTTCTGGACACAGATTGGAACTACATCATCAGGTCTCCTGGGTCTCTAGCTTGACGACCACAGATCTTAGACTTCTTGGATTCTATAATCATGTGAATTAATTCCTTGTAATCTATACATATAAATACATAATATAAAACATATACAACATATATTATACATATTTATATATTGCTCCTGTTGTTTCTGTTTCTCTGGAGAACCTACACCAACATTGACATTGAGGTGTTCAGCAGGTTAATAAAATGCCAACATGCTAAAGATGGCAGGGTAGAGAGAAAAGAAACACTTGGATCCTTGACAGCAAATTCTCACTGCACCCAATCTGGAAACACCTCCATCTAGAGTCTTACTATGTGAGAAAAAGCAATGTCTTCATTGCCTGCATTGCTACACATCAGGTCTTCCCTTACATGCGGTGAGAGCATTCCTGACCCACCCAATCATCTCACATCTATGAACCTCATTTCCTCAGCTACACATTCAGAGTAAGACAGGGGAAGGGAATGGCCTTAAATGAAACCCATGGCATTTTTCAGTGCCTTGCAGTGCTGGATTCCAAGTAAGGGGTTTCAAGGAGGTGGTGGAATTAATGTCAGAGTGGAGATTTTAGGGCCAGATCTCCTGGCTCCTGGCTTGGAAGCCTAGCTCCACTGCCCACTTACACACATTACTTAGTCTCTATGTGTACCAGTTTCCTTGCTAGTAGAGTAGGGATCATAATAGACTAGTTCAATGGGGCTGGTGGGAGGATTCAATGAATTCATGGAAGGCACCCAGAACAGTGCCTGGCACATAAAAGAGGGCTCAATAAAAGCTAATTGTAGGGGCGCCTGGGTGGCTCAGTGGGTTAAAGCCTCTGCCTTCCGTTCAGGTCATGATCTCAGGGTCTTGGGATCGAGCCCTGCATCGGGCTCTCTGCTCAGTGGGGAGCCTGCTTCCCTCTTTCTCTCTCTGCCTGCCTCTCTGCCTTCTTGTGATCTCTGTCAAATAAATAAATAAATAAAATCTTTAAAAAATAAAAGCTAATTGTAGCTAAGAATTAAACATGGGTCAGACCCTTGGGGCTTTAGAGTCTAGCTGGGAAGTCAAAAAACACTTGCACATACAAATATGGCCCTGAAACTTTAAAGATGAACGTCCACAATTGAAAAAAAGGAGAATCCCTTTACTTTTTCCATTCTAAAATAAACCTAGCAGTTCATTATTCTAAGAGAGACAAGGCTAAAAACTTAACTCAGCTTTTAAGGAATATTCTGATAAACTGGTGGATGACAGAACCATTACTATGTGTTAACAAAAGAAGTAAGGCATTTGGGGATAACCTCAGGATTTGATATGAATTGTGATCATGTAAAATAGCAAAAGATACTTATGGCATTTTTTTTTAAAGTTTTTAAAGCACTGTCATGAATTTGAATTGTATGAGGAAAAGGCAGATATTATGTGCAATTCTTTCCAAACCTGGTCTCATTTTGATCTTCACTGCATTATATAATAAACATAATTCTCATTTCACAGATGAGAGACCATGCATGTATCATGAGGCTCACATGGGATGTGGCAAGAGTAAAAATACTCTCTAACTTTTCTAAAACAGTTTTCAAAAAATGTGTGAGGTTACATTATGTGGTGGCTCAGAAATCATGTATTCTCTGGTGATGTTTGGCAGCCTGTACTCCCACCCCCAGTGCAATCCTCTGGAAGGGGTCCATACCCTCCTGAGAGCCCTGTTTCACACACTTCTCTCTCAGAGAACTCTCTCTGGCTCTCTTTGGGTCTTCAAACTCTCTGTCCTTGGGGCCAGGCAGGCTGTGAAGGAACTGCCCTGACGCCCCCTCAGACGAACTGCCTGCCAAGTGCTGAGCACCGGTGCACTTCAGGAATGAGAGTGCCCGGGCCTGGCGCCTGCCAGTGTAAGGGAAAGGTGCACTGGCAGCAGGAATGTTGCTTTCCTTTCAGCTGAGGTCTCAGATTACTAAAGCGTGAATCTTCCTCTAATCACCTGAGATCTGAGGCTCACTCTTGGGGAGCACCACTTGTTCAAGGAGGTGCTTCACAGACCAAGCTAAGCTGCAGGATGCTGTTTTTGGAGCCATCTCTGCCTGGCAAGGGCATCTTTGCTTTCCAGGAGCAGGGCTCTCAGTCATGACAATGACACGGTGACACTCAGAAGGGTCCCAGGATGCCCAGAAGGGCAGGGACTCTGAACCTGCTTCTAGCTCTCTCCCTCTGCAGAAATGCAGCATTGGAGTCCATCACATCTGGATTCAAAGGGTTGAGAATGTAGGCTCTGGAACCAGACTGCCTGGGTTCAAATCCCGACTCAGCAACTTCTGAGCCCTGCAATCTAAGGCAAATTACTTTCAAGCTCTGTAACTTGGGTCCCTTTAGAAAATAAAGCAAAGAACAGTACTTCATAGAGTTGTAAAGAGGATTTAAGTGAGTTCACGAAAAATGCCTGGCATGAGCAGGTCTTTAACTGGCCTCAGTTGCCTCATCTGTATAATGGGGAGTGATAACACAGGCTGAAATCATTCTCTTTTCTCCCTTTGGTAATACTCATCACACTTGTAGTTACTCATGTGCTTGCCTGTCCCCATCTCTGCTGCCTATGCCTGCAGCAGGCTTACTAAAGTGCCCAGCACATAGTAGGTGCTCAATATTCATTCAGTGGCGGAATGGTTCCATTGTCAGGACTGAATGAAAATGAAAGGCAGTTTGCTCTGACAAAGAATGCTAAATTATCACTGTGTGTGTGTGTGTGTGTGTGTGTGTGTGTGTCTTGAAGTGGGATTTGGTCTGTCAAGAAACTTAGACTGGTGTCCTAGGCTAGTCCTTCCTTGCCTGTGTAACCACAGGCAAGTAGCTGACCTGTCCGAATTCCAGTGTCCTCCACTGTAAGATAGTGGTACTGATCTAGTTAGGAAGATCAACTAAGATAGATGTGGTAAATATCCAGTCCTGTACCCCCTTCATAGCTGGTGGCCCATAAGCAGCAGGTCCCGTCTCCACTTGTCTCATTTGTATGGACTGAGCCAAATCTGCAATAAAAATTGTAACAATGAACATGTATTGAGCACTTACTCTGTGCCAAGTGTTATGTTAAGAGCTTTACTTGTACTACTTACAGTGCACTGGTTTTAAAGTGAGATTTAGAAGAAATCTTTGTGTAAGCAGGAACAGGCTTAGGACATTGAGGCAGCATTCACATGCACCCTCAGAAGATAGAGAAAATGTTAGCTGTCTCTATCAAAGAAGGAGTGTGCAGGTAGGGAGGGGAAAGCCAGTCCGTGATAGAGATTATGAGGATACCACTGGCCCTCCATGTGGCTTTGTCCAGGGCAGCTCTGCATTTATCCACATAAAGTTTTACTTAGAAAAAAAAAAAAAAGTTCTGTTGCTTAAAATAAAAATAAATAAATAAATTTAAAAGGCTTGGAAACCCCTCACATAATGGAAAGAATATAGGCCTGGAGTTAAAAACCTGCTTCCTGTCCCGGCTCTGTCACTAACCAGCCAAGACTTTGAACAAGGCAGTTCCCCTCTTGAGTCTCAGTCCCTTTATGAGTAAAATGAGGAAGTTAGATAGAAGAACTTCTGTGGCCTTTTCCAGCTCAAACAGACTGAGAGAGTGTGACCTTCTGGCTCTGTCTCTGATGGAACTTTCCAATTGAAACGGAGACCAATGCATAAAGATGGACTTGAGTCAAGAGAGTGTTGAAATACAATAGATCTCAAGATGCCACTCACCCTGGGACCATCTTCTATATCCTTGTTCATAGATTCTTCCATCCTTTAGCCCTGATGGAATCCCTTATATCTAGGTCATGGCCAAGTTCCAGGCAAATTTCCTGACAAATTTCTATTTATTCTTCAAAATCCAGTGTTTATATCAGGATCATTTATACATTCATTGATTATTTATTGAATATCTACTATGTACCAGGCACTCTTCTAAAGGATACACAGTGAACAAAATAAAATATATGCCCTATCATTTTAATGAGGAAAGTATTTTCTATCCAGCCCTTTACACAGACTTCTGTAATTGTATTAATAGGCTTTATATTACATGTCACCCTTCCTATTAGACTGTACACTCTGTCAGGAAAACTTTTTATCTCATCCCTAATTCTCCACTGGAATGCCTGGCAGATAGTATATATTCAATACATTTTTTTAAAATATTTTATTTATTTTAGAGAGAGAGAGTTTGGGAGATGTGGGGGAGGGGCAGAGGGCGAGGGAGAGAGAGAAATTCCGTGCAGACTCCAAGCTGAGCACAGAGTCTGACATGCGCTAAGTGTGGAGCTGACATGGGGCTCGATCCCAAGATCCTGAGATTATGACCTAAGCTGAAATCAAGAGTCAGATGCTTAACTGATTGAGACACTCAAGTGTCCACAATACATTTTTTTTCCTGATACAAAGACCCATTATTATTACCCCATCCCAAACAATGAGCTGACATTTATTAAGTACTGAGAATCTTTTCTGGACAAGACTCAGGGCCCAATGCTTTCCTACTTAGATTCTAAGATGGCACATTTGATTATTTGATTAATATCTTTCCCTTGCCCATCATGCTCTAAGCTTCCTGAAGGCAAGAAATATGTCTGTCTAGTTTGCTGAGGTAGCAATAGCATCTGATATGTATTTAGCACACAGCACTAAAAAATGTTGAATGAATGAGTACTAGAGAATGGAGAGGCAATTGCAAGAGGTACAAAATGATGCAAGCTGCAGTCTGTGGTGCTAACCAGCCTAGGCGGGTGGTGGAGGCACAGCAGATGCCAGGTGCTTAGTAGAAGGCACTTAGGAATGAGAGTTGGGCTTCTAGCACAGTAACAAGTACCTTGACAGTCAACTAAAACAGCGCTGTGAATGACAAAGGGCTGTATTCCTGCTATAGGTTAGGTGTTAGAAAATGGGCTTCGGAGCCCGAATAAGATCTGGGTTCAAGTCCCAGTTCTGTGATTTACTAGCTGAGTCTTTGGGTGATGCTTAACCCACCTGCACACTTGTTTCCTCACTGGGAATATGAACCCTGAATGAGCAAATGCACGGTAAACACGGAGTCCAGTATCTGGCTTTGAGTTGAGCTGCACAATTGTTAGCTCTTACTGTTTCCTGCCATGAAAGCAGACTCTCTCCATCCTCCAGCCCTGAGTCAAGTTCCTTAGTCTCCGTGAACACCCCCTCCCTTTGTTTTCTTTTTATCATCACATGGTTCCCTACCTTTTGCTTCTCTCACAGGGACTGATCATGTACCCTACTTTTCCTGCTTAGACTTGTATTTAACAAGTAAATATTTTTATTATACTCATTATGTACCATATCCTATTACAAATGCTTGAGAGATTTTTTCCAGTTTTATTGAGATATAGCTGATGTCTAGCACTGTGTAAGTTTAAGATGTACAGCATAATACCTTGACTTACATGTATCATGAAATGATAACTTTAATAAGTTTAGTTAACATCCATCATCTCATAGAAATACAAAAATTTTTTTCCTTGTGATGAGAATTCTTAGGATCTACTCTCTTAACTTGCATACACAGGACACAGCAGTGGTAACAGTAGTCCTCAGTCTGTACATTACATCCTTGTCCTTATTTATCTTATCACTGGAAGTTCACATATTTTAATTCCTTAGTCCCCAGGACAACCCTCTGAACTCAGTTACCATTTTTCAGATGAGAAAATTGAGGCCAGGAGATTTCAGTAACTTGCTGAGGGCACTCAGCTGGGAAGGGGCCCCGCTAAGATTCAAACCCAGGCATGTCTGTTTCTGAATGCTATGTCTAGAGCCCAAGGACCACACTGACTTTCTGCCTCACAAGGACCACCAATCATTTTCTGAGCCAGGCAAAGCCTTGCCAGCTAGAGCTGAAATTGCCTGAGGGAGGAACAACCAGGCTCCTGCCTCCCAACATCTTTGTTTTTCTGAAGAGAGCAGCACCATGTTTAATAGTGCAGCCTGCCTCTTAGGAGAGGCCCAGAGATCCCCGTAAAAACTGAGAGGTTGCACAGCTTAGTCAAGGAGGATATTCCAACTCTGCTCCAAATTCCCCACCAGTGGGAAGGGAATGGAGGCACATCCCATGCCACCGCCTGGGTTGTCACTGTTCTCAACACACATTTCTTTTGCATGAACATAGGGCATGGTGCTAGACATAAATTCTTGAGCAAGACATCTGCAGCCCTTGAGTCTGGGATGGTGTTGGGAGACAAGCAAGAATATAGGCCATTTTAAAACAATGTTGTGAGGGTATCCCATGCAGCCCCAAATCCCACAACCTAGCTAGTGAAGACTTCTAAATGCAATTAAGTATTTGAAAGGAATGAGTAAGATAGGTGGACATTGGCCATGTCAAGGATATTCTCTGAAGGTAAGATGGCAAAACAGGTTTTTCAGGCAAGATGGGCCAACACTTCCAGACCACAGACTTATGGAATATAGTTTTTATTAGCCCATTTTTCAGATGAGAAAATGAAGACTCAGGAAGTACCTTGCTTAAAGTCGCCCTGCAAGTAAGTGGTTGTTCCAACACATCCACCCCAGGTTCTGGGAAGAGGTTTTATAAAACATGCACATCAAAGAATGATGCAGCTGGTGGGCAGATTTATAGACCCAACTTCTCACGGATGGTCTGGTACTGTCTCTGACCATGGGAAAAGTTACTTGAACTTTCTGAGCTCCAATTTCCACATCTGTTTTCATCTGCCAGAGGGTCATTTTCACTCCTACTGGCAAATGGAGCAGATCTGAATATCCCTCAAGTTAGAATTGCACATCAGTAGCTTGGATTAAATACAGCCTATGGAGGGCACACAGAACCAGTGATTTTAGACAGACTTTACAGATGAAGTTTGGAGCAGTTTATTACTTGCCCAAGTTTGCAAAGCTGAAATGTGGCAGAGCCAGGATTTAAACATTGGTGGTCTGGACTCAGCATCCACGATCTTAAAGAGCACACTCTCGACTACTTTTTTTGTACAGAGAAATGGCAACAGGCACTCTGCCTTTTTTTGGAAGACATTATGGAGTAGTGGGGACTACAGTGAACTACAGAGTCCATGCCCTGACTAAAGGAATGCTTCTGTGATTGATCTTGGGTAAGGCCAGTGAATGTTTTATACCTCAATTTTCTTTTCTGTACTATTGGCATAATAATTATGCCTATTTCATAGGGCTATCTTGGAGACTAAGTTAACATGCCTAGCACCCAGTAAACATTACATAAGTATAAGCTGTTACTGTTGTTGCTATTTGAGAGATGACTTTTGTCTTAAACATTCATAAGGTCCATTTAAATATGGTATGGTGAGCTAGGTACACGCTGATGATCAAGTTCTGAAAGCATCTCTGGGGCCTTTTCCTCCTCCTTCTGAGCAATGGTGGAGTTCATGGAGGGATCAGGGAAAAAAACCAAGGTCTCCAGGGCACAAGCCACGAGCCCCATGCTTCAGCAGCTGCCTTCATAGCTCACTGCGGAAGCCCCTCAGTGAGCTCATGGTTACCATCGGCCGCTAGGCTGAAAAGAATGTGAGGTGCCACGGGCAGCCTTCCAGGGACCCAAGAAGGGAGGCCTAATCCTTTCAGGATGTCTCAGGCTTCAGATAAAACCCTTCCTGTGTTCCAGCTCATAGCTGGCAGGAGCAGTCGGCAATGACTGATTGCAATGGGTGAGTTGTCGAAAAGATGTGTGTGTGAATCAGATGCCAGCTAGTGGAGGCAAAGCATGCATTCAGGAGGCTGGTGGGAAGACCACCAAGTGTGCAATGGTTTGTTTTGCACCTACTGTATACTTGGCTCTGGGCCAGGCATTCAGGAGGTAATGAAGTTCACCTACATGCACTGTTTCTGAGCACCCAGACAGTCATTATCTCTCTTGATCCTTGGCACAATCCTATATTGCAAGCATGCCTTATCTCCTGGGTTTAAAGATGGGTAATAGCAGAAAGTTTGTTTGAAATTACAAAGAGTAGCAGGAACTAGATACCTGTTGGCCAAATTCATTTCCTTTTTCACCTGGGTCCCCAGCTGGACCACATTTCCCAGCAGCCCTTGTGGTTGGGGGCAACCATGGGACTGAGTTCTGATCACTGAAAGGAATGAAATGCTGGTGAGAATGATGAATGGGCCTGGCCCATAACAATCTTTCCACATAGTCCTCTTCCCTCTTTCTCATCAGCTAGCAGATGCAGACAGCCTATGGAGGATTCTGAGGACCTAGGGATGATGGAGCCACAAGGTGCAAGGGGTCCACCTGGGCACCCGAATAACTGATGAAGTTCTGCCATATTAAACTCTTGAGAAGTGGACTTCTTTTGTAGTAGGCCACCTAGTTTGTTTTCCCCCAACAACTGGCCTACCCTAATATATACAGTAAGACCAGAACATGGGTTTTAGAGGCATTTTTCTACCCTTTTCCAAACACACAGACAAATCCCTTTATGTTTGTGGGGTCTCTGGATTTTACAAAGCATTTGAAAAAGCAATGGGACAGTCTCTTCCTTCTACACCACTAACCACTGGACTGTGACTCTCATCCACTGTGGGAAGCTCTCAGATAGGGTAAAGTGTCTGGGCTAGCCATAGCTCTGGTACCTATTACACACATAGCAGGTACCCTTCTCAACCAGTTCTGCGAGAAAATTAAGCCCCCAATCCAAAGGTATCCCTTGCACCTGATAAAAGAAACCGAAAGAAAGTTTAAGAAGAAACATAACATGAGTTATGTACCACGTCTGGGAGAACTGTGAAAATAGAAACTCACGTAGTTTTCTATGTTCTGTGGTTCACAGGAGCATCTCCCAACTGCAAGCCATTTCCCTTCTCTGAGTTTTGGTTTTCTCATCTGTAACCCCACAGGGTGGAACGAGATGAACTTGAGAGTTTCTTGCCAGCTATAATCTCACTCAAGAAAGAAATATTTTGATTCCAGGACGGGTCAGACATTCTTCCACATTATTTCATTTAGTCACAAAATGAAGAGGAATAAGATTTTTGGGGGGAGAAATGAAAGAGCAATTGGAATTCCTCACTGTTTGTTGCTTTTCACAAAGAGTTGCTATTCAGTATACTTAAGGTGGGTGGCAAACTGATGTAGAATACTGTGTTCGCTTATGCCTTCAACCTACAGCCTAGCTGGGAAGACGAGAAGCACACATACAAAATCAAGAAACATCCTAGAGAAAGGGGCACAGAGTCTAGATGGTCGGTTAGCAGAGTGAAAAGCTCTACCTTAATTCCCCCCACCCACCTCCAATTTCTGCTTCTCTACAGACACAGGTACACTCTGAGCATTTGCTGCACGCCAGACACTAAGTGGGTGGTTTGCCTTCATATTTCATGCTCACAGGAGCTCTTCCAGGAGGGCATGAATGTCCTTCTTCAAGGAAGAGGGATACAAGAGGCATATGGATATTAAGTTACTGATCAAAGCCCCCACACAGGTCACCTGAAGCAGGTCTGCGTGGTTGCAGAGCCTGCATCCCTTCCTTTGCCTCTGCTCTACTCTAGGCACAGCTCTGTCCCAACGTTCTAGTTGTTCCCACTTCCCCTGCTCTTGAAGAAGAGATTCTGGCATCCTGCCCTTTGACAGTCAAGAATGACAGAATCAGATTGCTGCGGACACCTCAGCCTGCAGGTCCCCCTGGCAGAGAGGTCCCACATTGAGTTGGGGGGGTGCAGCACGGTAGGCATCATCAGCAGAGCCTTCCACATGCTAGCCGACAAGTCCCCAAGACAAGACAGCTAGAGGTTTGCACAGCTGGAGGCCTTGGGGAAAAGCCTGGAAGCAGCTGAAATGAACTGACCCCATCTGGAAGCAGAGCCCCCTCCAGGGACAAGGAGGGAGGAAAGGAGACAGGAAGTGGCTGATCTGCCAGTTCTCAGGAAGCCGCAAGGCCTGAGAGAAGCCATTCCCTGGAAACTGAAGATCTGGCGTTTCTCAACGAGTGCTCCTGGGACCCCCCTGCATCACATGCACCTGGCATGTTAGAAAAGGGGATTCTAAGGCCACAAACATAATGAATCCAAATCCTCAGGAGGGGAGAACAGAAATCTGCATGTTAGAAGAGTTCATTAGACATTTCTGATGCTCACCAAGTTTTAACAATAGAAAACCCCACTTCTCTGAAATAATTACACCAAGTTCTTCCTTAGATGTACCATTCATGTCAGCCATTCTGCTCATCAGTGATCCTTAACCTCAGGAGAAAAATAATAAAAAGGTTACTATCTCTTGAGTATTCACCATCTGTCCCATAATCTAAGCACTAGATGGATCAACTCATTTAAAATCCTCACAGCATCCTTATAAGATAGGTACTACCACTAGCTTCATAGTATATGTAAAGAAACTGAGTCATAGAGAGGCTAAGAAACTTTAAAAAGTCACACAGTAAGTGGCTCATCCACATACAGACCCAGGCCATCTGACTCCCAAACTCGAGCTCTTAATCCCTATGACACACAGACATTGTCGGAGGTTCCATTTCTGGAAGACCCATTGACTGCCAGACCCCCTGTCCAGGCACTTCAGGCATCAAGCAGACATTAACTGAATGTCTTCTATGTGCCAGGAACTGTTCTAAGTAAGCTCCAGCCAGGCCAGAACTACGATGAGATAAGTAAAGCATTCAACTGGGGCACAAATTTTGTGCCTCTTTAAATAATATTTAAAAAAAACAAATTGTCAAGCCATGGTCTATGGGCTGGGCACCGTTTCTGTAAAAATTTTATTAGTGGACAATAATATAAGAACAAAACACTCAAAAATGCATGCTCTAATGGAGCTCAGAAGAACATCTAATTCTTAGCACAATGACCCCCAAGGGCAGGTATTAATACCTTTACTGTTTCATATACACTAATCTCTCAATGGATAGCTAATGATTATGAAGGTTGACAACATGCCAGGTGCTGTTTTATACATACCTTACAAATATTTATTTTTCTCACAACCTCCTTATAAGGAAAGGATCATCGTCATCCCCATTTTACATATGATAAAACTAAAGCACAAATTAGTTTTACAATTTGTCCAAGGTCAACACAACCAGTAAAAGGCAGAGCTAAAATCTGACCCCAGGCAACCATACTCCAAAGGCCATACACTTACAATCAGAAGAGTATACATGTATGTAAACTATATCCCTATGTCAAATCTGGTCAAATCCAGACCACTACCTATTTTTGTAAATAAAATCTAACTGGCACAGAGCTATACTCATCCACTTATGTATTATGTAGGTCTACTTTCACACCACAATGACAAAGTGGAGCAGTGGTGACAGAGACCATATGGGCTGCAAAGCTGAAAATATTTGCTATCTGGCCCTTAACAAAGTTGGATAACCCCAGCCCTTAACCACTATGGAATACCCTGTGATCAGCACAGAAGCTCACACTCAGAAGGGAACAGAGATGGGGTAGGAACCCAGGTATGTCTCTGAAGATGATTACTTTTCAGCTCTACCTGGCTATGGACTTCCTGATGAATGCCAATGACTCCTTGTTTCCCAGAGTTTAGCACAATGCTTGGCCCAGAGAAGGTGTTCCATAAATGTTCTTTGAATAAATGAACGGTCAAGCCTTAGCATATCATATTGTGATCAAGCCTAGAGGAACAATTACCTGGGAATGTCCAGACTTTCTGTTATATCCGTTAGAAGCCAAGACTCACGGCGTCTTGTTGCTAAGGTAACCTACCCTAATAGCCTAAATTGACTGATAGACTTAAAATGTTCTGAGGATGTCTTAATTATCCGTACCTAGTATGCTGCCCCTCTCAGATTAGGGAATCTCAGTGCTCTCCATCTAAATCCAATGATGAATCTAAACACTCAACCTAATTTGCTTTGCCCTTGACACTAGAGGTCAGGGTCCTAGTCTTAGGCCCTAGTCTCAATCAAGAATGGAGATTTGTTAGTTGGAGAAACCTGCTTAAATCCTGGCTCCTTCACACCCACAAGCTGTGTGACCTTGAATGAGTTCCTTCACCTCTCTGAATCTCAACCTCCTAACCTGTGCCATACAATCTACTGCAGGGAGAGGATCTATGCATAGCCAGCAGCACAGGCCACTAAGCAGGCCTCAGGGGATGGCTGCAATTCTTTGTTATGATGGAGACAGTTTAGGAGAGCTGTCTGGTGAAAGACCCCAAATCCATTATGCATGTTTTATCTTTGTGCTCCCAGGGTCTTGAATAAACAATGTCTTCATCCAGTTTTTTAAAAGACACTAATTCCGCCTCAGAATAACCACCCCTCCCACCCCAGCTGAAATTTGGCCGGCTCTGTGCCTGGCTGCTGGCCTGAATTTCCAAACACTGTTGGTTTAGCATTTCTCAAATGTATCCTATTAACACTATGAACCTGTCAGCCCTCCCTTCTCTCTGAGCTCAGGTCTGACCTGCACAGCGAGAGATGGAGCCAGCATCATGAAGTCAACCTCCTGGACTTTCCTCTGAGAAGCAGGGTGGTGCCAGGGTCAGTCTGCCTGGGATTGGGGGCACCTGTCACCATTTGCAAGGGGGGGTGCACCCAGGTCAGATGCAGACATAGGCGGTGTGCTCGGAGACTGGGAGGAAGCGTGTTGGAATGAGGGGCTCTGGGAAATGTGAGCAAAATACATTCTCCAGGTTGCCATTTGAGGGGAAAAAACAAGACCCTGAAAGGAGCTTACCAAAAAACAAGACCCTGAAAGAGGTTTAGCAAAAAGCCACTGCTCTGGGAATCAAGAAACAGTCCTGCTCTGGCATGGTCTTCAACTCACTCACTGTGCAACTTTGAGCAAGGTACTTGCCCTCTCTATGGCACATTTACTTAAAAATGAATGGGTTAAGGTGGGCCATGTGTTTTTAAACTTTTGCTTGGCAGCAGAGATCTTTCTCAAACAAAATTTTCCTTGAAATTTTAATATATAAATAGATGAAAGTGGAACAGATTGTTTGGGTGAAATGGGGGTAAGAAGGGGAAAGAAGGAATCCTGCCCACTCAGCCCCCAAGACCACCAACAATCTGAAAGAAACCAGGAGGTACCTCTGTGGAACGGGGCTCAAGAACCGCATGACATGACAGCCAATCTATAGACTCTCGTGCCCCGGCAGCCTCAGATCCTGGCATCTGTAGCTGCCGTTGCTGATAAAAGTAATGGCTTTTATTTATTGAGAACTTTCTTTGTGCCAGAGGCTGGAATTTGCTTCTATATACTTTACTTTGAGAATCAGTAGAGTGCCATGATTTAAATCCCAGATTCACCAGTTTAGCAGCTGTGTGACCCTGGGGAAGTTAATTAATCTCTATGCCTCAGATTCTTCATCTGGAAAAGAAGTTGTTCAGGGGATTTAAGAAATTAATCTCTATAAAAGTGCCTATAACAGCGGCAGGCACGTAGTAAGCAATTTGATGTCAGTCATTTTTGCCATGGCTGCATAAATTAGACATCTAATATTTATAAGCACAACTCTGCTTCACAGGTGAAGGAACTGAGGCATGGAGAAGCGAAGTGTGTTCCCCGATGTCACACAGAAAGTTAATGATGGAAAGAGGACCTGAATCCAAGTCTGCTCAACTACACAGACTGTGGTCTTAACACAGCCGGAACTGCTTTGCTCTTGACCCTAAAGGTCAGGGTCTTGGTCATAGTAATTGCTTAAGGGGTTCCAAGAGTAGGTGGAGGGGAAGTTAATGATGACTACAGTAATTTATGCCTACATGAATTTTGATATTACAGGCTCCAGAGTTTGGGCAACTTAGTGAATGTAGGTCCCAAGCAGAGACTGGGAGATGTGTGGTTGCCAAGCCCAAGTCTATCTGCATTTCTTTTTTCTACAAGCCAATTCTCCAGTCTTTCCTACTGACCCACCCATAAGACATCTTTGTGTAAATGAGAAAAAAGGCAGAGGCACAGGTGAACAAAGAATGGACAGATTCTCAGCTCCCACTTGGAGGGTAGCATTATGCTTTAGAGCAGTGCACAAGTTGCACAGCCTTACACAACAACCCTTACTTTCTCCTGCCTTAGTGTTCGGTAGAGAGAAGCACAAAAAGAGCATAAATTTGGCTGCATGAAAGACAAAGAATGGACTCATCCTTGCCCTGATGCATGTGGTGGCTGTGGATAAGAGGAGGGAGCATGGACGCTGTGCAGTCAGGAAGCTCTGCATGATCCCCATCGCCCAAAGCAAAGGCAAGCCACACAGTTACTTTATCTCTTTATGTTTCTTTCTCTCAGCACTGAGGGTGGTAATAAAAGATGGCTGTATGGCTCTCTCTGGGGAGCTGAATGGGAGCCAAACCGTCATATGGTGAACAAATGCTCCAATTGCCCAACTGCAGAGCTGCTATTGCATGTTATTAAAATGGCAACAACCTCTCTCCTGACCCCTGACCCATGGAAATGGGTAGTCACTAGCCCACCCACCCAGAAAGTCCCCGTGCCCTGCCACCAACAGAGGTCCAAACACTGGCTCTAACATTTAGAAAAAGCAGGGGGCGTGGTTTATAGTTGTGAGAACGTAGTTTTTACATTCAGCCAGAGCTGAATTCAAACACCAACTCCACCCCTTGTGATTTGCTAGACACTGGGTAAGATAGCAAACCTTTCTGAGCCTCAATTTCCCAAGTACAAAATACAATTTATCATACTGACTATGCAGGGAGGATGTAAGAATTACAAATAACAGACGTAAAGTGCCCAGCAAAGTGTCTGAGACATAGTAAGTGCTTCAAATAGCCCCACAGATAGGTCCTGTCACACCATCAGTGAAGACTGACTGCAAGCCAACTGAGGACCAGGTGCGGTGAATATCATATAGGAGGGTTTAAGTGGTTTCTCTAGGGGAGTGACACTTGAGCAGAGATCTCAAAGATGAGCAGGAATTTTCTAGGTAAAAATGAGCAGGAATTTTCTAGGTAAAATAGGGAGGAAATAACTTTCCAGCAGAGGCAACAGAACATGTGAAGAGAATGGATCGAAGCCCTGAGTAACAGCCGATGTGGCTGATGGAGAGACCACGAGGAGGCGGCCAGGGAGGTGGGCAGGGACTAGAAAAAGCAAGTGCTCATAAAAGGGTTTTAACTGATGGCATGACATGATCAAATCAGAGTACTCAAAAGCTCAGTCTAAAAAGGATACACATTGCATGATTCTAACTACACAGTATTCTGCAAAAGGCAAAACTACAGAGATAGTATAAAGATCAGTGGCTGGTAGGTAGGGTATTGGGGGAAGAAATGAATAGGCAGAGCACATGGAATTTTTAGGGCAGTGAAACTGTTCTGAAAGATACATGGTAGATACACGCTGTGATACATTTATCAAAACCCATCCAATATGCAACATGGAGAGTAAACTCTAATGTAAACTATGGACTTTGGATGATTATGATGTATAAATGTAGGGTCATGGACTGTAACAAATGTACCACTCTGGTGGGGGATGTTGATAGTGGCAGAGGTTGTGCACATGTGGGTATTTGGGAAATATCTGAACCTTTTGCTCGATTCTCCTGTGAGCTTAAAACCTCTCTAAAAAAGTAAAGTCTATTAATAAGAAAGGAAGGAATGAAGGAATGAAGGAAAAAAGGGGGGAGGGAGGGAGAAAAGAAGGAAGGAAGGAGAAGGAAAACTCCTGGCTGCTGTCTAGAGAATAGATTGGAGGTGGGCTGGGGGATTGGGGAGGACCAGTTAGGTTCTGAGCTCCTTGGGGCAAGTTACCTAAGCTCTGAGAGCTTCAATTTCTTCATCTGTGATATGGGGACAAACATATAAAGTGACACAGTGCATAGGAAATGCCTCGCAGAAAGCTTGGCACCAGACAGGCTGAATGTGAAATAATGAGCATGACAATGTGAAGAATGGCAAAGCGCCTCAGGATATAAAAGCTCTTTGTGTGGTGACAGTGGACATCCTGTGATGGTAGAACACAGGTAGCTTCATAACAGGTAAAAAAATCTCACTGTTTACTAAGAGAGGCAAAAATATTTATCAGAATAAGTGCCCCAGGGCTAAAGCTGTGTTTCCTGCTTTGGGGGAAATTAGTAGCAATCATTGCTAAGATTTTATTGAGTGCTAACTATGTGGCACATACTGTTGTAAGTGCTTTATGTGAAAAAACCCATTTCATTTCCTCAACCAGTCCTTCCACTGAGTACTGTAATTACGTCTGTTTTGTATCTGGGGAAACCAAGGCACAAAAAAATTCATCAGCCTGCCCAGCATAAGTGACAGAACTGGCTTAAAAGAGGATGGAAAATACAAACCTGAGTTAACTGGGGAAACCGACTTTGCTGGCACAGAACAGTTTTAAGATCGCACAAAGCAGACCAGCCATGATCAAGGATAATATCATTCGGGAAACAGTATGGTATAGCTGTTAAGATCAGGCATTAGTATTAGCCTGCCTAGGTTTAAATCCTGGCTCTTCAACTTTCTGTGTTACCTCAGGCCAGCTATATAGTTACCCTTTGACTCAGTTTTCCCATCTGTAATAGGGGGATCATAACAGACCATATCTTATGGAGTTGTATTGAGGATTAAATGGTAAGATGCTTGTAATTCACTAGCTTATCACATTATATGGAAAATAGTAAGAGCTCAATGTATGTTTCAGAGCCAAGGAGGACAATAGGAATTTCTGGAAACGTAAGCCTGTGGCTTCAAGCCAAGGTTGGGGCTCAAACTCAACGAACACCCAGCTAATGGTTATCAAGTATGATGCTAGGAACCTGCTGGTTGCAGTGATGAATGCAACATGTGTGCCCTCGAGGACCTCTCAGCCTGGTGGCAGGGAGGCAGGCTCAAATACAGAAAATAAAACAAGAGACAGGATATAAAAATCAGTCACTCATGCAACCAAAATAGTGCCAGCCACCAATCTAAGCACTAGGGACATAGTGAATTGCAAAACAGATGAGATCCCTGGACTCAAAGAGTTTATATTTCATGCTGGAGACAGGCAAGGAACATTTTGTATATGGGCCTTGCAGACCATGGTTAAGACTGTGAATTTCACTCTAAGAGGGTGGACGGTCCTTGCCAGATTTTAAACATGAGCTTGGTATCTGGTTATATTTTAGAAGAATCACTCTGGTTGCTGTTTATAGAATGGACTGAAGGGGGATTAACATGTCCTCTCTGCTGCTCCTTTCAAGAGGTGGGGTCTCCTTAAATCCAGTTTTCCTCTGTGCCCATCTCCAGCCACTAGAACATGGCAGAAGTCATGCTATGTACCTTCTAAACTCTGGCCTTTAAGACACAGACACCTTCCACCCCTCTTGTAATGTGTCCTGTTATAAACCAGCTGCTATATGAGAAGTTCAGCTCCCCTGAGACTGCACTGCTCTAAAGAAGTGTAATAGTCACATGGAGAAGGGATCATGTGGAGGGGCACTAAGACACCAGGCATGAGCGCGAAGCCCACTTGGGCCTTCCAGTCCAGCCAAGCCAACAGCTGCATGTTAGCTTAGCCAACACCAAATGAAGCTGAAGTACTGCATAACCAAGTTCTGCCCAGATTCTTGACCCACAGATTGAAAGCAAATAAAACCGTGTGGTTTTAAGCCACTACGTTTTAGGGAAGTTTGTTACATAGCAATTGAGATGTGGGTGATGGCAAGAAGACCACTGAGGAGGGTACTACAGAAATCCAGGAGAGAGAGAAAGGTGACTTGGCTTCTCTTAACAAGAGAAAGTTAAACACACACCACTATCATCATCACTGGGAGAACGTCAGGGGTCTGGAGACCCTACAAATCCCACAGCGTTGGCACTGGTTCCCTCTCTGAAGCTATCTCTTTCAATGAAGGACTGGCTGTCCGAGGGTTGACTTTGCCATTAGACACTTCACTGCCATCAGGATAAACATTACAGAAGACACATTCCAGACTGCCAGGAAATAGGTTTAAGGCACATAAATATTACTTATTAGCAAAATGAAAAAATGTCCCAGAAAAAACCTGTTCATCTGGATATAACATCGAATGTGTATATGCAACTTCACAGTTTATCAACTATGCTCAGACCTATGACCTCCTCTGATTCTACCAATTGTCCATCCTCGTTTACAAATGAGGAAGCAAGCTCAGAGAGGAAATGGTTATTGTTCTAAAGTCCCACAGGCATTACGTGCTAGAGCTAGACTTGAACCTATAACTTCTCTCAGGAAGTTCAAATTTTTTTTTTTAGTATATGTCACTAAAATTTCCACATTTGTTCTAAAACTACATAAAACAATGTAGTTAAACAAATTTCCACATTTGTTTAAAACTACAAAGAATAAAATCATGTAGCATCCATCCTGTGTTATAGTTGTCTGCCTCCTGCTCCTTTCCATAAGCTAGTTGTGCAATGGTTTCTAAAGTGGGGGTCCAAGGAATTGGTATTGAAATCTTGTGGAAAGTGCTTGGCCCCCAGCCAGGATTTGGGCTTTCTGGTTTGGGGGCTAACCATTTGCATTTTAGTAAGCAGGGGAGGAGGTTCCTAAATTCTTCACCTTCATGGGAAATTCTGAAAGTCACTGAATTGGTGGATCCACATGCCCTCAGGAAGCAGATGGATTTACTTAAATACAGTTTAGCGAAGTAAATGGATCACTGCATCCCTATTCTGGAGCTCTTCTCACTCTACAGTGTTGTCTTGGAAAGGGGTCTCCCCCTCTCCCTCCCACCAGGTAGGGAAGAGTGTGCAAAACAAGTGGTGAAGAAGGGGCAGAAGGCACATTTGAAGTGCAGACACTGGCAGACTTTCCATGTTTTAGTCTAAGTAGGCATTATTTCCATTTTCCAATGGAAAAACCTGGGAATCAGGAGGTTGGGTTACCCGGGCCATTGTGCAAACAGCAAGTGGGGAGTCGAGATTGGAACCCAGGACTGCCTGACTCCAACCCTAGTGTTTTTCCAGTATCAAGCTGGGAATCAGGTGGCAATTAGGTGGAAGGACACTGTGATATAAAATCACAGTAGTTTGAACCCTACTCCTCTATTCATTAGCTGCATGGCCTCAGACTAGGTATTACCTTTCTTGGGAAGTACCCATTTCTTTCAAAAGGGCATAAAATTACTTGTCACTGAGAAATACTGTGTACCCCATAGCTTTTTAGTAAAAAGTAATTGCTTAGAAATAAGAAAAGGCGAGAACGTCAAAGTCAAAAGGTTGAAGTGACCATAATAGCAATTTCTCCCTCCTCTTCCCTTTCTTTCTTTCCTTCTAAGAGAAAGAAAAAGAGTGAATGAGAGCTAGTATGGGCAAGGGGCAGAGGGAGAGAAAGAAACCCAAGCAGGCTCTGCCCCAGCACAGAGCCCGATGTGTAGCTCAATCTCATGACCTTGAGATCATGACCTGAGCCAAAATCAAGAGTTGGACACTTAACAGACTGAACCACTCAGGTGTCCATGGGCAATTTCTTCCACAGTGGACTGAGTCAGGTTGGGAGCCAAGGGAACGTGAAATGAGACCCAGCATCCGAGCCATTTCCAGGAGCGGTGACAGCATGTGGGAAGAAGGTGCAGAAGGCTGCGGGGGCTGGCTGGTGGTCTTGCAGGTCTCTCCCAGCCCCAATTTCTATGATTCTGGGAATCAGGAGCCACACTGTTTTTCTCTGTCAGAGTGCTGCTCCTTCTCCTGGGGGAGTTGGCAGATCCGCTGCTGGCCCGTTGGCTGGAGACGCATGGGCAGCAGAGCCTGGCATTTCTTTACAGACTCTCACTGTCTCTTTCTTGTGCAGCTTTCTTCCCGTTCCCACGCCCCACCTCTGCGAGTCCCCAGGGATCCTGCTTTCTCCTGCAGTTGTGAGGGCAAAGGCCCTGGGCGAAGAGATAGATCGGGGCCTTCCCCCTCCAAGGCTGCTCTGCTGGGACCCTCAATGATTCATTGTCCCTGGCCTCCCAGACCCCATCCCCTCCCTGGGAGAGGAGGTGGTGTGCCGGTCAGCAAGTCCGCGCCTGGTGCAAGCTACGGCTTTACTTTGCAAAGTTGTGAGATTCTTATTCATTCGAAGAGTCGGCTGGTCCTGAATGCTTTCAGCAAAGATTTAGGCACTGTGCCAGGTACTGGCGGTACGATTCGGAAAAAAGTCCTTAACCTGATCCTCAAGGAAGGTCCAGTCCGGTGGGAGGCATGAGAAGTAACAATAATGATCATTTGAAAGCTGGTTCACTCCTTCACTCACTGAACAAATAGTTATTGAGAACTTCATATGTGACAGGGCCTGAGAATACGGTGGTAACAAAACAAAGTCCCTGCTTACACAGTCTTCTGTTCTAGAAAATAGTACAATAAAACCAATTACATCTTTATCTATATATTACATTAGTGATCTATTAGCTAGCTAGCTTGTTATCCACCTGCCAAGCATCTATAATTTCAGAGTGCTAAATGCTAAAGAAAAAAGTGCTAGGTTGGGCCTTGAGAGCAGAGATAGTATGTTCTGGCAAGTCTCTCTGAGGAGGCAGGATTTGATCAGAAATTTGAAAGGAAGTGAGAGGGTGAGGCACGGTGTTTTAGGATGAAGGAAGCGATTGCAAAGATTATGCACCAAACACCGCTTTACCTACTTTATACAAATCACTCTAGAAGTAAGGACCACTTCTTCCCTCTTTACAGATGGGGAAACCAAGAGCTAGAGCAAGGTGGAGAGACTAATCCAGGACCTTGTGGCTTGTGGAATGTGGGGTTTGGACCCCCCCCCCCCCAGGCAGCTGTCCCTCACCTGTGTGCATGTTTGCCAAGAGAAAGAGAGGAAAGCTTTTCCCCCAAACCTACAGGGCTCACTCTGCTCAGTTTATTTAAATTTCTTCTTAAGTCACCTCCCCTGCTCATACTTCCTCAAAAACCAATCCCTAGGTCTTCTTTTGGTTCAACCATTGCTTATGACCTGCCATTAGAATGCTTATTTATTTGTTTTCTACTTTCTGTCATTTAGATAGATCTCAGCTCCACAAGGGCTATTGTCTGTTTTGTTCACTGCTGTTATCCTGTGTTCCTGGCACATCTTTAGTGAGTAAATGAAAAGAAAGCAGGCAAAGCTCAGTAGGTATGTAACGATTTAGGAGAGTTAAAGGGAGCACTTTTCCAAACAGACACAGGCACTGAGAGCAGAAACTGCACTCCACATAATACTTGGGGGAGTGAGCCTGGCACTCTGAATTTGCTCAATAAATATGTGTTGAATAAATATCTGGAATTTTATTTTATTTATTTTAATTTTTTTTAATTTTTTCAGTGTTCCAAGATTCATTGTTTGTACACCACACCCAATGCTCCATGTAATATGTGCCCTCCTTAATACTCATCATCACGCGCACCCATCCCTCCACCCGGCTCCCCTCCAAAACCCTCAGTTTGTTTCTCAGCGTCCACAGTCTCTCATGGTTCGTCTCCCCCTGCAATTTCCCCCAATTCACTTTTCCTTTCCTTCACCTAATGTCCTCCATGTTATTCCTTATGCTCCGCAAGTAAGTGAAACCATATAATTGACTTTCTCTGTTTAACGTATTTCACTCAGCATAATCTCCTCCAGTCCGGTCCATGTTGATACAAAAGTTGGGTATTCATCCTTTCTGATGGAGGCATAATACTCCATTGCATATATGGATCATATATTCTTTATCCATTTCTCTGTTGAAGGACATCTTGGCTCTTTCCCCAGTTTGGTGACTGTGGCCATTGCTGCTATGAACTTTGGGGTGGCCCTTGTTCATATGGCCCTTCTTTTCACTACATCTGTATCTCTGGGGTAAATACCCAGTAGTGCAAATGCAGGGTCATAGGGACGCTCTATTTTTAATTTCTTGAGGAATCTCCACACTGTTTCCCAAAGTGGCTGCTCCAACTTGCATTCACACCAACAGTGTAAGAGGGTTCCCCTTTCTCCACATTCTCTCCAACACTTGTTTCTTGTCTTGTTAATTTTGGCCATTTTAACTGGTATAAGATGGTATCTCAGTGTGGTTTTGAATTCTAGGTTCTTGAAGCTCAGAAGACTTGAGGTAATTTTGTGTGAAATAAAGAGTCAAGGAACATTATTTTATAATGTGCTCTAATGGTATGTTTGAGAATTCTTAGGAGAGACAGGGAAGTTGAGAGCTGATCGTGGCTCAGGAGCTAATGTGTGAGGAGGTTTGAACAAATCACCCTCTTCCCTCCCTCCCTGGCTACTGAAAGCCCATCTGTAAAATGGGGACACACAGAAAAGGGAAGAGAGATTCTTCTAACTCTGGACGTCTAAGATTTTATAAAATATCCTCTTCTCTGGGACCGGTCCACACATCTGTCTTGTCCCAAACATCCCAAACACCTGGAAACAGTACGACTGGATGGATGGGTACCAGGAGGAATATCTGAGTCTTTGATCCCTTTCCTCAAGGTCTTGTGTTACTTAGGATTCTGGCTCCCTCTCTTCAACCCTCTCTGAGGTCTGACCTTCTAATGAGCGGATGCACATTATCAGCAACTGTGGTTTGAACGGGTGCCTGTAATTTAGTGTTGTCTAATGCTGGAAACTGAGAGCAGGGCTTGTGTAATTAGCCTGGGGCCTCATTAACATCTGCCTCCTTGAGTATTTTTCATTCCTGATTTCTCCTGTCCTGTATTTTGAATCCCATCTGTCTGTATAGGCATGGCTGCCCCCCGCCTTTTCTTTTCTTTTTCTTTTTTTTTTTTTTATCACTCCATTGTGGAGCTAGTCTTGAATTTGGGCCCAGAACGACCACGGCCATCACAAAGCATGAATCTTAGCATGCCCTGGGATGGCCCCTGCTCTGCTTTCCAAATAGAATTTTGCAACTCTACTGAGAACCTGGATGTCTGGGTTGCTCTTAAGCACCTCAGGCTGCCTGGCAGCACACCCTTAGTTTGGGAATTTGACAGAAACCAGAGTAAGGGACTCTATCATTTTAATTGCTATAATTACTGATGATTTAACCAACTTGTGTGCAATACTCTGCTATTTATAAAACACTACAAAAATTGACCTTGAACAGAGACTTGCTCTGATTTGTTCACTGGTGATTTCCTAAGAGAGTTATTCTCTTTTTGTGCCTCCTGCCCCCATTCTGTGGGGTCTTTGTGGAAGGCATCAACCCAGCTCTCTTACCCACAGGTCTCTGCTTAACTTTGGAGCCTAGAGGGCAAGGGAGGGAAGGAGAGTAGTGCGTCTTTCTCAAGCCCACCGTGCTTCAGTCCCATGACTCTGGAGGTAGCTGAGTTCCTCTGCCACTGCTGGTTCAAGTGGGGGACTCTCCCATTCAAGTCTAGGTGAAACCTACTAGATTAAAACTACGAATTCTATTTCCTCTCCTGCCCCTTTGTCCCTGGGGATGATAATTGCTTCCTGCTGTTGTTAGATTCTGGATGCATCATGTTTCCTTAGCCTGACACACACCGCTGTATGTGGTTCCTTCATTATCATCTTTATATAACCCATTTGGGGGTGAATTCTGCTTTCTGCCTAGTTCTTGTCTGATACAATGACCAATATCTGGAACACAGCCTGCAACCTAGCAGGTCCTTAATAAATATTTATGGAACAAATGAGCAAGCTTTTCACCAAACTATGTAAAATAATATGATTACCTTTTACAGATAAAGAAATGAAGGCTCAGAGAGGTAACTCCTCAGATCTGAGCAACACATTTCTTTTTTATTTTATTTTTTTATTTTTATTTTTTTTTAAAGATTTTATTTATTTGAGAGAGAGACAGTGAGAGAGAGCATGAGCAAGGAGAAGGTCAGAGGGAGAAGCAAACTCCCCATGGAGCTGGGAGCCCGACGTGGGACTCGATCCCGGGACTCCAGGATCATGACCTGAGCTGAAAGCAGTCGTCCAACCAACTGAGCCACCCAGGCGCCCCAACACATTTCTTTTTTAAAATTATTTTTTTTATTGTGTTGTTAGTCACCATACAGTACATCATTAATTTTTGATGTAGTGTTCCGTGATTCATTGCTTGTGTAAAACACCCAATGCTTGACACACACATCCTATACCCTGGATGAGCTTTGCACCACACTCAATGTCCTGGAGAAATCTCTTGAGTCCTGATGCTTTCTGTATAGGGACAGAGTTCACAGATGCCAGCCTGGAGTAGGCTCAACAGGGCCAGATGCCATGGAGTGTGCAGGGGTAAAGTGAGGAAGAGAATAACAAAATCCTGGATTTTAAAGACACTTGGAAATTCACTTGGCATAAAACCAAAAACCAGGGTTCAAATCCAAGTGTTGCCAATTCCTTTTTCCCCAGCCTTATTGGGGCGACTGACCAATAAAAACTGCATATATTTAAGGTATACAACATGTTTTGATATATGCTTATGTTATGAAATGATTACAACAGCCAAGTTAATTAACATATCCACCACCAAACTAGTTAACCATTTTCCTTCCTGCTAAGAGCACTTGAAATCTCTCTCAGCAAATTTCAAGTATATAATACATTATCATCGACTACAGTCACTATACTGTACATTCCCCAGAATTTACTCATCTTATAAGTGTGTACCCTCTGACTAATGTCTTCCCATTCCCCCAAATCTGCCAGCCCCTAATAATTACCATTCTATTCTTTGTTGCTATGAGTTCAGCTTTTTCAGATTCCACATACAAGAAAGATCATATGTATTTTGCCTTGTGTGTCTGGCTTAATTCACTTAGTATAATGTCTTCCAGTTTTATCCATGATATTGCTAATGGCAGGTTTCTTGCTTTTTATAAGGCTGAATAATATTCCATTATATATATATAATATATATAAAGTAAAAATATATATATATATACACCACATTTTCTTTACCCATTCTCCCACTGACAAATAAGCAGGTGTTTCCACATCTTGGCAACTGTGAATAATGCTGCAATATGGGAGTATAGATATCTCTTCAAAATAGTGATTTTATTTTCTTTGGAGATATACCCAGAAGTGGGATTACTGAATCATATGATTTTTAACTTTTTTTTATTAAAAATTTAACCTTCATACTGTTTTCCACAGCGATTGCACCAATTTGCATTCCCTTGTTCCCACATCCTCACCAACACTTGCTATCTTTTGACTTTTTGTTAATAGCCATCCTAACAGGTGAAAAGGATATATCACCCTAGTTTTGATTTTTTTATTAAGTTTAATTAGCCAACATATTAGCTTTTGATGTAGTGCTCAATGATTTATTAGTTGCATAGTAGTTGCATTATAGTTTTGATTTGCAATTCCCTGATTAGTGATGTTAAGCATCTTTTCATGTGCTGGTTGAATATTTGTATGTTTTCTTTGGAAAAATGTCTACTCAGGTCCTTTGCCCATTAAAAAAATCTGATACTTGGTCTTTTGTTCTTGAGTTATAGGGTTTCCTTATATATTTGGATATTAATCCCTTATCAGATAGGTGGTTCACAAATATTTCCCCCATTCTCAACATTGTATTTTCATTTTGTTGACTGTTTCCTTTGCTGTGCAGAAATTTTTTAGTTTTACTCCCGTTAATTTTTTTCTAGTTTCATACAACTGTGGTCCAAAAAGATACTTGTTATTACTTAAATCTTCTTAAAATTGCTAAAATTTATTTTATAACTTATCATATAATCTATCCTGGAGAATATTTCTTGTGCACTTGTATTTTGTTGCAATTGGATGTGGTGTTCTGTGTATGTGTGTCTCTGTTAGGTCCATCTGACCTAAAGTGCATCTGAAGTCCAATGTTAGTTTACTGATTTTCTGTCTCAATGATGTAACCATTGTTAAAAATGGATACTCAAGTTCTCTACTATTAATCTATTGCTGTTTATTTCTTCCTTCAGACTTGTTAATACTTGCTTTATATATTTAGGTGCTCTGATGTTGGAATTACAATCACCATATCCTCTTGATGAACTGACCCCTTTGTCATTATACAATGCCCTTTGTTGTTTCTTGTTACAGTTTTTGACTTGAAGTCTATTCTGTCTGATGTAAGTATAGTGACCTTGCTCTCTGTCGGTTTCCATTAGCATGGAATAGCCTTTTCCATTCCTTCATTTTTAGCCTATGTGCGTCTTTAAAATAACTGTTTATTTAAAGTCTCCTGCAGGTGGCATATTGTTGGATCTTGTTTTTTTTGTTGTTTGTTTGCTTTTTGTTTTTTGTTTTTTTAAGTCAGTCAGCCACTCTGTATCTTTTGATTGGGGAATTTAATCCATTTATTTTATTTCTTATTTTTTAAAGATTTTATTTATTTATTTGACAGAGAGATAGCAAGAGAGAAAGCACAGGCAGGGGCAGAAGCACAGGGAGAGGGAGAAGCAGGCTCCCTGCTGAGCAGGGGAATGATCTTGGGGTCCTGGGATCAAGCCCTACATCAGGCTCCCTGCTGATCAGGGAGCCTGATGTAGGGCTTGATCCCAGGACCCCAAGATCATGATCTGAGCTGAAGGCAGTCACTTAACCAACTGAGCCACCCAGGCGCCACCCCATTTACTTTTAAAGTAGTGATTAATAGGTAAGGACTTATTATTGCTATTTTGTTAGCTGTTTTCTGGCTGGTTTGTAGTTCTTTTTTTCTCTTGCTGTGTCCCTTTGTGATCTGATAATATTCTGTAGTGGTATGCTTTGAATCCTTTCTTTTTCTGTTTTGTGCATCTACTATAGGTTTTTACTTTATGGTTACCTTGAGGCTTATATAAAACATCTTATAGTAATAACAGTCTATTTTAAGCTGATAACTACTTAACTTTGATCACATATTCTCTTTTACTTCCCCCTTCCAACATTTTATGTCTTTGATGTCGCAATTCATATCTTTTTATATTATGTATTCATTAACAGATGATTATAGCTATAGTTACTTTATAGTTCTATAGCTATTTAAAAGACATAATACTTTTGTTTAAAAAGATACTTTTGTCTTTTAACCTTTTACTAGAGTTAAAAATGATTTACACACTACCATTACATTATTAGAGTATTCTGCATCTGAACAAATACTTAAACTTTATTGATGAACTTTATATTTTCATATGTTTTCATGTTACCAATTCATGTCCTTTCATTTTAGTAAATCCCATTGCCTGAAAGCCAGGTGCTTGGATCCCCACAATATTTTCCTACCAAATGGCTGTGGTACTTTAGCATATTGCTCACAAGGAGAAACTTTCTACTTCTTTAAGCAGCTCTGTGAAACAGTCTCCCCCTTTTTGAACAGCTGGTCCAGGGCAGTGGTGCCCCACACAAGCTCTGTCATCAGATTGCTTAGGTTTAAACACTAGATTTGCCACTTAGCAGCTGGAGGCCTTGATTCTACTACCCAACTCATTGGTGCTTCAGACTTCTTATCTAGAAAATCTGGATTATAATAGTACATACCTTATAGAGTTGCTGAAAGGATGAAATGAGTCAATACATGCTAAACGCCTGGAATAGTGCCTAGCACGTAGGAAGTGCTATAAAGTGTTTGCTAAATAAATAAAAATTCATGAATTTTGTATGTGTAATTCAAGCTGGCTTAATCAAAAAGGGATTTTTTTGGCTAAGGTTTGGAGATGAATCTGGATCCAGGGCCTTGAATAACATCATTGGGTCATTCACTCTCTGTCTCTCCCTTGGCTGTATTTTCCTTTGCTTGGCTTCAACCTCAGCAAAGCCTTTCCTCAAGGGAAAAAAGAGATGGCCACCAGCAGCTCCACATATCCATCCCGGCAGCTCAGCAGCCCCAGCAAAATACACACGTGTCTCCCACCCAAGGGTTCCAGTAAAAGTGTCACAATGGTTTCCTCACTGGCTTGGCTTGGATCCCACTGCAATATTCTGATTCAGTCTGACACCAGCTGACATCAGCTCTAGACACCACACAGACTGTAAGTTGGGGAGGGGTCACCCAGATGGAAAATCTAAGTGCTGTTCCCCTAAGAAGAAAGAACGGATGCTGGAGAAAACCAGCTGTGGTCTGCTCTACCACCCATCCTGGCCAACTTTTCTGAAGGTACTTCCTATGAACATTACTTCAGAAGATGTAGGCCTTGCTCATACTGCACACTTGGAAGTGATTAAAGGCATTTTCAATGCAACACCCAATTCTCTTTGAAGGCATATATTGGAGGGCAAGGGCACTGTTCAACATTCTACTTTGGGAGACCACAGTTAGGGCTTGAAACTGCACTACATGGCCGAGGAAGATTCTTACGGACTCCCTAACTGCAAGACACACCATGAGTTGGGCTGGGGCTACCTGGTTTGTGTGCACATTAGCCGAGGTCTGTAACTGTGGTTGCCGAAGCAAGCTATCTAGCTGAGACAGTAAGCACCATCCTAGGCATGGACAGAATATACCTCAACAGCTCCACGGAGCCCTGAACCCAGGGCTTTGGCCATATTGGCAACTGCCCTCACAGATCTGGCTACTCAAGGTATGGTCTTCTACCAGCAGCAGCAGCATCTGGAAACTAGTCCAAACCCATGCTGCTCAAACTGAGGCTGCAGGTCTGGCAGTATTGGCTTCATCTGGGAGACTGTAGGTAATTTAGAATCTGAGGTCCTACCTAAAGACCTAATGAATGAGAATCAGCATTTTGTCAAGATCTTTAGGGGGTGGATATGCATTTAAAATGTGAAAATCACTACTAAATTAGTTTTCTAGAGCTGCCTAAAGACAGTACCACAAACTGGATGGCTTAAAATGACAGAAAAGTATTCTTTCACAGTTCTGGAGGCTAAAAATCTGAAATCAAAGCGTTGGCAGGATTGGTTTCTTCTGAGGGCTGAAAGAGAATCTGTTCCATTTTGTTCCATGTCTCTCTCCTCACTTACAGTGATTGACAGCAATCACTGGCATTCCTTGGCTTATAGACACATTGCTTTAATCTGCTTTCATCATCACATGGCATTTTTCCCTGTGTCTCTGTGTCAGGAAACACACCCGGCCCCAGCTGACTCAGCCAGGGTACAGGGCCAATGTGAAAGCTGTTTGGGGAGGTTCTCCATCAGGCTGCCCATTGGAATTACCTAGGGAGCATTAAAACTACACAGAGGTCCAAATCCTACCTTCAGAGATTCTAGTGAAGTTGGTCCGGCATATTCCTTGGCCATCAAGATTTTAAAACATTTCCCAGGTGATTCTAATCTATAGCCAAATTTGAGAACTAATAGGATGCATGTTCCCATTTCTATGTATTACAAAATAAGACAATTCAGTTCCTTTTCCAGATAAGGAAGCAGGGTATAAATAAGCACAAATAAATCTGATAGTTTCTGAAGTATAGTTTGAGGCATTTTTGTTTGATGCTCATAAATTTAAAATTAGTGTCTCTTTCTTATCTTAATGATAATAAATTACTTCCTTTGCCCTAGTAGCACTTTTCACCTGATATTAGTACAGCTACATCAGCTAGCTTTCTTTTGACCAGTTAAATGTGTGTGTGTGTGTGTGTGTGTTTATTTCCATCCTTTAACTTCCAAACTTCCTATACTCTTATGTTTTAGATGAGTACCGTGAATGGAATATAGCTGGATTTTAAAAAACCTACTTTAAAAGTTTTTAATGTAGATGCTCTATAAGCTAGAGCATTCAGTCCTTTTACATTTAATGCAATTAATGATATATATTGGTGATAATATTTAACAACTTAAGAGGGTACTTTGTGGAGGTTGTAGTTCTCACAAGTGACCATGAGAGGGCGACTCCAGAGGACTCACGGGCATTTACAGCCTTTACAGAGGAAATCAGGAATTTTCTTTCTGGGGTTCCACCACTGCTTCCAAGCGTGTGCCTTCCCTATAATGTTTGGGCATCCTCTGACCATGGGAAGAACAAGGATATGAGCTGGGGGACAGCAATGTGGTGAACTGGGGGACAAAAGAGCAGTCCAATTGTCTGCCCATCCATGGGGTAAGTGTAGCTGAAGATACTCAGGTTGAGGGCAGAAGCTATTTACCAACTTGTATAGCAAATTTTAAATACTTTAAATCTAAATGGCCTGTATAGCAGTACTTATAGCACTGCTATACAGGCCATTTAGAATAATAATCAGTCTGCTTATATATTTTGATTTAAATCCACCATCTTATTTTAGTTGTAATACACATTCCATGTTGGTTTTTTCTCTTTCATGTCCTCTTTTACTATTTCTTCTATTCTCTCTCTTGTAGCTTTAAAAAAATATATATATTTTGTTAATTTGAGAGAGAGCAGGGGGTGGGGTGAGAGAGGAATAAAGGGAGAGGGACAATCTGACTCCATGCTGAGCCAGAGCCCAGTGCAGGGCAATCCCACCACCCTGAGATCATGACCTGAGCTGAAATCAAGAGTCAGACACAAACGACTGAGCCACCCAGGTGCTCCTCCCTCTCTTATAGCTTTTAAGTTTTACTACATTCTTTTCTTTATTTTAAGTAATCACTTAAATTACTGGCAATTACATCATGCATCTATGACTTTTTTTTTTTTTTAAGATTTTATTTACTTATTTGACAGAGAGAGACACACACACACACACAGAGGGAATACAAGCAGTGGGAGTGGGAGAGGGAGAAGCAGACTTCCTGCTGAACAGAGAACCCAATGCAGGGCTCGATCCCAGGACCCTGACGTGACAAAGGCAGACACTTAACGATTAGAAAGCCACCCAGGTGCCCTCATCTATGACTTTTCACAGCCTATTGTTAATTGATACATTTACTTACCTCCCTAACAATACAAGGGCCTCAGAACACCTTAATTCCATTTCCTCTCAGCCCATACTATCTTCCGGTCATGTATTTTAATTCTTTGTGTATTTTCTAAATCTGTAAGACATTATTATTATTATTATTTATAGACAATATTTATTTACATTTACTACCTTCTTTGTTGTATACATCTACTTGTAGCTCTGTTATTCTGGGATCATTTTCTTTTTGCTGAAAGCAGGTTCTTTACAATCTTCCTTAGTGAGAGTATTCTCTTTGTAAATGTTTTTATTTTGCCTTTATTCATAAAAAATATTTCTCTGAAGATGGAAGAGCTTGGCGATTATTTTCTTTTGGCCACCTGAAGCTGTTGTTCTACTGCTGCTGCCTGGGAGCTGTCAGTTACTCTAATAAAGTAATCTGCCTTTTCCTCTCTGGCTGTTTTTAATGCTTTTCTTCATCCTTCTGCACTTACACTATTGTGTGTCAGTATATAATTCTTTTTATTGATCCCTGAAAAGTAGTAAGCTTCTGGTTTTGGTGGTTTGGTATCCCTCTGAAAGGTTCTCAACCATCATTTCTTCACTTGATCTTAGCCAAAAGGCCAAGAAGCGATTCAACCATCATTTCTTAAAAGACTGCCTCTGCTCCATTCTTTTTTTGGGATTCTGTTTACTTTATTTATTTATTTATTTATTTATTTATTTTATTAAAGATTTTTATTTATTTATTTGACAGATCACAAGTAGGCAGAGAGAGAGAGGAGGAAGCAGGCTCCCCGCTGAGCAGAGAGCCTGACATGAGCAGGACCCTGAGATTATCCCAGGACCCTGACTGAGATCATGACCTGAGCCAAAGGCAGAGGATTTAACCCACTGAGCCATCCAGGCGCCTCTGGGATTCTGTTTAAATGAGAGACTTTCTCACAAAATCTAATCAACCCTTTTGCATTTCTTCTTTTCCTCTCTGTGCTTCATTAGGATAATTTCTTCAGCTCTATTTTCACTTATTAGTGCCTTTTCAATGGTGTGTCATATATTGCTAAACACAACACATCCAATAATTAGTGATTGATTAGTGTAGTTTTCATTTCTAGAAGTTGTATTTGATTTTTTTTTTTTTTTAATTGGCTGTGTCAGGTGCCTGGGTGTCTCAGTTGGTTGGACGACTGCCTCCGGCTCAGCTTAAGATTCTGGAGTCCCGGAATTGAGTCCCACATTGGGCTCCCTGCTCGGTGGAGAGCCTGCTTCTCCCTCTGCCCTCTCCCCTTTCACGCTCTCTCTCTCTCTCAAATAAATAAATAAAATCTTTAAAAAATTGGCTGTGTCACTTTTTATTGTTATTGTTTTCTATTTCTGGAAGATATCTTCAAACCTGATTTTTTTCAACTTAATAACTTTTTTTTTAAGAACTGCTGTTTGATGGGGAGAGTATGTGCTATGGTGAGTGCTGTGAATTGTGTAAGACTCATGAACCACAAACCTGTACCCCAGAAATAAATAATACATTATGTGTTAATTTTAAAAAAAATTTTAATAAAGAAAAATACCAACCCCCCCCCCAAACAATGATATCTGGGGGAGGGGGGAACAGAATTGCTGTTTGATTAGTCCAGTATCTGATGTCCTTCAGGTCTCTTTCTGTTGTCTATTGTTTCTGTTTCTTCTCATTCATGGTGTCTATGCCTGGTTATCTCGGACTCTGTGCTAGCTATTGTACAAAAAAATTATTTGAAGCTTAAGATGAAAGTGCCTTCCTCTACATATGATTTGTTTTTTACTTCTGGCATGTTTGGGATCACTGTAAACCAAATTTAAGTTTCCCTGGATGACAAATCAAACTGCAGTTTAAGCTGCAATTACTTGTAAGGGCTCATGTACTTATAATTCACATTTACCTTGAAGATGTGGTCCTTCTGGGTCTCAGCTTATTGTGAGGAGGGCCTATCATTACGCTCTCCACCTTGAGTGGACATTGATTTCTACTGCCATTGTTCCTGCTAAGCTATCAAAACCAGTTTTCAAATTTGCCAGACTTAGCAAATTTCATAGAAAAATATAACTTTTGTACACATTCATCTCTCTGAGTTTCCTTTTCCCCATCATTCTCTTCTTGGTAATACCTTAATGACTTGCCAATTCTTTGAAGGCTTTAGAGATGATACTATTTAAAACCAGTTTTTAAAATTGTTTTCTATGGAAATGTTGGTCCAGATAATCTAGCCCAAGATTATTAGAAATGGAAAGCCACATAATGTCTTTCTTGGCACATGGTAGGCTCTCAGTTAATGATGACTGAATTAGTTGAATTATCATAAATACCCAAGCAGGGTCTCTTTTTTTGCCTGTCTTCATTTACAAAGACTGCTTCCTCCCCTTATGATGCATAGAATACCCATATTCCACCACTGATAAGGGTTAGAACCAGTGCCACCTCTTCCTCAAAGTTCTTCCTGTTTTACTTCCCCAAATCTGAATCCTATTTCTTCCCCAGCTAAACCCTCATGAGACCTGGTCTGTATTATTCTGGTTGCTTAATATATTAATATTAGAAATACAGGTAGAAATATATTAATATAACTCTTTATCTCTTCTGTGGATTTGTGCTTTCTTGACTTTTCTGGGCTTCTGAAGAATTTTCTCACTCTACCTCAAGCTCAACGTACATTATAAACTGACTCTCTGGAAAATGGCATATCCAGTACTTTAAGGTTTGATGTCCTGGGAGGGGATTCTTTGAACATTTAGTCTGCCATATGCTGGAAACAGGCCATAGCTCATTCTAATAAACCCTTACATTTGTACAGCTCTTTAGAATGAACAGGGCGATCTCACATCCATGTCTGTTACTTGTGGTGCTGCAATCATGCTGCAGATGGGAATCAGAGGGTAAAAGAGACCAAATAATACACCTGAATAGAGTCACAAAGCCAGAAATGGAAAATCCAGTCTCTTCTCTGCAAGCCCAGCGCTCATTCCAGCCCACCACCACTGTTTCCCTCAATTATTTGTGTTGCTAGTCATTCCTATAGCAGTAGCACCTAGAACTCTTTTGGAAGTAATACTCGGTACATGAGAGTACATGTAGTGCAGAAGTCAGGTCAGAGGCAGCTGACAGAGGGGTTAGCTCTGTGAGGTATCCCACACGTGCCTCTTGAATGAAGGCTTTCTGATTCTCAGTCCTCCTTACCTCACAACCTTGGTCCCATTTCTCATGACTTGCATGTCCACCATACAGCCCCCAGTAACATAGGCAGCTAGGTTCAACTCTGAGAATTCAGCCTGAAGGAGAAAGCAAAACACAAAAGGATTCATCAAAAACTAACGACGCTAAAAACGACTAATATTTATTGGGTTCTTTATGTGCCAAGTACACATTTATGCCTCTCCTGAAACTTAGGAAGTTGGTAATATTATTTACTTTCCTTTCTGAAACCTGAGAAATCTGAGGTGCTGAGGCATGTTGTCATGTCCAAGGCCAAATAACTAATAAAAGGCAAAGTTAGATCGAAACCCACCTGTCTCTAATTCAAGGACCTATGCTTTTAACTACTACTAATTTCTAGTTCCTTGAAAGCAGAAGAAGCCACTCCAGCTTCAGGACTACACGAGGCCAAAGGCTGTTCAATATAACATTTTCCCTACATTTCTTCAGCTTCAGGTTATGCAGTGGTAAAACATCACAGCTAGTAATCGTGTAACCCAATTAATGGAGTCCTCCTCCTCATCTGCCCATTGCTTCCTCTTTTGGTCATGGCCCCTCCCCTTTATCCACCTACATGGTTACAGTATAGGAACCATGTCTATGCACTGAAATACTGCTCTCACCGTCACAGCTGATGGGGTTGGCACCTGACCCAGAGTGTGGAAATAAGGTGCCCTTGTATTAGAATTTGAAACTGCTGAGTGATTCATGTAATTTCTTTCTGGGCTGGATTTAATACATAAAACCTAAGTATAATTAAAGACCATGTTTCCTGCCATCTGGATTGGGAAAGTACAGAAAATAAGGGGGTGGAGGGAGAAATATCACAGTCACTAAGAGAGGAGGAGTAGAGGCAAGAGATGAGGAGTACTCTTGATGTTTATGTGCCAGCTACAATCCTACCCTTGGGTTTTAGGCAATACCTCTGTATCTTTGTAAGTCATCTTTTTGCCTTTTTACTTGTTTAAGCAAGATCTGCTGAATTTCTGTTGCTTTTGACCAAAGCCCTATGGAATACATCCCTCCTACCAGACTATACACTCCTTGGGGACAGTGATTCCATGCTATTATAACCATCTAAGTTTCCTAAGGTAACAAATATACCACTAGGTGGCTTAAACAGCAACAATTTCTTTTCCCATAGTTCTGGAGGTTAGAAGTCCAAAAATAAGGTGCTGGTAGGGTTGGTTCCTTTTGAGGGCTGTGAGGAAAATATCTGTTTCAGGTTTCTCCCCTCGACTCGTAGATGGCCACCTTCTCCCTCTCATCACACCATCTTCCTTCTGTACATGTCTCTGTATCCAAAGACACCCTTTTTATAAGGACAGCACTCACACTGCATTAGGGTTCATCCTAATGACCTCACTTTAACTCTAGAAAGATCCTATCTCCAAATAAGATCACACTGAGGTACTGGGCTTAGGACTTCAACATGTGAATTTTGTGAGACAGTTGAACCTATAACCCTATCCTAGAAAATGCATAGTACCAAACTGTGCCTTACACACAGAAGATGCCAAAAGCTATTTCTCAAGATTAAATGAATAAAAATAGCTTCTCATACATATGAAAAACTCACTATGTGCCAGAATACTGTCCTAAGCATTTTACATGTACGAATTAATTTAATCCTCACACTTATCCAGATGAAAAAACCAAGGCAAAGAAAGATTAAATAACTTGCAAAATGTACACAGTAAGTAGCAGAGCCAGAATTTAAACCCAGGCAGTCTGACTCCAGCCTATGCTTTTAACTGGTATAGCTCCCTACCCCCACTGCTTAGCTGAATCAGGCACTGGGTGGATTACAACTGGGAATTTTGGGGACCTAAAAATAACCCAGTTGAAGAGAAAACCAAGTTCATGTTGAAAGGAAATATCATTTCACAGTGATTTAAATGTATCCCCTTGGAAACATTTAACAGAATTATGACCAAAGACCTAGTCATCTCTCCAGATGACATTAAAGGAAACCCAGAGCACTTATGTCTCTTGCTTTAATTAATAGCCTCATTATGTTGTGGCAAGGTGAAAAGCAAAGAGCTCCGTTAATGAGTCCAGGTTAGTAAATAGTGGTAATGACCTGTTTATTAAGTCTAATGCCCTAAAAATTCAGTCCCATCATGTTTAAGATACTTCATTGGCGAGATTACAAAGAAGAACTGGCAATAAAAGTTGTTGCGTGAGTGTGCAGAGAAAAAGAAGTCAGAATAAAGTTGCAACACAGAACATTTGGTTACCAAAAAATGTGAAGAAAGGGAGTAAATCAGTGTTTTGAATGATAGAATCTCCAACTCCAAGGTGGCAAAGCCCCAGAGGCTTTCTTGCTGCCCAAATGGAAAGAGATATCTATATAAAAGACACACTCAGGCTTGGATATACGAGTTAGAAGTTCAGCGTGTTCAGCTCAAGGTTTCTAGAACTATCTCCCAGTTATGGTTTATGAATGATTATAGGAGGTGAATGCTTGGGTTCATAGTGTAGCAAGTCTCTGTTGGATCAAGCATAGAGTTGGGGTAGCGAAGAGAGGGCACTCTTCTGTATTTTATTTTTAAAAACTTCAACAAACAAAACTTGGAAATGAACACAGAAGTATCCAAGCACTTTTCCTTCAAGATAGTATGATGGCCCTCTTGGTAGAATCTCAAAGAGCACCTATTTTTGAAGAGCCTCAGAGTTCACATAGAAACTGTAGTGGGGAGGTGGGTGGGGGAACGGGTAAGCCTGGTGGTGGATATTAAGGAGGGCATGTATTGCATGGAGATCTGGGTGTTACGTGTAAACAATGAATCTTGGAACACTACCTCAAAAACTAATAATGTATTGTATGGTGGCTAACATAACACAATAAAAAAAATTGTAAAAAATAAATGAATAACCATTTAAGCAAAAACGAAAGAAAGAAAAAGAAACTGTAATGGCTTGAACTGTCTCCCCACAAAGATATCTCCACACCCTAACCCCTGATACATTAGAAACGTGACTTTTTTTAGAAACAAGGTCTTTGCACATTTACATCTTTAGTCCACCTAGAATTAAACTTTTACATAAGATCTAATGTAAGACTCAAGTTTCAATTTTTCTATATGGTTTTTCAAATACTTTACATTGTTTATTAAATATGCTTTCACCGAATTGCATCAGTGCTTTGTCAAACCTCAAGTCACTTCATATGCGACCTGTTTGTCTATCCTGGAGTCTAGTCCAAGTTGTCTCAATTACTGCAGCTTTACAGTAAGTCTTGATATCAAGTAGTATAATATTCCAAAAGGGAAGTAGCCCAAAGAGGACCCAGTGATAACAGGTCCAAAGACAAAGTAGGATAACCACCCTTCTGATCAGATAAAGTCGTCCTCCTCAACCAGTCCAAAATAAGGTTACTGGGCAACCAGATGTCCTCAAAGGCTCTATCCTGAATAAACCAGCTGAATGTTTCCCCAGTGATATGATTGGCTGAAGGGAATGTGTTCTATTGTGATTCACACTGCAACCCACCATTGTGGCCTGACCTTTCAAAGAGCTCCTCAGGGGATCCCTACCTCACTAAAGGTTAAAAAGGGATAGCACGTACCCTCCCCAATGTCCATAAAAGGAATTAAAAAAAAAAAAAATCAAGAGCTCAGCCCCTCCCGTTTTGTTAAGTATGGTAGGCGGGCTGAGAGGTTCATGAAGTCAAGCACCACCATGACTTCGAGTCTTGCCATACTGAGGAATGGTGCCTATGACACTCCACTGCTGTCATGCTCATCTGCACCTACGAATTTCTCTTTGCTTTATAAAGGAACTTTTGGGTTTCAGCACTGGGCTAAACATCCTCTATTATTTGAGCTTCTTTACACCTTACTGAAAGCCCACTATCTCGACTGCATTACATTTTCCCCCATCTGCTATGAGGAGCATTTTAAAGAATTTATTTCTCTTATTTTTAACCGAAAAAATAACACCATGATGTATGGCTTTGGAAGATGAAGGAGGCTGTGTATAATTTTGATTGTCAAGATTTTGTTTTGAAAGGGAAAATAATTATGTTATACATTTGTGGGAGATTATCTCTAGACATCATTAAAGACAGGCAGATTTTTGCAGTATTAAGCACATACGGGGATTTTGTATTTTGTTACTCTTGTTAAAACCTGGTGGCTTTGCACAGTGGCAGTATCGTAGCCAATGAGATTTATCCAAGGTGCAGTTATTGCTACCTGAAAACTGGTGTGGGAGTTTTTCAACACTGATCTCAATTATACCTGAAAGTTCTGGATTATTTGAGTTTTCCTGTTTGTGACTTTTAAAAACATGTACTTGGGGGCGCCTGGGTGGCTCAGTGGGTTAAGCCGCTGCCTTCGGCTCAGGTCATGATCTTGGAGTCCTGGGATCGAGTCCCGCATCGGGCTCTCTGCTCAGCAGGGAGCCTGCTTCCCTCTCTCTCTCTCTGCCTGCCTCTCCGACTACATGTGATTTCTCTCTGTCAAATAAATAAATAAAATCTTAAAAAAAAAAAAACAAACATGTACTTGGAGGAATCAAAGAATAGTGGGAAAGGAATTGGACTTGAAGTCTGAGGACCATGGATCTAAATGTTGGATTTGACAATGACCCAATGACCATGACCACAGGCAAATCCCTTACTCTCCACTCTAATTCTTTTCATTTTTAAAATAAAAGAGTTATAATCAACTGAGTCAATTATATCTATAATGCTTTTCATTTTTATAGCTCTTTCTTTCTCAACTAGTGTTCCCCCAATTATCACTTAAGGAAAAATTATCACGTCACATCTTATGAAAAAGGAATGCCAAGCAATAATATTTTTAGTAGAAAGCTGTTCACTGCCTTATACTCAGCTTCAGGCACACAGTAGGTATCCAAAAGTGCTTGTTGAATAAGGAGTTATTTTTATTTGTGATGACAAGATACGTATGCATGCTGTATAGCTTGCCTTGTGAAACTCTGTCCATTGCCAGATCCATTAGACACCATAACACTGTGGAAAGTGTTTCTAAGCAGAAAGGAGGGGAAAGGCCCAATCTAAGCTTCTAGTAACAAAAGCACAGGAGTACTGGGTGTTATACATAAACAACGAATCTTGGAACACTACATCAAAAACTAACAATGTATTGTATGGTGACTAACATAACACAATAAAAAAAAAAGCACTGGTAAGAACATAGGGCCATCAGGTCAATGGAAGGTGGGATGTCTTTTGTAGCTGGGGCATGGAGTTTATGCAAGAACATAATAGGAAACAGAACTAGAAAGGTGGGTCAGAGACCAGTCCAGAAGGATCTTGAACTCCTTGTGAGGGGACACAAATATCATTATATAGTGCATTCATCTTCCCTTACTAGTATTTCTGTTACTTCATAACAAATGACCACAAAGTAAACAACTTCAAACAACACAAGTTTATTATCTCACTGCTCTGTAGGTCAGAAGCCCATATTAGTTTGGCGGGTTTCTCTGTTCTGGGCTTCACAAGGCCCAAATCAAGGTGTCAATCATCTGGGCTTTTTTAATTGGAAGACTCTGGGAAGAAAAGTGCTTCCAAGCTCCTTCAGGTAGTTGGCAGAATTCAGCCCTTTGTGGTTGGAGGACTGAGGTCCACTTCCTTGCTGGTGTCAGCTGGGAGCCTGCCCCAGCCAGTTAAGGCCGTCTGCACTGTGTGCCTCATAGCACTCTCCGTCCTCAAACTAGTAATGGCACATCAAGTCCTTCTTATCCTTAGACATTTAACTTCCACATCTACCACATTTCTGTCCCCAGCCAGAGGTAATTCTGGCTGGGGACAGGTAATTTTTAAAGTCTTGTGTGTGCTCACCCAGATAATCAGAGTCACTTTCTCTATCCAAAGGTCCATAATATAATCATATCTGCAAAGTCCCTTTTGAATATCATTTTCACTGGTCCAGGGGTAGGGCATTAACATTTTGGGGGGGGGGAGCACTGGGAAACATGGGAGGCTGCCGAGGAGGGGGGTGGTTACATATATACATACACACATACATACATAATATACATACATACATACATAACAAATACAGGCAAAGAATTTTCTAGTCTCCAAGCTCTGTTACAGGTACAAGATATGGTTGGAAACCTATCCACCAACAAAATCTTTTCTACAGCTCCTTAGATCAGAAGGTGATATAAGCACCTCTTTACAACTAAACTCACGTTCAGTTCCGAAACACACATGCACGTGTACGCATGCACACACACAAGCACACGTACACATGTGCTCCCCCACCCCATGCAGGAAAATAACATGGAATGCATTCAGTTTTCTACAGGGTCTTTGGCTGCATTCTCACTGGAACTGACACCTGGCAAGCATGTGATGCCAAGTAGATAATATTTCTGAAAGCATGGGGGTATTCAAAGCTGGTTACTAATAATTACATTTGTGATGATAATGACTTTGATGACAGAATGGAAGTGGTGATTGCAATCATTATGGTGAGTTGAAGGATGCTATTAGGCCAACAGATCAATGGGACAGAAACTGAAAGTGGGACTTGGAAATGGATGACTGATGGGAATGTGAATAAGAAACCAAGAATGTGTGGGAATGTGAAGGTGGCAGCTATCGGCCTTGACCACAAAGCCTGACTGAAGGAGGATTTTGACACAAAAAGATGTTGTCCAGAGATCCCAAGGGCAAGAAACTGGCAGACAGACTGTTCTGGAATCCAAGGGTGGCTGATAAGATACTAGAAATTCCTGTCAGTTAGTGAAGACCTATCTGGTCCAGACTGTACCCTTAAACCCTTAGAGTATGCCCCTTTTCACAGCCTTAGGCATTCCACAGATTTTTCAGAAGGAAAGAGAAAGAGATAGACAGACAGAGTTGATAGGAAAAGGTGGGCAGCCTCCAGTACCTTTCCTACTGTGAGGTGGTCAACCTCTGACCCTGGGCTCTATTCTCCAACCTTTCCCATTACACCCCATGCAGAGGACTGTTAATCTGTGGGTCAGGACATCATCATGCTATAGCTGACAGCAGGCAAGGTCATTGCTAGGTTGAAAAGTCAGGCAACCACGTGTGATTCTCGCTGTTCTGCAGTTGAGTGCCTGTTGATCTGGGTGGTCATCATGTTGATTCTTCCCTCCTCCTTGTAGCTCCTCAAACGTGCTCACCTCACCTCAGTATCCATCTTTCCCTCTGCTGCTCTCCCTTCCATGAGTTGACGGATTCCCAGAAGTCCCAGAGGTCCTGCTCTCTCTTTTCATAATTGTGTTTGTTGTACCTTGGGCATATTTAGTAATAACAGCCACATGCTTGATAAGTAACATCCACAAATGATCTGGAGCCTAACTTCAGGATTCATGCCAGCTTTAGCAGAGACCCCTGCACTGGGATTGGAGGAGTCTCGGCTGCCTAAAACTTAGTGGTATTTCAACTCTTTTTTGCTATTCCTCCCTGTGTATTTGGCTATCTTAGGAACCTAGAACAGAGTGGTGGTGGTGATTTTCAAGGTAGGATTAGGGCATTCCTACATCCTCTAGCAAGTTATCATCAAAATTCCACTGTAATCCCTAATAGATTGTTATGTTTACTCTTGGGAACAAAACTGTGTCATTAACAAATTCCTTTAAAAAAAATCAGCATTCTGTGTGTACTGTGCTCTTCAGGTCTTAAGTTCTTTCACAGAATCTCACGAGGTCTAAGAGACTCATTAGAAGGACACACAACAATAATAAAGTAGCACTAAATACAGAATGCCCAAGCCCTACCTGGTCTCTAATGTCCCACATAATTTAGACACTAACAACCGATGACCTCCTTGACATTGCCTCCCATCACTCCTTGTTCCCCACTTCCAGCTCACTCTGCCTTTGCCACACTGGTCCCTTCTCCATTGCCAAGCATGCTGAGCAAATCCCAGGCTCCAGCCCTCCAATACTTAGAGCTTCCTAGAGATGGCAGCCAAGGCCTCCTTCCTCACTCCAATCTTAACCTCTGCTCAGTGGTGCCCCCCCACCCCCAGGTAACCCCCTGCAAAGCACCTGCTGTGCACCATGCCCCCTTTCCTCGCTAGAACTCACCCTATTACACTCATCCCCTACTGACATAATTGTACACTTATCCCCATCTGACATGATTTACATCCATCCCAATTTAATATTCAATTGTCCATCTCTCTCAACCAGAGAAGTTCCAGGGGGCAGCGAGGTCTGTTTCATTCATGGCTCTATCCCCATCCCCAAACCAGTAACTGGCATACATCACAATGATCAAATAATTATCACTGAACAAATGAATGTCTATTTTGTGGTGTCAAAGGTGAGGCCCAGGGAGGCAAAGTGACTTTTTCCAAAGTTACAATCCGATAGTCACATCAGCTGGGACCCAAACCCAGGCCAACACCTTTCACACTGCACCAAGTGGTTTAGTGGAGGTGACTTGTGTTGTACTGCAGAGCTGGGTCAACTAAAGGGCTGCTTGGCTGGTTTTGGGCTTTGCTTATGCATGTGGCTGCCTTCATTTTCATACCTTCCCATGTCATCAAAAGCCAAGGGCCCCTGTGCCTTCTCATCACTCTGCCTCTTCGAAGTGCCCGCTCCAGCAAACACTTGGCAGGTGGCCCATGGCTTGCTGTTGGCAAGAACTGCTTCCTGTAGGTTTCCCGGCACAGGCTGTGTGTTTAGTTCTGAGGGCCCAGTGAGTTCAGTGACTTTCTTGACTGGTATCTGAAGTCTTTTGCACTATTTCAGATTCATCTTGTAGACAAAAGAGGCTTTGAGAGTCTGCAGACTCTCTCAGTGGCCCATTCCAGTTGCGGAAATCTCACTCAGGAGAAGCACCTGGCATCTCAATGAAGGGCCTGGGCCACCGAGTCAGTGTGCTGATGGTGGGGAGATGTAAAGGCATCTTCTGCTCAACAAAACATCATAATGCTCCTGTGTGTGTGTGTTTGTGTAGAAGGCAGGGCAGGGAGCAATAAATACATAAAAACATGTCCAAATAAGTATAAAAATACAGAAAAAGTAAAAATGATAAAACCTACATTCTTAAATGTTTAAGTAATGGAAAATCTAAAATTAGGTAGGATTGGCCACATTTTAGAAACAGAGCAAAAAATCAACAACAGTGATTTGCAGTTTACAAAGTGTTTGGTATTGAGTGGTTTTCGGACTCAGACCACAAGTCTGAGTGTGAACTCCATGCCTTAACTTGCTGTACAACTAGAAGCACGCTAGTCTTTCTCTGCCTTGGTCCCTCATCTGTAAAATGAGTCTTCCTATGGTGGTTGTGAGCATTAAATGAATTGATAAAAAAGCCCTTAGCAAGGTGCCTAAGTGAAAATAAGTGCATAATGAATGTGAGTTATCACAGTTGTGTTATTTGGTTGGATCATTACAACAACCTCTTGATATGAGGGTAGATATTAGCATTTCCACTAAAAACAGAGAAAACTGAAGAGCAGACAGAACAAATGACTTCAGCCAAGATCACAAGGTTATGGAGTAAGAGAGCGACAACTCTGACTCCATTCATCCATTCATTCGGGCACTTAACAGCTACTACGCCAAGGATAGGGTCTGATGACGTAGAAGTAAAAGGAACAACATTCCCTATTCTTGTGGAATTTGAATTTAGTGGGGGAGATAGGCCATTAACAATAAACTATATGTCAGGGAAAGAAACACCAATTCGGGTAAGAGGACAAAGCACCGGGAGGTGAGTGTTATGTCAAATAAGGGGGGACAGGGGAAGGTGGCACTTGATCAGTGAGACAAGCAAGATGAGGGAGTTTTGCTAAACATACAGTAAGAGGGGGAAGGGCTTTGTAGGCAGAGAGAACAGCAAGGAGGAAGGCCCCGAGGCTGGAGCATATGTGCAGGGCTCAAGGAATAGCAAGGAAGGCAGTGTGGCTGGAATGGAGGGAGTGAGGGAATGAGTGGAAGGAGAAGAGATCGGAGGGGCCAGTGGATGGATCCCATCAGGAGTTTATTCTGGATGACAGGGTTAAGGTGTTGCCACCATCACTATCCTCATGAGCAACATCATCCCCTTCACATAGTCAATGAAGAAAACGAGGAAGATTCAACATCACCATCACCACCATCACCACCACATTTGGCAATGCAAGAACCCCAGAAGTCCAGTTTGAAAAAAAATTACTAATAAATGTGGCACCCCTGTGGTTTTTAATGATTTTTTTAAATGGCCCAGTTTTGTTCTCCAGAGCTTAGATGTGCATTTAGTAAAGATTAAGGTGGGGATCTGGTGGATGGCAGCCAGGGCACCTGGGAATGCTCGAGTTCTGCTCTGCCACTCACCCCTTCCTGTCTCCTTCCCCGAAAACTGTACCCACAAGAAAGAGCAGCAGCTGAGAATCAAAGAAAAACACCCATTGGACCCATAATCCTTTGCCTTTGCCAGGTCAGCTTCAAGGATGAAGAGAGCTTTTGATAATGTCTTCAGGGAAGGAAAGGAGGGGAAGGGGAATGGGAGAGAGCTAAGAGGAAGGAAGGAGAGGGGAAGTCTTTAGGGAGACAGAATGAATGGTGGGACCACCTCAGGCTCCTGAGCTTTTAAGGTTGAGAGACCTAGAAAAGAGCATTGCCACCTACCACAGACTTTTGTTACCTACAACAGGTAAGGCAAATGTTCAGAAATGTTAAGGCCACAGCGTAAGTACACCGAGAAAATGATGGTTAATGTCGCCTCGACATCTACTTTTCCTCGTTGCCGAGCTGGCTCCACATGTTCAAACACTACTCTGCTGAATGTTCAGGAAAGTATATTTATAGGATTAAGCAAACCAGGTGTGAAAGTTTCCCTACATTTCCCCAGAGGGACAATGGAAGATTTGGGGGCTTGGAGAGACTGGGATTCGGAAGTAAAGGCCACTGCTAGACAGCTGCATGCAGTCATATCATAGGTGTGTGCGAAACTGGGAGGCTGGAGCTCTGGGAGGAACTGTCTGGGGTGAGAAGAGCTGAGATGTAGTTGTGCACATGACCTTGCCATGTATGCTAAGGGGAGACACTGAGGGAACTTGAACAGGCTAATGACATTTAATTTCTACAGTTTCTTTCTCCCAACTTAAACTTGAAATGTGATGGTAGGAATATCTTCTCTGTCAAAACTCTGAGAAACTCAAATGCTCTACCTTACCTTAATGTACTTTTTAATTTTTTTCATTTTGAAGGTCCAAACTCCTTTTTAGGGTTGTAGAAATGAAAAGACCTTTCTTTCAACCCTTCTTTCCTACCCACTGCGACCCATAGCATGGACTTCCTCTTCTCTTCCCAGAGCTGCGCCTCACCCGTCTCTTTGTGTCTCACCTACTCTGTGTTTAATCCCATCTGCACCCTGAGCTGAGGACCTGCCACTTCCTCCCACTGGGGCTTCTGGGAACATGGTGAGATTTGAACCCCAGACACTGAGGCCCTGCTGTTCTATAGCAGCTCCAGCTTGGTACCAGATACTTTGGAAAGGCTAGCATTTTAGGACTCAGGGCACTAAATCCTGTGAAGGAAAATGAAGGAGGTGAAATGATAAAGAGTGACTGAGAAATGTGCATGGGAGGAGTGTCATTTCAGAGAGAATGGCCAAGCATCTCTGAGGAGGGGACACTGGTACAAAAAACCTCAGTGAGGATACCCTGGGGAAGAGGGTTCTAGGCAAAAGCAACAGCAAGAGCAAAGGCCCTGAGGCAGAGTGTGCTCACTTGTTTTTGAAAGTTTTTTTTCATTGTGTTAAAATACACTCAACATAAAATGCCCCATTTTAACTGTTTTTTAAGTATATAATTCAGTGGCATTAAGTATATTCACATTGTCATACGACTGTCACCACCATCCATCCCCAGAACTTTTTCATCATTCCCAACAAAAACTGTGTACCCATGAAACCCTAACTCCCCATTCCCCCAGGTCACAGTAACTACTATTCTACTTTCTGTCTCTATGAATCTGAGTCCTCTAGGGACCTCACATAAGTGGGATCATACAGCAGTTGTCCTTTTATGTCTGGCTTATTTCACTTAGCATGTTTTTCAGGTTTGCCCATGTTGTAGCATTTGTCAGAATTTCCTTTCTTTTTAAGATTGAATAATATCCCGTTGTAAGGATAGACCCCATTTTGTTCACACATTCATCTGTCAGTGAACACTTAGGGTACTTCTACTTGTTGGTTATTGTGAATAATGCTGCTATGACCATGGAGTTAAAAACATCTGGTTGAGTCCCTGCTTATAGTTCTTTGGGGTCTATACCCAGAAATGAAATTGCTCAGTCATTTGGTAATTCTATGTTTAACCTTTTGAGGAATAGCCATACTATTCTCCACGGTAGCTGTGCCATTTTACATTCCTTCCAGCAATGCACAAGGGTTCTGATTTCTCCACATCCTCACCAACTCTGTTTTCTGTCACTTGATTTTTAAAGAAAAGTGAGAAGCCCAGCATGCCTGGATCAGAGTAAGCAAGAAAGACAAGGCAGGAAAGGGCAGGAAGAATGCCAGGAACTCTAGCCCCGAAAGGGCCTATAGCTGTGGGAAGGACTCTGGCTAATACTTGGAGTGAGACTGGGAGCCTCTGGAGAGATGTGAACCATGAAGGATCATAATCCCATTGATAATAAGGAAGGTAAACCTAATGCTTCCAGTTCCAGAAGCCTGGGGCCTCCAAGGACAGCACAATCCTCTTTTCTTCCAAGCTGCCAAAGGGTTAAGTAAATGCAAACACGGATAAAGGCAGTGAAAGGAGATACTTCCTTCCCCTGGCTGACACACCTGATGCAGGAAGCAGACTCCTGCTCCCTGGGAATGAGAGGCCTGGCAGACTGGTGCTTCAAGGAGAAAATGAACTTCGCCTGGACACAAGATGGCTTAGCACTTCCCATGTTCGTTTCTGAGAGCTACTGAACAGCCTGAGGCCCCATCTGTTTTCAATCTTGTTAAAAGGGCCTCGTGTACTGGCGCCTATTTAAAATAATGCACACATGGAGTTTCTAAAATGAAGAAGAAAAAGGGCCCATGCTTTCCCGGCCGGCACGGCTTATGTGTTTATTTTGGAGCAGGCTTTGGGAGTTCTGAGACAAGACATAGCTAATTTCTCTTCCCGAGGTTGATTTGCAAGTCCCCATAGGTTTCTGCTTCAAGCATTTAAGGCAGCTTGGTATGAACCAGTCACCCTTCAAAAGCCCACTGTGAAATATCTCCAAATTAAGGCTGGGCTCAGGAAAGGGGGAGACCAAGGGCCACTTTCTTCCTTGCAAAGGAGCTGTTCCTCGATTCTTTTTCCTCAATAGGGATTCTTCTTTCTAAAAAGCCACGTTCTTCTTCTCAGATGCTCATTTACTTCCCATAGGGCCAGAGTAGTTCCAAGATCGCATGATCCAGGTAGGGCTCAGAGCCAACCTGAACCGAATCCCCACATGGGGACTGCAAGGGGCAGGGACAGGGAAAAAGAGCCACTTGTGATCAGTGCACTCCCATGACAAAAAGCCAAGGCAAGGTTGGGGAGGGGTCCTCTGTCCACTTCTGGGGAGCAGGGTGACCCTTTTACTGCTGATTCACAATGGCACGTGCACATCCAGTGCCACAAGAGTTGAAATGGGTCCTTCCTGACCTTGCAAGCTCAGAGAAAACACCTCATCAGTTTAGATTACATACACAGCCTCATCAATGATGGCCCTATGTGTCTAGGGACTTCATAAATAATTCCCCCACCCAGAGAAAGGGGGATGCAAAGAGGGTATAAGAGATGTAGAATGAGTATGTCAGTGGTGGCTTGGCAGTGATGGCTTCTGCACCTTCACAGCTGCTTTCACTCTAAGGACCTGGCTGATATTACTTTCACTTGGTGGTAGTGATGTCCAGTGGCGATGGTGGCAGTGGTGATCCCAGCAGGAACAATAGTAAGAGAAGCAGCAGCAACAGAGCAGTGGTTGTAGTCTTTGGAGAAGCAGAACAAAACATAGTGATACTACTGACTAGCTGTAATAGGACGAGATGAAGTAGCTATATGGATACCATGGGTATTTCCAGTGGCAGTGTATTCATAATTTCATATCATACATGATATTTATATTAGGATTAAAATGTAGTAGTTTTTAAGCATTTACTATGTGCCAGGCACTGTTCTAAGGACAGTACCCACCTGAGGCAGGTCCTCTTATTACTATGTCCACTTTATAGCTGGGAGCACTATGGCATAATGAGATTACATTTATTTCTCAAGGGAAGTTACAGACCAAGTGAACACAAGCAGTCTGGCCCCAGGGTCTCTGCTCTTAGCTACTCTACCAGGCTTCTGGCACCCTAAGGCAAGAGGAGCAGCAGGCCTAGAGGTGGTGGTAGGATTGCAGGGAGAATTAACCTCTGAAGAGGCCTTAGTCAATTTCTGGAGGGTCAAAGGATTCGGGGTTCTCCAACTATGAATCAAACAGAGCAGTAATTTTTATTCTCTAATTTATTTAAATGTGGGGTTTTTATATAAGATTTAAATGGAAATAAAAGAGTTCTGTTTTAAAAGACTTAAAAAACTGTAGTGTGGTGAGGCTTTGGATTTTAGACAGGTGTATAAACCAAGTCTTATTTTCTGTATTCTGATGTTTTGACATCCTGAGGCCTTGCTGACCCTGGAAAGACTGCCTCTCACAGAGTTTTAGCGAATTCCTAGAGATGGTAAATAACTCATCATAGAGAGTGCCTTTCAAATGCCAGCCAAAACCAATCCAGAGCCCATGTGCCAACCACCTTCTCTGTGGGGCTCTCACACTCCAGGCCACCATCCCCCTGCCCTAAAACTCCAGGGCCAGGTACCAGACAACCAGGGACAGCCCCCTACACCCCAGAGCCTGCTGAAATTATTTCAGCTAGCCCGTCCTAAGGCTGCTTACCCTGCTTGCCTTTTCCTTCCTGCAAAGCCATAATAAAGGCTCCGCCCACATTTCCCCCTAGCACCTTCTGCCTCCTAATGGGCCATGGTATTCATGTGGTCCCCCAATGTGGGGGACCTACATTTAGGGGACTATGAATACAATAAACTTATCTTTCATGTCAGTCACTTCCGTGCACCTCACCATACTTAACTAAAACAAATCCTGGGTACTTTTTAAAAAATTCTTTATTAACATATAATGTATGATTAGCCCCAGGGGTACAGGTCTGTGAATTGCCAGGTTTACACACTTCACAGCACTCAGAATAGCACAAACCTTTCCCAATGTCCATAACCCAACTACCCTTTCCCTAAAATCCTGGGTACTTTTACAACAGGTCTGATCCAGCCTGCAGGATTTCAACAGACTCTAGGCCTCTGCTGAGCTACTGGGTACAAGCCAGTGGACACATTTCTTAATGTGGGATTGCATTGCAAAATCACCCAGCATGGGCTAAGACAGATCCAGGTTTCAGTGCCATTCTTGGAACTTCCTAGCTGTGTGCTCTTGGGGAAACATGGGAATTTCTGCCTCACTGCCTTTGTCGGGTAAGAATGTGGGAGAAGGTCCCTGTCCTGTCCTTGTCCCTGAAGTTTCTTTGGAGAGGTCTGATCTGGGAAGCCCTCACCACCATAAACTATACTACTATTACCTATCTTTATGGAACCACAGGACTCCTGGCACAAAAGGTGTCATCTTTAGGTTTTTCTGTCTAGAACAGGGTTTCTCAACCTTGGCACATTGACATTTCAAGCTAGATAATTCTTTGCTGTGGGAGGCTAGCTTGTGTATTTTAAGATGCTTAGCAGCATCTCTGGCCTTTACCCATAGATGTCAGTAGCATTTCCCTTCTGTGACAACCAAAACTGTTCTAGCCATTGCTAAACATCCCGTAGAGACCAAAATCTCCCCTGGTTTGTGAATTATTGATATAGAAGTAGGAATGAGTTAAGTTCTCTCCCTTTTCCCTCCCCCCTCCCCATTTCCTTTCTTCTTTCTTTCCTTCCTCTCTCCCTCTCCCTTATCTCCCTCCCCTCAAGCCTTTCCAAAGACTCTCAGTAGTCTGCAACCCCAGGTACCCCTGTGGAATACCATGGCTCTAAGAGGTACAACTGGAAACCAGTTGCTCTAGCAGATAACTCCAAGTTACAGATCGCCAGAACAGAATCAGAGGTCTGCTGTTCAGAGTTCTTGGTTTCGTTCCCTTCATATATTTATTAACTGAGCTCATCTTTCAGGATCCAACCACCTTATCCATAATTTGTCATCCCTTTTAAGCAGGCTTGGATTAAACCCACAGAATGTGAGAACTGAAAGTTCCTTTGGGGTCATCCTATGGGTTTCATTTTGCTGCCAGCTCTGGCTGCTGTGTACAGAATAATGAAGCTGCCGGCCCTAAGCTCAGCTGGGAAGCGTGCCTTCATTGAGCAGTGGTATCTGTTGTGGTTGGGGGAGGGCTGGCAGGTAGAAAATTCTCCATGCACTTGACAGTTCCTTCTTTTACAAAATGATGAGCCTGGATCAAGGATCCCCTCTGATTTAATGAAAATAGGCCAAATTCTTACAACGTGTTGAACACAGTAGTATTGCTATTACCCTCTCCATTTTATGGATAAAGAAACTGAAGTTTAGACTATAGAGTCACATGCCCAAAATCCCACAGGTAATAAGAGGCAGGACCAGGATTCAATCCCTTGCTCTTCTGATCCAAGGCATAGCTTCATCCATCATGCCAAACTGTCTCAAAATATCTCTTCTTTCTTCTGAGGCAACAAATAATTTTCCTCCACACAAGTAAAATATAGAGTAGTAATAAGAATTAGTAAAAATTAGCCTGTTTATTTCGAGAATCTTAATGTCATTTCCCAATAAATATATGCAAAGTGCACTGAAGGCAAGGGTTAGAAGAAACCAGAACAGGTAGTAGATGCATATCCCCAGGAATGAAGGGGGAGTTAGCAGTGGGAGTTAGGAGAATACAGTGCTTTATAGAATATGGGCTGCTGCGGAGCCAGGGGTTCAAATCACGACTCTGCCAACTGAAAGTTGCTTTCCTGGACCTATGATAGTAATACGAAACTTACATGGCCACTGTGAGGATAAAGTAAGGGTATGTATAGTAAATTCTTAGCAGAGTATCAGGTATCTCTGTGTGTGTGTAAAGCAAGTACTTAACATATGGGAGTCCTTATATTATCACTGTTACTGGTACTATGAAATACTAAATTTCATGATGGTGTTTAGAGGAAAGAAGTCTGGTTCTAAACTGCTTAGAGACTACAAAAAAGACGAGGGAAAAGACCTAGGTTTTAGAGAGAAGGTGAATACATAAACAAATAGGTATACAGATGGACGAAAAGGCAGATGGAGATATATATATTTGGAAACTGAGATGCAGAACCTAAGGGAAAGCTGTTATAAACAAAAGACCATATAAATTAGATACTGGCTCCAAAGACTCTCAGGGGCACCACTGGACAGAAAGAGGAAAAGAGAGGTGGTGAGAAAGGCATGCTTATGCCTGGTTGGGGAGTGCATTGGTGCTGCTTAAGGACTTTGGCCTTCATCCCACAGACATGGAGGAGCCTGGACCATGGAGAGCAAAGGGAGCCAGAGAAAGACCAAAGAGGCTATACAAGAATAAGCAAATGAAGACAAATGATCAAAACCTGGTTCTGTCTAATGAATATAAAGTTGGGGGTCCCTGGTATATGGCTGGCCCAGCCAGGGGAGGTTCACCCCTCTGTTTTCCTTGCTTTCCTGGAAGCCAGAGGGGGTGGGCTGCCAGTCTCCTCCCTGTCTGGACAGAATGGAGGCCCTGAGGTGGGGTGGGTAGGAAGTCATCTGGTTCAATTCCATCTTAAACAGGCTGAGAACCCACCCATAAGCTTATGAAGGGAACTTCAGGGTTGTTGCTCAGGGAGCAGAGAAAGGTTCCAGCAACACAGAGGGAGGTCAGAAAACCAGAGGGGCTGTCTGTGGTCTCTGAGAAAATCAATCTGAGAAACTGTGTCAGGCCATACAACGCAAGCCTTTTTTCCAGATCTGGATGGGCAACAGATGAGTTAAGGGGGAAAATCATGGGCTTTCAGAGTAGGCAGATATAGGTTCCAGTCACAATTCTGCCACTAACTCCACAAACACCCACTTTGCCTCTCCTGGCCTATTTCCTCATCTGGACAATCACGAGACTCCTGCTCCTGGCATTGCTGAAGGACTGAGCACAGCAACATGAGAGAATTAGTAGGGTGATGAGCACACAGCTGACCTGCAGCAGCTAATCTTCCTTCTTTCCTTTAACACACTCTCAGAACCCCCAAAACATAACCCCGGATACCCCAAGATGAGGCTCAGTTCTGCCGTCTGGTGCTACCTTCTTATCACTGCCAAGGTCATCTCCTGGGAACTCCAATGCCAGACTTGGCCAAGAGGAGACAGGAGACAGGAGTCCAGCACCATGACCTTGGGTGAGAAAGTACGCAGTGATGAGCCCCAGTTCTAAAGAGGGGGCGATGCAGTAAGATGTAGGGTCGGCAGTGTGGGCTCCCAGGCATCTTTTGAGCCTCCACATCTCCACTCTCCCACCTACCAGCTGTGGGGCTGAGGGCAGGACACTTACCCCGTCAAGACTTACTTCCAACTATTTCTTTGCTGGGGTTGTGATGAAAGTAAATGAATTTATAGAGATAATGTCTTAATGGCTGGCTTGTTGTGCTCATGTAATGTCAATCACTGCCTTCCCTGTATGTATCATTGCTTTACCTGTATCGCTGATGTCAGACTAGTGCTTAACCTGTGTCATTTACTGGGCAAAAGGATATTTGGGTGAGTCTATCTCCTAGGAAGTTCTTATGGTGGATCCAATATTTTCTCTGTTGCTTTTTCATTTTTCCCTTCCCCAGATAAGTTAGAGCAATACTAAGTGAGCACAGATTATGTATCTGGGTACCCGGAGCACCTGCTAAGTACGTGAATAAGTGCCCAGTGGTAGCCTATCCACCACAGGCTACTATAACACTGTGTATCTTTCTTTCACAGCTCTTTATCAGCTTGTAATTATGGTGTGTATATGTGTGTGTGTGTGTGTGTGTGTGAAAGAGAGAGAGACTGATTATGCAATTAATATCTGTCTCTTCCACTAGATTTTAAGCTCTATCCAGCAGAGACAATATCTGTTTTTAATCATCACTGTAGCCCTAGCACATAGTAGGCACTCAGTAAATATTCATAGGATGAATAAAGATACCATCAAAGTTCCTTATAAGCCCAGAGTCTAAAACGAGTGACAGGCAAATGGACCAGTCATTTCAAAGCCATCTGCTAAGTGTAATGGCAGAAATATGTAAGAGCATGGATCAGGGGGACCTGGCCCTGGCTCCCCTGGGTGGTCAGGGGAAGCAGAATAAAAATAATGCCAGGGCTAAATCTTGAAGATATGGCAAAACTTGGGAAACAATGTCCCAGGAGAAGAGATTTCCGTGAGCACAGGCATAGGTGGGTATGCAAACACAAGACAGGATTAGGACAGGAGAGGAGCCACAAGGTGTTTGTGAGGACTGCAATCTAAACTAGATAACGGAGGGGATAGAGAAGGAAAGCCAGGCAGGGGGTAGGTCACAGAAGACTTTGGAGGCCAAGTCTGCATCCCATAGAAGAAGCTTCATGCACAAGCCAGCTTTTACACATGAGAAGAAATTCACCAAGTTGTGCCTAGATTTTACTTCCCTGTATTACACCTTGGCCCCTCAAATAGCATCTGGAGCTAGACTGTAAATTCTGGCTCTGCCACCTGTAAGCGGTGCAGCCTTACAGCCTCTCTCAGTCTTCACTTCCTCATCTGGAGAATGGGGAACCACAGACTAACTGCTCTTCACAGGATCAAGAGGAGGATGAAATGAACTAATCCACATGAAGTACTCAGTGGGTGCACAGCATGAAACCATGTGATTAGAAGTGACTATTATCATCAGTCCCTTCCAAGCCCAGGACAACACCATCCATGGATGTGGATGTCACTCACGTCACTCTCTAAACTTCCCTAGACAAGTGGTCCCAGCCAGGTTCAGCGGAGGCTGAATTCTAAAGTAAGTGGTGCCTTAGAAAAGATGTGAGGGGCACCTGGATGGCTCAGTAGATTAAGCCGCTGCCTTCGGCTCAGGTCGTGATCTTGGGGTCCTGGGATCGAGTCCCACATCAGGTTCTCTGCTCAGCGGGGAGCCTGCTTCCCTCTCTCTCTCTCTGCCTGCCTCTCTGCCTACTTGTGATCTCTACCTGTCAAATAAATAAATAAATAAAATCTTTAAAAAAAAGACAAAGAAATCTCATGTGATCTTAAAGGTAGACACTGTAAGACATACAAACTTATTCTCAGATACCAGCTTCCCCTCTCTTTCCCAGGAACTGGAAAATGCAGCAGCCAATCTGGGTAGAATCCAAAAGAATCCATTTCAAAGCATAAGCCCTATTTATGTGCAGGCCTGATTCTCCTCCTCAGGAGATTCTGGTCAGGGTGGGCTGGGAGATTCCTTAGACAATCTAATAGATTAGTTTCCAGTTTAGCATAACAGCTAGACAGATTTTTGTGGTGAAGTCATCCCAGTCAATTAAAAGGCATTTTTCCCTGCTGTGAGTTCAGAAGTCCCTTTGGTTTGTTCCAGCTTTCTGGGATGTTTCATAATAGGCTCCACCCTGGGTTAATTAATAACCCTTGATTCCTACTGAAATGCAAAGGCTGAAATCCCGTGTGTAAGCACATCCGGGCAGGGGCTGTTGGCAGAGTGGGGTGAAGCCAGTGGGAGCTCCTCTCATCAGGGAGGGAGCCAGACCCCAAATGGTAGAGATGACAGTAGAGCTGGCAGTAAACGCAAAGTGTGGCCAAGCAAAAGCTGAAAAGGTCAAAGCCGGAGAGGCTGTAAGAAGGGGGAGAAGTAGGGAGGAGAGGGCAGAGGAGGGATATAATAAGCAGTGGAAGGCAACCACAAGGCCAGAGATTAGGTAGGTTGGGAGTAAACTGGAATGTGGAGGGAGAAATGGGTGAGGGCAAGTGGCCGGGACAAAGGTGGTGAACAAGAGTAGTTGACAGCGCCTGCTTTATGGGATGCCAGCTCAAACACATGTGGCTCTGGTTCCATCCTCTCTGCTTTTAAGAAAAAAATAGGTCATCTCTTTTCCTTTTCAAATGCAAGCTGCAGGTACAGAATGAACCTAAAGACCATGTAGCAGGGATTTACATATTTTCGCTGGAGAGTGACCAAGCCCTTTCTCTGAACCCAACCCCAAGCACAGTACTCAAGGGTAAGATGCATTTTTCACTCAATTCAGGATGGAGTTCCTCTGTTTCAAGTCTCCTGCCACCACTCCCACCCAGCCAGACTTCTAAAGCACTATTAGCTTGTGCAACCTAAAATGAAAACTAAAATGAAAATGATCATATCATTCCACAGCTTAAAAATCTAGCAGGTATGTCCCCACAGCCTCTTTGACATGATTTCCAGCTGCCTGCCTTGCCACACAAAGCCCACTCAAAGAGGCTGTTCTCTGCCTTCTTTTCCAGCTTTATCTCCCAACCCACCCTCCTTCATGCACCCTATACTCTGGTCATTTTCCCCATACGGGACAAGCTGAGATTAAATCATGCTCTTTAGCTGGGAGGCCTGATATGCATATCTGCCTGCTTCATAGCCTGATGCAAAGCTAATTCTTTTCCCCAAATCCCCACCAGCATTAACCTCTCTGTGAAACCTTTTCTAAGAATGTCCCAAGTCAAGGGTGGTGATCTCTCTTCTGTATTCACTAGGGTTTGCACAGGTCCCTAATGCATTACAGTCACTGTCCCCAAATGTCTACCTTCCAGCAGGGGGAGAACACTGTGCAAGTGGAAGGTTCTGTCATTAAGGCCAAGTACAGAGCAGGTGCTCAGTAAGCATTTCTTGAAATAAGGAGTGGGTTGAGGTAAGTCAAGTTCTTCTTCTTCTTTTTTTTTTTTTTTAATACACATCCTTCAAGAAATTAAAGAGCTTATTAAGTTCTCCTTTAGAACTGCTGCTTAATTTCCAGTGGAGTCTCATTTAGCTCTGATACTATCAGGGGGCAGAGCAGATATTGATGGAGGGATGTGGCAGTGAGGATGGGGAAAATTACCAAACATACTAGGTAGAGGCAATGGCACTATGAGCTGAATTTCCCAGTACAAGAAGATGGACTTGCCCTCATTCTTATGGTTCCTTTCCTCTTGTCTTTGATTAAGGGGCTAATGAGTAGTACAGCCAAACCAGGGAGGTAGGCCATGAAGAAATGTCCACCTGACAAAGCAGTCCCTGTCACATTTAGAATCAGCAGGGTTCATCCAACCATGGTCTCAATATTCCCCCAGTCTTCAATATGTGGAGCTTGCCTCTGGCCATCAGCTGTGGCTCAGAATCCATCCTAGACACCCTCCAACCCCCACAAGAAGGCCTCTTGCAGGTAAATGTGGAAAACATGGACTTCCTGACTATAGAATTAGATTAACTTGCTTGCTACCAAAACCATCAGAAGGGACTAATGGCTTCTTCTTCTTCTTCTTCTTCTTTTTTTAGATTTTATTTATTTATTTGACAGACAGAGATTACAAGTAGGTGGAGAGGCAGGCAGAGAGGGGAGGAAGCAGGGGCTTCCTCGATCCCAGGACTCGGGGCTCGATCCCAGGACGCTGGGATCACGACCTGAGCCAAAGGCAGAGGCTTTAACCCACTGAGCCACCCAGGTGCCCCGACTAATGGCTTCTTAAATAGGGAAGATAAAAGATAACATTGGCAGGTGGAGAGATACAGTAGGAAAATTGGTGACACGGGAGATGGGAGTCTGGAGTCTCTACATTGGTGTGTTACGTGCTCTGAACCTCAGCAGTTAAACAAGCAGGTTGGATTAGATGATCTCTAAGTTCCCTTTCTAGCCCCACCGTGCTATGATTGTACCAAACATTCACTCAACAGACACTTATTGAACACCTTGACCAGGACCTGTGCTTTCAGCTGTGAAGGAAGAAGTTTGCACAAGATGCCAGCTGAATGCCATATGTATGGGGAGATATGACTGGATATATATGTAAATGATAAAAACACACACATAAGCAGGAATGTTTTATATTTCTTATCCTCCCCCCAACTATAATACAGCATAAGCATGGATTATATCCTTTCCATTTCTGAATAATCCCTGAGACAGACACCCAGAAATTACTCACATGACATGTGTTTAGCAATGTAAAGGGGACTGTAAAACGAGTTAGTAACACTTAATGAGCGCTTTCTATATGCTAGGCTCTGCTTTGAGTACCTCGCACACAGTGATTTACTGCATTTGTGCAACTCTGTAGGTACATCTTGTGATTACTATTATCACTATTATTAATTTCATCTTATATTTGAAGACACTGAAGTACAGAGAAGTCAAGTTACTTGCTCAAGGTCACTTAGGGAGTGGCAGAGCTGGGACTCAGACCCAGGTAGTCTGGCTCCAGAGTTAGAGCTCTTATAGTCTTCATGTCGTATGAAGTGTACAACTACACTTAGAAACAAATAGTAAACATTTACTCCTGGAGGAAAACAAAGAACAAACAGAATTATTAATAGAAGGACTATCCAGCAATAAGCCAGAAACATCAAATGATGAGGTAGAGCCACCAGGATTAGTAAATAAAGGAGTCTTTTGCTAGAAGGACATCTCATAAAAAATTATAATTTATCTAGTAGATCAAAAGAGTAAGGTGAATAGGAAGGGACGGTGGTATTATGTGCTTGAGGAACCTAAGCCAAGAAGGGAAATGCAAAAAAGCCCGATGAAGACAAATTCAAGACCCAACATATACTCTGAGAGATCTACTTTGGTTAAGCAGGCCCCTGGCATCGGCTGGACCTAGGTTCAGATCCCAGCAGCATCACATTCTTACCAGCTGTGTGACCCTGGCTGGGCAATTTATTTAAGATCTCTGAGCCTCAGCTTCCTCAGCAACAGGCATTTTCGGGATGAGTCAAGGCACAGGAAGCACTTAACATGGCACCCAGCATACAGAAAATGTTCAAAGTTAATCACCATCACCATTATTATTGTTTCTCCATTTCTCTGTTGTCTTAAATTGGTGAGCCTAAAGACAGAGCCAGGATGGTGCTAAACTCACTCACATTAAAAATGCCATGGTTAAGAAGAGACACACTTGCTCCTCTAATGAGTTATGTTTCAGTTAATACGCCCTAGTGTTCCACCTGCTTTTTTCATTCCCCCAGCTGGTTCTTAGATTTGAAAAGAAAAAGGCCTCCTTAGAGACCTGCACGCTTTTAAAAATAATACAAAACAGAACGTCTGAGGTCAGGGTAAGCCAAGCCAAACAAATAAATCTTGCAGGATTTTGTTAACAAAACAAGGCTTAGTGGATCAGAGCGGGTAGAGTTCTGCCGGACTCAGCCCTGCAGAGAAACGCCAAGCTCTGGTGAATTTCAAACACAAGGACGTCAAATAGGAAGAGCAAATTATGGAGCACTTCAGAATTCAGCATCAGTGCTTGAACCGAAACCAGGAGAACGTTATGTGCATGATAGATACCAGAACCCGTGGGTCAATTACAGCCCTAGAAATCCACACCAGAAGAGTCTTATAGATCATCTATACAACCTCTGTGGAGGGTGATCTGGCAATATCTATCAGAATTATAAGTGTATATTTATAATGGGAGGTGTACTCTGAGATAGACATCAGTCTGGGGGAGGTTCATCAGGGAGCAGTCCGGGAATCACCACTGCCAGATATGAAGAAAAAGGAAGGATGCAGCATTGGGTAGAAGGAGAAGTTGGGCTTCACTGCCATCTCAGCAAAGGCCTCTGTCAACTCCACAAAGAGCTCTGGAGCTGGGATGGCCCTTCAGAGTTGTCCCAAATTAAGGTAAATGAGCAAGGTCTTTGTACCACCAGTAACTGAATGTAGCTGCCACCAGGTAACTCAGATGCTGGTTCATGCAAGGCAGCTGTCCTCACCAGAAGCACTTTCAGAAGAGGGCTGACAGCTGAGGGCTGGCTTCTGGTAGCAATGCCAGCAGCTAGGGGAAGTCCTTTATTCCTCCAGGTGTATTATAATACTCAAGGCATGTGAAGCTCTTGGAACCAGTGGTTCTTTTTCTAGGAAGGAATCCTATGGATATGCTAACAAACATTTGCAATGACATAGCTTTGGCATTATTTGTAATAATAAAATTATGGAATATAAATTACTGGATATCCATATGACAGCATTCCAAGCAACCACTAACAAGAATGAGGTAGCTCTGCATGTATTCTCATGGAATAAACATCCAGTACGTTAAGTGAGAAGCCAGGGTGCAGAACAGTACAGATAAGTAGAAGGGTATGAAGCTAAAGGGTCAGACTGTGCTACACAATGTCTATGGCCCCTCAGACCCACATCCATTCTTCTCTCTTGTACTATGGGGGCTGAAAGCCTAAATCTAATGTTTCCCAGATTCTTTTGCCACATGCATACCCACTTAATTTCTACAAATGGGAGCCACTTATGCAAGAGCTGAAGTCAGGAAGGAGGTAGCAATTGTTCTGCTTCCGGAGGCAGCTACTGACAGCCTCAGCGGCTACAGTGAGTTGGTGGTAATTCCCACAGATCAGTGGGAGTGCGGACTTGTGGTTCTCCATTGGCCATGGTAGTAGTGACAACAGCAGCAGGGAACATAGGGCTGCTGTGGTCTGGGTAGTTGCATTTTCCCTTTTGAACCATTGTAATCAATCCTCCTATTAAATCTTCTGAAATACCTACTGGTTTGTTTTTTGAAGCAACTACCATTTATGAAAAACAAGGGAAAACATACATACATGTATATTTGATCATTGCATTTAAAATCTCTCTGTAAAGTTGCCCAAGGAATTAGTGATAATTGTTAAATGAATTGGTTAATGGATGGCTAAAGAAAATTGGTAAGTTGGGGAAAGGTTGGAGGTAGACTTTTCATCAGATATCATTTTTTACCTTTTCAATTTTTGGCTATTTGTGTATATTACCTTTACCTCAAAAATACATAAAAGAGAAAAATAATAAAGGTTATCTCTGATGAGGTACCTAAATTTTCTGTGAAATATTCGCCACATTCGCCACCCAGTTTGTGCTGGAACTCCCCATCTACCTAAGGGGCATGGGCCATTCATCATTACTCAGTAGTGCTTCACAGTATGTTCATACCAAGTTGAAATCCATGTTCTTACAGGATAGTACTATTAGCCTGAACTGAACTCTAACTCCAATGAGGCAATCTGGGGTGGTTTTTCAGCACACCTGCATATGAATCCTTTATCACTCATTTCAGAGAAGGTATGGAACCTTTCTCAGCTTCATTTTCTTTTTCTGCCAAATGGCGAGCATCGTAACGTCCATCTCAAAGGTTGTGGGGAGGCTGAAATAAGATTATGCACATGAAGGGACTTAACCAACACATCTGGTTATTGCTCTTGATATCTGCGCCACTGGAAGAAAAATGCACTAGATATAATAGGAGGGATCTGAAATCAGATTGCCTGCGTTCAAAGACAAGTTCCTGCCAATTATAAATTGGGCAACCTTGGGAAAGCCACTTACTACCTACCCCTGAGTCTCAGATTCTATAAAATGGAGGCAATGCTGGTGCCCATCCCAACAATGAAAAGCGGTCAGCCTGAACTTGTAAGTACTCAACATGTGGTAACTGTTACCATTTTCACCCAAGCATTCAGGTGGTAGACACTCTGCAGTGAGTAGATGCGATCTTAGGAAAGACCTCTGTCTCTGGACTAAATATCTCCATTTCCTTATCCTGATCCCCTTGGCTCACAGATGTCAGATTCCACTGACTCCTATCACTCTCCTCACAGGGCATTTCATGGAATACCCCTTGTGGTGTGACACCAAAACTGGATCTGTCACTAGAGTCTGACCGGCATAAGTACATGTGTGTGTAAGATATGTGTGTGCATGTGCATGTGTGTGTGTACACACATGTGTTTATGCAGCATCACCTTCCTGGATTCTAAATGCTGTTCTTTAATAATGTAGCCTGAAGAGGCATCAGGTTTTGGGGGAGTAGCAACCATAACTGTAGTTTATTGAGCACCTAATATATGTGCCAGAAACCTTGGTAAGCATATAATTACACTGACTCATATAATTCATACAATAATTCTAGGAGGTAGAAATTATTATCCTCATTTTTCATGAGGAAAATGCATAGAAATGTTATAAGTAGAAGGTTAAGACTAAAAAACGTGGTAGAGCTGAGATCCATCTCCAGTCCCTCCTACTCTGAAGCTACAATCTTAATCTCCACACTAGCCTTCCTCCACAAAAATTAAGAATTTGTTCAAATCTTAGATCTTTTCTTTCCCCATGTGATTTTAATTAGCTAAGGCTCCCTAATCTTGCTGCTCTTCAGCTCAGTTTTTCCATAGGGCCTTATATTATATTCCATTTGATTGTTTCAGATTTAATGTAGCATACTGTATCTCTCATTCAGCTTCAAGTCATCAGCAAACATAATTTGACAAGTCTCTATTAAGGAAAAGAATAAAGTCAAGGGCTCTGCCATTACATGTATTTCTCTCAAGGTATATTTCTATAAAATAATCATTTCCTAGGGGGTAATGTTCAACCTGTTACTGATCTATCGATCTGAATTAACATCCAACTTTCATTTCTCTATCTTCTTAGCAACTATTTCTTGAAATACCACATGGTCTTTATGGTCAATAGACTATCTACAGCAAAGATCCATTCCAAGAAATGCTGACATATAAAGAACTGTGAATGGAAGGCTGAAGTGGGTATGCAAAATGTATACATCATGGTCTTGAGTGTTTAAACTATTTTATATTTAAATTGAATTAGTGAACATATATGACATCATTAGTTTCAGATGTAGAGTTCAGTAATTCATCAGTTCATCAGTTACACCTAACACCCAGTGCTTATCACATCATGTTCCCTCCTTAATGCTTGTCACCCAGTTAATCCACCCCCCCTCAAATCCCTTCCAGCAACCCTCAGTTTGTTTCCTACGGTGAAGAGTCTCTCATGGTTTGTCTCCCTCTCTGATCTCTTCCCATTCAATTGTACTATTAGGTATTTACCCCGATGTACCCCAATGTTTATAGCAGCAGTGTCCATAACATGGAAAGAGTGTTTAAACTATTATAAGAGAAAAATCCCACCTTTGCTTTCCTAAGACATGTGAGTTGAAGAAACAAATAAAGAGCAGAAGATGAATAGCATTTGAATCACGAAAGCCTTTCCTGGGATCCACACATCTACCTAACCCCATCCCAACTCCAGTGTCACAGGAAGGCAGGACTCAAAGGGAGCCACTGGCATTCATATGTGAACCTGTGACTTGTCCAGCTTCCTTCATTGGTGTCAAGAGCAGATTCTTTACCTTCTCTTGTCTTTCTCTCCATCTGCTAGAGCAAGACACTGTCATTGCTTATGCCTTGGTACCTCTATTATCACTGAGGAAAGATTGACCATTGTAATTGCAGCCTTTTTTATGAGAGAGGAAAGAGGCCCAAGGCTCTGTCCCACCAAGTCCTAGTCTGCTCCTCTTTCAGAACTGAGTCTATTTCAGATTAATCCATTCATCAAACTCATTGTTTAGTCCCACAGAGGGGTGACTTGTACCTGTGGAGAAAAAGAACTTTTGCCCTAAATATAAATAGAGGAGAGTTTGTCACGCCAACCACCCTGGCCAGAACGTCTCAGACCCTTCAAGGACACTGCTGTGAGGCCCCACAGAGCCAACAGGGCATTCTGGGTAATGGAATGCAACATGATGCAGTCCCTACCTCCCTCACCTCCCCAGTCTCCCCCAGGGTTTCAGGATTCCTGGCTCTACAACAGCTGAGGCAAGCAGTTTTTGAACTTGGGGGGAAGAGGGTGGAGAGAAGGGTGAGGCTTCCTCTAGGCCAACCACAACTAATTCATTTGCTCTGTCCAGCAAAACCCAGACAGTGCAATTATCTGGTTAATTTGGCCCTTAGTTGGGAGACAAACTTCCAAAATGTGAGACCAGCTCAGACTAAACAGTGGCTTCCATCCTAAGACTTTTCCTAAGTGTGAGAGAATACATATGAGATTCCTGGGGGGCTGCTTATGTGACCCGCCCATTCATCCAGATGGGAAAAGGCAAACAATTCAGGCTCTAAGATAGGTTTAGGAAGGCATGTCTTTCAGGGAAAAAGGCCCAAATAACCTGCTATTTGGTCTCCTGGCTAATTTGCCTTCTGGCTTCTATGGAGGGGGATGGCTGGAAATCAGGATGACTCTAAATTAGCCAATGTTTTCCAGCATGATTGCAGGCTTCATAGATTGGCTGAGTGTCCCCAGAGCCTCTGCATGAGTTACTCTTCGGGCAATTACCAATGATGCTCCTACTCATGGATTTTATATCCATAAGTTGGACAAGGGGCATCATTGAGATAAACGGGTAAAATTAAAACATGGCTCTGGAGTTTTCACAAATGGGATGAGATAGGGCTAGCTAAATTGGTAACTGAGCATTTGCCAGATGGCTTATGGAAAAACCAGATTTTTGAGGGGGATTAAGAAGCAGTGATTTATCTCCCTTGGAAACTGACAAGCAGTCTGGAATCTGTGGAAACTATCAGTTATTCATTCTGCAAATATTTCTTTAGTTCTAGTATGTGCCAGGCCCTGCGCTACTTAACAAAGTGAGATCCAAATAGCCATGGTCCCCATGCTCATGCAAATAATCCCACACCTATATATATGGGTGAGGGCTAAGAAGGAAAAGTTCAGTGTTATGATAGGGAACAACCAGGTTAGCTGATTTGATTTAGATCAAGGTGTGAGAGGAGGAGTCTTTGAGGAAGGGATTTAAAAGCTAACAATTTGGGGCGCACCTGGGTAGCTCAGTGGGTTAAGCCTCTGCCTTCGGCTCAGGTTATGGTCTCAGGGTCCTGGGATCAAGCCCCACATGGGGCTCTCTGCTCTGCGGGGAGCCTGCTTTCCCCCAGTCTCTCTCTGCGTGCCTCTCTGCCTATTTGTGATCTCTGTCTGTCAAATAAACAAATAAAATCTTTACCAAAAAAAAAAAAAAAAAAAAGAAAAAAGAAAGATCATTCCAGCTCTAGTAGTAAAAATAAATTGGAAGATTGGAAGTGGCTAAAAAGGACAGAGTTAGAGGGCTATTGATAAGAAAGACTGGGTGAGAGCTGATGCTGGTTCAGCCAAGGATCTAGGCAATAAGGATGGAGAGAAGTGGATGGACTGGAGACATGGGATGTGGAGTCAACAGGTTCTGGTAGTTGAATGGGTATAGTGGTGGAGGGAGGAGAGTCACCGGGGAGCCTGTGCAGGTTTCTCACTAACACGGAAGATTAAGGGGATGGCGCTCTTTATTGAGAGAGAGAACATGGGAGGACAAGCAGATTGGGGCTAGAGGAAGATGATGTGTCCTATTTTGGACTCAACCAAATTGGATTCCCACCATTCCCTACCCTATTCTTCCAGCCTTCTTAACTTTGCCTACAATGCTTCCATCTCTACTCTTCACGCTGCCACATTCACTTATTGAAATCCTATCCATCTGTCAAGATGCCCTTCAAATACTACCTCCTCCTTGGAGCCATTCTCACTCTCTCAATTAGTGGTGGCCTCTGCTGCCCTTAGCACTAAGTCTGGAGCTCTCTTTCCTGGACTCCACCTGTACTGAGGTTCTATGAAGACTTATCTTGCCTCCCTTCCTAGACCACAAACTTTTTGGGACAGAGCCTCTACTTCTATATCCTCCTTCCCCACATGTTAGTGAGCTAGCATAGTAGACATTTGACAAATATTTATTAAGTGAACAAAAATAACCTACTCTTTGCCATGGAAGGAAAACCAGTAGACATTGGACTGACTTGAAAGCCACAGATCAAACTGAAATTCAAGCTTAAGGTGTTTTAATACTATGCCAACTCAAATTGGATGCTCAGAAAGGCTTTCTGTTCCTCCAACACACCAAATTCAAAGAATGCTGAGAAAGTCACACCCTCTATTTTCTTACTGAACTTTTTTGAGTTCATCTTATAGTAGGGACCTCATCTATCTTATTAACTCTTTGTCTTTGATGATGATGATGATGATAAATGAGTAACATTTCCTAAGTGCCTGGTATGTACCAGGTGCTGTTTCAAGTACTTGGAGACTAACTCATTTGATCCTCATAATCACCACATGAAATTCATGCTATTAATACCTAGTTGTATAGATGAAGAAACCGAGCTGCAAAGGGTTTAGTACTGCTCAAAGTCACACAGTTAGTAAGGAGTGGCTCTGGGATTCCGCCCTAAAGTTTGGCTCCAGAGCCCAAGATTTGATGTGCTCTCCTAAGGCTGAGCTCCATGCTTGGTATTTAGTAGGCCCCAACAAGTATTCACTGAATGAATGGGAGGAGCCCTAGATCTGGAGATCACAAGTTCTAGCCCTCATTCTGCCACTGACTTCCTATGTAGCATTTAGCAAGTTCATGTTTCTTTCCCCATAAATTGAGGTGCCTAGCTGTTGATATTAGCAGTAACAAAAAGAGCCAGTATTTGTAATTCTAGTCTCATTTGGTGTTTTAAATAATTTAATCCCAACCACAATACACGGGAATTGAAGCACAGAGTAATTGACTCACCTGCCCCATACCTATTACATGAGAGAGCCAGGATTCAAACCCACTGTGGTGCCTAGCCCAAGCAGTTCCAAGGAGATGCCTTGGGGGCCATAAGGGGAATGGGGAGAAGGTAGAACAGGATGGAACAGATAGATTTTTGAGCTCCCCTTGCCCATTTCATCAGTTCTCTTTTCTCTACTTGTCTCTTTTTTTGTAAAATGGGTTCCTACTTGAGATTTCCTTTGAAGAAAGGTTCTGCTGCTAAAACAAAAACATTATGCTAAATAATTCTGGAATTTAGTAAAACTCCCAGGTATAAGCCAGGATTTTCTGGTAATCTCAGCTCACAGCAGCCACATAAGATGAGGACCAAGGTTGCTCCAGCTGTGGAAAATATCAGCGTGATAGCATCAAAGACCCAGCTCCAACCTACCTGCTCTACTCGGATCTCAATCTCTCCATTCACCTTCTTTCCATGAAAATACTTGGTCCTGTGAAAGAAAGGAAGAAAGCTACTGAGTAAGGGTGCAGACTGCTTTATTTTTTTCTTTCTTCTCCCAAAGGTCTTACCCCCAGAGGTGCATGTCAGACACATTTGTAACTTCATGCTCTCTCCTCCCACCTTGACTTCTGATTCTCTCATTATTTTATGCATTGTGGGCAAGAGGTGAAAGAATACTGGATGGAAAGATTGGAGACTCAGGTTCTGGTTCTGCCAAGCGGCTCGACCTCCCTGTCTCAATTTTATTATCTGTAAGGAAGATATTAATACCTCATGACATATTTCTAAGGGTTATTTTAAGGACCAAATGACATAAAGAATCTTACGTATATAAATAATGCAGAATTGCCTATTTTTAGTATTTACAGTTATACTCTATATACTTAATAAATTATCTATCCATCCACTTGTTCCTCCATTTGTCCATCTGTCCAAGGAAGCAGCCCTCATCTATCCCTTTATCCATCCATCCATCCTTCCATCATCTTTCCTCTATACCCTTATTTCTGTCTTCTCAGTAATGGCATCTCACCTACCCATTGCTCAAGGCAGAAACATAGACCTCATTCTTGTCATCTCTTTCTCTCTTCCTGTCCCCACTGATTCTACATTCTAATTATTTCCCAAACCCATCCAGTAGCCAGTTCTTCTGTATAAGCACTCTAATCTTGACCCCCTTACCTCTCTTCATATATTCTTTTTTTACTCTTCTTCCATAGTACTTATTACATATAATTAGTTATAATCAGTAACTGCGTTTAATGCCTGTGTCTCACTAAACTATAACACAGCTCCTTGAAGTAAGGAACAAATACTCCTAACACCTAACAGAGCGCTTAACACACAGTAGGAGCTCAATTAACACTTGTTGAATGAATAAATGAGTGAAGATAGAAATGGGAAAAAACCCACTTGTTGAGTATTTACTCTGTGCCAGAAACTGCTGTAGGCTTTAACCCATACAGCCTTTCTCATTTAATGCTTCCAACCACCACCATGAAGAAGGCATTATTATTTCCATCCTATTAAAAAAAAAAAAAAGACAAAACTGAAACCCAGAGAGACGAAATATTTTCCCTAAGGGACTTAAATCCTGGCCTTCTAATTCCACGTCTATGTTTTTGCTCAACCCTGAAAAATAGCAGCAAATGTTGGGGTACTCTAGGTTTAGATGTCCTCCCACATACAAGGCAAAAGTAACAAAAGCTTCCATTTGCCCTTTTGGATTTGGGTATGAAGAAACAGTTCTCAGTCACTTGCTATAAACTGAGCACTGTGTTAAGCATTTACATAAACCTTCCTGGGTTAGAGATGGCTCTTTGTTCCAATACCCATTCTCCTCTTTGCCACAGTTAAGAGAGCTTACAGATTGGTATACACACACACACACACACACACACACACACACACAGGAAGTTCCCAACTCTCCATTCAGTTAGGTGTAGCTACTTGATTGAGTTCTAATCAATAATTTGTAAGTAGTACATCCAAGAATACTCTTAGTTTCTTCTTCCATTCTTCTTCCTGGAATATCCATGTTGTTACCTGTTTTCTCAACCTGCCATTTATGAAAGAAGGAGTATTTTCTACAAATTCTCTGACCAAGCTTCAGTGTGTCTGCTTTCAAAAAGTCTCTATGTACACTTCTCTGATGCCAGTGGAGTTCGTCTCTTTCCAAGACTGTCCAAATTACTGACTGGTAGCTCTAACATTAACTCTACTTTTTCTTACAACGTTGACAGGCTTAGCTGTCAACTAAACAAAACTTTAGTGGGATAGGAGATGTTATTGTGACTTGAAAGTTCTGCTTCTTCTTCCAGGCATGGTGTTTGACAAAATGTGTGTGCAGTGAGGCTCATGCAAAGGGGACCTTTCCACAGTGTGAATTTTACCACAAACCTTTAAATGTAGTGTCAGCAAACTACAGATACTGGGATAAGTCCACTTCTAATATTTGTGGGGCTTGGGGAAAAAGAGCAAATGGAGGCCTATTTACATATCTAATATTTATAATATTTATATCACATATCTAATATTTATAATTGATAAATAAATCCAGCAAACATTAAAATAAAACACGTTTGTCTTCCTTCCTCAACAAGTACAACTTCATAATGGCCTGGAAGGATCAGAATGTAGACTTCTTGGAATTTTTAGAGTTCTACCCAGAATAAGACAACATGGGGATTGCCATGTCTTGGTCCCTACAGTCTTCCCTAATTCTCCTTCTACCCTTCTCTCTTTCCTGCACTTCCCAGGATTCTTGTACAGCCTCATGGATTGCCTAGCCCATGAGCCATGCTTCATTTCTTCACTCATGCCCCCACCAACAGTTCTGCCTTGGCAGTGACTTAGGAGGATGGATGGGGAACCGGCATACACAGGGCATGAACTTGGCCAGGGTCCCTTTGGGCAGGGAATTCTAGGGTTCTGTGTATCCATTGCATGGTCTAAGGGTACAGTTTGCAAGGTCATGGTGCAGGGACCTCCTTTGCTATGAGAAGGGGTACAGCTACTAAGGGCTGGAGTCAGATTTAGGGCAAGGTTCCCTCTAGTTTAGGTTTAAAAGAGGTACTAGATGGGCCTGGGACTTCAGAAGGGTAACTAATGAGAACAATCACTGGTACACTGGAAAAAGTGTGGCTTGAGCAAAATTGGAGCTCTACAACTCACTCACCACATGTTCTAAGCCAACATGCTTCTAGGTCATGGTTTTCTCATTTGTCAAGGGTGATAACATCTACAGCCAAGGCTATAGGGATAAATTCACCTGATCCTCTATGCAACAAGACAGCAGAGTGTAGTAGACTCAGGGCAACCACAGAGATGCAATCCCAGCGCTACGACTCACTATAACCTTGGTTAACTTACTCAACCTCCATGTGTTTCAGTTTCCATATTTGGGAAGTTGGTTTGATACTAGTAACTAACTCGCAGGATTTTGTAAAGATTAACCAAGATAAGATGTATAAAGTATTCAGAAAAGTTCCTGCACATAGTTAGCTCCAAAGTACATAACCCAGGGCCTAAAACAGAATCAACAACAAAGAACTACTGACTGTTTTCTCTGTGCCTGTGGGTATCATGTGGTTGGGATCCACAAATAAAACATAATCTTGCCCTCATGGAGGTTACAAAACAGAAATGTGATTCACTTCACTTTGATCTGTTCCACCAGTTCAATGAGTGATGGGTGTTGATAATAATAATAAACAGACGCTATTGGTATATAAGGCCTGCATGTATCTTCACATCCCTCCTCCTATTTGACCCTAATGTCAACCCTGAGAGTAGGAAGGGTGGGGATCAGTCCCTACATATTCCAGATGGAGAAGTCCTTGTTCAAAGACACATTAAATCTCTAAGGGGCACCGGTGATTTAGATCTTGAACTTAAAGATTTTGGGGATTCAGTTCAGACCCTCCTTGTCTTTCATGATTTGGATCCAGCTAACCTTGACCCATTTCTCCTCTGGTTTTCTGCCCACGTCACAGAAACAGGCAACTTCCTGCGATTCTCTAGCCTGGTGGTACACTTCATGCCTCTGAGCCTTTGCACAGGCTGTTCTCTCTGCTTAGGATGGCTTCTTGCTCTTCTCTGCCTGGCTGGCGCTTCCAAGATCTTCATTCACGTCCTCTATCAAGTTTTCCTTGAAAGTGCTCACCCCCACCCCACCAGTGAGGCCAGGTTAGGTGTTCCTCCTTGGGGTTCTCACAGCATCCTATACTAACAACTATTAAAACACCTATCACCCTCTGTTGTAACCACACGATATTTGTCTCTACCTTGACCGCATACACCCAGTCTGAGAGCTCCTGGAAACCTGAAACTGTGTTTCAGTGCTCACAGAGTCCAGTATCTGGCACCAAGTGCCAGGGAACAAGGCATGTTTAATAAGTGTTGGGTCACTGGATAAATGAGTAACTTCTTCTAGGGATAAGTCCGGCGTATCCTGTCCTCAAGACACTTTACTGTCATCTACTGGTACACCGTTGTAGTACACTTACAAATCTCCACTGATTACAATGTGGGGTCCTGCCTGGTACAGTGTCCAACCTGAATGACGGGTAGCCCTCAACTCGATTCTAACCAGAACGCAAAACACATTACACTACACCAATACCACCCAAGCAGCTCTGGCCTTCACAAGGCCTCACCTTCCCAGGAGAAACACTTGTTTTGCCCATCTCTGGAATGTTTACTGCAAAGCCTGGCAGACGGACTCCGGCTGAAGCTGAGGGTCAGGCAGTCCATCCCCCTGCCTGGCTGGGAGTCAGAAGTCTGTCTCCTGACAGGCCACACAGACTGCTGCCTCCTTGCCGGGGGCTCATTCAGGCTTGAGCTGCCTCTGAACAGTCCTGTCTGGCAGAGGGAAGGGTAGGGATGGTCTGGAATTTTAGATGCCTTGGGGGCTGGGGTTGCCGCCTTTGTAATTGCCTGGCTGTTTGACCTCAGGCAAAATGGAGGGCCTCACTGTGCCTGAAGGCTGTCTCCCTAATGCAGACCTCTTCCCAATGCCCTAATATGTTTATTCCTATAATGAGCTCCCTGAATATCCCAGCCAATCACTCAAGGCCTTGGCCTTGGGAAGGGGGTGGGGAAAACTCTTGATTCCAAGAAGCTTCCTTCTCTGTGGGTGGTCTCATATTTTACTGCCACATCAGAGGCACCAGGAAGGAGAATATTATAAAACCAGCGCTGCCTGGGGTGGGAAATCCCAAGTTTGGGGAGGCGGGATGTGGTGTGTGAGAGAGATTTATGAGGAGCGGGTACTGAGTTCTTTCATGGCGACAGCAGGGGCAGAAGGAAGAGGAGAATTAGCGCAAACAGGATCCACCTGTGTCCAAGCGGCACCCTCCTAATAAATGTGTCTGGGATGTAGAGTCAATGTGGCTGGGCTTTGGCTATGCCTTTCCCAGGCAGGAGGGGTCAGGAAGGTTCTGTCTCAGGCATAGCCCTCTTCCCACAGGTGGCCCCTGTAGGGGGAAGGAGGGCAGGGATGCAGGAATCTGGCCCCTGGGGAAGGGAGTCTTGTGTTTCTGATGCAACATATCCGTGGCTTATTTGTGGCCTGGACTTTAGCAGGGTGAGATGGAGTATGGACCATGCAGGAAACCATCGAAGGTAGACATGCTCAAGGCTTCCCCAGTCAGTAAGATGAGGAGAGTCAAATGGCACCTTGGATAGAGGGAGGTGTGACAAAAGCAGGACCTTTGAACACAAAGGTCAATTCGGAGATCCGTTCTAGCTCCATTATTTACTCAAAAATACAGCTAACCTGCCTGGCCCCTTCCCAATGCCAGGGGGATCCTCCAAGGAAGGTGCAGCATCTCCATCCCACCTTGCAATTAGGGAACTCCAGTGAGTCAGGCAGGGGAGGGACCCTTTGAGGGTGGCCAGGCCCCTTGCACCCATATGGGGATCTGTGGAGGTAAGGAACTAGAGCCCCAAGCCACAGGATGTGACAAATATCCCTTCCTTGGCTTCTGACGGCAACAGCAAAGATTTTCATGGGTAGGTCTGGTCACCATTCACAACTATCTACTGAGCCTCCCAGGGACCAGGGACCCCACCAGCCAGCCGTAAGGGGAAAAGGCTGACATGCTGCCTGTTTTGGGGAAGCTCGTGCTCCCAGAAAAGTCAGAAAACTAACCAGGTGAAAAAGAACTGGTCAGTACTGAGAATAAAATGCACAAAAGGATAGGGGATAAGATGTGAGGAGCAGGGGAGATCTCACTCAGGTTGTCACAGAAGGCTTCTTCAGAAGAAGCCGAATACATATTTACTGATCATCCACTTTGTGCCAGGGCCTGCAGCCTCTAAGTAGTTCTTGGCTTCTGGGGGGCTTACCACCTAACAGGAAGGAGAGACTCTATGTATGACCATGTATAGACCATGACTACACAGGGCATTAGCCCAAAGATCCAGCTCAGCCCATCTCTGGGGCAAGGGTCACTCCCTGGGGAGTGGTCCAGTTCATCCATCCATGTATCCGATATCTGGGGCCTCTTCTTTGCCAGGGTCAAGGGCTACCAAGATGAATGTGAGATGGTCTGTATGTGTTTGTGTGAAAGGCACAGACAAGGGCAAATGAGTTGGGCAGGTACTGGGGGTGCTCAGGGAGGGGATGAATTCTCCTGGGGCATATTCTAATTGTGCGGGGAAAATGAGCAATAGGCATAGAGCAGAAGACCCAGATTTGAGCTGGCAGCTGGGGCACCTGCTACATGATTCTGGACAAACCCTTGCCTCATCATCTGTAGAACAGGGACAGGAAGACTACCCACAGGGTTAGTATGAGGCTTAAGTGAGGATGCAAATTTGGAGGACTCTGGGAACCTGCCAAAAACGTGCTAGTAAGTGTGCTGCTCACTGGTGGGCTGCAAAGGTGGAACTTCTCCTCTCCAGGTAAAGTGGTCAATGGGCATTGCCAGCATCAGAGACAGACTCGGGTTCTGTCCAGCTCTGCTATTTATTTCCTAGTGCTGCTTCAGGCACACATCAACCTTCCCACGCCCATTTCATTTGTAAGTGCTCAGGAATGCTATCTCTGACACATTCTGACATATGGCAGGTGTTTAATGCTCATCTCTTTCCCTCCTGATCTTCACCAGGATGGGGAGAGGGCTGAGGTCTGTTGGGTGTGTCCCGGGGGAACTGACCTGTCATTTCCTCTCTCTAGGAGGAGGAAGGGGCAACATCTTCCTTGCTCTAAAAGGAACTCCTGCTTCATGAAGTCTAGCATAATGGAAACCTGCCTGGACAACTCTCTGGGATCTCCCCTTCCTCCCCAGTACAGGTCTTTAGGGCAAACAAAGTCATCAGCCACCCACTCACCATTAACAGCAGAAATCAGGTTAGAATGTCATCTCAGTCCTTATCCCTCTCATTGCCAAAGACACTACACTGTGTCACCCTCATTCCTAGGATATCTGAAAGTCCACAATCTTTATTACACAAAGAGAGTTTGTTAACATTTAGAAGGCTAAGCCATCCCCTCACCAAACATACATTTACTGAGCATCCTCTAAGAGCCCATCTGGGGAAATGCCCATGGGAAAGGCAATACACTGAAAAGGTAATTCATACCAAGTTGCAAATGACTAATATCTATCATTCCAGAAAAGGGATTTAAATGGTATAAGGAGGATGAGAAGGACACATGAGAATATTAAGTATTTGATTTAGAAAGGGGGTGTGGGGCCTCTCAAGGTATAAAGAACGGGGAACAGACGGAAAAGGCTGAGAAGAGTTATTTTCTATCCATCCTTCCCTCCTCTTCCTCCCTCCCTCCATCCATCCACCCACCTATCCAAGGTTCACTATGGGCCCAGGACTGTGCTAGACTCTAGGTATTGCACTAACCAAAACAACCCTCCTGCCATCATGCTGCATACAATCTAGCTGGAGACAGACTAAGAAGAATATTTATCTTGCATATTTATCATGACTCATGTCTTCTTTAAATCAGAAGTTACTGACTGGTAAACTTCATGAAGTCCACAGTCTTATTTTGGACTTAAATTGTATGCTTACAATTTTAAAATAGAAAATTCATATAAAAATTCAGATTTCTGACTGCCCTTGAAAAATCAATGACTTGGCAACACCAGCCCCTTTTTCTTGCATGGTAACAACTGGGTGAGTGAACTGCAGCAGCTGCCTTTGGAGGGGACGCCAGTTCTCACGCCCAACACAGTCCCCAATTTTCTGTCTTGCTGAAGCTGAAACCAAGTGGCAGATAACCATTTGCCATAAAGCATGTATTGTTGTTTTCCTTGCAGCAGGGAAATATTTCTCTATGGTTGTGCCTTTTCCTACCACCTGCCCCTTCACTCACCGACCTTCTTGTCTCCTATAAGCAGCTGTACATGCAACCCCTAATTTAACTAAGTCCATTCTGAAAATGGCAATTAGCTCAATGAAAATCTTCAAGAAACCTGTACTCTTACCCTTCCTGCAGACCAAGGGTGGGAGGTCAGGAAAATGGACACAAAGCACCATCCTCTCTCTTGCCATCACAGACAGCCTCCCTCCTGCCAAGGGAACACATCCTAGGCAGGCTTCCACAGGCCCCAGGAGAGGAGACGTTCTGTAATGAGGCTGGCATCTTCCCAGTGACCTGCCTCCCCCAGGGCAAGGCTGTAACCAGGCTGGATGAAGTCTGTCGACTCCAGTGCTGAAACGGCTATTGCTAAGAAAGCCATGGCATCTGAAGGACTCCACTGAAAAGGTCATTCAGAGAACCAGGGCAAGAAAACCATGCTTTGGAGGAAGAGGGGAGACTCACAAGGTGAACAGTTGAGATCTTTGGAGAAAAGTAAGACAAGGTCAGAGAAGTGACTGAGACATAAAGTCACAGAGGAAAGAACACAAAGCTTTAGGCTCAAGACTCCTGTAAGGGCTTATAGGCCAACCCCTTTACAGTCAGGCCTCTTCTGTAACTTTTTTCCCAAATGGCCGCCCAGTTATGCCTGAACGCCTGCAAATGATGGGGAGCTCACACTGTCACTAAGCAGCCCAACTGATCTCTGGATGGATCTTCGCCATTCCATATATTGAGCTGAAATAGATCTCTAGTGTAGGTGGCCCTACTGTTCCCAGCTCTACCAGTTGGAAGCCACATGAAAGAAGTCCTCTAACTCAATGGTTTCTAAACTTGGCTCATCATCATTTAAAAAAAAAAAAAATACAGTTTCCCAGCTCCATTGATTTAGCAGTTCTAAGGGTACATTGCACTGTGGCCTGTCTTGCACCCATCTGAACATCCAGCAACACCACCTCCATCTGCATTTGTACTGAAGGAACCAAGCAGCTCTGTGGTACACAGTCTTGGGAGTGTCCCAGAACATACTGTGGAACCAGCCAGATTTGTTCTTCACCAGGAATTTGATTTGAGAGCAGAGAGGCACATGGCTGGGGGAAACAGGAGCCGACTTCTCTAGAGAAGGCTGACCATAAGTCCCAGCCTCCTAGAGCCCAGAAGAGCCCTGGGTCTTGGTCTTTCTAAGACCTGGGTTTTCATATCTCCTTTTGATTCTGTGAGCCTCCCACATTCCAATACACCCCCATTTTGACTAAGTCAGCCCAGGTCTATTTCTTTTTCTTTCAAACAAAGAACTCTAACTATTACAGAAGGTGTAGAGTAGTGCCTGGGAATCTGAATGTCATTCTGATAGAAACCGTATTTTGGGGAATGTGATCTTAGTCCCATCATCATTTGACTTAAGAAGAAACTGAGGCCCAGAGAGAACAGTGGCTCCACTATGATCGCATAGCATCAATAGAGAAGGGAGTAATCTGGAAGAAACAGCATCTATCAGATTTCTCCCCACATTCCCTTCAGCTCAAAGACATTTCCCCCAGATTTTCTAGCCAGTTTCAGAGGGTGAAGACTCTACCAGGCAAGAGACAGCTCTTCACTGTTTTCCCCCTCCCTCTCTCTCTCCCTGAAAGAGCTGGGTAGGAAACAGCAGGAGCACCAGGCCTCAGGATTGGACAGCAGGAAGACCTCACGGAGAGAGGTCAGCACTTGAAAAATTCCTCAAGTCAAAGGGCTTGGGGCTTGGGTGCCACACAAGGCCCTCACTGTGTGCGCACATTGTCTCCCTGATAAAAGGGGCCGGGCCTGGGAAAACGGAGCCTGTCTCCAGGCGACTAGGCAGGCTGCTGGGGAATGCCCAAGGCCCTTCCCCCTCCCCCAGGGCCAGGGCCAGGGCGGCAAGGGGGAGGGGCAGGATTGCAGGGCAGGTGCCCAGAGTGGGAGGGATGAGTCCAGAAGTCCAGAGCCACTCTAAGTGGTGCTGGATGGCCTGTGTGAACTGGTGAATAAAGTGAGGAGGAAGGTGACATTAGACCTTTCCTTTCTTCCTCTCCCTTCCATCCCTGCATGTCCCCACTAGCAAGAGCCAGGGCCTGCCTTGTTCAAGGAGACGTTTAGTGATAGAGGAAGTGGTGGGGAGAGATGTAAGGATTCTACTTCCCAGAGCCACCTGTCTTCAACAGAGAGGTACGTGTCTCTGCTGTGAGCCCCACAAGCAAGTCTAGGAGGAGGGGACCAACCCAGGCCTCCATCTTCTCATCCTCACAGTAGAGTGCCTGCCAGCTTACCAGCATCCAGACACCCCTCCTCCAGGGCTCCTGGAAGACAGCCCTTGAGCCTATCCAGCTGAACTGAGAAGTATGCCAAGTGGCTTCCTTCCCCCTGGCTTCCAGCACCATTATATTCATCAGCAATTAGTAATTGCAATTAATTGTTAATACAGTTACCATTTCAGTGCCTGTTATGACATGCTAAGCCCTGTATCAGCCCCACCTGTGCCATCATCTCTAATCTTTGCAATGACCTTTCACAAAAGATATACTATAGCCCTGCTTCATAGCTAAAGAATGTGAAGTTCAGAGGTCAGACTTCCCAAGGTCATGTAAGTGAGAGGGAGAAGAGATCTAGGCAGTCTGCCTTGGGACTGTCTACTAGTTTTGCTCCCTCCCTGCTGTTGACTGACAATCCTCCGTCATTGTTATAGGTGGGGAAAGCTGCTCTCTGAGAATGGGGTTAGTTGGTGGGCCTGCTTTGGTTCTCCAACCAGAAAGCAAGGAAGTGCAAAGGGTAGCCTCTCACTGGGCCCATATTAGCAGGACTGAGATGTTGGCAACTGTTTCTCATTGTCATCCCCCATAAGCAGGTTATCTAGATAAAATACAGGTTATCCAGTTAAATTTGAATTTTGGGTAAATAACCCAAAATTCTATACATATAAGTGTCTATTTATGGTATAAGTCTATACCAAATATTGTAAGAGATAAATAGATTCATTATTTATCTAAGTATTAACTGAGGGTCTTGTATTTTTATTTGTTGAATATAGTCATCCTACCCCAAAGCCACTGCTGGTGATGCCAGCTCTTGAGTTCAAATACCCCCCCTGTAGGTGGCACAGTGGGAAGCAGAATGTCCTGGTCCCCATGGGGCCAATTAGGCCCACTGCAAGGCTTGAAGGAGCCTGCCAAGATGCCCTGCAGTCCTCATGTCTTCAGTCAAAGCAGCCTGAAGCAGTTCAGCCCAAGTGGAGCCTGAAGCCTTTGAGCTACCAGCTGAACAACAAGGGGGAGCCTTGGGCAAAGCCTGGACATCAGGTACTCTTGAATTCCAGGGCAGCTGAGTGTTTTCTGAGAAAGACTCTCCCTAGGGCATCCTTGATCCTGAACTCTCCCATAATAGTAGTATCAGCCTCTGGCAAGAGCATCTATTTGTTTGTTGATTAAAGCATCTGTGTAGCCTATCCTACCTTGTGCCAGGTACTGTGCTAGCCTCAGACAATATGGTATTCAAACAAGGGAGGCTTGTTTAAGCCTTACCCTCCTGGAGCTTATGCTCTAGCACAGACCATAGCACAGGCAAACAAACTGGACACACAGGACAACAGGAGGGAGAGGAACAACAGGCTTTTAACTGGAGCCTTTAACATTCCTGTGAGCTCAGTGGTATGGTGACAGTGGTGGCATTATGGTCCCCACTTTACAGAAAAGGAAACTGAGGCTCAGAAATGTAAAGCGGCTTGGCCAAGACCACAGAGCTGGTGACTGGCAGAGTTGGGACTTCAGTTCCGACCTGCCACCTGCCAGCCCTGAGTTCTCTGCATTTTATCTCCCTTCCCATTTTAACACTCTTGGGAAACATGTCTGACATGTGTTAGGAAATCACATATTTAATATCAGAACACCAGGAGAAAGAGCAGAAAAGATCCTGCTAGAGCCTTAAAAAGAGGAAAATAGCCCAAAGGCAATTTCTACGAAGGTTCCAATTCCCAAACCTGAGATCACAAGTGTCTGGATGGCTACAGGAACCTCTTTTCCTCCTGGCACCTTATCGTTCCAGCTGCCCACATGACTCCAGCAGGGTGGAGCTGCCTGGCTTGAGGTGGGGCACTTTCCTCCGAGGGTGAGGTCACCGGGATCCTGTGCTTGGCTGCAGTGCTGTTACATGGAGTCCTGCCACTCTGTCTCCTCCCACTGCTCTCAGACACTGGGCGTGTGTGGGTGTGTACATGTGTGAGCCTCCCAAGCAGGCTCTGCAGGCCAGTGCCCTCACACACAGCACAGGAGGGCTTGTGCTCTGGCAGGAGTAGGAAAAAAGACAAGGAACAGGGGTGTCCAGAATGGTCCGAGATGAATCCCAGATGCCACTGACATCCATTTTGATTTTGGGCTCAGAGCCTCAGTTTTCCTTAGTTATAAAATGAGAATAGTAAAAGTATTCCATACAGTTGTTGGGAGGATAGAATTAGAAAACTATTTAGCACAATGTCTGGAGGTGGAAAGTACACAAATGTTTGCCACATGACAATGATGAAGACATGACCCCATCCCCAAAGAGCTCATGATTTGTTCATCTGTGCGTTTGTTCATTTTTTGACCAAGAATTTTTAGCATCTACCTCGTGCCAAACGCTGAAGTCCTGTGCAGGGGTCCGCAGGAACTGTGGTGCCATTAGAAATGCCTTTTAAGAAGTTAGACCTGTTCAAGTCCCACCCTAGCCACTCCCACCTGTTCTTTCTTGAGCAGGTGCATGGTCTCTGTGTTCTGCTTCCTCACCTGTATAACACCCCCTGGGCAACTCAGGAAGTGACTATGACAAGAGCTCTCTTGGCAAAAGATTAATGACCAGCTCTGTGAAGAGAACTGAAAGCCCTGTTTTGTAGCATTTGCCAGTTTCTGGGGTATAAATGCTCTCATGTGACTACTGTGACTTTCTGTTGGATTGAGTATGAGATGAGAGGGGAAAAAGGAGATTTCAGAATGTCACCAAAGTCACTCTTTAGTTTCACTGTCACCATCTCCACCTGTCATTATCAAATAACTTATCACCTCCAAAGTCACTCATTCAGTCATCAGACATTTCCTAATTAACTGCCTGCCCTGTTGTAGGCACTGAGATGCAAATAGACCATCTGGGAGTGGGTGGGGGAGGGTGATGGTGGGGACACAAATTATCATACAGCATCTCTTGGTGAATCTAAAAATGCACAAGGTACCTTAGTGGGTATCACCGATCATTATTTAGGAGGACAGTGTAGCCTGATACACTCTGGGCTGGAAGGACAGTAGCAGAGGGGTGTTTCAAACCAAGAATACTTTCTTCATTTCCTACCCAACAAATAAGAGAAAAAAGAGACATAGGGAAGGGTGGAGAATTGAAGGGAAGGTAACAATAGATCATTGTTGAAATGGAATAGCAGACATTCTGGGAACAAGGCCATGGGTGAGGTAAGAGGAGAGGAGAGCCAGAGTTCCACAAGCTACTGGAGGGAGGGGGTGGGGGCAAAGGCTTAGCTGCTTCTATCCCCTCACCTCAACACCCTGTTAACTCAGCTTCCTCCAGGCTCTGGAGAGCTTAAAGGCAAAACCATGAGCAGGGAGGTACATCCGACCCAAGCCTGAATATGAGCAATCTCTTTTTTTTGTCGCGTTCAATGTTCTGATTTCAAAATCAAACCTGGGGTTCTGGTATATTCAGTGGGCAATAAAAAAAAGCTTTGTGCCAACTTTCTTTTAACAATCTCAAATAGCAGTCTTACAGTTACTCCCACACTGGAAAATAAAGAGCCAAGATTTTATACATAGGTGAGTAAAAACTGAAACCCCTCAACTCTATGTATTATATTGCTGACTTTCAAGGTAAGGTGAGTTTCAGGCCTCATTATGCCCATTAAAAGTTATCCTCATTGGACTGGAGGGGGGCAATGACAACGCTAATTGAACATCGACTGTTGAGCACCAGGAATATAAGGAAGAACAAGACACGGGCCTTGTTTTGGCAGAAAAGACAGCCACCTAACAGCCAATGATAACACAGTGTGAAATTACTGTAGCACAATGCAAAATGCTCTAAGTTAAATAAAGGAGGTGGCTGTCAGCACTGTTGGCAGGTTGCAGTGTGTCAGGGAAGACTTCACAAAAGAGGTGACACCTGAGCAGTCTTTTAAGGATGAATGGAAATTGGACAAGTGAACAAGATAGGGAAGGGTATTCCAGGTAGCAGGGAACAGAAGGTGCTAAGGCAAATGTGTTTGAGAACTACAGGCTGTTTGTTAATTCTGTAGAATAAAGAGTACAGCAGGAAGTGGAGCTAGAGACAGAATTAGAGGGAGGCAAGCAAGCTGATGACTTGATTTAAATTTGAGGGCAATGATGCAGCAACACAGGATTATAATAGGGGATGCGTGGTGGGAGCAAACTGATCAAGTCTGTGTTTCAAAAAAAATTACCCTTTGGTTACCACCCAAGGTTAACATGGAAGTTAACCAGGAAGTCAAGACTGGAGACCCGGAACCATTGAGGCTGCTGAAAATTCTAGGCAAGAGAATGAGTGGACAGGCAGTAGGGCTGAAGAATACTGAGTTTAACATCCATTTATTTTATTTCTCCTTTCCCTTGTGGTTCTCAAGATTGACTGATTTCCCCTCATCCCAAAGGACAGCACCAACTTGAGTTCAGACCTACTACTGAGCTGGCCCAAAGTTCCCTAAACACCACTGTCCTAGCTCGGCTCTTCCAGGTCCAACTCCAAAAGGTGGTGGGATCTTACAAAGCTCAGCATGAACTGTGTTTCTCAGCAAAGTATCCCTCTGTTTCTCCTCCAAGGATGAAAGGTCCTTCCCCCCAGGTCACTGGGCAGGTATCAGATAGCCCTTGGGGGGCCCAGGCTGGTCCAGAGTATCAAGCTGGCCTCCACCAGGAGGGGGAGAGAGGGAGTTTCTTGCAAATTCTCTAGCTACAGGGAAACCTGATTCTGCAGGAAAGCCCAGAACCCAGAATGGGAAGACAGAGGATCTGGGGCTGAGAAGGGAGAAAAGGGAGCAGCATTGTTCCTGGTGGGTTCACTCTCAGTCTAGACAGTGGCTATCTCCCCCTTCATTATCATCTCAAAGGGGGAGGGGAAAGGGGCCTGTGAACTGGCTTCTCCCCTTTAACAACTTCTTCCTCTCAGGAGACAGTTTGCACAATGGAAGAGGGGTTGGGCAGGGGCTGACTCAGGCAGTCCAGGCTCTGCCAAAGCCACCCCAGGACAGCGGGGCTGGCTCGCCACCTGCTGGCCGCTCCTGGTGGCAGGGGACAGGCAATCCTCAGGAACTCGGCAGAAGAGGATTCGGATTCCTAAGCAGCCTGCATCGATCTGGGGAAAGCTGGAAATGAATTAAGATTCAGAGATGATAGGAAGTTGAAGAATCTAAGATGGAGTTCTGCAGGAAAAGCTGGTGTGTCTGCAGGCAGGAAGTCTCTATCACAAATGTCCAATGGATGCAGAACAAGGTTCCAGGTAAGTTAATGAGTGTCAGTTTCCCCCTTCTCCCCTTTATTAGCTACTGAGGGGCAAGAAAAGGATTGTTGCTTTTGAGGCCCAATTAAAGTGTGAGTATAACAGGCGTGATTGAAAGAGACTGGGAAACATTCCTCTAAGCCAAAATTGTGTCCCCCCTCAGTATGCACAGTTTAAAATTCACCCATTAGTCATACCTGTGGATTAGAGAGATGGAAGGCTAAAGTAAAATGTGAATGCTACTTGGATAGGAGAAAGAGATGATGGGGATTAAGGAGTATACTGGTCGTGATGAGCACAGAATGATGTATGGAAGTGCTGAGTCACTATACTGTACACCAGAAACTAATATAACACTGTATGTTAACTAACTGGAATTTAAATAAAAACTTCAAATAATAATAAATAAATGTTACTTGGGTGAGGCCATTCATTGTATTTCAACCTCATTCACTGTGCCCCTACACTATACTACTTACCCCATGGACACCAGGAGGACAGAGATTCGTTAAGAAGCAACTTTATCATTCAGGAACTAATAGGCATGAGTGATTAATAGAAAACTCTGGCACTGAGATCAATCGTAATCCACTCTGCCCATTATTGGGGATGAAGAGATTAAATAAACATGCCTATAAGGGGCTGCCGTCAGGATGACTAATGTTGCATAGAAGGTCACAAATAGTCTCCAACAGTGACATACACCTACTGTCTATAAGACACATCCTAAGCACTTTTATAGTAACTGAGATTTTAACCCAATTACATACATTAACTCTACAAGGTAGATACTGTCTTATTGACATTCAGGTGCAGTAACTTGCAAAGGTCCTTCAGCTACTATGGGGTAGAGATGAGATCTGAATCCAGACGGCTTAACTCTGAAGTCTGTGTTCCTCACCATTGTACTGTGCTGTCATTTATCAGTTCAACCTCCATAAAGAGAGTTAAGTTCCCTGACAAACAGGTTTTTAAAATAACCCCTGACCACTGCCATATCATGGCAAACCCTGACTGAACTAGAGATAACATGGCAGAGAATGCTCCAAATCAAGGTCAAGCACTGGGTTAAAAAGAAACAAGAGGACTGCAAAGGCCGTGTAGGCATTTTGATTACTGGGTGGACAGGCAGCAGAATTGTACAGGCAAGAGTGCCTGGAAGCAATATCTCTGCAGAAATCAACCGCTATGCTCAGGACATAAAGATGGTGCTTACATAAGCGCACGAACAAATAAACAAGGCGTCATGATGACAAGTTCAAGCAAGCAGCAACACCAAAGATAATGCACACTGGATCAGAACAAAGGCCGTGCACATAACCATCTTGCTTAAGATGAACTGATTTCTTAGCAAGAAAGTAAAGACTGCTATCTACACCTGCTGAACATGCTCCCATATTGACTGTACTGAATATGTATTACATGCTATAAATATCCCACTCCAAAGCACAGGCTCAATCGTTCCCAGCCTGAGTTAACTTCTGAAGGAATGAATGTGAGTACACACATGCATGTGAGAACAGCAGAGCTTCCGGCATGCTCAGTGAACAATACGCATTAATTTATTCACCAAGACGTATTTACTGAGAGCCTACGATGTGGCAGCCTTTGGAGACATATGCATGCAACCTTGCCCTCCAGCCCCATGACCTTGTATGGGTCTGTCAGAAATACCCTGGATGGAGTGCCTCCATGTCTCCACATTTGGACTTAATTCCTGGACTGCAAATCCTATGCCTCAAATAAGGACTGATAGTATTTATCACTCCCCTCTACCAAAAATTTGGTATAGAGCCCTATTCTCCAACTGTCCAGATCCATGTGAACAGGGTCTGTTCACCACTCACCTGAGCACCTAAGACTGTAACTTACACTTGACTGGTACTAGTAACTGCTTGTGGAACAACTGCTGCAATGACCTTGACACATGTGCCTAGTCTCTGCATCTGGAGAGCTTATCATCTGTTGGCATGCCCAACATCGCCTCTGCTCATGCTTGGTGTTAAGAGAAGAGGTTCTGGAGCCAGACTGCCAGTACATGGAAGACCTGGGATACAAACCCAGGGACTCTGGTCCCAAGGGTGTTAGATAAGGACCATGGGCCTTGTGTTCGTTTCTTTTACCCTCATAGCAACCTAACTGAATGGACAGAGGATGGCTGAGGCTGAAAGATAGTAAGCAACTTGCCAGAGTTATTCTAGATTTTTAAAGTTTTCCATTTTTAGGAAGGTAATATGGCACACATACCATATATTATGTAATACTCCCGATGAGCTCTAGACAGCACCCCCACAGCAAACGTATTAAGATGTAAACTAAGCTTGCAGTAGATCATATGATCAAGCACAGTGAGTAGTATAATGAAGACTATTATAATCTCACTTTCCCTCAGACCAAGCTTTGTTGCCAAAATGATTATAAAATATTTTTCAGTTTTCAGAGCTTTTTGGTTTTAGATTTGCAGGTAAGGGATTGGGACCTATAAATGTAAAGCAAAAAGCAGATGCCATGGTGCTTGGCATGGAGCAACCACATGATAAACATAGTTTTTTTTTCCCCTCGGGCTAGTCTCTGATACCACAAAGCCTCTCAGCTCCCCCCGCCTCCTGCCACCCCAGGACTGAGAGAAACCCATTTCCTCTCTTGCCCATTGGTGGAAGCTCCTACAGATTCTGGCTTACCAATCTGTGTGGGCATCATCGATCACCAATAGGATCCTGGGCCTTTGAACAATGGGAGCAGAGGGACCTGGAGGCTCCATCAGCCCTGAGGGGGCTTGTGAGGTCTGCTTCATGGCACTGGAGAAGGAACTAAAGAGGCTGGATCCTGGAGAGGAGAAGGAGGCTGCGAGGGGCTGGGGGTGCCTCCTCTCCATAGCTGGGGAAGCAGGAGAGCTGGTGGAGCTGTCTGGGCGCTGCAGGTCTGTCATGTAGCCATTGGGCAGGTTGGCCACAAAACTGCTGTCAGAGAGGCGCCGCCGGAGGAAATTCATGGCTATGGATGGAAGAGATGGCTTGTTCCTACTCAGACTTGTTTAGGTGAGGCCCAGAACACAGGCTACCAGGGAGAGGAGGTCACAGAAGAGCCAGGGGAATCCTGCACAAGTCGACTTCAGCTGTCTTTGCTAACCTGTGGAAACAAGCCAACACACACATTAGTGGAAATGACCTCCACCCCTTAAGAGCAAATAGATATGGCACCTTCCTGCCCCACTGTTGGGGGCAATATAAAGTGGGACATCCTTTTGGAAAGGACTTTGGCAATATGTAATTAGAGCATAACCTTTTAACCTATAATTTCGATTTTCTGGAATTCTATCCCAAGAAATGAATCTCAGTTACTGGAAAAGCCTCCTGCACAGATATATTTTCCATGGCATTATTTACACTAGCAAGATACTGGAAAGAATTCCAACCTTCAGTCACAAAATAATGAATAAATAAAGTACAGCACAGTCACTCAGTTGAAAACCTTTGACTATTAAAAGAGGGTACTTATAAAGAGATTTTAGTACCATAGAAAATAATTCATTTGTAATTAAGAAGGTCATGCTACAAGTTTATTGGGACAGAATGACTACAACCACATAAAGGACGAGATAATATAACTTTGGAAAGCAAATACACTGGAATGTTAACCATAATTACATTTGGGTAATGCAATTATGTGGTTTCTTTTTCTTTTTCTTCCCACCTACCTATATTTTCAAGATTTTCTAGAATATATATTGTTGCGGACTGAGCTGTGTCCCCCAAATCCATGTGTTGAAGACCTAACCCTTAATGTGTTGGTAACTGGAGATGGTGCCTTCGGGAGGTAATGGAAGTTACATGAGGTCATGAGGGTGAGGCCCTCAGGATGGGATTCATGGCTTTATAAAATGAGACACTAGCTTGCTTTCCCTCCATCCAGTGAGGACACAGGGAGAAGGAAGCTGTCTACAGGCAAGGAAGAGGCCCTCACCAGAAACCAATCACGGTGGGACCCTGATCTCAGACATCAAGCCTCCAGAACTGTGAGAAAATAAATTTCTGTTCTTTAAGCCACAAAGTCTGTGGTATTTTGTGATGGCAACCCAGACTGACTAATAAAACATATGTATTGCTTTTCTGAACAGAAGAAAAAAAGTTAATTAAAAAAAACCAGATTATTCACTTGAGATCTAGATAACCCATTGAGAAAAATAATTATTTAAATGATATGATTATCTAATTATGCAATTAATTATATAAATGATGCAAAAAACTCATAGAGTTTTGATTATTTTATATTTTTATAGAAGTAAAATTTACTTCCACTGAGATGCACAGTTCTCAAGTGTACAATTCTTTGAGTTTTGATATATGAATACACTGATAAAAGATTTATTATATTTATGTCGTCTCAGGAAGTTCTCTTGTGCCCATTTCTGGTCAGCCTACACATCTTCGTAGACAAAACTCTTTTGATGTCTGTCACTGTATGTTAATTTTACCTCTTCTTAAACTTCCTATAAATGTAATCATATATATTAATCTTTTTGAAGGGCTTCCTGCTCTCAACAGAGTGGTTTTGAGACTGATCTAGGCTACATGTATCAATAGACATTCTGTTTTTCAATCTCCGAGTAGCACTCCACCAGATGATTCAAACCACAAATTTTTATATCCTCTCCTGTTGATGGGCATTTGAAATGGTTACAGCTAGAGGGTATTATGACTAGGATTGTTATAAGGATCTTTTACTTAAGCATTTTTGTGGAAAAAGAAAGAATGGGGGAAAAAAAGAGTGAAGGGGAGACTTTTCTTCAGAAAAATATCTAGAAGAAAATTTATTGGATCACAGGGTAGAAGTATGTTTACCTTTATAAGAAACCATCAGAAAGTTTCCCATAGTCGTTGTGCTAGTTTGCACATTTCTCCTAAGGGTTCCAGTTGCTTTACATCCTTCATAACATTTGGTTGTTGTCAGTCTTTAATCTTAGCCATTCCAGTGGGTGTAAAATAGTGTCTAATTGTATTTTTAATGAATTTTCTCTAATATTTAAGGAGGTTGAGCAATTTCCATGGGTTTACTGGCCATTAATATATCTTCTTTGGTGAAGTATCTGTTCAAGACTTTGGCCCATTTTTAAAATGTGGGTTGTTAATATTTTTATTATTGATTTGTATTATTTGACTAGGAGTTCTTTGTATGTTCTGGATATAAGTCCTTTATCAGATATGCACATTGTGAACATTTTCTCTGTCTTTGGTTTGCCATTTCATGTCCTTCGTGAACAGAAGTTGATAGAATAAAATAACCCTTACAAAAAGTTGTTTCCTTGAAATAAAAACGTTCCAACAAGAAAAAAATTTATATTATCAGATTACACTTCTGTATTTTGGCTATTAGGAATATTTTATATGTACATACAAAATGTACATATACATACATAAGTATATATATTTATATGTACATATATGAAATCTGTTACATAAATCTGTAGATGTTTTGATAAACAAAAGTTTAAAATTTTATGAAGTTCAAGTTATCAGATTCTTCTTATTAGATCTTTCTGTATCCACTTAAAAACCTTTGCTAACTCCAAGATCATGATGATATTGTCTTCTAAACTCTTACAGAAACTGAATAGTTTTAACTTTTCTATTTAGGTCTATAATCCATCCAAACTTGAATTTTTTTTTTATATTTTATTTATTTATTTGTCATAGAGAGAGAAGCGAGAGCAAGCACAGGCAGACAGAGTGGCAGGCAGAGGCAGAGGGAGAAGCAGGCTCCCGGCCAAGCAAGGAGCCCGATGTGGGACTCGATCCCAGGACGCTGGGATCATGACCTGAGCCGAAGGCAGCCGCTCAACCAACTGAGCCACCCAGGCGTCCCCAAACTTGAATTTTTGAGTGGTGTGAGGTGGGGTTCATTCACCTAGTTTTCCAGCATCATTTATGAAAATATTTTTTCTCAATGAATTGCTTTGTTTTTTAAAATTTTTATTTATTTTTAATTGCTTTTCAGTGTTCCAGAATTCATTGTTTATGCACCAATGCCCAGTGCTCCATGTAATATGTGCCCTCCACAATACCCACCACTAGCTTCACCCAACCTCCCACCATCCCCCTCCAAAACCCTCAGTTAATTCCTCAGAGTCCACAGTCTCTTGTGGTTCATCTCCCCCTCCAATTTACCCCAACTCCATCTCCACATGTCCTCTGTGTTATTCCTTATGCTCCACAAGTAAGCGAAATCATATGATAATTGACTCTCTCTATTTCACTCAGCATAATCTCTTTCAGTCCCATCCATGTTGATACAAAAGTTGGGTACTCATCCTTTCTGATGGAGGCACAATACTCCATAGTATATAAAGACCACATCTTCTTTATCCATTCGTCCACTGAAGGGCATCTTGGTTCTTTCCACGGTTTGGTGACTGTGGCCATTGCTGCTATGAACACTGGGGTACGGATGGCCCTTCTTTTCACTACATCTGTATCTTTGGGGTAAATACCCAGTAGTGCAATTGCAGGGTCATAGGGAGGCTCTATTTTTAATTTCTTAAGGAATCTCCACACTGTTTTCCAAAGTGGCTGCACCAACTTGCATTTCCACCAACAGTGTAGGAGGGTTCCCCATTCTCCATATCCTCTCCAACACACGTTGTTTACTGTCTTGTTAATTTTGGCCATTCTAAATGGTGTAAGGTGGTATCTCAATGCAGTTTTGATTTGAATCAAAAACTGATGGCTAGTGATGATGAACATTCTTTCATGAGTCTATTAGCCATTTGTATGTCTTCATTGGAGAAGTGTCTGTTCATGTCTTCTGTCCATTTTTTGACATGATTATCTGTTTTGTGTGTGTTGAGTTTGAGGAGTTCTTTGTAGATCTTGGATATCAGCCCTTTGCCTGCACAGTCATTTGGGAATATCTTCTCCCATTCCGTGGGTTGCCTCTTTGGTTTGTTGCCTGTTTCTTTTGCTGTGCAGAAGCTTTTGATCTTGATGAAGTCCCAAAAGTTCATTTTCGCTTTTGTTTCCTTTGCCTTTGGAGACGTATCTTGAAAGAAGTTGCTGTGGCGGATGTCAAAGATGTTACTGCCTATGTTCTCCTCTAGGATTCTGATGGATTTCTGCCTCACATTGAGATCTTTTATCAATCTCGAGTTTATCTTTGTGTATGGTGTAAGAGAATGGTCAATGAATTGCTTTAGTGGCTTTCTTGTTGCCAACGAATTGTATATGTATGGGTCTATCTCTGGACTCTTTATTATGCTCGATTGATCTGTTTGTCTTTAAACAGTCTTAATTACTGTGGGTTTACAGAAAGGCCTAAAATCAGACAAAATGAGTCCTCCAACTTAGATTTTGATTCTCAATATTGTTTAGCGTATTCTAGGTCCTGTTTTCATATGCATTTTAAAATCAACTTGTATGAAAGAGTCTGTTGGTTTAGGATGATATGGTTTAAGATTATATAGAGTCCACAGCTCAATTTGGGTAGAAATAACATCTCAACACTACTGAATGCTTTGTTTTATGAACAGGGTAGAGCACTCTACTTACTAAATATTCTTTAGTTTCTCTCAGAAACGTTTTATGTTTTTCAACATAGAAGTGTTGCACATATTTTGTTAAAGTGATTCCAAATTATTTCTTCTGTGTTTTTTTGGGTGAGGGGCAGGATGGTATTTTAAAAGACTCTGTTCTCTAAGTTTCGTTTTCCATTTGTTTGCTGCTAGTATCATGTATTTGCCAATTATTGTCAGTACGTTGATGTGATAAAGTCAATTGTTTCTAGTGGTTGTTTATAGAGTTCCTAAGATTTTCTATTGATGCAATCATGTTATCTACAAATAGAGACATCTTTATTTCTCCTTTTCCAAACGTAATGACTTTCCTTTTTTTTACCTCTTTTATTACAGTGGCTAGGACCTCCACCATTGAACAGAAATGATGAAAGTAGACACCTACCTTTTCCCAACCTTAGGGGGAAAATGTTCACAATTTCACCTTACTAAGATGTTAGTTGTAGGTTTTTGTACATGCACTTTATCAGACTGAGACAGTCCCCTAGTAGCCTTAGTTGCCTGAGATTTTTATCATGAATGGATGTTGAATTTGCCAAGTGATTTTCAGTTGAGAAGAACTATAGTTTTAAATTCACTTATTTGTTTAATGTGGTAAATTGACTGATTTTCCAAGGTTAAACCAAACCTACATTCCTGAGATAAATCCCACTTAGTTATAGTAAATTGCCAGTTTTACGTATTTATATATTCAATCTGATAATATTTTGTGGAAAATTTTTACATCCATGTTGATGAAAAATATTGGTTTATAATTATCTTTTCTGATAATTTCTTTGCTAGATTTTGGCACTAGGATAATGGTGAGCTCACAAAATATGCTGGGAAATGTTCCTGCCCTTTCTTTTTTCTGAAAGAGTTTATGTAATATTGGTATTATTTTTTTCTTAAATTATTGGAAGAATTCAATAGTGAAGCCATCTGGGGCTGACGTTTTCTTCATGGAAGTTTTAAATAATGAACTCAATCTGTTTTATAAATCTATTCATATTCTCTGTTTCTTATTTCAGTATTTGCAATATGTGATTTCAAGCAATTTTGTCCATTCTTGGTTGTGAAATCTACTGGCATAAAGTTATTATAAATTTTTTAAATTATCCTTTTACCTTATGTAGGCTCATCAGTGATTTTCCCTGATATTCTTGAAACTGGTGATTTTCTGTCTCTCACTTTTGGATTAATCTGCATTTCTAGGAATTTACAAAATTTACTAATCTTTTAAAGAACCAATTTGCAGCTTTTCCAATATTCTCCATTGTTTGTTTTCTATTTCACTTGTATCTGTTCTTTATTCTCTTTATACTTCCTCTCTTCTCCTTACTTTGGGTTTAAGCATTTGATTTTTTTCCTACATTCTTAAAATAGAAATGTAAATCATTAATTTTAAACCTTTCATCTCTTCTAATATAAGCATTTTTTAAAGTTTTTATTTATTTGACAGAGCACAAGTAGGCAGAGCGGTAGGCAAAGGAAGAGGGAGAAGCAGGCTCTCTGCTGAGCAGGGAGCCCTACCTGGGGCTTGATCCCAGGATCCTGGGATCATGACCGGAGCCAAAGGCAGCCACTTAACTGAATGAGCCGCCCAAGTGTCCCTAATATAAGCATTTAAAGTAAAGTATTTCCCTTTACACACTGCTTTTAAGCTACATCTCAGAAACTAGGCATTTCATTATTTCATTTTTGTTTAATTCAAATGATTCTTAATTTATTATTCTTTTTTGACTCGTGTATTATATAAACGCCTTTAATTTTCAAATTCCACTATTTCAGACAATTTATTATTGTTGCTTTTAATATTCATTTGTGAGCAATGAAAATAGTCTATAAGGCTTTAATCCTTTGAAATCTCTGACATTAATTGAAATTAATGTTATGGCTCAGTAGTCTCTATCTTGATGAATGTTCCATTTACACTTGAAAAGAATGGGTATTCTGCAGTTGTTTAGGGTAATTTTATAAATATCAATTAGATGGTTGCTGGTCAGTTTCCTTAGCCAGTAAGATGACTCTGCTATGGTGATTTGTAAGCAGGAAGTTTATAGGAGAGTACTCCCAAGATTAACAGCTGCAGGCAAGTATGAAAAGCAGAAATGAATTGAATTGCAATGCAGTTTTAACAGAGGCATCAGTCAATCTTATTGAGGGTGGAGCCGGGCATCTCTTTAGCTTTCCTCATTTTCCAGCCACTCTCTTAACCTATACTCCGTCTGAGACTTGTCAAAGCAATATAACTGCCACTTCCTGCTTTGGTTTAGCTGTTCCATGCCATGTGGACTGGGGAATGCTTTCAGGGCAAAAGTCACATAAATGTAGATCTCACTTAGTGGGTTTGAGTCTTTTCTTTCAAGGGTAAAATCCCCTCCAGATTCTACCTACTTTTTTGTTTCTCTCCAGGAACCTCAAATAGTTTCTTTTGAATATTTTACCCAAAGTTTATAATTATCATCTATGAGAGGATTAGTCCAACATGAGCTACTGAGTTACTAATCAGGCTGAACCTTTTCCATTTTTATACTACTGGATAGAAGTTAATAAAATACTAGAGTTGATGGGACTTCAGAGATTATTTAACAACCCCTTTGTTAGGAACTCTGGTCAATCTTACATCGGTGGGAATTCCACACCTGGAAGACAAATCACATCATTATCCTTTGACCAACTCCAATGTTACAAAGGCTCATCCTGTAACTTCTCCCTACTGCAGGTCCCAGTGGAGCTCACAGTGATAGAGGAAAGCAGATAATAAACAAGTAAACAAATATTCATGGATCAGGGCAAGTGCTAGTGAGGATTAGAGTGATTTTATAAAGATTAACATGTGGTTGGGCCAGAGGAGGCCTCTCTGAGGTGAGCTTTAAGCTGAGACATGGAAGACGAGGGGAAAGAGAAGTATACTTCTCTTGCAAAGGCCCTAAAGTAGGAAAGACCTAGATACATTTGAAGAATAGAAGGAAGGCCAGCCCAACCAGAAAAAAGATGGAGATTTTTTAAAGAAAATGTTTAGAGAAATAGACAAGATCATGAAGGACCAAACTGATGATTATTTAGATTTTAATTCATGTGTGAAAGTAAGAAAGAGAGAGACATAATTTAGTCTGCCTGGCCACTGAGTAGAAAACAGACTGTAGAGGATATGGGTAGAAGCAGTCAGACCAGTTAGGAGGCTGTTGCAGGCATTTGGATCCTTAGGTGTGAAAGACAAAAGTTGGATGATGTGATTTGCAAGGTATCTTCCTGTTCTGTGGGTGACTCACTTCTTGTGCCATTGGACACTGGATATCTCTTCTGTGCTAAATGTAATCTGATAGTGAAACAAAGTGGGGATGAGAGGGATTCTGGGAGGGGAAAAGGGCAGTAATTCTCTCTGGGATAGAATGGAGGAGGCCAGGGTAGTACTCAGCCCTATGCTGCCTCACAAATGGCCACCAGAGGGCAGGAGTGGCCACACCAGAAAGGAATAAAATAAAATAAAATAAAATACAACTTTGCAAGCTTACTTCTTAGAGGCTGTGGCAGGAATAAAGACTTTACTGGGAAAGGTAAAAAAAGGCTGAAGACTTCTCAGAGTTGTTGGTTAAGCCACAAGACAGAAATAGGTGTAAATCATAGGGGCACAAATTTTTCATAAAAGTGGGAAAGATGGAGCATGTGGGTGGCTAAAGGGAGCCAGGGTGGCTCAGTCAGAATCCAACTCTTGATTTTGACTTGGGTCATGAGACTGAGCCCTGTTTTGAGCTCCCCACTCAACAGGTAGTCTGCTTGAGATTCTCTCTCTCCACCTCCCTTTGACCCTGACCTGCTAGCACTCTCTAAATAAACAAATAAATAAATAAATAAATGAAATCTTAAAAAAAAAAAAATGTGGGAAAGACTCCATAAGAATGAGAGCTGCCCCATAACAGTAACACTGGCTTCTTTGGAAAAAGATAAGCAACTGATCAGCCTAGACAGGAGAGTGAACATCTCTGCTCAGATGTCTCACAGATTCACTTCCAAATCCACTTCCAGATTCACTTCCTTGCTCATTCTCAAATGAATTTATGCACTTGGGCCCCCCACTTCCTGCCAGAAGTACCACTACCTGTCCATTCACTCAGACCAGAACCTGGACTCATATTTCACTTCTTGACCTTCACCATTTCAGCACTTAGTCACCAGACCATCAGTGCTGTCTCTCCCAACATCTTCAATATCATCCACTCTCCTCCATCATTCCTACCATATACTTGGTTCACATGCTGATAAATTTAAAATTGAGACAGAGACCTTAACAGACATCTCACCAAGAAAGATAAGACAGATGGCAAATAAATATATGAAAAGATGTTCCACACTGAATGTCATCAGGAAAATGCAAATTAAAACAACAAAATACTACTACACACCTATTAGAATGGAACACTGACAACACCAAATGTGGGCGAGGATATGGAGCAACAGACGGCTGATGGGAATGCAAAATGGTAAAGCCACTTTGGAGGACAATATGGTGGTTTCTTATAAAACTAAACATGCCCTTACCATACTATTCAGCAATCACGTTCTTTGGTATTTACTCAATGGAGCTGAAAACTTATGACCATGCAAATACCCGCCAGTCTTGTTTACATTAGCATGTTTACTCATATTTGCCAAAAATTAGAAGCAACCAAGATGTCCTTGAATAAATAAACTGTGGTAATCCAGACAATGGAGTATTACTCAGTAGAAAAAAGAAATGAGCTATCAAGCCATGCAAAGACATGGAAAACCTTACATGTGCATTACTAAGTGAAAGAAGCAAGTCTAAAATGCTACATACAGTATAATTATAATTCCAACTATATCACATTCCAGAAAAGGCGAAATTATGAAGACAGTAAAATGATCAGTAGTTGCCAGGAGCTACTGGGACTAAGGGGTGGGTACTGAATAGGCAGAGCACAGAGAATTTTTGAACAACGTAAATATTCTGTATGATACCATATTAATGGAAACATGTTAGTATACATTTGTCCAAACCCCCAGAATATACAACACCAAGAGTGAACCATAAAGTAAACTACAGAATTTGAATGATTATGATGTGTCAATTTAGATTCATCAATTGTAACAAACATATATACCACTCAGGTGGGGAAGTTGATAGTGGGGCAAGCTATATGTGTATACAAGTAGGGGCCATATGGAAATCTCTGTACCCTTCCCTTAATTTGTTGTGAACCTTAAACTAAAACAAAACAAAACAAAACAAAACAAAAATGCCCTTCTGGGAAAAAAACAGGACTTTCTAAGTGCAAAGCCTCTACCAAACCCAGCGAAAGACTCTTATGGTCTCAGCATTCTGGTGCTGGACACAGCCAGACAGAGGAAGTAAGCCTGAAGGTTAAGCTCACAGACCCTGGAGCCAGGCAGCCTGTGCTCTAATCACAGCTCTGCTACTTACTAACTACATGGCCTCAGGTAAATTTCTCGACCTCTCTGTGCATCAAGTTTTCTCATCTGTAAGATGGGGATAGTCTAATAGTATCTAGAATATATCTAGAATAGTGCCAGCATATGATAAGCAATCTGTTTTAGCTGCTATTATCATTCTGTTTTTTAGACAGTGTGCATGTCCCATTCCTGAAGGTCTAAACAGTGTGGTCAGCATTAGTTTGAGAGACAATGTGCCAGGGACTGCAGTATTTACATGAGAATTGGCTTTAGAAAGGATCTGCCTTTGAGACCCAGCACTGCCCCTAGCAGCTAAGTAACCTCTGCCCGCAGGTTCTTGATTTGCAAAGCAGGATGCTAATCCCTGCCCTTCCTACTTCACAGGGCTTGGAGCCTACCAAAAGAAAATGCATTAAGTTGTTTTTCAAAATATTTACTTTTTAAGTTAACATAAAGTAAAACAGACTTTTTGGTGTAGAATTCTATGAATTGTAATGCATTTAGGTAAACAACGCCACAACCAGGGTATGCTTAACAGTTCCATAACCCCACACGGAATTGCTTTTTAATCTTTCAAGTGCTTTGCAAATGTCAATGGCATAATGTTTCATGGGCTATTACCTGGATCTCCTACAATGGGACATTAGTTAAGGAACATTGAAGGCCCCGCACATGTCTTAGAAAATAAAGAAAGATGAATTCTAACGATTGAACTTCCTGCTCACCAGCTGCCTTTGCCCTGGCTGTTCCTCCACCTGGACACTTTCTCTGGAAACCCCCATGGCTCACTCTCTCATGTCATTCAGATCTTTGCTCAAAGGTCACCTTCTCAGAGGGGCCTCCTCCTAGCCACCCAATGTTAAACTGTACAGTACTTTGGGTCTCTCCTTCCCCAATCCACTTGTTTTTTCCATAGCATGCACCATCTTCCATAAAACTATATACTTATTGGGGCACCTGGGTGGCTTAGCCAGTTAAGCACCCCACTCTTGATTTCAGCTCAGGTCATGATCTCATGGTTGTGAGATCTAGCCCTATGTCAGGCTCCTCACTTGGCGGTGAGTCTGCTTGAGATTCTCTCCCTCTGCCCTCCCCACCCTCCACAGGCACTTTCTCTCAAATAAATAAATCTTTAAAAAAACAAAAACAAAAACAAAAACCCTACATACTTATTTTTTTGCTTATTGCTGATTCTCCGTTCCATCTGATAGAAAGTCCCCCAAGAATAGAGATTATTCTCTGATTGGTTCACTGCTGTATCCCAAGTGCTTAGAAAAGTAGCTAGCATGTAGTAGAGGGTCAATAAATATTTGCTGAGTGAATATGTTTAAAATAACCTGAAGGAAATTAAACCACACTCACCTTTTGCTTGTGAAGACTAGAAGTGTGATTATATACAAGAAAAGCAGCTATATGACACATAACCCTAAGCTGAACCACAACTGGAATAATGCAAAAGAATATCTGATCTAATTTTTAGTGAGCTCCTCCCTCATGTAAATACAGCAAGTCTCATAGATTCTCTCTCCATCTTCTGTTCAGCAAATGCTGACAGATTTTCTTCTTCCTTCCCCATTAGGAACCAGCATTTGAGTAATTAACAGCTGCTAAAATCTTTTCTGCATGAGCAGAAAGTTTAAAAATTCATGGAGACAACATGGGCTTGGCTTCATCAATATACTGATGAGCAAAGGTGGTGTGGGAGCTAGTGTGAGCCTGAGAATCCAGAGGCTGTGCCACTCAAGTTGCAAAGCTAAGAGATACTTAATTTCCTGAAGAAAGGTCAAACCTGCATCTGCCAAGGGAGCAGCTCCATCTCCACATACAGACAGACCTGCAGAGTCTTTCATCTGCAGAGCTCTGTTTCAGCCACATCAACATGAAAGTGTGTGCCATCTTTGATGAGTTCCAATCCACTCACACAGGCCTTGATCTCCTGTGAGTGGCAACACTCTTGTTCCCACAGATGGGACACCGCAGGTCCCCAGCCAAGTAGGACTCGGGCTTTAGAGCTAGGATTTATGGGTGAGAGAGGCTTCTGCATCAGTAACTCCCTCCCCTTGCTGAAGAGCACCCCGGGGTATCAGAAATGTTATGGGAGAGAATGTTCCGGAGTTCAAGAGAAGTGAAAGTCTTCCATTTATTTGAGACCACCCATACTAATCCAAAATATATTCCAATAGAGGAATGCCAAAACAGGCTCACAAAAAAATATGCATGTACATGAGTATTTACATAAAACAAGTTCGAGTTTTTAACCTAAAATTATAAAGGAGGTATAACTGTTATCTACAAAATAACCACAGGATTCATTTACAGACAGAATTTATAAAGCTTTTCAGGCAGCATCACGTAGGATTGGGACATGAGCTTAGTGTTACCTGACAATCACACTGGCTTGTCTCTGATTGATCCAGACCTTCATCTGAACGTCATGTCAAAAATCCAAAAAGAGGCTCTTGATCACCTGAGGTCTAGAGCTAAATGGCCATTTTGGGCCCCCTCTGTGATTGCTGACCATGATGGGCCCTTAAAATAAATAAAGGTGACTTTTAGCAATGTTACCTTAATGTAAAATAAACTATATGCAATTTGGGGGGTATGTTTATATTTCTTCCAGGGATTTTCATTCTAAACTCTTGGGCCAGAAAGCTATGCACTTTGGTGATCAATTAGAATGCAGACCCCCCTGGGCAAGCCCTGCTCCCAAGGGTTCTGCTTCTGTCATGGCTTCAGATTCACTTCATATCCACTAAAGCTAAATGCCCAAAGATAGCTCCGTAGTTCTCCTTCTGCTGCTTCTTCATTGCTCCATGGATTATGGCATCCAATCTCATCTCTCTCCTCCCTGCAGTGCCAGGCCATCCTCACCTCTCTTGGGTCCAAGAGTGACAGCCTGCACCCCTTCTTCTACTTCCAGTCCCTTGCCTACATGGAAGCCAGCTGACCTCTTGGGCACTTAGACTAGACGTGATCATGACACTTTCTGCAGAAAATTTTTCTGTGGCTGCAACAGCTTCCAAGATAAGGTCATTTACATTCATGCTGCAAACTACAACCCTCTCACCTCCAGCTTGGATCAGATCACTCCTGCCCTCACTCCACCCTCCTTTCATTTCTCCTGCTCGGTCTTATCTGTTAACTGACTCTTCAGGGTTGCATTCCCTGATCCCCTCGTCCACATATGCTAACCACGGGCTCCCTAAACATGGCAGGTCCATTCTCAAGGACAGCTCTTCTACACGGAATGACCTCTTGGTACAGCCTTGTCCACACACTATGGTTAAGTGTCCCCTTCCTTCAGCACTCACCTCCTGCACCACTCATTTGGGATGGCCTTCCTGACCACACCTAGCGCGCCCCAGGCCGGGTAAAGGGGGTATTCCAATGTTCTTGGAAACCACGCTTGGGTTTCTTTCCATTAGAGGCTGATTGCTCTGTTGGTTTACAAGTCTCAAACTCCATTTTGCACCCATAATACCTGGGGCTCCCAAAAATACAAATTCCCAGGCTTCACCCTCAGAAGGTTTTATTTTTTTTTTTAAGATTTTTTTTTATTTATTTGACAGACAGAGATCACAGTAGACAGAGAGGCAGGCAGAGAGAGGGGGAAGCAGGCTTCCCGCTGAGCAGAGATTCCTGATGCAGGGCTTGAACCCTGGGATCATGACCTGAGCTGAAGGCAGAGGTTTTAACCCACTGAGCCATCCAGGCGCCCCAGACGCTTTTATTTTGCAGGCTAGGAAAGTAGCCCAGAATATGCATTTAACAAGCTCTCCAAGTGGTCCAAATGATTTACTGCAGTTGGTATATGTGCTACATTCTGAGAATTAGTTCTCTGGACAAGAATCACCAAAATGGGAAATACATCCCCTAGGGCTTCTCAAAATGATGCACTGGTACAGGGAAAAAATTGTTTGAACTTTTATTTCCAAATTTTCAATCTAAATTCTTTTTGGTGTATGTTTTATGGTTACAGTATACCAGTAAAATATTCATGATTTAAACTTAGATGAACATACCTACATTGGGGTGGGCAATTTTATAGTTTGAATTAGTAGCTACAATTCTGCATTCCTCCCAGAATCTACACAATTTGTCAAGTGACTTTGAAGTTCTTTCCACTAGAAGCTGAGTGACTCCCTTGCCCACTAACTTTGGATTTGGCCATGTGACTAGTTTTAGCTGATATGACAGTACACCAGTTCTGAGCCACAGATCTAAGAGACACCATGTATTTCCACTTGCCCTCTGGTACCTCTGCCAGTGCCATGAGAACATGTCCCATGGACCTGAGAAGGAACAGAGACACTTAGAGAAGACTTAGATTCAAGTAGGACCTTACAGCCACCCAGACAAGTCCAGGCAAGATCAGTCAGCGACCAGTCAACTGGCAGATGCATGAGCAAAACAAATGCTTATCATCTACACCATCGGGTTTGTGATTGTTATACTACTGGCTCCTAATACAGCAATGACTAGCTGAGATTTCAGGATCACTGAAGGCATGGTCTGTATTTCAGCTCTGTATCTGTAGCACTTTGAATAACCTTAGTAAATAATAGCATTAATTAATTGATTAATTCTTTCTCTATTTCCTGAGAAAACTCTAATCAATATTCTCTGCAGCCCTGTTTGAAAGCATTTAGGATTAACTCACTTTTCCAAAACTAACTATGGAGGCTAGGGTTTCTCAGGTCCCCAGATGATCTTTTCTGCTGTCACATGCAGAGCTTGTCCAAGGGTACCCCAGGCTCCTGTTTAATCCTGAGGTCAACATACCACTGCCTATTACCTCCAACATCAAATCTCTGAGTAGCCCAAGAGCTGACCTTGCTAAGTTGTTTTCTTTTCTGTGGTCAGTTGGGCTCTCCAGTTTACCAGCCACCAGTAATCCAACAAGACTGCAGTATCCACTCTCTGCGTTGACTCCATGACTGGGGTCCTAGAGCCTTTCTTCAGGGATTGACCCACTGGAGTGGTGTTCCCCCAAGGGAATCCACTTCCCAACTCTCAGGAGAACATCTGCATCTCCTAGAGCTATGGCTCTCATACCCATCTTCCTGGCTGGAAACCCAAGTGCTGGCCACTTGCAGGTTCAGAGCTGTGAATGCTCTGCTTCCTCAATCCCTGCCAGTGAAAACCCAGAAAGCCCCATGTCCTGGTTTTGTTGAGAAAACCTTGCTATTGTATACAATGGGAAAGCTTAGTATCCAAGGCAACATCCAGGTCTCTGGACACATCACTATGGGTCTGTGTTCACCAATGCCCTTGCCCTTGGAGTGGCACCTACATGAAGGTTCTCTTGCCAACACCTTGCTCTGCAGCAACAGGCCAGGAAACAGAATACTTGGATTATCTCTATATGAAGTCAGGAAGTTTTGAGGTTTGGGTATGCCACTGAGGTGCAGAGTATGGCGGGAGCAGGGGAATGCAGTGGGGGACCTCTGATGATTCCCTCAGTAGAGCTCCTGGTGCCTCATCTCCATGTGGGCCTGCTCAGAAAATGCAAGTTAGGCAGCATCAGCTCCATCTTTTTTGTCTTTGTTCTCTTTACAAAGAGCATTTCCAAAGAGGCTACTTCTTAGAAACCGGGCTTTCTTTCCTTTCATCTTCTATCTCTTCTTCCTTCCTTCCTTCTTTTTTTCCTTCCTCATTCTTTACCTTCTATTTCTCCATTAAATCAGAGCTGCTTTTTCAGGAACTAATTTTGAATTTAAAAGGGACTTGGAGTTGATACTATTTCTTAGTCCATACAGAACTCCCTTCTATAGAGTTTACAATGTAAAACTAACTGCTATCATTTATTGAGAATCTATGAAATCCCAAACACTGTGCTATCATGAGCAGGATACACACCCATGTGTATGCATGCACCCACACCCACACCCACACCCACACCCACACACACACACACATTTTATATGTGTATCTCCATCCTGCTCAGGAAGAGCCATCACCACCACTTACACAGGAAGAAACTGAGGACCGAGACAATAAGTAATTTACATGGTCATCATTACAGCACCAGATACAAATTAACTCACGCCATCCTTCCTCCAGTCTTACAAGGCAGATGCGCTATTATCACCTACATGTTATAGTTGTGGACACTGAGGCCCAAAGTCACCCTGCTAAGTGGCAGAGCTTCAGTTCAAACCCAGGCAACCTGGCTCCAGTGGGCATGAACCTAATCACTAGGCAGCACTGCCCCTCCATGGTATTTGGGTTCAAATGCAGGGCTTTCGGGGTCTAGGGCCTAATGATTTTCTCTTACATCACGGTACCCTGGGCCTCTGAGGGCCCTGAATCTGGCTTGTTGGGTGCCATAAACATGGCTGAGCTCTACAGAGCTGCTCAGAGTTCCCAGTCATCTACACCCTGGCCCCCACACAATGTTTTCACATCTCTGTTCCCTCTGCCTGGCATGACCTTCCCTATGCTCTCCTATGTTCCGTAGCTGGTTACTTCTGACATAGCTCATTCCCCTCTCCCTTAGGGAGGCTTCCCTGACTACTCTCACTGACCAACTGAGATTAACAGAGCTGCTCTGTGTCCCTGCAAAGCCCTGTGCTCACTTGTCTCTGTGGTTTTGGGGGAGGGACTAAGAGTGGCTGTGGCCTCACTGAGTTAGAGACAGTAGCAGGCACAGCTGGGAAGCCAGAGTCAAGGAGAGATGCAAGCATTTCCTAGGTCCAGGAACCAGACATGGTGTTTCCTTCTGCCAGATCAGAAAACACAAAGAGCCAAGTAAGTAACCTTCTTCCTAGAGACACATGAGACCTCTGAGAGGCTCACTTCGCCAAAGGACAAGGACTTAAATGAAGGGAAACACCAGCTTTACCTGGAACATCTGAATGATGTTATTGATAGGTGAGAGAGAAAGAGACAGAGAGAGACACAGAGAAACATAAACACACACAGACACATACAGAGACAGATACAGAGATACACATACAGGGAAACAGAGACACAAAGTGAGGCAGGGAGAGATAGACAAAGAAGCACACAGGGAGAGACGGGGGACAGAGAAAGAAATAGAAAGAGACATACAGAGGGAGAAATAGAGAGACCCAGAGACAGGGAGAGATAGAGACAGAAAAAGAGAGACAGGAAACACTGAGACAGAAGAGAACATAGAGAGGGGCAGAGAGAGATAGAGACAGAGAAAGTGAGAGAAAGACAGAAGCAGAGAAAGAGAGAGAGAGAGATGGGGAGAGAACACACCCCTGCAGAGACCAGGCTGAGTGCTGCACATCCAATCCTATCACCTTCAGGTGTCCGCAGCCTCCTGCCCAAGCTTGGGAGGGCAGATGGCCAGCCTGGCGGTGCTTCTGGCAGGCAGGTGCTGCCCTAATGAGTAATTTAGGAAGTTTACTCTGGAGAAAAGCAAAAGCACACTAATAGGCATCTTAAATTTATCACGTCCCAAACAGAACTCTGTTTCCTGCCATCTCCCCCACTCCAAACTGTACTCTTTTCATCTTCCCATCTCAGTAAAACTACACTTGGTTGTTTAAGATAGAAATGTGGGGAGATCCCATGATTCTTCCCTCTCCAGCCATCCCCCACACATCATAATCAACCCTCCTCCTTAACACAGCCTCTGGGTGCATCTACTTTGTCCAACTCCACAGCCACCACCCAGGTCCAAGCCACTATCATCTTCACCTGGACCAGCGAGGAAGCTCCCATCTGCCGTCCCTGTTCCCTGCACCTGCTCCCCCGCCATGATTCTCACCCTTCAGAGGATGGCACTCAAGCTTCTTTCACAGCCTACAGGGCAGCGTGGGGAGGGGCACATACATCATCTGGATTCCCTTCCCTTCATTCATTTTCTACACCCAAACTAAACTAGCCCTTCTATTTCTCAAACAAGCTGACCTCACTCTCCAACGTCCCTGCCCCACTGCCTTCAGGCCTTAGCACTTGCTCTTCCCTCTGCCCAGAATGTTCTTTTCTCGGTCTTCCTCTTGCTGCCTCCTTGTCATTCAGGTCCTACCTCTAATGTCATTCCTCAGCATCCATTCCTGACCACTCCATTTAAATGTTGACCCTAGTGTACTTCAGCAACTATAGTAGGCTCCCCTTATACATGGTTGGGACGGGTATGTTCCCAGATACCCCACGGATGCCTGAAACTGTGGATGGTACCAAACCCTCTCTGTGCTGTTGTCTTCCTATGAGAAAGCTTAATTTCTATTTTGGGCACTGTAAGAGATTAGCAGCAATAGCTCATAATAAAATAGAACAATTTATTGCCACATACTGTAATGACAATTATATTAATGTGATCTCTCCCTCAGAATATCTCGTTGTGCTGTACTCACCCTTCTTGTAATGATGTGAGATAGTAAAATGCCTACGTGATGACATGAAGTGAGGTGGAAGACATGGGGATGGGGATGGGGATGCAGTGTATAGGCTACTGTGACCTTCTGACGCTACCTCAGGAGACCATCTGCTTCAAGATGGAGGTGGACCACTGGTAGCTGAATCTACAGGAAGTGAAACCATGGATAAGGGAGCCCACTGTGCATCTTCTTCTATTATCCTGCAGCATTTTCCTTATATTAAGAATGGGTTCACTTCCTGCCAGATTCCCCCATGACCCTGCTTTCTCCATCCTCATCCAGGCACCAAGCACAGCACTTGGACATCGGACTGGCACAATGGGCCCTTGGGAAGCATCTGGTGAAGAACTCTGGGATTCGGGGTGGGTGGGCACAGGCTGAGCCCTGACAGAGACAGTTACCTGGTGGGGCTGGACTGGGAGGGGGCCCCTGTGGAACACACAGAACTGCAGGGTGACAGTCCTGCTCCCACGACTTTGTTGCCTGATAGAGAGACAATGCACACAAGGAAGTACCTTGTCCAGGGTCACTCAGCGAAATAGAGGCCAGGCCAGGCCCAGAACAGAACCAGAACTAGCTGAGTTTTCAGCTAGTGTTTTTTTCTGACTACAAAATTACCACAATTAAAATATAAGATTCTCTGGATGTCAATGCACAGTTGCTAGTCATTTGCTTCACTCTCCCCAGACATGGAGCACTTTTCTCTTCAAGAGCAGAAAGTAGTAGCCACCATGTGGCCCACTGCTTACTAGCACTGAACTCAAGACAACTGTCATCTCATTAATCCTCACAGAACCCTGTGAAGCAAATGCTACCATTAACTCTACTTCACAGGTGAGAAACTGAGGCTGAAGAGGGTAAAGCGACCTGCAGAGCATCATGTACCAGGTATGAGGCAAAATTCAATCTTGCCTCTACATCAGTCTAGTCCATCTCCAGAGGCAGACCTTCAACCACTGTGCCACCGTGGCTTGCTGGCCCACCCTTCCCCTAACTCTCCTGGTTTTAAACATCAGTGGGGTACTCCCTGTAACCTGACACCTATTGGGCAGCCTGTGACAGGCTGCAGTGCCCTTCACCTCAGAGCGCCTAAATCCAGGCACTGGTTCAGAAGGCTCAGGGAACAGCTTAAATACGCAGGCTCTGCTGCAATTACGGGGACACAGCTCCCTCTCGTAGGCTAGGAAAGCTGGCAGCCTCACCACTTGTGCAAAGGGGCAGGTGTGGGCAAGGCTAGCATACATATTTCCAATAAAGGAAGGGGGTGGCAATCACCACCGCTGGCCCACTGTGTGGCCCGAACAATAGTGATGATGATGATGACAGTAATGCTAATATCAGTAATAATAGCACCTGATATTTATACACTGCTTTCTATGTGCTAGGTAGTGTTTTAAGCCCTGTTCCTATATTAAACCAATTAGTCCCAACCGTAATCCCTTGTTATTATCCACTTACATACAGAGGAAACGAAGGCCCAGAAAGCTAGAGTAACTTGCACAGTTGTCACCACGATTCTATGCGGGATAAGGATTCAACTCAGGTGGTTTGGACTCCATTCTATCCCTAGGCATCCCCAAGGCAAGTCACCCCTCTACCCATGGACTTCTTTGCTTATCTATAAAATGAGGGGTTCAGCCCTGAGGAACTCAGTGGCATATCTTTGATTCTTACTTTCGGGACAAGAACCAGACATAGAAAAGTGATTTCCTCTCTCTCACTTCCTTTATCCTGATGCCTAATAATATTTGTCAGACTATATTAATAAAAACATCGCCTGCATTCTTGCTATATGCCAGGCACTCCGTTAAGCATGTAACCTGCACTCCTTCCTGTACTCCTAGCAATCCTAGGAAGAAGGTTCTAGTACTCTGAGAGCTGAAGGTTCAGTAACTTGCCCAAGGTAACACATGGAGGACGTGGCGAACTCTAACCAGTGTTGTCTGACTGGAGTCTAGGCCACTGACTGCAGGCTTTGCCTGTTTATTTCCACTCCTCCCTCTTCCTGCAGCAGCTGAGCTCCTGAGTACAGGGAAGGTGTTATCAGTGCCCTGGGCTAGCACTGCACAGAGAACAGGCTTGATGGATTGATGATGAATTAACAGAGTGAGTAGATGAAAAGAAGGAAAGAAAGGGGAAGAAAAAGAATGATCTAAGAAGAAAATGAAAATGGAAGGAAGAAGAAGAAAAAGAATGGGGGTGGTGGTGAATGAATAAAATAATGAAACAAAGAAAAACATGTAAGAAAACGAAGACTCAGACAATGAAAAAAGGAAAAAGGAACAGATTAGAGGAATCCCAACCAATGCTGTGCCCTCACTCACTGCCCTGCTCAGCAGTGGCTTACTGTCCCCCAAAAGCAGCCTTGGGAAGTGGCTAGCCTAGCCAAGCAGCAGTAATGCCCCCTCAGGCAGGAACCATGATACCAATGGTTGATGACATGAGAGAGGCAGAAGGAAGCGCCCACGGGAAGCAGAGCTTTCATATCCTAGATTTCCACCCAAAGATCCCCAGCAGCTGCTGCTGACTCCTTCCGGAGAGCAGCCCTCTCCTCTGTCACTCGCAGGCAAGGAAGGGCTTTTTCACAGCCGGATGGGAATGGCGGCTTTGGCAGCTGCCTCCTCTAGCCCACGCAGAAAACATCCATTTCTGTTGTACTCACCGGTAAAACTGCTAAAGAAAAGCCAGACTTGCCTTCACACCCACCAATTTTCACCTCCATTATTTCTTTAAAGCATGAAAAGCTTCTCTCACATCCTTTCCCAGGGGGTTGGGACTTGCCTAGGGACAGAATCCTCCCCAAGATGCAGAATATGGCATGACACTGGGTCTCATGGCTCTCCTGTCTTTTTTACTGAAGAAGCTGTTCTGGGACTTTTGCCTCTCTGCCCCCAAGGGCCCATGACTCAGTTTTGCAGAGCCTGCAACAGCAGAGCAGAGAGCCCTAGTCAGGAAATCCTGTTTCAAAACCCCCTGGTGCTCCTGCCAGGGCTCTTTTCCTTGGTGATGCCCCACCAGAATCACCCCCAACATTATGAATATGTACCAGATAATGAGCATTTTCAATATGCCAGGCTCAGCATCAAGCAAGAAGTATCACTTTCCATCCTCACAGCCATCCTGGGAGATGAATGTCACCAATTCCATTCTAGGGTTAAGAAAGTCCATGTTCAAGGAGGTGAAATAATATGTCTAAGGTCACCCAGTCAGTATTCAAATTTAAGTCTGTCTTTCCTCAAAGGTCATGTTCAAAGTTGCTATACCATGATGTCTCCAGATAGGTATTTTAGTTTCTTTTTTTTTTTTTTTAAAGATTTTATTTATTTATTTGACAGACAGAGATCACAAGTAGGCAGAGAGGCAGACAGAGAGAGAGAGAAGGAAGCAGGCTTCCCGCTGAGCAGAGAGCCCGATGCGGGACTCGATCCCAGGACCATGAGATCATGACCTGAGCCGAAGGCAGCGGCTTAACCCACTGAGCCACCCAGGCGCCCCGGTATTTTAGTTTCTACATTTATGGATATTATTCCCTTTCCCCCTTTAGATCTTTATTCAAATGTTACCTTTTAAAAAATTGTAGCCCCTCCTCTAACACCAATTCCCCTTCTTTTATCTGTAATATCCGCTACCATGTAACATATTATATATATTAACCTTTGTAGTGTCTGCTTTCTGTGCTCTCTCCAACTTGAACGTGACCCCCATGAAGACAGGAATTTTGTTGGGTTTTTTTTTCACTGTCACATCATAACCCCCAGAAAGGGTTGGCACATAGGAGGCATTCAAAAGATATTTGTGAATCGAAGAAACTTGGTAAATCCATCTCTTGCATTGCCAATGGTTTCTTAGATATCTCTATATTATAAACTTTTTGAGAACAGGGATCATATCAAATTCACCTTCAGACAGCCCCATAACAGAGAAAAGGGGGTTATTTTGGGTATGGGGTTCAATAAAAGGGAAGCTTTGATACTGTCTTCATCTCTCAACTTCTAGCTCATACATGCATAATCTCTTGTGTGGACCACCGCAGAATCATCCTTCCTGGTCTCCCTGCGTAGAATTAGGTCTCTTTCAAATGCATTTCCATAGCACAAACTTTGGAGACATTTTTTAAAAATAAAAATCTGACCACATCACTTAAATATGGCAGCTGCTCCTTGATGTCAGTCCAAGCCCTTCCATGCAGCACTGAGACCTAATCTATGCCAGTTTTATTTCCAGCTTCATCTGGCAACATAGTATTCACTAACACTTACCTGCTTACCTGCCATGTGGTCTTGTGCCTTTGCAAATGCTGTTCCTGCCTCTTGGAATGGCATCCGATTTTACTCTTCTTTATGCTCCTCCTCACCCCACTGGATTAGTGAACTCCATTCATCTTTCAATACTCAGCTCTAGGCTCAGGAAGCCTTCCTAAAACTCCTGCTCTCTCTCTGGCAAGGAAACTTCAAAATTCTCTCAGATCACACTGTACTCCTTCTGCACTGTCAGGACATCTCTTGCATAGCAAATTCAACCACCCAACTGCTATGGACTGTTTGTGTCACCCGCAAATTCCTATGTTAAACCCCTAATCCTCAGCATGATGGTGTTTGGAGATGAGGCTTTTGGGAGATAATCAGGTCATGAAGAGACACACAGAGAGCTTATGCCCTCTTTCCCTGCTCTCCACAATGTTAGTAAAACGATGGCCATCTGTGAACCAGGAAGAAGGCCCTCACCAGAACCCCTGATTATGAACTTTGCAGCCTCTGGAACATGAGAAATAAATGTCTATTGTTTAACCACCCAGTCTACAGAAATTTGTTACAGCAGCACAGTTGAGAACCTTAAAATAAGGCAGGAAAGGCCTCTAGATCCATGAGTCTACAACACCTCTCTCCGAACGTAACAAAAAAAGGAAAAGTCCCGTTAGTCAGAGCCTATTGATTCTTCCTTAGAAAACAATGCACGTATATTTGGTCATTTGCCTTCCCTGACTTCATCTAAACAGACATGGTAAATTAGAAAGAATTCTACTGGAGGAAAATATACCAGCTACTTGAAAACAATTTTAGAAGAACTCTAAAACATAATAACCTAGGGCCATTTAGTATACAGGCAAACAGTTCCACATATAACAACTTTTAGGAGCATCATGATACTACAACACCTTATGTTGCTATTTTGAACCTCACAATTGATTTAGCATATTGTTACTAACTAGACAAAATTTAAAAAGAATAAAAATAGTAATGTTTAACCCAAAAGCTAAAATCAAAAAAAGAAAAATCTTTTAACATTAAAGTGTATTACTGAGATAGTCCCTACAGGGAATAATAACCCTGTGAATGCCGCACAACAGGGCCTGGGCTGCAGTAACTACAGTGCCAGTGTTACTGCAGCCACTCTGGCTTCTTGATCCCTCTCATCCTCTACAGATGCCCCTAGAGGGCATATGTGGCATAACAGTTAAAAGCATGGGCTCCAAAGTCAAAATTCCCTGGCTTAATATGCCAGCTCTTCTACTTTGTAGCACTGTGCCCTTGAGCCAGTCATTCATCTTTCAGGGCCTTGGTTGCTCATCATAAAACAGAAATAACTGTTCCATCTCATCCATAGGCTTGTTGGGAGAATTTGATGGTTTAATCCATATAAAGTGCTTTGAACTATGCTTGGCATATAGTGATTAGTAGTTGTGCCACAGGAAGCTATGGCTCAGCATCCTTGGGAAGTAGGCAAGTTCATGTGTGAAAAGAAGATGCAGAGTCTGTAAGCTTCAAGAAAGGCCCAAAGTGGTCCTGGGGACAGGGCATCCTTCTGCAAACCCCCTGCCGGCTCATTCTCTCCTCAAAGATACTTGGTCACATGAGACTTTGAAAGCACAACAGCCACCCTGAACAACCAGCATTGGACTGTCTGGTACATTTCACCACGTGGGCCCCTTGTTAGTACCTGGGGAGCCTCTGGGTGGTGGCAACCACTTTAGACTCATTGAACACAGGAAGTCCCATGACCCATCACTAACTCCCAGACAGGTGCTCTCTGGTCAACAGTCATCATCATCACCCCACCTACACTGTTCTAGGATCCAGCCAGTCTCTATAGTTCTTCCAAGTTTTCCTTTTGCTCTTCCCTCACAAAAGCTATGCCATGCCTGGCTGCCCTTTCCACAGGTTTTTTCAAGTCACAATTTCCACCAAACACTCAAAGTTGACATCACCTCTTCTCTGAAGTGCCCACAGTTCTCCCAAGAGTTTCTCGTAATAGTCAGTCAATCACCTGCACAGAATGATTTGTGGAGTTGATAACCATAGGTCTCTTACTTTTGGGGCAGGAGCCTAGCCAGCTGCATTTTTAATAACCTTTTCCCCTGATTCTTACAGACATTGAAGTTTGAGAGTGGCGGTCCAGAAAGCTGGCCTCACAGATCTTTTCCATCATCTGTGCTCCCCTAGTTCATTTCACATAACCTCTGTGAGCACAGAGGTTGTATGTATTCCAGGTGAACTATTTATAATACGTACCTGAATTATATTTAAATTCTCAGTCCCTCCAGCACTATAGTCATCCTTGATGTCTCTTTTCTCTCACATTCCACATTCTACCCATTGTCAAGTTCAGATGGCTCTACTTTCAAAAGATTCCTTGATTTTGACCACTTTTCACCTCTTCCACCCAAATGACTTTAGTCCAAACTGCCATCATCTCTCACCATGAATTACTGCAATGGTCTTCTGCTGATTCTTCTGCTTCCACCCCTCCCCCACTACAGAATTCAGATTCCTTAAAAACAAGTTAAATATTTATAGATCACATATTTAAGAAAACACTGATATCTAGAAGATATAAAGAGTACTCAAAACTTAGCAGTAAGAAACACAAAAGCAATTTAAAAAGTGGGGAAGAGATTTGAACAGACACCTCACTAAAGAGAATATAAGGATGGCAAATAAGCAGGTGAAAAGATATTCAATCACTGGCTACTAGGTAAATGTAAATTAAAACCATGGAAAGATATAATTAAACTATTAGAATGGCTAAAATAAAAAAATACTGACAATGACAAGTACTGGCAAGAATGCATAGTAAGTAGAATTTTTACATATCGGTGATAGGAATGCAAAATGGTAAAACCAGGCTGGAAATTGTTTGGCAGTTTCTTATAAAGTTAAGTGTAAATTTATTGTTATATCCCAGCAATCCAACAGTTGGGTATTTACCCTAGAGACCCAAAATGTGTGTTCATAAAAAAAATCTGAGCACAAATGTTTATAGCAGCTCTATATGTAACTGCCAAAACCTAAAACAACCCAATTGTCCTTCAAGGGTAAATGAATGGACAAACTGTGGTACATCCACACAATGGAATTCTAGCCAGCAATAAAAATGAACAAACTATTGACATCTGCAATAACACGGATGAATCTCAAAGGCATTGTGCTCAGGGAAAGAAGCCAGCCTCAGAAGGTTACATACTGTATGATTCCACTGATGTCACCTCAGAAAGACAAAATGGCCATGATGGAAAGTAGAGTTCTTGTGCCAAATGTTAGAGATGAGGAGTTTGTGACTACAAAGGGACATTAGGAGGAAGCTTTCTGGGTGATGAAACTGTCCTCATTGTGATGTTGGTACTTCCATGAATCTACACATGTGGCTACACATGTGGTAAAAGTCATAGAACTAAACACCAAAACAATATCAAATTTACCATATGGCAATTTAAAAAACAAAACCAATTAAAAGAATAAGTCAAACCATGTAACATCCTTACTTGAAACCACTAACTAAGAAATGAGTCCAAATCTCTCTCTATAGCCCATGAGTCCCCATCAGACCTGGTTCTGGGTACTCCTCTAGTTATACCTTCTCAAACTCTCCCCCTGCTGAAATAGCAACTCCTCAAAGACCTTTAATGGACTTTTCTATAAGGCCTCTTCCTATGCCCTTACACTGTTTTATTTTTTCCTCAAGGGCCTTGTCACTGACTGACATACCATAATGTAACTATTTTGTGGTTATTTTCCATTCCTCATCAGAATATAAGATCTACAAAGGTAGCGATCTTGTCTGCATTGTTCATTGATCTATTCCCAGCACCTAGGATGCTGCCTATCACAGTATAAGAACTTGATAAATATTTGTTAAATGGATGAATACATAAGCCCAAGGAATGAAAATTCAGTGAAGAAATCCACAATGCTTTGAATCTGGAACCATACTTTGGCTTCTGTAGCACCCCTCAAATTACATGCCCACTTGGCCCCTGAGTAAGTATCCCAGCTCAGAATATTTAAATCAGCCCCTGGGGTTTTAAAAATGTAGGGGCACCTGGGTGGCTCAGTGGTTTAAAGCCTCTGCCTTTGGCTCAGGTCATGATCCCAGGGTCTTGGGATCTAGCCCTGCATTGGGCTCTCTGCTCAGCAGGGAGCCTGCTTCTTCCTCTCTATGCCTGCTTCTCTGCCTGCTTGTTACCTCCATCTGTCAAATAAATAAATAAAATCTTTAAATAAAATAAAATAAAGTAAAAATGTATTAGGCGCAACATATCCTTTCTGAGTGCAGCTTTCTGATGCTTGGTTAGGTGACTGCCATGAAGATGAGCTAGGAGGGGACAAGGCTGCAAGCAAATGCATTCTTAGAATAATGTCACATAGGGTTTCCTGAAAGTTTGTACAAAGTTATATAGAAATGCTACTCATGTGGGCAAAGAAGTTTGAGATGAGAGTGAAGGGGGAAAAAAAACCCAACATCTTTCTGTAACATCTTTGGTGGAGAATAAATAAAGCAGCCATTTATAGAACACCTACTCTATATATGTTCAGATACTCTCTAAAGGTTCTCATTTAAGTTCCCATCCACTCTTCAAGGTGGGGTTGACTGATCACATTTTCACAAGTGAAAAAACAAACACGGATTGGTTAAGTAACATGGGCAATGACACATGATGATAGGTAATGGCTAGTGTTTTGAATTTAGGTCTGTGAAGCTTCCAAACTCATTCTTTTTCCACTTTGGATTTTAGAAACAGTATTCAAAGGCAAGAGGGTGAACACTGTGGAGAGAAGCCAAACAAGACTGGCTTCAGATAGGAAATGGCAGCCTGGACACAGGTGGCCAGGTTCTTCTCTAAAACTTTTCAGAGACCTGCATAGACAAGTATGCTAAACCAAGATGCTTATTTCCCTTCAGTAAAATTATACTGAGCATCCATTCTGTAACAGTTCCTGGGTTTGAGGTTTCCATTACATTATCTCATTTAATTTTCACTATCATTAAAAACAAACTGTTAAACACATTTAATGGTATTAAAGACTGGTTAACCACAGAGAACAGCATTATACTTATAAGCCAGCAGGACAGTTGAGAATTCTCCACCCCCTACCCCATGGAGGTGAGAAATTTAGAGTTACTTTAAACACAGAACAGTAGGAAGACCCAAACAACTACAGATAGGCTTTATGTTGCTACTTCTCTTAGTCTAAATCAGTGTTTTACACACTAGTTAGCATATTAATTACCATTTAGGGTTGCATACATAAAACTACATTAATGCAATTTTTTGGCAATTAAAATACTGTCAACAGTTATTTTGGCTATGAATGATTTCCACCCCATACTCTATGGCTTTGGACCCTAAAGACTAAGATGCAGCTCTGTTCTAGTCTAGGCCTCTTTTCATTTACTCCTGCTTACAAATAATCAAGAAATCTTAAGTCTACAAGGGGCATTAAAAGCTACCAAGTGCTACTCTTAGCTGGGGGCAGTAATCCCTAAGGGTCCACCCTCTTCTGATGACAAGGGTGTGGAAGATAGGACAGACCCATTGAATAGCTCCTACCATCAGTACACTTTTCTTCTCTAAGTCCTTCCTATCTACTTCCCTTCAACTTTCTCCCATTGCTGCTAGTTTTGCTCTTCAGCCCAGCAGAATAATTATAACCCCTCTTTCCTATGATAATCATTAGGATGTTTGAAGCCTGTGTTAAGAGGATTCTTTCTTAACGTTACAGTGATGAAGGAAGGAGCCAAGTATCTGCATATACTGTAATAACAATAACAATAATAATAATAACTGTAATAATTATAATTTTTAATAAAAAATTGGATGGTTTTTATTTCTGGGTGTACATCTCAGCAGTCCAAGATACTGACACCTACCTCTCCATTAGGCAGCTCCATTGATTAATTAAATTCCACATTTTGGGAAACAAGCAGCTTAGTTGGAAAGACAAAGAAGAGAGACCACATATCATACAGCAAGTATTCTTATAATGGTATAAATTAGGTGCCAGCCACACACACAGTAATAGGGGCAGGGTCCCACCCACTCTTGCTCATCCTGCAAGAGAGATCACTGACCTGTGAGTCAGACTCTCATGAAATACAGTTTGCATCATGAGGCTCCTGAAAGAAACTGACCAGGTCTCATACTTAGCTTGTTTACCACCCTCCTTTCATGGTTCAGGCACCTGCCACAATGCCAAGTGCAGGTTAAGTGTTCAGTGATTCTTACTTCAACCCATTGGCACTTCAAATAGGACTGGCAAGAATAGACAAAGTTAAGAATAGCTAAATTCAAATGATCCCAAATTTCTCAGATGAAGGTATTTTTTTTAAACTTATTAATAACAATATACCTTCAAACACCTAAGTCAAGGAGTCTTGGTCTCCATCCCGGCTATCTACCAACTCACTGAGTAACAGGGAACAATTTCTAATTTCTAACAATTTCCTAATTTCTCTGGACCTCCATTTTCTCAGCTATAAATCGAGGAACCTGGTCCAAAAGATTGTAAGGTCCTTTTCAGACCCAGGGTCCCCTAATTTTCTGCTGTCCCAGATATTAAACTGGATAGTCCACATTCAGCCATTAATCTGGCTGAAATAGTCCATCTTAAAATCAGTTCTTGATCTGAAGTAGAAAGAAGAACATGCATGGAAGCAAAGGAGGGTAAGGATTCCAGCTCCAGCCCTTCCATTACCCTGACATGCACCACCGTCCCAGTATGGTCACAGGCACAAATACCAGTCTCAGCATTTACTGTATGATGATCTTGGGTAATTTCATATCTGTAGAGTGGGGTTAATTCCATGTACTCTAGGGCTACTGAGGGAGTTAAATGAGTTAAAACATAGATACAGCCCCACACTTAGAGGACTCATGCTGCATATTCCTTTATTCAAAGATTCTTTACCTATCCAACCCATTTAATCAATAGCCTCAGATTACAAAGGCTTTTTGCAATCCAAAGCACAAACAGCCAGAGCTATGAGGGCTCTAAAAGTCAGCTAGTTCAACTCTCTCCAGCCCCTGTGATTGACAAATGCAGAACACAAGGCTCAGAGGGACACAGTGACTTGTCCAAGGGCTCTTTTTTTCCTCAGCAGCAAAGTCTAACCCAGAACACAGGGCGGCAGAGGCCAACGGTCATATAAGGACAGAGAGAACACTCTGCAGGCTCTACTTTCCCTAAAGAAATTGGAAACTCCCCACACATAATTAAATTCTGAAAAATAAAAATAATAGAACTTTTTACTTATGTATTTTTTGGAGAGGAAGTAAACAGAGAAGTAGCATCATAGCTTGTCTGTAAAATGCAAACTTTGTTGAATTACCTATGAAATGAAGGCCAGAGTTTCTTATCATCAGCCTTTTCCAGTTACTCTGCTCCCCTCTCCCCACCCCACCCTATTTCTACTTTTTTCAATTTATACCATGAGGCTGCATGCTTACATTAAGACCTCTTTGGGCAAGGTGAGAAGTTTCAGGCTGGGGCAATAATGCATGGCCCACTAAAAACACAGAAGAAAACTGTCACAGCTAAGCTATCCAATAATGCAAAAATAGTTTTTCTCCCACCTTAGGAGCTCCAGCATGGGACAACTAGGAAAGCCAAATTCATTAAGGCACACTGATAACTCAAGTGTCAGGACCCAAAGGTCCCCTCAAAGGACATGATTAAACCCTGAGACCATTCAGGTGTTTCTGGAGAAACCTCAGCCTAGAGTCTACCGAGGGCTACTCAGCCAAGTGGGAGCACTGAAGACAGAGTCCAGACAATATGAGGAAGAGCCTGGATTTTAGCTGGCTCCTAGGAGACAGCCCTCGCTTGAAACTCCCCTGCTGCCCAAGGTTCCTAGAGCAAAGCATTTATCTGCAGAGATCATTTGACAGAAAGCTATACCAAGAGTATGCTTATCGCTCTGGTCGGCACAATCCCTGGCCGGTGTCTCCCAGAATTCAGAGGGCGCTAATCCAAGCCACACACTGTGAACTTGAGTATACAGACCCAAAGCGGGAAACCATCCTGCCCAAGCCTACACCGCATGCCAGGGCTATGGGATGGACCTATGCTTGACCTTCAGTCTAGAGCTGTTTCCTTTCTCTAGACCTCCAGTATAAAGCTCCTTTCTGCTAGGCCCACTCCCTCTTCCAAAACCCTGGGCTCACCTCCCGGTTCTGAGGATCCCGCCAGGTTGAACAATGCTCAGTAGCAGGTGACAGTTTAGCAATTCATCCAGTGGGACATTTGTAGGCCAGAGCAGCAGGGGCTGTGCCTGTCCCCAGTGGCAAGGAGAGACTGCCGCGTGGAACTTTGAAAGGGTTCTCTCTTCCCTAAAGGATCCTGATCCTCCTCCTCCTCCTCCTCCTCCCCTTCTCCCTCCTCCTCCTCCTCCTCTGTAGTACTACGGAGACATGTGCTCTGCTTGGGAAGAGGTAAGGAGGAAGATGCTGCTGTTTATTGGAAGGAGAAGGGCAACAATCTGCTGAGCTGGGCTTTATACTCACACCTAACAGAAGAGGAATGGAAAAAAAAAATAGCTCTATCTGCTGCCACAGAATTATTAACCCTTGGGCTCCAGCTTAGCTCCTCACACAGCTGAAGCAGCGAGAGAAACAATACACTTAACCAATGGAGTGCCAGCCAAAGACATTACATCATCGGTCAGCACTGTCATTGGCTAATAATTCCTAGAAGGCAAAATTCTGCTTTTAGGTGCTTAACCCTTTCATGTTCATCATAGCAATGACTCAAGTATTTGGTCAAGCCAAGGTTCCTGGACTTGCTTTTACCAGGATCATGTGAGCTATTTCTAAATATACAGAACACTGTGCTCCATCCTGAACCATCAGAGCCTTCAGAGGAAAGATGGATATCTGTATTTCAAATAGTGCAGAGTGCGAGGACTTAACTAACTAGTCTTTTCAGAAACTCTTCCTCTCCAAAAGATAAAAGAGATAATGTTTTTATGAGCATTTATTATGTACTTAATGCTTCACAGTGTCATTTCATTTATTTCTTACATTAAGCAATGCACACTACTGGCTCCATTTCGTAGGTATAAAAAGTAAGGCTCAGAGAGAAAAAGTCACTTGCTCAAGAGATGAAGCCTGGCTTTGAAAACCAGGCTGTTTGCACTCTACCTGGCTACCCCTCTGAAGCTTGAAATCAAACTAGGCCAGTTGTCTGCTTACTACTTCCAGAGTTATAGAAAATATAGGAAACCCTCTCAATAAGTTGGAAAATGCCAGTAACCTATGAAGAACTGGGGAATGAAAAGAATGGTGAATTCCCACAGCAGGTGTTCAGATATCATGAACCCTCCAGAGAATCATCTCTTTCTGCTTCTGCTGCAAATATTAGCTTGCGGTCATTTTCTCTAGGAAGCCTCCTGCTACTCCCAAACTGGGGCAAATGCTTCTGCTCCAGGTTCCTAAAGTGCCCTGTATCAGTGGACTGCAGTTGCTTGTTTACTGGGTAAACTCCACAAAATTAGAGCCATTTCTACTTTCTCCACCAACATATGCCCAGCACAGTGCCTGCCACATGTGAGTATTCAGTCAGGGTGGGGAAAGGAGGAGGGGAGGGAAGGCCCTTGCTAAAGTTCTAAATGGCATCATGCTGAGATGGGAATGGCAAAGCATTGGAAGCCAGGAGATGCTCAAGAACAAAGTGTCTGGCCTTGGGCAAGTTCATGTGGGGGCCAGGGGAGAAGGGTTAGTTTTCTCATCTGAAAATGAAGACAACAGCACCTCCTTCATTGGTAGGTATGAAGATCAAATTAAAGAATGATCCAGGCTGTGATGTGCTCCTTTACACTGTCTCTCCCTAGATTTCATCCATTTTTGTTGGCTGACATCTAAGTGCTGACAACTCCCATATTTATATCTCCAGCCCAGACCTCCCCCTAGGCTCCATGTGGATGTCTCACGGGTATCTCTAAGACAGCACGTGAATTCTACAACCTGCTCCCCTCCCAGTCTCCTCCACTCTGTTATTGGTTCTCCCATCCACCCAATTTTTCCTTTTTTCTTTTTTTTGGGGGGAAATTGAGATGAAATTCACATAACACAAAATTAACCATCTTAAAGTGTACAATTCAGTGACATTTAGTACATTCATAATGTTGTGCAACCACCATCTCTTTCTAGTTCCAAAACATTTTCAACAACCCCAAAGGAAACTGTTTACCCTTTAAGCAATTATGCCTCATTTACCCTTTTCCCCCAAGTCTCTGACAAACAGCAATCTGCTTTCTGTCTCTACAGATTTGTCTACTCTAGACATTTTATATAAATGAAATCATACAACATGTGACCTTTTTTGTCTTTCTTTCACTTAGCATCTTTTTTGAGGTTCATTCACATTATAGCATATAGGAGCACTTCATTCCTTTTTATGGCTGAGTAATATTCTACTGTCAGTATATACTACATTTTATTTATCCATTCACCTGTTGATGGGCATCTGGCATCTACCCAATCTTAAACCATAAACCCACAGGTCACCCTTGGTTCTTCCTTTTCCTCTATTCCCAACATCTAATGTGTTAACAAGTCCTTGTCCACTTTACAACCAAATATAACTCTATTCTTTCTACCTTTCTCCAACACCTCTGCTGTTCCGTACCTAAGACACTAACATCTCTCACCTAACTCTGAGTCTGTGACAAAATCCTATTGCTCTCCCTCCTCCATTTTTCACTTGGTAGCTACATAAACCAGATCATCCATTAACTCTAGCAATATTTACTGAACACTTTTCTTCATGGGGCTTGCCTCCTAGAGGCATGACAGGCAACAAACAAATAAATGTTACAACCTTAAGTCATCATCAGGCTTAAAATCCCTCAGTGACCTTTACTGCATTTTGAATAAAATCCAAGCTCAGCATGGCATTTCAAGGATGTGTCTACTTCTCCAAATTCATCTCAGGCTGTTCCCCAGTCACACTGGGCTCCTTTCCTCCACCTCATAATCCTTGAACAAGCTGCTCTCTCTGACTCTTGATCTTGGCATTGCTTGGTACTGCTGGGTCCTTCTCATCCCTCAGATCTCAATATAAATATCACTCCTCAATATGACCTTCCCTAACCATTCTGTTAAGCAAATCTACCCCTTATTCATTTCACTCATTCAAGAAATCTGTATTAATCACTGTGCTGGGATCTTGGGATAAAGCAACAGGCGACCTCCTGAAGCTTCAGTCTAATGAGGAGGACCACCAACAAAGAAATTAATAAAATGAATGATCAAGTTCTATGACAGGAGAGTAAAAGGGAGGAGACCTGCCTTACACAGAAAGGTCCAAGAAACCTTTCCGAGGAGGTTATACTAAAACTGAAGAATGAGAAAGTAAATTGGGAAAAGGGACTATTTTTTATGTAACAGGATGTTCTATCCTTCAACATTTGCTCCTGAAAAAATCAAAGCATTTAATGTCTGTCTCTCCCCTGATAGACTCCACTGCATTCCCAGCACCTAGGACAGCACCCTGCCATTTAGGAAGCACTCGCTGCACATTGTTGGAATTAATAACTGATAAATAAATTAATTAATTAACCACCAGTGAAATCACTTCATAGCATGTAACAAATCACACTGTTTTGATTTCTGCTGTTGTTATTGCTATTATTTTATGGCAAAGGATGCATACTCTTGTGTTTTGGAAAAGACCAGGTTGACTATAAAACAAAAGTACCCGACTCCAAATATTACTAGACAACTAGGAGAGAACGCATATAGGTAATAGGCACTCAGTAATGGGAAGTGGTAGTCACTGTGGCTATTATAATTAAAAGTCCTTTCTTCTAAAAATCCTATTTACCCAATTCTAACTTCCCAATTCACTTTCAGACACAGTCAAGAAGTTTAAAGGCAAGAGAAATGAACTCTTTTTAAATGACTGTTCTGCAGTGGATGCAGTGCCAGCCAGTTTCTGTCAAGTTACTACATTTACTTCCCAAGGCCATCCTGTAGAGGTGCCTGCTGTGGCACAGCTCTCAATCCCCCCAATTCCCCGGCCTCTGTTGACACCCTGAAGTATGAGAGCCAAGCCTTTGAAGCCCCATGTTGACCATAACCAAAGTTATGACCCCCCTGCATCTACTGGCTGGTCAACATGGGGCTTCAAAGGCTTGGCCCCCGTACTTCAGGGGATTAACTGAGGCTTCTTTTGCACTGCATCACAGGTCCACTTCTCCCTCTGCCCAATCTTGTTTTCCTTACCCCTCACCCCCTTGGACAGTGAGACCACTCCCCCAAAGTCCCACAAACCTCTGAATCTCTGAGTCTTTCTCGAGGGAACCTGACCTAATAAAGGTAGTTATGATATTTCCTTTTGAGACACAAAACTGAAACACAGAAAGGTTGATTACACCCTCCAGGCACACAGCTAAATGACCTTCTGATCTGACTCCCCAGTGACACCTTGCTTTTAACTACAGCCTCTAACAGTTGAGACACTGCCTCTGTAAGACAGAAAGAGAAGGGGAGAGGTACCCTTCCATTCTCCAGAGTCCATCCCTGATGACAAGGTTGAGCTCAAAGCCTCCAGAAACAATATAAAAATGGCCCGCAAGTTGTAGAATCAAATGTAATGTGGGCTACATCTCCTGGCCCCAGTCCGTGCCTGGAGGCCAGGGAGCAAGGCTCCTGGGCAGCTGGGGCTCCCTTCTGGAACCAGAGTATTCACAGCCAAGTCGGAACAGCAACTACAACTTAACCAGCTCTCTCTGCTGCTCTGGTCTCCATCCATTTTCCACAGAGCTGCCAGAGTGACCTGGTCACAGGTCAGAATTCCTCCACTGCTCTCCATCCCAGGACAAAATTCAGATAGTCTAAGGCTGCATTTTTAAGGCCGGAGCGTGTTTTAGCCTCTTGCCATGCCCCTCTTTTCCTACCCACAGTAAGCCTTAGTCCGATGTGATTATCTGATGGAATACTGGACTTTTTCAGCTTCCTTAGCCTCGCACAAGAAAATCTATCTGGAATTCCCGCTGTCCCACCAGCCCTCCCCCTGCATCCCCTCCCCGCAGCTGTCAGCGGGGCTAACCCTCCATCCAAGTCCTCACTCAGTGGTCACCTCCGCCCCGAAGCCCTCCAGGCTCCTCACTCCTGCTCTCCACCTCAAGTCCCCCGTACTGCAGTGTTCGGTAACTGTTCCTCCTACCGTCCTTCTTGGCCCCAAGAGGCCCTCCAAAGCCCGTCTTCGTACACCAAGGCTCAGTATAGTGCCTGGCACACAGCAGGGAGAGCCGGGTAAAGGCTGAATAAATACACGGGGCGCGGCAACCAGGACCAGTCTTCGCTCCGAGCTCGGCCGAGAGGCCGATCGGAGATCTCCTCCTGCGCCTCAGGACGGGTGGAAATGGGAAATAGGGTGATACATCTGACCCCCAGTCCCCGGCCAACAGGTCCTGAGGGGTCTGAAGACCTGGGCCGGGCGGAGGTCCGGCCGGGGGCCACCGTCCCGCGCCCCGGGCATTTCCCGCGCGCCGACCCGTCCGTCGCAGGGTCGGGCCCGGGCCGGGCTGCGGCAGCCTGTGGAGGCAGCGTGGCGCGGCGGCTCGTCGCCTCCCTCCCGGGCCCTCCGCGCGCCCGCATCCCGCGGGCACAGGGCCGGCGCGCCGGGGACGCGGCCGGGCGCGAGGACGCCACCGGCAGCCCCTTTCTGAGGGGCCGAGGGCGGGAGGGTTAGCTCTCAGTTTCCGAAAACCCCACAAAGTCCACTTCGCGGCGGCGCTCCGCTTACCGTGCGAGCTGCCAGGAAACCAGCGCCCGGGGCGTAGCGGGGCGGTTGCCTCCAACGCGCCGCCCGCCTGAGGAAGCGCTCAGGGTCCGCGAGCTCAGCCTCCGCACCGACCGCGCTGGAGCGTCTCTCCTCAGCCGCCTGGCCTCCCCGCCGCGCCGAGACGCCCCATTGGCTGGGGCAGCGAGGCCCCGCCCCATGAGACTCCGCCCCCTCCGCCTCTCCCCTCCCCTCCCCCCTGCTCGCGCTTCACCTCTCTACGCGGGAAAGTTGCTCCCAGCCTCTGATCCCTCCCCAGGCTCAGGCAGCAGAGTGCGGTGATTAAGCTCAATCCCAGGAGCGTCTCGACGCCCCTTGGGGAGTGCGAAGAGGGCAGCGTCCTTGGAAGCCAGCTTTGAAAAGGGTACCTGACTTCTCAGGACCTCAGGGGGCGCCTCAGAGAGACCCCGCCGCACCGTCCGCGCGTGTCTCAGGTAGTGTGATGGGCACTCAGGGCCGGGGAACAAGACGAAGTCTGTCGCCCTCCTGTAGTTTGCATGGGGCCGGGGGGGGGGGTGGGGGGCAGATTAAATGCAGAGAAACAGACAAAGAAGATAATGTAAGATTGTTATGAAAGGAAAAGGTGATTTAAAATAAGGAACGGGGTCAGGGATGCTCTGAATCGGGTGGTTTCCTGTGGCCACTTGGGGAGGTGATAATTGATGTGAGAGTTGAAAGCGAAAAGGGATTCCACGGCTGGAGGAAGAGCGTGGCCGGCAGGGGGCACCAGATGCACCTTGGTTCTGAGGACAGAACCGGAGACTAGGCTGGCCCAGAGCGCTGAGCAAGGGCAGGGGGGCGCTAGGTTGGAAAGGTAGCGGGGGCGGATTTTCCCAGAACCCGGTGGGCCACCCTGAAGGCCTTCCTTTTATTATAAGGACAAAAATAAGCCACTGAAGAATTGGAGGGAGGGGGTGCCTACGACGTGTTTAAAACAGCTTGCTGGTGTGTGGGGAACAGATTTTGGAAGAGAAAGAATGACAAATCAGGGAGATCATTTAGGAGGTGTCTTAGTCTGCTCACTCTCTACCGTAGACTGGTTGGCTTAAACAACAGAAATTTATTTCCTTATAGTTGTAGAGGTAAAGATCAAGGTGCGGGTGGGGTCTGTTTCTAATGAGAGCTCTCTTCCTGGCTTGTGAATGAATGGCTGCCTTCTCCCTGTATCCTTGCATGGCAGGGAGAAAGCAAGCAAGTTCTCTCATGTCTCTTATAAGGACACTAACCCCGTGATGAGCTCCCACCCTCATGACGTCATCCAAATCTAGTTACCCTCCAAAGGCCAAATCTAGTTACATCTCCAAATACCATCCCATTGTGAATTACAGCTTCAACATATGATGGGGGGGGGGGGGATCATAGTTCAGTGTATAACAGGAGGATACTGTAGAAGCTCAGGCAAGAGATGATGGTGACTTAGACCAAGGTGGGGACAGCAGAGATGGGAGGGTAGACCAATTGAAATACATTTATAGAGTATTATGGAAAAGCTTGATGATGAATTGGATTTAAGGAATGAGGAAAACATATGAACAAACAGTGACTCTCAGGTGTTCAGCTTGAGCCATTCATGGGATAATGGTGCTATTACCAACATGAGGAAGCCTGGGAAGGAACAGATTGGAGGCAGAAGGAAATAAAAGCTCCATCATGAACATTCTAGAGACCCATAAGGCAACTTACAAAAACCGTAGTGCCAGATTCTCTTCAAATTGTTTTGCATATATTAACCAATTGTATATATAATTCTCATAACTGTATGGTGGAAAAGTAATCTCATCATCACCATATCACAGATGAGAAAATGAAGGCACCGAAAGGTTTAATCAACTTGTTCAAAGAGACGGCTGGATACCCAAGCGTAGAGCAAGATGTGAGTCTGGGGCTGGAAATGTGCCTGGGGGAGTCTTCTGACCTGGAGCAGTATGAGACCTCCTAGTGTGAGACCAGAGGAGAGCCAAGGACTGAGCCCTTGGAAGTTTGTCTTCCATCATCTGTGCTTACTGAATGACCCTTAGTAAGTGACCTTAATCAATAGGAGGGAGTGACGCAACTTCAGTATCTAAGGGAGTAAGACTAGCTTAGGAATCACAAATTTTGGAGACAGGCAGTAATGTAGCAAGTGAAGTTGGCAGGATGTGATAGAACAGGGAGGGGTGGAGACTGTGGCATATTGGGGTGTGCACAGCTGCCTAAGGGGGCAGCTTGTTACTCGGCAACAACTCATTTTTGCCATATAGCAGTAGGGACCTTGAGTTGCCCGATGATCTGACTTTTACTAAAGAGTCAGAAATTCAGATTATGTTAAATCTCCAGGTTTTTACATGTTGGCAATTAATTTAAAATAATTTTAAAGAACTCTGTGAGCCAAGAATGTTGAGCAAAATCAAACCCGTGTACAGGCAGGATTTGCCCCTTTGACTACTACTTTCTACTTCTGGATTAAGCAATACCTCAGATCCTTTCTGAGTTTCTGTTCAGAAGCAAATAATGGCAGTAGTGGACATAAGAGGATCAAGGAAATCTCAATTCAGAAATCCAGCATAGTTTTTGATGGCATTTGGCCCGTCTCTGCCTCTACCTACCAGGCACATTCTTTCTAAGCTTCCGTTTCCTTACCTGTGAAATGAGGTCAGAGCAGAGCTCCCCTAAGATGCCTCCCAACTCTAAGATTTGGACTTTTATGTAGTTTTCAAAAAAAAACTATTGGCTTTCAAATATACACAGGAGAGTTGCTTGGAGAAAAATGGAAAGGGTGTTCTTGTTTGGGTTTATAAATTCAAAAAGCTCCACTAGTATCAGTTTTGTTTTTATTTTTTTTTAAAGATTTTATTTATTTATTTGACAGACAGAGATCACAAATAGGCAGAGAGACAGGCAGAGAGAGAGGAGGACGCAGGCTCCCCACTGAGCAGAGAGCCCGATGCGGGGCTCGATCCCAGGACTCTGGGATTACAACCTGAGCTGAAGGCAGAGGCTTTAACCCACTGAGCCACCCAGGTGCCCCAGTTTTGTTTTTATTTTTGTTTTTGTTTTGTTTAAGAGGAAACTGAGTGGGATAGAAGTGTAGATCAAAAACCAGGCAAATTATGGCATGGAAAATTATTTTTTTATTGCACCATGAATAAGAAAAAAAAAGGCAGTTAGATGCAGAAGTGCTTAATGGTTACAGCTGAAAATTCAATGTATCATAGCCAGTTCTCTATATTTATCACCAAGGATTTTGCAGTAATGAGATTCTCCCATCATGTATTAGAGGTCAGCTGCATTCCAGCATTATTTATTCTTATGTGCTGAGCTTATGTAATAAAAAGGGTCTGAAAACAGATAATGACTCTCCGTAGTAAGTCCCTTTATCCCCACCTGATATATTGTTTAAAGCTGGAGAAACAACTTATAACTTTATAAATTGCTAGGTTTTGTGTAAGAGAGTAAATATGGGGTTGGAAAACAGAAGACTTGACACACAGTCATTGAACAACCTCTTTGAACCTTCTTCATCAATGAAATGAGAGCTGGACCAAAGGTGGTTGCCTGGAAGATACTGGGGGAGTTTTTCATTGTGTGGGGACCTGGCAATTCCCAGGGCCAGACCCTTCCAAAATTTGCTTTCTCCTGGTCCCCAAAAATATTTGAGGTAGAGGTGTCACCTAAGTTGGGCCAAGTTGCTCACTCTTGGGACTTTGTCTTTCTGGAATGTGACAATCATGGGAAGAGATTGGCTGTGAGATTAACCAGACCGGATGATGGCAGCAGCATCTGCATCCTAAAGAGGCTGGACCATTGGTAGCTGCTTGGTCATGAATCTTGTTGGCCAACCTCGAGATTCCTTTAATTTCTGCCTGTTTCCCAAGCTTGATCCTTCATGCCATCCTGTCCCCCATCCAATTTTATCTTATGAATGTTCCATCTCTGCTAAATCCCCTCCTTGTGTTAACAGCCTACATTATTTCTCTCGCTTTTAACCAAGAATCCTGATGGGTCCAGGAAGGAGAGAAACATAATGCATCATAGGATTCTTTCTCTGGGGAACAATTCAGCTCAGGAATTTGCATACATATGGATGCACCCACAGTGACAGGTGTACACATTGTCTCACCCCTCAGTAAGAAATCCAACCCGCCAGGATGGTGGTGGTGGTGGTTTAAAAAGATATTTATATTTGATAAGAACCCAGATCTGCTATTCTTATCTGATCCAAAAAAAGCAAGCAAGTCCTATAATAACAAATCAACTGTAGAAATAAGCTCTCTTTTATGTAAATTTTCTAGCTTGCTAAGTCCCTTATTTCATATGCCCTCCTATGAGGTAGGCAGATTAGATAGTATTCATTAGAGTAATAATACTTTCATTTATTGAGCACAGTTTTGTGTTATCAGACACTGTGCTAAGTGCTTTATATATCCATGGGCCAACAACCCTCTTAAGGAGATATTATCTCCATTTCATAGGGGAAGAAACAGACTTGCACAAAGTCGCTTAGCACATAGTTGAGGTGAGAACTCAAAATGCTGTCTTAACAATGAAGGCTGTTGTGTGTGTGTGCCTTAACACACACAGCTTGGAATGATGTAACGCAGCTAGTGAGTGACAGAGCTGCAGCTGGAACCCAGGTCCCAAGCAAGGAAAGTTCTCCTCTATTCATCTATGGTTTGTTCATACTTGCCAACAAGGGCAGAGTTAATTTTGTTATCCATCCATGGAAAGATTTTTTTTTTTAAAGATTTTATTTATTTATTTGACAGAGATCACAAGTAGGCAGAGAGGCAGGCAGGGGGGTGGGGAGGAGGCTCCCTGCTGAGCAGAAAGCCTGATGCAGGGCTCTATCCCAGGACCCTGAGATCATGACCTGAGCTGAAGGCAGAGGCTTTAACCCACTGAGCTACCCAGGCACCCCCATGGAAGATTTTTATTTAAGATTTTATTTGTTTATGATAGAGAACATGTACCCAACGCACATGTACATGCCTGAGCAGGGTCAGGGGCAGAGGAGAAGCAGAGAGAGAATTCCAAGCCGACTCCAGCACTGAGTGGGAGCCCAAGGCAGGTTTGGATCTCATGACCTTGAGATCATGACCTGAACCAAAACCAAGAGCTGGACACTTAACCAACTGTGCCACCCAGGCGCCCCATGGAGAGATTTTTAAGATGACAACAATAATCTTTCAGTATTTCCTCCTCACTACCTATCATGGTGCCTAAAATCTGCAGAAAGATGAATTGCTATAATTAAAGATTGATTGGGGGTACAAAACACAAATAAGTCTGTGAGAGTTAAAACACATGCAGTAGTAAGAGGGCTCTGGAGTCTATCTAAAGAGGGTTGAGGTAGTAATTATTTCCCTATATATATATGCAAATAATCATGTTGTATGCCTTAAATAGATACAATTTTTATTTTAAAATAAATTAATTAAAAAGCATAAAAAATACATTTGACTTATAAAAATAAGAACAGTAAAAATGAGAGAACTTTTCAATTTCAGCTATTTTCTCTTTGGATTAAAAAATATCTTAGGAAGATGGGGAAATGAGGTATAGAATAAAAGAAAATCTGAAAATATTAATTTACTCCCTGACATGAGGCAATTCATCTTATCTCTGAGCCCTAGTAAAATGAGGGGAATGTTTAGAGGGTCCTGACATCTATAGTTCTTTTCTAGAATCCCTAGGTAATGGCTCAGAGGGGGCATGGCATGGTCTGGAGCTGAGATGAATTCTGAGCTAAAGATTTTGATGGTTTTATGGTTGCATGTTTGTAACACAGAGCATTTTTGCTGACATTGCAAAAGATTGTCATGGCAACCAGAAAAATAAGTTTCCATATCCTTGGAGTTACCCTTAAGGGGAGGCAGATGTCAGTGGGTGTTCCTTTGTAATTAAGGGTGCTTGAAGGTTTTAGCTGATCAGTCACTTTCAAAGGTAATGTTCTAATACATCTGCCTTCACAACTCACTGGCAAGCAGATGTATTGAGGCAGAAAAAAGACCAGCTCCAGTGGGATGGGCCATGAAAACACCTAGGCAGCAGTCCATACCACTGGTGTATATTTTCTCACCAGTAGGTCTGTATTTTGTCAGCACCCCAGGTGACATCATTGTATAGTCAAGGTTGAGCACGGCTGAGCTGATTTTGAGTCCCTGGCCCATAGCTTCCTGTCTGGCTGTGAAGTCCTGGACTGGCCTCTACACTTCTTCAAGCTTTGGGTGCTTCCGCTGTAGAATAAGGTAATATAACTAGCTTTGCAAGACTGTTGTGAAGTTTAACCACGAAAGTACCTGGCCATTACCATAACACCAATAGTAGTTGCATGTGACTTACTACCAGCATGGGGTTAGGAAACCCACTTTTGGGGGAGGATTAAAATCTCCTTGCTCTCCATTTCCACCACTTTGAGTGTCTGAAGTCTGTCCATACAGGCACAACAAAGAAGCTACCCCTTCTGTGTAATTTTCCTTCCTTCCTAAACCCCACATAATAATGACTCTGCCTAGATTGGCCTCTATATAGACCCCCATCATTTCAGCAAGTTCAATGGCCAGAGGAATAGCCAGGCAAGATGGAGAGTGGATTTTTTTCCCTCAACAACATGGAGAAGCAATAACTATATGTGTTGAGTACATGAAAGTTGGAACTCGACTGTATTTGAGTCTTTGCTCTGCTACTTCTTAGACTTTGACTCTAGGCAAACTGTTTGCCTAGACTCCTTATCTACATAAAGAGGGAGATAAATTTACCTTCAGGAGTTGCACGAGGGTAAAATCTATTAAAACATATAAACTTAGGGGAGTACCTGGTACATAATAAGTGCTTTTCAAGTGTTCCCCATTTTATTTGCATTGAAATTATCAAATCCAAGATTTCCCCAGAAAGAACCTCATAAATCTCATCATTTAGAGCTCAGGCAGTGAGCAGACCCCTTGACCTCTGGGTTATGAGGGAGTATGACCCAGAGGTGTGGATGGAGCCTAACCTTATGCACCACTAGCTTCTATCTTATTTGTCCCAGACTTCAAGTATTTTATTGGACCATGGGTTTTACAACAGCATCAACCAAGTCTGGCATCCAGCTGTCCTTACCCTCTTGGGGCCAGCTACAAAGACAATACAGTTTGTCCCTTTTGCCCTTCCTCTTTCACTTTCTTCTCTTTCCTCTGATGCCTAGAGATTATGGGCTGACTGTGGTATTTCAACTAGGCCCACCTTCCCTGGAAGGTACCCATACTGCATAAGGAAGAATAATAAGGATCATGGTGATTGTCATAATCATTGTGGCAGCTGCCAAGGAGGCACTGTGCTAAGCATTCTGCAGTCATATGGTTATTGAATTATCCCAACAACTCTCAGAGATAAACATATACATGACTCCCATTTTACAGATTATGAAAACAGGCCTATCGTGGTAAATGAACTTGCTGAGATCACATATCTCTTGCATAAGGGGTCAGGGAAGTAAGCACATAATTCAGTGCCCTTTGCTCACATGCCCTTTGCGTGGCTCCCCTGCACTGGGGGATGGGGCTCCTTCTCCTGACTTTCAAGCTCCTGGGAGAAGAGTGGAGTTTAATTTCCAGAGGCAGACAATTGCTTTCTCCCGAAGGATCTCTATCCAGATGTCAGAGAAGTGACCATCATATTAAGTGAGAGGATGCATCCAAAAGCACTGCTTGGTCTCAAAACTGCTATGTAAGAGTTAGTATCATTTTCAACACCATTATGTAGTGTCTCATAAGTCTTTGTTGAAGGAACACATGCTTATGACTTTTCCTTTCCAAGAAGGAATGACATGATGACAAAAGTTGGCTTTGTGATTACTAGAGACCCATATTCAAATCCCAGTTTTATCATTTAAATGGCATATGACCCTAAACAATAACAATAATAATGATAAAAATTGTTCACATAGGCACCAGCATCTGGGTTAGTGCCTCAGCTTCTATTATCTTACTTAGTTCTTTTCAGTGATACTGTGAGATAGATGTTAATATCCCCAATTTACAGATGGAGAAACTAAGGCTCTAAAAAGTTGCAAAGGTAGGAATTGAACCTAGGTCTACATTCTTTCAAAAACATTGCTCTTAGCTGTTTTAAAGGTTTCCCCTCTCTGTTGAACTTCAGTTCTGCCTGCCTTTCAGAGTGATCACAGAGATCAGTTCCAATTTATACGACCCGACCAGTAATTCAGAACCTGGATTTAAAGGCAGGATAGAACACAGGAACAGTAGTCTTTTACATGGAAGAGAACAGCAGGGGGAACTATTATCAATACTAAAACACACTACTGTGCTTGTGATTTTTGTGATAGAGTCACCTTCTTATGGGCAGATAGGATTGTACAGAAGGATTTCTGCCACCTCCAGACTCCCCATTAGGCTGCTGTATCAACATTAGATGAAAAGCACATTTCAGACAGGTGGAGTTAATGAAATCTGCAATGTGCTACTCTGGCTGTGGCCACGGCTCCTACTGTGAATATCTCTGCTCATTCATTCATTTCTCCTCTGGGAACTGGCAGTCTCCATCACTGTGTTACCAGGCAACCACAACAGCACCTGCATCAGGAGGTGAGCAAACCAATCAGGACAGTCAGGGGAGGAGCTTTACCTGGTTGGCCCCGGTGGTGACGGAAAGAGGACTATCTGGGTTCACTCAGAACTGGCTGCTAGAATCAGCATCAGAGCTGAAGGGAACTCAGGAAATTGGAAAACTCCCATTTTAGAGAGCTAGACGGGGACCTGGTTGTTTGGGAGTGAAGTCTTCAAGGTCACACAGCAACTCAAAGGCAAAATCAGGAGGAGAAGTCAGCCCTGATCCCTAACTGAGAGTCACATTCCTTGTACTTGACTGCCATCATTTTAAAAAATCATGTGTGGGGCACCATCTTTGTATAGGCACTGTGCTTAGTGATGGGGGGGGTTGTTTCAGAAAGTACGTAGACCATTCCTCATTCAGTCATCTAGTGGTTATTTATTATGCTTCCATATTTGGGGAGTATAACATGGTGATTAACAGCACAGGTCCCCACAGTCAGACGGGGCACAGAAGTCAGCTCAGGCAATTACCACTTATGCGAGAATTCAGGTTACTTAACCTGTGCTTTAAGTTTCCTCAAATAAAATGGTGCTAAGGACAAGGTAAAAGAAATCACTTATTGTGTTGTTAAGCCACTGGTGGAAAGTTCCACCAGTGTTGGCCATCCTTGGTAACAATATGTGAGTCACTTGGGCTTGGACTCTGGAACCAGGCTGCCTGAGTTTAAGTCTTGACTCTGCCTTGCACTCATTACATGATCATTGCCAGGTTACTTAAAATTTCTATGCTTTAGTTTGCGTATTTGTAGATGAGTATAATAATAGAACCTCATAAGTTCTTTATAGAGCTCAATTATTTTAATATACATAAAGTATTTAGAAGAGTTTTTGGCACATTAGAAGTGCTCTGTAAATTTTAGTTGTTATGATTCCTCAACGTATATTTATTGAGCTCTTAGGATGTCCCAGATACAGTCTTACTTGCTGGGAGATACAGAAATGAACAGAATACCACAAGTCTCTCTCAGCCTTCATAGAACTATGATTATTATTATATTCATAATCATGTCTGTTTGCTTCTTGATTCCTGCTGCTTAAAGGCAGGGGCAAGTGTTTTGTCCACAGTTGTATTCCCTGTGCATGGCTCAGGGCCTGACAAGTAGTACATATTCAATAAATACTTGTTTAATGAATACCAGGCACTGATATAGGATGGTGGTTCTCAGCTAGGGATGGTTTTGTTCCCCCAGGAAGTATCAGACAATGTGTGGGGACATCTTTGGTTCCTGCGTCTTGGGGGAAGCTGGTGGGTAAGATGATGGTAGCATCCAGTGGGATGCTGTTCAACATCCTACCGTGCACAGGACAGCCTCTCACAGCAAAGACTTTTCCAGCCCCAGTGCCAAGTGTGCCAAGAGAACTCTGGTGTAGCAGAGCAGAGATAAACCCTCACAAAGACTCCTTCCCTCCAGGACCAAGATAATATGGCGCAGTGAGTGCTGTGTGGCAATGGTGAGAGCACTCTGAACCCACACAGAAGAAGCACCTGAACAGCAGAAGCTTCTGCTGGAGCTGACTCTACAAAGACATGTATCATCTTCAGGAGAATTCTGTGTGTGTTGGAGGATGTTCCAGGGCTTGAAGAATGTGTGTGTATGTTGGGGGACAGGCAGCGTGAGTCAAGGCTTGGAAGTAAGAACAAGTTTGGTTTTGTTAAAGTGCAAGAACCAGAGTGGGAAGCAGAGCTTTGGCAGGAGATCATGAGGGATGTGTATATGAACATTGCGCCCGTTGTGGTCAGACAGAATTTTGCAAAGTCTGTTTTCTAAGCAGTAGTTATTTAAGACGTGCCCCCAAAGTGCCACAGTCAAATAAGAATGAAAAGGTACTGAATACTACTCCTTCCCCTCCCTTTTTTTTACTTACCTCCCCCTACCCATCATTTGGAGATTTACAAGTCTTGTTGGTATCATATAGTTTCTGACAAATCCTGCATCAAAGAAACCTGATTCATTTCATTTAACTTATCCCAGAGTCTTCCACAGTTACTTGACCACGGAAGCTTCTTTTCTAGACACCTATCTACATGGAGGCTATAGACCCTCTTTGGGAAGAGGAGTCATAGGAGAACTATTGACTGTCTTTAAGCAATATCATGGCTGAATTTGTGTTTTAGGATAATCTCCCTGGGTCCTGTGTGGGGTGGATTCAGAAGGCAAGAAATGTCTATGTATATTGTTTGAATACTTGTCATGTTGATGTGACTTATTGACCCTCCACTAGACTTACTATAGAGAACATACTTATTAGTCATTGTGTCCTAGTGCCTAGCTTAGTGCAGAAAGTAAGCACTTACTGCATTTTTCTGAATGAATAGATATTGTTTTTAGGCACTGAACTAAACCCTGGGACTAAGCAAGTCAGATGTCGTTCCTATTCTCATGCAGTTAGCAGACTAGTGAGCGTAAATGAGTGCCATAAAAAAGATGGAGAGCGGCAAGGGTCACAAATGCGGTGGGGCCTGGGAGTCTGTGTTTCAAACTAGTTCCTTGGCTACTTCTGATGTCCAGGGTCTGGTATTTGGGAAGTACTACGCTGTCAGTCATAGATGATGTGTCTCTGATCTGCCAACTGACATCAAGGCTCCAACCTTCATACTTTGGCTGTTCCTGACTCTTGCCATCTGGGGCCTTGAAGTCCCTGGTCTCACTGTGTGTGAGCCATCACCTGACCTTTCTTAATCCTGCTAAAGTCCTCTGAATTGAGTTTGGAGTACTATGGATCCTTTATCCACAAATCCTAATGGGAACCTCTCTGCTTGATGCTGAGTGAGATGTTTGCTTCTTGTTCTCACCTCTTAGCACTCCTTCCCAAACACTCATGATTCCCTCATGCATTCCTGGGTCTACAGGATTGTCTCTCAAGAGCTGGTGAAGACAACTACGTTTCAGAGCCCATTTATGTTTTGATGTGGGTTGTGTATACATTAAAGCTATTTTGTGTTTGGTGTAAAATTAAAAAGAAGGAGGAGGATGAGGGTAGGAGAGGAAGAAGGAGGAAGAAGAGGATGGGGGAGAAAGGGAAGGAGGAGGAGGAGTAGAAGGTTGCATGGTCATTTTGTCATGAAGAGAGTTTACTATGGAAATGGGGAAAAAAAGAAGTCCCTAATTTATAGTTTTGTGACAAGTGGAATCATTGCCTTAATGATCTGGTTAGAAAGGGAATAGTAGTGATTGCCTCAAGTGGCAGTTCTGAAATTCTGGCTTGCGAATAAGCTTCACGAGAGTTAAGCAAGAAACTTATGAAAGAGTCATGCCCAGGCTTCATCTGAAATCTGAATCAGGGTCTCCACAGGTAAGGTGCAGGAATGTATATTTCTAAAGATAGTCCCTGGAGATTCTGACATGTAGACCAACTGGCAAGTGCTGGGCTAACATTTAGTGGGTGATGGACCAGTTCCCAGCCTGGCAGAGCCTCACCCTCTCAGTAAGGAAGCTCTGACTCTCTTTGTCCCAGCTCTGAGTCCCAGCCCAGTGCCACCTGCCCCAGACCACAGTTCATAGCCCCAGATCCTTTTTCATCAATTCTTGGGCCCTGCTCATATTAGTGAAGGCTGTTTACAGCCTGGCTGTCAAACACTGGTCTAGGAAACCCCAGAGCTCATTCCCGTTCCAGCTGCACTCCCTGTGAGTCCCCAGCACAGACATTTCTGAGCAATTTTTCCTTGCAGCTGTCTCAAGGGATAAGCGTTTCCTATTCTTGGAGTTGTTAATTTCCCTGATGATGTGAGCATTATGTCAGCTCCCATCCAATTTAAACAGGTCATCTATTGACTGGCTTTTCTTCTCCAGAGAGGTTAGAGGTGGTAGTTAAATGCCTTCTACTTCAGCTCAAGAAAAGACTGAGGATTTTGTTTTATTCCCTTTAAACTTTATTCCCAAAGTTTAAATAAAACTTGTTGATATTTTCTCATTTTCCTTCTCCAACAATTCTTCAGAAGAGCAAAGTCGTTTTCCTTGGATAGAATAAAGGGGCTTGCATGTCCCAATCCATGTCTTTAGTGAATGGGAGTGAATTTCTAGACATCAATATGCACATGCATAATCCTGACTACTGGGGACCCTGGGCCAGTCTCTAAAGTCCTATCCGTAAAAGTCAATCTAGCAGTCAAACGGAATTTTAAAGTAATTTTGACCTATACTTGGCCCTCTTGAAGACCCATAAAAGGAGTCTATTTTACAACCTAGAACAACTCTCTTAAGTCTCATTTTATCCTTTCTGTTCTGCCCCACCCCCAGGGGTCCTCCAGAACCCATCCTCATGAAATCCCTCAGACTCTAACACCCCAACCCTGCAGCTTTTATTGTTTTGTTTTTTCTTCTCCTTTCTTTTGAATCTCCAGACTTGTCTCTTCATTCACATTCTTCCTGTTCTCAACTTGCATCATAAAACTCTAATAACTGGAATAGCAGGCCAGAACTCTACCAATTACTGAATAAATAAGAAAAAAAAATGCCTTAATGGGAGTGACATAGAGGATATGGAGACTGGGAATATAGACACACTAATAAATCTTGTGTCCTTCATCTGTGTGTTTCGAGTTATCATCTGTCCTGTAGAGAGCCACTGTAATAATATTTGTCTGATATTCCTATAATCCTCCCATAGTAGGATGGAGGCATTCAGACCTCCTGTCTCTCCTAACTAGAGGCTTCCTTCATGAATCTCTCTTCTTTTCTCATCTCAAGTGCCTCCAAGTCCATTATCTCTTCGTTCTAGTGATTTCTCTTATGTTTCTATGCTCTGGAATCAACGTCAACAGGGAGGCATGACAATCTGGCTGAATCAACAGACATCTAGATTAGCATCTGTAAATATTAGAACAAGAGCACAAAGCTTTGTTTCAAGCCTTATTCACTTTTCTTTATAGCCTAGGTCTCCTGCTCCTTCACTCAGACCCCTCTCCACTTCTCCTTTCTTTCCATAGAATGAACTCCATACATCGTGATGTAGAGTAAAATAAACCCCCCCATAATCGTGATCACAATTATCATCAGCCAAGCAAAGAATGGCCTTAGAAAAATAAATAAGTGAAAAGAAGATATAGTTTCATAATAAACAGATCTACAGAGGAAGAAAGATCCCCTCTCTGTCTTTAGTCTTCTGTCTGGAAGTAAATAAAGGGGGTACCCACCCGAAGGGCCTGGACTACTTTATGTCTGGTTGGTATGTTCCCTATATGGTGACATTTGTTGAGTCCTTCTTATGTGTCAGATACTGTCCTAAGTGCTTTATACCTATGAGCAATTTTATGTTCATAACATCCGCATGAGACGGTTGTTGATATTATCCCATTTTACAGATACGTAAATCCACATCAGACAGATTAAGAAGCTTGCACAAAGTCACTCAGTTTATGAATGGTAGAATCAGAATTTAGGCCAAATCACTTCTAGAACCTGCACTATTATCGACCTTTTAATCCAAGCAACTAGCTGGATTCTTTTTTTTTTTTAATTATTATTATTTAAAGATTTTATCTTTAAGTAATCTCTGTACCGAATGTGGGACTCAAACTCATAACCCTGAGATCAAAAATTGCATGCTTTACTGCCTGAGCCAGCCAGGTGCCCCCTGGCTGGATCTTTTACCAATATATAATGATAACTATATTTCAGTGAAATAATTATATTTTTCATAGCCTACAGAAGTAAAAGTTGGCGAAGAAGGAAGGTATAGTAGCTATTCTATGCTAGAGATGAGGTTTGAGGCCAGTTCTCACTTCAAATCACATGGCTTTTTTTAAAAAAAGATTTTATTTAATTATTTGACAGACAGAGATCACAAGTAGGCAGAGCAGCAGGCAGAGGGGGGGGGGGAAGCAGGCTCCCCGCTGAGCAGAGAGCCCAATGCGGGGCTCGATCCCAGGACCCTGGGATCATGACCTGAGCTGAAGGGAGAGGCTTAACCCACTGAGTCACCCAGGCGCCCAAATCACATGGCTTTTTAACATTTGGTTAGTTGAAGAAATTTGTTGATAGTAACAATGAAAGTCCTTATGCCAGTCCTTAGGGGGATTTCCTTCATTTTGAAAAATCTGTATGTCAGCCCCCTTAGGTGAGTCAGTCACCTGTGCCCTATTTGCTCTGGTTCTGCTTGCCACTGTTTTATACCATGCGGTAGCAAATTATCTCATTATTCCTCACAGGGCCCCAGTGAGGAATCACAAGTCAAAGAGTCCTCATTATATAGAAGAGGTGACCGAGACTCAGAGGACTTCAGTAACTTTCCATGATTACATGCTAGTACTTGATTAATTGTTGAAAGGAGCTCAGAGAAGAAAGATTTAGGGAGATCCTTATTTATATCAATGGAGACTCCTTGAAGAACTTTGCACTATTATATTAAATGTAGTCTTGGGTGATTAAATCTATAATTTTATATTCCTTCACAGAATCACATTCTTTTCCCTTTCAGCCTCTCATAGCCACTTTAATGGAATGGGATTAGTGAAGCACAGCAAATGGAAAGTTTTTCTTTCATGAGCTCTGGGAACTATCTGCCTAAAATGTATCTTCCAGACAAGATGATGTCATCCAGATTAGACATGTCCTTAGAAACTGATAACACACTTACTTGGAGTGAGTCACCTTCCTTTGGGACGTCAGAATTAGGCAACATCAAATCTAATAAACATTGATAGGCCGGAAAGAATTCTAATGTACTCAATGATGTCAAAGAAATGCAGTGTTTGAGGCAGGGTCAGTAGTAACTTGGATCTGTTTCTCCTCTAATGAACCTTGAAACTTTTATTCATCCATGCTTTCAAATATATTAGCAAGTATACAGGGAATAGGAAATAATAGATAATAATATTAGGAAATGAATCTTCCTAACCGACTGAATAATGTTTCCTCTGGAGCTTAAGCCAGAGTACTTGACTTCTTCCTCGATTCCTACTTTAGGGATTGTCACCATATGGCACATCCATGTCACTGAATATATACACAGTTCTGTTTGGTGATAACAGGACACTTGAGATTAATTGTAACTAGACTAGTTCTGGGAACTTTGTTCTTGGCTTCCCGTGTATGGCCTTGTGGATGCACATTTCCCTTTCTGTTCCACGGATGTGCTTGGTAAATCTAGGATACTTGTTCAGATCTCTCTCTCTCTCTGTCTCTGTGTGTGTGTGTGTGTGTGTGTGTGTGTGTGTGTGTGTGTGTGTGCTGAGGTATCAAATCTTAATGAAATCTGAGAGAAAACTTCATATATCTTCCTAATGCTTTTTGTCGTTTTTGTCTACTGTCCCTGGTGCTGAATTATACAAGACCTTAGGCTTCTAAAGGTGGATCTTTCCAGCTAGTAGGGGAAAGGTAAAAGAAACAAAACCAAATGTTTAGGCTTCATAAAGAGCTATAGACCTGGAAAATAATATTTATCCCTATGAACAAAATGAACATGGACAAGCTTAAAAGAATCTATATCTATAGAAATATATATTAAATATATTAAATATTAATGAGAGAAAGATCCTGTGTTTCTCATTGTTTCGTAATGTATCCCAAAGTGGGTTGGTACTTAGCCCAGAGCAGATTCTCAGTGAATATTTTTTGAGTGAATGGTGAATACATTCAGGCAGGTGCTCAAAAGAAGTGACTATAGAGTTAATGCTCAGAAGTGAGAGCTCTAAAATCAGTCTGTCAGGGTTCATACCCTGGTGTACTACTTACCAGCTGTATGACCCTGGACAAGTCACTTCACCTCCATCTGATAAGACTACCTCAAAGGGGCATGCCGGGTGGCTCAGTCAGTTAAGTGTCTGCCTTCGGCTCAGGTCATGATCCCAGGGTCCTGGGATCAAGTCCTGTATCAGGCTCCTTGCTCAGTGTGGAGTCTGCTTCTCCCTCTGCCTGCTGCTCCCCCTGCTTGAGCTCTCTCTCTGACAAATAAATAAATAAAATCTTAAGAAAAAAAAGACTACCTCAAAGGGTTTTTATGAAGATCAAAAGGGTTAACATAAAAAACTGCTGAAAACTTAACCTGCAATATTAAAATCCTATCCATTATTGTTATTATACTTTTTCTTTCCATGCCTTTTGTTAAGGATATTTATGAATAATATATTGAAGATGCATAATAATGATTAAAATTTATTGGGAGATTATTATGCAAGAGACATTAATTTACTAATTCCTCGCAACAGTATCACAATCTAAGTGTACTATTATTTCCATTATAAAGGGAGGAAACTCATACACAGAGAGCCTAGGTAACTTCTCAGGGCCACATAGCAGTTTTAAAACTAAGATTTGGGGCGCCCGGGTGGCTCAGTGGGTTAAGCCGCTGCCTTCGGCTCAGGTCATGATCTCAGGGTCCTGGGATCAAGTCCCACATCGGGCTCTCTGCTCAGAAGGGAGCCTGCTTCCTCCTCTCTCTCTCTGCCTGCCTCTCTGCCTACTTGTAATCTCTCTCTGTCAAATAAATAAATAAATCTTAAAAAAAATTAAAATTAAAAAAAAAAAAAAACTAAGATTTGGAGGTGCCTGTGTGGCTCAGTCAGTTAAGCATCTGACTTTTGGTTTTGGCTCAGTTTATGGTCTCAGGGTCCTGAGATTGAGCCCCTCGTTAGGCTCCAGGCTCAACACAGTCTGCTTGAGTTTCTCTCCCTTTGCCCCCCATCACTGCCTACTCTCTTTCTCTAAAATAAATAAATAAATAAATCTTAAAAAAAAAAAAAAAAGAACTAAGATTTGAACCTAGGCTATCTAGATCCAAAATCTGGACCCTTAAATACAACACTTTACTACTCCCAAATATTTTTGATTTCCCAAGTTGGTGATAAGGAGATCAGTCTGGTCCTGGAAGCATCATTTTTTGTAGAAGAGAAGGTGGTGGCTCAAAGAGACTTTGCAGGCTCAAACGGGACTTTGACATTGAACATCTTCCTTCAGTATTGAGCCATAATAACTGCACAGAAGACATGATGAATTTCCAATATTTCTGTCTTTTTTCCTTGAGTGGGTGGGAAGGGGTACTTTTTCCATTCCTTTTCCAGTTAAGCACAGTTAGTGTGTAGATCCTAAAGACATGCTGTGTATATTTTATCTGTGAATATTGATACAGAGATTAGGACATGTTATGCTTTTAAGTTTACTGTCCTCACGTCTAATCCCATTATTAAAATAATTTTGATGATCTGTTTTGAGTTTTGGGGGCTAATAGTCTAAACTAGAATTCTGAACATTCTTCACCTGAAATTCCACATACATAGTGAATATAATAAATTGTTGTTCATGTCCAGTCAGGATGGATGTACTTATACACCATTGTTTTGTTTCCATTTCTTTTCAAAACAAGGCTTCTTTTCAGAGATATCTGAATTGCATGTACTATTTTCAATTTGCAGTAAGAGACTGGCATATAAAAGAAATAATGAAAGCTACATTATTATGGTCCCAGAAGATAACTGGTAATGGTATAATCAATTTTCTTAAGGTTATTTCTTTTTTCCCCATTTTTGACTGCTCAACCTCTATCCATCTGAATGGGGAAATGTTAAGCATGTGCTGATTGCTGTTGGGCATGCATTAAATTACTAGAGTACAGCAGCTTTACTGATAGATTAGCTTACACCTCTCAGTCTGCCAAGTTGTCATCATTTAGCCTTATTCGTCTGAGCTATTTTCTCATTAGTCCGTGATAGGCATATCTATAATGCACCTTCAGTGTGAAATGTACCAGGATGCTCAAGCAGAAGGAACTAACATTTATTGAACATACATTCATTAACTTAATATGCTCCAGGACCCAGCGTAAGTTCCTTACTACATCATTTCATTTAATCCATGCAGTGGTCCATGGTGGTTTGTACTATTATTCTCCCCATTGTATAGATGCACAGACTGAGGCACACAAAAAAATAAAAAATCCCTTGTTCATACCTGTGAGTTATGAAAATTAATGTTTGGTATTTGAAACTAAGCAATCTGACTCCAGAGGTTATACTCGGTGTTGGTATGTCTACTGTCTTTTATGTAGTCATATCTTTGAACATCAATTCAGTAACAAATTAACCTTTATTTTGTGCCAGGCATTGTGTCAGATGTAGTCTCTGCCCCTAAGGCACTCATGGCTTAGTGTGAAATTTGTTTGTTTGGTTTTTTAAGTTTGTATGTATGTATTTAAGATTTTATTTATTTATTTAAGATTTTATTTATTTTATTTATTTATTTGACAGAGAGTGAGAAAGGGAACACAAGCAGGGGGAGTGGGAGTGGAAGAAGCAGACTTCCCACTGAGCAGGGAGCCAGACATGGTGCTTGATCCCAGGACCTTGGGATCATGACCTGAACCAAAGGCAGATGCTTAACCAACTGAGCCACCCAGGTGCCCCTGAAATTCTTTATAATAAAGGCAGAGAGGGTCACAGAAGAGCAAGTGACAGCCTCAATGGGGAGGATGTGAGAAGTCAGGGCAAGCTCTGGATATAACTTTCAAAAATTCAGAAGAAACAGCGTAGGCCAAGGCAGGGAAGTGTGAGACAGATGAGAGTACCCCATGGTGATTAGAAGCACAGATCCTGGAGCCTGACTGCCTGGATTTGAATCCTGGCTCTACTTCGTGACTTGTGGCAAGCTCCTTAGCTTCTTTGTGCCTCAGTTTCTCATTTATACCATGAGGGAGGTAAAAGTAATAACTTCCTGGTAGTGTAGTGAGGATTAAATGGGTTAAGGTCCATGAATCATTTGGAGCAGGCCTGGCATTTTACTAAAAGCACACCACAGTAGCTAGTTATCACGCTTATTACCTTCAACCTTTATTACATATATTAATATATGTAATATATCCTATATTATTATATTTTGATGCCTATTAATTCCTCATTGTTGTATTAGAGATCATACAGATGGCTGGATAATGCACTATCATTTTCTTTCGAGCATGTCCCAGCTTTCCGTAAGCATCAACACAATTACCAAACCCAGTTGCCTCACAAAACGGATGCCCTTATCCCTTTTTCAAACCTTGAACTGTCTCTTCTGCTGAGAATATCCCAGCCAACTAGTCCTGCCCGGAAATTTTCCCTCAAGGCACAATTTCACTCTGGGCCCTGAGAAAAGAAGGAAGGGAAAGGATAGGAAGGATGTTCTGCTGAGGGAGAAACCCATGACAATAGGTCCCTGCCCTTCTCCCCAAGCTGAAATCATTGGCCAGGGTGACCCTGTTCTTGCATGTGCTCAGGAACTTGTCTTCAGGAATAGTCATCCTCCCAGTGTTGGGTTTCTTAGAACCAGAGGCACATGGCATGTGTGGGCAAGACTTCTGCTTATCCTTTCCCTCTCCTTCTCTACTGTTCTTTTGTAGATTGTGGAATAACAAAATGTGGTGAAAACCACATCATAATCCTAGTCAGAAAACCGGAATTCTAGTCCTAGGTTCAACCTTAACTGAGTAATCATAATAAAAAGCACTTATGTAGTACTTACCATGTGCCAAATACATGATACTTTCATCAACTCATCTAATCCTCACAAGAGCTCAGTGATTTGGTATATATATTAGTCAGACTAAGCTAGGTTATGCAGTGATAACAAAAAAAATATCAGTGGTTTGTTTCTAATGCACACCATATTTTCATTATATGTCCATGGGAATTCTGTTCCACACTGTGTTTACCCCAGGATCAGGGCTAATAGAGAAATCTCCATCTGGAACATTTCACATTTCATATCAGGGAAAGCAAAAGGATGGATCACATATTGGCTCTTAAAAACTTCCATGTAGAAATGATACAGTTACTCAAATCACAATTCTTGGCCATACCTAACTTCGAGTGGGCCTGAAAGAAGAGAACCAGAATGTTGATGAACAGCTCTAAGGCTACCATAATATATTATTATTATCAGCATTTTACAGATGAGAAAACTGAAGAACAGAGAGGTTAAGTGCGTTGCTCAAAGTTACCTAGTTTTTAAGTGGCAGAGCTGGGATTTCAACTCTACTGGTCAGGTCCAAAGATTGCTCTTATTAACTGTGTACAGACCTTTTCCAAGACACTGAATCTGTCTAAATTTGTTTCTTCATCTGTAAAAATGGAGATTTCTTCCATATCTCAGAAAGATAGACTCAGAAGTCATCCATCCTTCCATCCATCCATTCCAACATCCATCCATCCCGACTTCCATTCTTACAGTAATTGGCATGCCCACTATGTGACAATTATTGTTCTAATTGCTGTGAATCCATGGTGAATAAGACTAATTTCCTGTGTTTATGGAGGGTACATTTCTCTACACCCTATGAAGCATTGGGTAAGGAATAAAATAAATAAGGGAATGAACAAGTTAAGGATAAAGGCTCTGAAGCCATTTAAATGTAATGATATTGATATGGTCTGGATTGTGTCCCCCTAAAATTCATATAGTGAAGCCCTAACCCACAATGTGATAGTATTTGGTGATGGAGCCTTTGGGAAATAATTAGGTTTACATGAGGTCATGAGGGTGGGTCCTTCCTGATGGGATAGTGGCTTATAAGAAGAGGAAAAGAGAGATTACTCTTTCTTCACCATGTAAAGACACAGTGAGAAGGCAGCCATCAGCAAACCATGGGTTCTTTCCAGAAACTGAATCAGGCAGCACCTTGATCTTGGACTTCCCAACCTCCAGAACTGTGAGAAATGTATGTCTGTTGTTTAAGCCCGCCAATCTATGCAGCAGTCTATATCCTTCCTGAATAGACTAATTATACATGTGATAAGAAGAGACAGGGTGAGGGGCTTTTTAGATTGGGAAATCAGGGAAGGACCATCTCAATAAGTCATATTTGAGCTGAGTTTATCATGTGAACATCTAGGGAGCAGAGGGATTTACAAGCAAAAGGCTCTGAGGTCACAATGAGCATGGCATGTTTGAAGAACAGAGAGAGGGTTAGAATAGCTTGAGTATAATGAATGGGAAGGAAAATGGTAGGTAATGAAGGTGCAGAGGGAGGCAGGAACAAGACCATAAAAGAAAGATATAAACTACTGATGTTTATTTTTTTTAAGATTTTATTAATTTGTTAGAGAGAGAGAACACACAAGCAGGGGGAGAAGCGGGCAGAGGAAGAGGGAGAAGCAGACTCCCCACTGAGCCACGAGCCCCAGGACTCCGGGATCATGACCTGAGCTGAAGGCAGATGCCTAACTGACTGAGCTACCAGATGCCCAGGCCAGTGATTTTTAAACTTTGTTTTTGGGTGAAAACCCCCCTTGGGAATCTGCTGAAAACCGTAGACATGCTCACCAGAAAAGTTAACACCCATAGAACATTTTACCTATACTATAGGAGCTTCACAGCTCCCAACTGTCATGTCCATTCAGGCCACAAGTTGGGAACTTGTGGAAAATATAAAGATGTTTGAACAATACATAGGGAAAGAGAAGGGAGAAAGCTTTCTCTGTGCCAGAAACTTTGCCAGTTGTGGTAACTTATTTAACATATTTCTCAAAGTCTTATTTGGTAAATGATGAAACCAAGTATCAGGGAGACTAAGCAACCTGTTGTAGGCTAAACAGGTAGTAAAGAACAAAGAATTTGAATCAAGGCTGGCTTCACTACGGAGGTTATTACTATTATTAGATGGAGGGTCCTGTTTCATTCTACCATGGGTATTTTTACTACTAGGTGAAGGGTCTGTATTTTCAACCAGCTGAGGAAGTATCCATTTCCTTTTCAGCTGGCTCTAGTTGAATAACAGAACAGCTCAGATTTTGTTTCTATTTCTTTACTGCCACACTGATTATAATGTCAGTCTTTATTACTCCCAGCAGAACAGTGAAATATAAGCCCTACACCACTACCAATTAAGGCAGCACCAACTCTATCTGCATATGCTGTCTCTGTGTGGATGCCAGAAGACCTGCTCCAAGACTTTTCCAGTGGTTTAGTATTCTGCTCAAAAAAGTCATTTGCTGAGCATCATCTTTCTTAATTAGGAACCTAATGTATTACAGCCAATCCTTTGAACAAGAGTAGGATGGTGACCTAAAAAGGAGGCATGACCATTCATTTCAAGATAATCAGCTTTGAAGCTGCTTGACAATAGATATTGATTTCTAGTGCCTGAAAAACCTCCTGAGAGATGTTTCTGGTCTCGGCAGCCTGAGCAATCTTTGCATCTCCTTACTCACTCACCATCATACAGGGCCAGGAAATGGCCTATAATGCAATGAGCAAAGAAACTACCTTCTCTGAAAACCAAGTGCATGAGAATGATTGGAAGGATCCTCCTAGACTAAAATGAAGACAGAATAGTTGGAAACAGACAAGCAAACCATTCACTCCATTTTCTTCCCTCTCTCATCTTCTATTGAAGCTAATACTAGCTATCCTTTATAGAACACACTCGAAATATGTTATTTCCAATGTCAAACACCATTGGTTTTATTGCCCATTTTTCAGGATGAAGAAATGAGCTCAGCGGTGTGAGATATTTTGCACAGTGTCACACAGTGTCACAAAACAAGTAAAAAAGCCTGAGCTGAAGTTGAAACCTGTGTCAGTCTGAAGTCTTTTTTCTTCCACTACACTAGGCTGCCTCATTTTTCTAGATATACATTTTCCTCCCTTTTCTTTCCACTTCCTGTAGTTAAGTTTTTGAGCCAGTTAAGTCAGCATCATTCAGAAATAATGACACCCTGTTGGTGGAATTGGGCTTCTTTAGCATCTTATACAAGACTACAGATGGGAGGCGTCTGGGCGGCTCAGTGGGTTAAGCCTCTGCCTTTGGCTCAGGTCATAATCTCAGTCCTGGGATCAGGCCCCGCATCAGGCTCTTTGCTCATCAGGGAGCCTGCTTCCCCTCTCTCTCTCTGCCTACTTCTCTGCCTACTTGTGATCTCAGTCTGTCAAATAAATAAAATAAAATCTTAAAAAAAAAAAATCTACAGATGGCAATTGAGCTGGGTTGCAATACTACATGTTACCAGTAGATGCCACTATCTCATCTATATATTCAAACCTGTTTCCTGAATACCAACTATATGAAAGACTGTCTTATAGGTGTACAGTCATGAACAAGACAGTCTCTGTCTCATGAAACTTACATTCCAGTGGGGAAATCTGAAACACAAATATATAACATTATATCAGAAAGTTATCAGTGAAATAAGTAAATGCTGAAATGTAAGGCTTCAGGCCCAGAAATACATCAGCTGTGCAGCTTAGAAATATGTTATATGAGGAAAGCCTGATTCTAATGACATGAAACCAGCTACCTTATAATATAAGTGTTCATCTCTCAGGCAAGGTCGCAGCTGACATTGTTCAACCAACCAGTGAAAATGAACATTGTGCTCACTCCTCCTCTGCAAAACAGATTAGGAAAGAAAAACCTAGAACTAGAGTTTACAGAATTTACTGGTGGATTGTACCTTCACCTACAAAAGAAGCCCCAACCCAAGTCTGCTCTACTATACCCATGATGATCCAACTGACCTCTCTAACCTGATCTCTGGCCTTTACCCTTTACCCTTCTCACATTTTATACCCTCAGAAGCCATCTTGCTTTTCATTCCCCACATGAGTATACTATTTTACCCCTTCAGGCCTTTGCCGATAATAACTACCCCAATGGAAATCCATTTTTATTTTTTATTTTTATTTATTTATTTTTAAGATTTTATTTATTTATTTGACAGAGAGATCACAAATAAGCAGAGAAGCAGGCAGAGAGAGGAGGAAGCAGGCTCCCTGCTGAGCAGAGAGCCTTATGTGGAACTGGATCCCAGGACCCTGAGATCATGACCTGAGCCGAAGGCAGAGGCTTTAACCCTCTGAGCCTCCCAGGCGCCCTTTTTATTTTTATTTTGTTATTATATAATCCCTAGTCCTCTTTTAAAGGTCTTATCCCGTTATCACCTTGTTTTCCTCAAGAAGTCTTCCTTGTTTTCTTCAATCTAAGTTAGATGCTCTCCCTATTACTTCTTCCACATCTTTTGGATGCTATCCCTTGATAGCATCTTCTATCTACTATCTATACTACTGCTTGATAACATCACTGTTTCACCATGAGATGTCTCTGTGCTTCCTTTTCTTTTTGAGGGAAGGAGCTAGGTCTTAGTCACCTCTGTATTCTCTTTGCCTAACTCAGAACTGTCCAATCGAAATATAATGCAAGCCACATATGTAATTTAAAATTTACAAGTAGCCACATTAAAATGTAGAAAGAAACAGATGAAATTCATTTTCATAATGTGTTTTACTTTACCCAATATATTCAAAACATTACCATCTCAACACATAATTGGTGTAGAAAATAATCATCGAGCTATTTCACATTCTGTTTATCACATTAAGTCTTCAAAATCTAGTGAGTATTTTGTGCTTACAGCCATGTCAATGCAGAAACTAAATTTTCATCAGAATTACTTGATCTATGTTTAGATTTTACAAAATTTATTCTCAGAAAAGTAAAACCACATGCTCAGACTGTTCTAAACATACTTAAAAAGTTTTCTAAAAACTGAAATAAATACAAAAATATCACTTTTCAGTGGCTAAGGGTCTGGCTCTTGATTTCAGCTCAGGTCAGGATCTCAGGGTCCTGGGATCAAGCCCCACATAGAGCTCCATGCTCAGTGGGGAGCTGCTGGAGGATTGTCTCTCCCTTTCCCTCTGCCCTCGCTTGCTCGCATTCTCTTTCTCTCTCTCTCAAATAAATAAATAATCTTTTTAAAAAATATATCATTTTCCCTTAATATTCAAATCCACATTGACAAAAGTGCTCATCATTTTTAGAGCAATTAATTTGACTTTCAAGTTAAAACATGTCCATTTCAAAACTATGTCCACAATACATCCACCAACTCTTCTGTCAACTCAGTGTTAGCACTGGGTTCAAAAGATATTGTGTAAATTGAAAAGGAGTTCTAAATTTACCAGCAACAACAACAACAACAACCAGAAAACCCTTCAAATTTCTCTTGTCATTTTTGCAGCCAAAGTACATGATTTTTGTTAATTGCACTGATAGTTTTCTGGGTATTGGTTCTCATTAGAAAAAGGCTTAAATTATTATTATTGTTCTGTGTAATGGAATTTTTAATTTCAACAAATTCTCACTCTGGTTTTGCTGAGTCACAAATGAGCTTTTCTTTTCCACAATACTTCAAATTTAGCCTGTTCTTTTGTAGTGTGATGTATCACCCTGACTTTTTTTTTTTGTCTTTGATTTACTCAGTTTTGTTTCAAGAAAATCTTGAATTAGAGTTAATAATACAGGGACACCTGGGTGGCTCAGTCATTTGAGCATCTTCCTTGGCTCAGGTCATGATCCAGCCGGGGTCCTGGGATTGAGTCCTGCATTGGGCCAGGGAGCCTACTTTTCCCTCTGCCTGTCACTCCCCCTGCTTGTGTGCTCTCTCTTACTCACTCTGACAAATAAAAAATAATATCTCTCTCTCTGAGAAATTTAAAAAATATATGATTTTTTTAAAAAAATGAAGTTGACAATACAGTAAATTTTCACAAAACAGCTCAAGTGACAAGTACAGGCAAAAAAAAATCCCAGCAGATCATTGACTTCATTGCTCTTCTGTTTTGGTCAACAGATCTGTAAACTGGCAATCATTCACAACATTTACATATATGTACTAAAGAATTTTAACAACTGCAAAATGATAGTTTCCACAGAGTATGCTTCAGAAGCCTAATCCAAATATTTTCAATATATATCATAGACTGAAAAAAAGTCTCAGTCTGTTGTTCAAAATTCCAAAAAATCAAAATTATTTTTTAAATCTAACTTAGAGCATTATCCATCATGATAGGAACTTTCTTTTTACATCTAAGTAAAATTCTTCTTTGACAGATACAATGATTAAAAATTACCTATGCCACAAGTTCCATATTTTAAGTTATGTAGTGGCAACATTTATTGTAAATGTTTATTTACATTTATTGTAAATTTGAGACAATATGTACCCAAAGTATTTATTAGGCAGTACCTCTTATATTTACCAACTCATGGAAGGCTGAAAAAAATACTTGAAAATTTTCAAATTTAGATTAATGTTGATCTTTGATATTGTTAGAGAGGTCTTACAGTCTGTGGGCAATTGTTTGATGTGTTAACTGAAGATCTTCCACTTCTGTGAAGTCTCGTTTTTAGTATTTTCCTCATAATTTTCTAAAAATTTTTTATTTATTAAGTGCAATAATAATTTATTTTACTATCTATCAAAAAATGATTCTGTGTATGTATGTGTAAGTTTGTCTTGTGTATCAGGCACCTGGGTGGCTCGGTTAAGTGTCCAACTCTTGGTTTCAGTCTGGGTCATGGTCTCAGGGTCTTGAGATTGAGTCCTGTGCTCAGTGAGAGTCTGCTTGAGATCATCTTCCTCTCCCTCTGCCCTTACCCTCCCCCACTCACTTTCTTTTTCTCTCAAATAAATAAATAAATAAATCATAAAAAAAAAATTTTTGTCGTGTATACCTGGCCAGAATTATAAGTTCAGATTCTGTCAAAAATCTTTAAAATTTTTTGATTAATGCTGATTCTGATATTAGATGACTAATTTAGTCAATTATATTTTGACTATTGAGAAGAAACATTTTATTAAATTAACCATATTGCTGTAAATGTTCCTAATATTGTCTGCTATTTTTTTATTAATGAAACAGAGAGCTTTTTCATTTTATTCTGCTAAATATACTACAACTACCCATTCATTGTAAAATTTTCTTCCAATCTCTTATTTTCTTTTCTATTCTGATCATAGTATTAGCTTCTGCATTTCCACTTAATTCTGTATCACTGGTCTATTTTTGTTTTGAAAATTTAAAATTTGTTCACGCTTATTCTGTATATTTAAAAAAATCTAATGGTATTATAATTAAAATAATAGCAAGTATTTCAATTTAATTAGCAATTAAAATTCACATAGTTATCACAGTAGTTGGAGCTGCCAGCATAAAATATTCTAAGAAACACGTTATAATATTACATGTATAGGAAAAAACTTTTTTTTTTTCCCTAGAAACATCAACTTTACGTTGATCAGCAATGTGTTTATCTGTATTGGTGGAAACAATCCATGTACCCCACGAATACATTACTATACAACAGAATTGTCTTTTGCAGTGCAAAAGCTAAAGTGAAGTATTCTTTTACTGAAACAAAGCTTGGTTTGTTTAATGGAAAATATTTTATGTTGTTTCCATTTTAGAATTAAAATTTAAAGTAATTACAAATTAAATAATATTAAAAATTTAGTTCATCAGTGATATTAGCCCATTAGTATCAAATGCTCAAAAATCACATGTGACCAGGGCTCCTGCACTGGATAGCACAGACCTAACAGATTGTATGCAATCAACAACCCTCTTTAGGATCAGCCAACTCAGGTATACATCTTTCCCCAATTTTACATTTGAACCCTGGAAATTAAGACCGAAACATAGTGGCATCATTCTCAACTTCTCTCTAATCTAAGATCAGTGGTACAGAGACAATGTCCAAGTTTTAATAGACTGCTGGGGATTCTAGAAGTTGGAATAGTATAGAGACCCGTATAGTTGAAGGCAGCATGGTGTGATGGAGAAAATCATAAGACCTTAGGCCAGATGACCAGGGTTGTAGTCTTCACTCTGTAGGTCCTTAGCTGAATGTATTAGATTTCTCCTCTTTAAAAAATACTGTTTTGGGGGACACCTGGGTGGCGCAATCATTTAAAAGTATCTGGCTCTTGATCTCAGGGTCATGAGTTCAATCCCCATGCTGGGCTCCATGCCGGGCATGAAACCTACTTAAAAAAAAATAGACTGCTTCCAATACTTCACATATTTGCTGTGAGGATCAAATAAAAATATTTCTATTTATAAGTTTTAAAACACTCTCCAAATGTTAGTGTTTTTTGTCTTGTCAATGCCAGTGGGAAATCTGTCTCAGGCTGAATGCCACACCAATCAGAAAGTATCCATGTCATATGTAGAAAGCAGGACAGCTTTGTGAAGCAGCTAGGGAAAGCCATGTTGCTGACGGAATATGTATAGGCATAGTTGATATGTCTTACAATTAACTAAATCACAGTGACACGTAAAATTCAGAGACTAGTACTTAAATTGTTTATTTTATTTTTTCAAGCTGTGAAAAATAGTTGAGTCCATGCTCCTGAACCAGAGTGTCCTGCTGTTAGGGTATTTAAGATTTAAGATTTAGGATTTAGCAGCTATATGACTTTGGGACATTAATTAACTTGCTATGCCTCATTTTTGTCATCTACAAAATGGGGATGATGTATAATAGGGCCTATCTCCTAGGATTTATTAAAGAGTGAGATAAGCGTTATATATTGTTTTAAAGACTGCCTGGCACATATTAAGTTCTCAGTAAATGGTTAGTGATGGTTATCTTCCATGCTGAGTGTACGTACCATGGATGAACATCTAGGAATTTCCTTCTTTTTCTTTTTTTCAAGATTTTATTTATGTATTTATTTATTTATTTAGAGTGCAAGAGGGGAGAGGGGTAGAAGGAAAGGGAAAGAGCAGACTCCACACTGAGTGTGGAGCCTGATGCGAGGCTCGATCTCATGACCCTGAGATCATGACCTGAGCAGAACTCAAGAGTTGGATGCTTAATCAACTGAGCCATCCAAGCACTCCCTTTTCCTTTTTTATTGAAGTATAATAAACATACAATGTTATATTCCTTTCAGACATACAACATATTGATTTAGCAATTCCATACATTACTCATTGCTCACCACGTTAAGTATAATTATCATCTGTCTCCATACACTATTATTGCAGTATTAATTACTACGTACCCTGTGCTGTACTCTTCACGTCCATGACTTACTTATTTTATAACTGGAGGTTTGTACCTTTTAATCCCCTTTATCTGTTTCACCCATCCCCCTACTTACCTTCCTCCTGGCAACCACCACTCTTTTCTCTGTGTTTGAGAGTCCGTTTTTGGGGTGGTTTGTTTATTCATTTGCTTTGTTTTTTAGGTTCCACATATAAGTTAAATCATATAGGTATTTGTCTTTCTCTGATTGACTTATTTCACTTAGCATTATACCCTCTAGGACCATCCTTGTTGTTGCAAATGGCAATATCTTGTTCTTTTTATGGTTGAGTAATATTCCAGAGCACATGTGTATCATATATATATATATATATATATATATATATATATATATATATATTTAGCTTTTTATATGTAATAACCAGATTTTTATCCACTTGTCTGTTGATGGACACTTGGGCTGCTCCCATAACTTGCCTATTATAAATAATGCTGCAATAAACATAAGGGTTCATATATCTTTTCAAATTAGTATTTTTTGTTTGCTTTGTATAAATATCCAGTAGTGGGATTACGGGATCATAGGTTATTTCTATTTTTAATTTTATGAGGAAACTCCATCCTGTTTTCCAAATTTACATTCCCGGCAACAGTGCACAAGGGTTCCTTTTTCTCTGCATCCTCACCAACACTTGATATTTCTTGTCCTTTTGATTCGAGTCATTTTGACAGGTGGGAGGTGATGTCTCATTGTGATTTTGATTTGCATTTCCCTGATGAGAAGTGATGTCAGGCACCTTTTTGTGTTTCTGTTGGGCACCTGAGTATCTGCTTTAAAGAAATGTCTATTCATGTTCCCTGACCATTTTAATCAGATTATCTGTTTTTTGGTTGTTGAGTTGTATAAGTTCTTTATATCTATTGGATATTAACACCTTATTGGATGTGTCATTTGCAAATATCTTCTTCCCTTTAGAAGGTTATGTTTTTGTTTTGTTGATGGTTTCATTTGCTGTGCAAAAGCTTTTTATTTTGATGTAGTCCCAATAGTTTAATTTTGCTTTTATTTCCCTTGCCTGAGGAGACACATCTAGAAAAACATTCCTAAGGCTGATGTCAAAGAGATTGCTCCCTATGTTTTCTTCTAGAAGTTTTTGGTTTTCAGTCTCACATTTAGGTATTTAATCCATTTTGAGTTTATTTTTGTATATAGTGTAAGAAAGTGATCCAGTTTCATTCTTTGGAAGGTAGTTGTCCAGTTTTTGTCCATTTATTGAAGAGACTGTCTTTTCCAGGAATTTTCTTCTTTTTGGGATTTCTTCCATCTACCTTCTCCCTGATATCTCTGTCCTCCACACAGCATACTCATTCTAACTTAAGAAATCACAAGACTTGGGGTACCTAGGTGGCTCAGTTGTTTGGGTGACTGCCTTTGGCTTGGGTCATGATCCTAGAGTCCTGAGACCAATCCCACATTGGGCTTCAGGCTCAGTGGGGAGTCTGCTTCTCCCTCTGACCCTCTCCCCTCTCATGCTCTCTCTGTCTCTCTAGCTCTCAAATAAATAAATAAGAAATCACAAGTCTTTAAGATCCAGCTTATCACCAAGAGACAATAAGTCTTTCATTTTTCTTCAGGATAGAATATCTGTTAAATCTTCCTACTGACTTTGACCATATTTCATAGCTGAATTTAGCTGTGTTATCTCATTAGGCAATTTCTGCCTCTTCACTTAGGCTTACCAACAAATGTCCTCCCAAGAATGAAAAATGAGAATGGAAGGAAAATCTCATTCGTCCATTCATTCTAAAAACATTTATTAAGTACTTTGGTTTAGACACTGTTTATATGCTTGGGGTTCCACTGTAAACAAAATGGTAAAAGCCAAAACAACAACAACAACAAACAAACAAACTTCCTGCCTCCCTGGAGCTTGCATCCTAGTGGTGAAGGGAGATCAGTGATAAATAATAGCATAATAAGCAAAATATTCAGTGTGTTAGAAAATTATGGACACTATGACAAAAATAGAACAGACTAGTGGAAATTGGAACTGTAAGATGTAGAGATGGGAAATAATTTTAACCAAAATTTTTAGGTTGGGTCTCATTGAGAATCAGGGTGTGGGGCAAATTATTTGAATGAAGCCAGGGAAATAAGCACAGATATCATTGAGAAAAGGCTATGCCAGGAAATGGAACAGCCACTGGAAAGGTCCTGAGGTGGGCGTCCACTTGATATATTCAGAACACAGTAAAGAGACCAGTGTGTCAGGAGTGGAGTGACAGAGGTGGGGCCATAGCATGTAGGGCCTTGTAGGACACTATGAAGACTGTGGCCTGGTATTACTAATTGCCTAGTGATTTCAAGTCAGTTTGGGTGCTGAGAGTATAAGTAGACTACAAAATCAGATTCTCTGAGCTATTAGAGACACTGAAGGGAACTGAGTTTTCTTGTTTGTCAATCTGTGAATTCCTTCCACAACATTGCCACCATAGAGTTATTTTGCCTTTTCTTGGACACCCTAGTGACAGAGTGCTCTCATCTTCCCAAGGTAAACCATCTTTCTGGTTTTTCCAGTGTAAGAGTCTCTCTTTCACCGAGCTGACATCTGACTGATTGTCACTGCCATCCATCACCTTTATTTCTACCCCCTGAAGGCCTTTCAGACTATAAGTCTCATTTTTCTTCCTCATGACAGCCCTTCAAATACTTGAAGACAGCTGCCACATCCCGAGAGTTTTCTCTTCCCCAAGCCAATACCTAGTTCCTGATGTCATTTCTCATCTGACAAATACATGTGATTTATGCTCTTTGTCCTCAGACTCTGCTCCAGCTCTGTTTACTTTATGGCCAGAAGGGAGCCCAGATGTGCCTGGTTGGAGAGGCACAGGCCATGCTCTGGCCAGGCCAGAGCCATCCCATCCTTGGCTTGGGCCTTGGCCTACATCCTGGTGGTCGTGTAGTGAAGGAGAAGAAGGACTTCGAAATCAATAGGCAAGGGTTCAGATCCTGGCACTGCCCCTATATTGTTGTGAGTCTCTGGGGAGTGGTTTAGTCTCTCTAAACCTTTGTTTCTCCATCTGTGAAGTGAAGATGGTAATTCCAACCTTGGAAATGTATTTCAAAAATTTAGTGGTTTGATGAGTTTATAGTTGTCTGGAACCTTGTGAGGGTTTGAAGTTGGTTTTTAGAAAATCTCTTCTGTACCTTTGACAAAATTTTCCTCCCCACATCCTCTGTAACATTTTATTCGCAGAGCCAGATCTCACAAAATACAGCCTCCTAAGTCCCTAGCTAAAATACTAGAGAGTATTTTTTAAAAACACTTTAAAAAAAATCTTTTATTTATTTTAAAGATTTTATTTATTTATTTGAGAGAAAGAGTGAGCAAAAGAGAGAGCACAGCAGGGGTAGAGGGAGAGGGAGAAGGAGGCTCCCTACTGAGTGGGGAGCCTGATGCAGAACTCGATCTCAGGAACTTGACCTGATCTCAGGATCATGACCTGAGCTGAAGGCAGACACTTAACCGACTGAGCCACTCGGGCACCCCTACAAACACACTTCATGCTTTTCTTGTAATTCCTTAAGAGGAGATATGTGGACTCTGTAGAATTTTTTCCTTCCTTATTTCCTTTGACAAATTAATAGATACAGTGAAGTAGTTTCATTGTTCCATGTCCAGCTCCTCAGAGGCTGTAGAGGTGATTTGGGGAGTCATTCTAGTGGGTCACAGGCAAGTATTATGGGTAGGTGGAGTGATCCACCTACATTCTGGCTGCCTAACCTTGTAACAAAGTGTGCTTTTATTCTAAATTCAGGAAAGCGGGTTCTTTCCTTGTAATATGGTATAATGAATATAATTAGAAATTTATTTCTCATCATGGACACAGCTCTGCAATGAGTTCACTGTGCATCTGAGGCCAAGGAATAAGGGCAGACACTGTCTCTGAAGGGTTGTAGCCATTCTGGTATGGGAGATGGGAAGTTAGGGAAAAGGCTGCAGCGTATCTGGATCAATATGAGGACTGGTTATTTAGCCAAATCGAGCCCTTCTTTCTGCCATCCTGGTAGAGAAGCTCCTTGTCTCTTGCTTGGACTGTTGTACTTAACAATCTCCTAACCAGGGCCCTGCCTCCAGTCTCAACTCCAGTTCTCCCTGTGATCTGATTATATATCACTTTCAAAGGCTCTCCTGGCAATCAGAAGGCTCCTGTATACTTCACTCTCGTGTTTCAGTGGAACTTCCCAACCTCACATCCAGCTTACTCTTAGCTATAGTCTTTTTTTTTTTCCTTCCTTCTTTTTTTTTTTTTTTTAGAGAGAGAGAGAGAGCATGCACATATGCCTATGAAGAGGGGAAGAGATAGAGGGAGAGAAGAGAGAAGGAATCCTAAGCAGACTCCATGCTCAGCTTGGAGCCCAGAACAGGGCTCAATCTCATGACCCTGAGATCATGACCTGAACCAAAACCAAGAGTTGGACACTTAACCGATTGAGCTACCTGGGTGCCCTATTATCTGTGGTCTTTCAAAATTATTTGCCATCCCTTAAAATTACCTTTCAAATCCAGCCTCCAATATCCTCTGTGTGTGCTGTCTACTCTGCCTGAAATAGCCTTCTCCAGTTTTTTTTTTTCTTAATGAATTCTCATCCATTTTTCAAGATCCTATTCAAATATCACTTTATTTATGAGGACTTCCTGGGTCCTCTAGGAAGAGTTTATTACTCCCTCCCGATGCTCTTAAGACACTTTGCACATAGCTCCATTACTTTATAATTGGTATATTGTATTACAATGACCTCTTCATGCCTCCTCCACTAGAATATGAATGGGCTCAGTGTATTATTTTCCTAGGGCTACCATAACAAAGTACCACATACAGGTTTAAAACAACAGAAATGTGTTCTGCCACAGTTCTGAAGGCTCGAAGTCTGAAATCAAGGAGTCTTTAGAGCCATGCTCCCTCTGAAGTCTATAGAGAAGGATCCTTCCTTGACTGTTCTTAGCTCCCGATGATGGCAGGTGATCCTTGGCACTCCTTGGTCTGCATGTACATCCCTCCAGTCTCTGCCTCTGTTGTCACATCCCCTTCTTCTGTGTGACTCTGTCGAAGTCTCCCTCTCTTTCTCTTATAAAGATAGTAGTCACGGGATTAGGCTCCACCCTATGCAATATGGCCTCATTTTAACTTCATTACATCTGCAAAGTCCCTGTTTTCAAATAAGGTCACATTTGCACGTTGGGGAGGGTTAGGACTTAAAAATATCTTATTTCAGGGATACAACTCAACCTACAACACTACTTTTTTTTATATATTTGTGTATTGACATTGCCTGGTGTATAGGATGTACATAAAAATGCTCATTAAATGGTGAGGGCATAAATGACGAGTGAAAGGAAAAATAAGTTATCTCAGTACACACTTACTCACTGTGCCTTCATCTATACTAGTCCTATACTAGTATAGGTGCTGAGGTTACAGAGGAGAATAAGATGAGGCTTCAGCTCTCATTTCCTCCCTATGAAGTGCCTGGGCTTCCCAGCCCTGTGTTTTTTACAATCCTGAGCTCACCCTGAGTAATAGCTTTAAATAGACCTACCGATGCTTCTGATGCCAGAGTGCCAGGACCTCCCTGTCAGTAAGTTCACGGGCGTGGACGTCCAGCTGGGACCCCCATTACCCAAAGATCACTGGGTCCTGCTCCCATTCAGCAGTGGTGAGGGTTTTACCCTCTGCATCTACTTGGAGAATAGACCTGTAGGATCTTTTGAAGCAAGTCCCCACTTCCCACCCCTATTCTGCTCTGAGTTTTCTTGTTTCTTCACTTGGGATAATTCACTAGGGATAATACCTAGTCTTGAGGTTGCTGAGCTAGGGGATGCAGAAGTAATTCATTAGTTATTTAGTATTTAGTTATTTAGTATTAGTATTTAGAATGTATTTTGACACACTTTCTTCCTATCCCAGTTTTCTCACTCCTTTGCAAGAAGACCTTTCAGTTCCTCCCATTGAAAATGTAGAGACCGTTTGTCCTTGAACATAGCCTTGACCGTGTGATTCACATTGACTGAGACAGTAGCAAGTAGGATGCAAGCACTTTGTTGAAAAACATTTGAATATTGGTACTTGTTCTTGGGGTTCTTGATGGTCTTTAAAATATTTCCTTGGGACTCTGAAAGATGGCACCGCTTTCCTGCTGGATAGTTCCCAGGGTTCAGATATCTTTGGAGTCCAGTAACTTCAGATATCCTGAATCTCATCATTAGTGCCATACTCACATATTAATGAGTCTCTTTCTTCACACTATGTACACTACTGAGCAAATAAAAAGCTGGCCTTGGCTTCTGGGAACACTTGGTCTAAGACCAGGTACACTTTGCATAGTCTGTAAAGAGAGATTGAAGCAGTGCCAAATATGTATATTAATTAAATATCTCAAAATAAGTGCCATACTTATAAATTGATCCTCACTTAGAAAGGGATTTTACAGTCCTTTCAGCTGACCTTTATAACACTCCTGTGAGCCAGGATGGTGATGCTATCCCCTTTTAATTATAAAGAATCTCAGGCTTAGGGGCTCCTGGGTGGCTCAGTGGGTTAAAGCCTCTGCCTTCGGCTCAGGTCATGATCCCAGGGTTCTGGGATGGAGCCTCGCATCAGGCTCTCTGCTCGGTAGGGAGCCTGCTTCCTCCTCTCTCTCTCTCTCTGCCTGCCTCTCTGCCTACTTGCAATCTCTGTCTGTCAAATAAATAAATAAAATCTTAAAAAAAAAAAAAAGAATCTCAGGCTTAGAGAGTACATGTCTTCCTCAAGTCACATAGATAGTGTATCAGCTAGTGTTTGCTGCATAACAGCCATTGCAATAATTAGTGGTTTAAGCCATCACTCATTTATTAGCTGATGTTCCTGTGGGTTGGCAATCTAACTTGAGATCCCTTGGGCAGTTCTTCTACTGGTCAGGCTTGGGCTCATTTCTACAGCTGAGAACTTGTTGTTTTAGGATAGTCTTATTCAAGTGCTGGATAGTTGGTGCTGGTTGTCAGCTGGGGTGATGGAGATGATTGGGTCATGTCTCTAGTAGACTATCCCGGGTTTATTCATACAGCAGCTGTCACAGAATTTCCAAGAACAACAAGGGAAGAACTAATGTTCATGTGTTTTACAATCTATTCTTGTATCATATTGTTCAATGCAAACCATATAGTCAAAGTTACGTTCAAGGAGTCAGGAAATAGCATCAACCTTTTTGAGGGGAGGATCTTCAAGGTCACTTTACAAAGGTGCAAGAATATAACGATAAGAAGATTCATGTTTATCTTTACAATTTACTACAGCTAGCAAGTTGTAGATATAGGATAGGAACTAAATATTACTCAGTATTCCTCCTGTTCTGGCAGGGACCAAAGAATATGACCAAATAATGTTCATCTGATCAATGTCCTTTTTTGTTCATTTTGCTTAATAAGTTAAGATTATGTTTCTGTCCTATATGTATAACATATATGTATAACATTACAATTTATAACATTATAATTTTTAGAATAGGTGTATATCCTAATACAAAGACCAGCAAATAAATGTGGGCTGGGAACAGGAGAAACGCAAGCTGAGAGAAGGGTCAATCGCATCTTTAATTTCAACTTAAATCAGTATTTTTTATTCAGCATCTATTATGTCTGACACTTCATTAAGTTCATGAATATAAAAGTAGCTAAGCCCTGGTCCAGTTGCTCAAGGAACTCTCAGAAGTCTAGTGAATAAGATAAACATAGGACAGAAATTAATTATAATGCAGTTCCATTAAAAGAAGCTTTATATATAGTGCTTTGGGGAGCACACAAGGAACAATTAATTCTTTCCTAGAGATTCTGAGGTGTGGTCAGAGGCAGCTGCAGAGAGAAGGGTACAGGTGACAGGTGCAGTTTTACCAATGTAAAGGCACAGAGATGTCAGCTTGCACGGAATAGTCTGGAAACAGCAAAACCACAAAACCACATGGAGGGTAGGGGTGAGCTCAGTGGCCAGAGATGGAGACTGGGAAGGTTATAAGTGACTTTGAATGCCATGTTATAGGATTTGAAATTCATCCTAGGAGTTACAGGGTGACACGGAAAACTTTTAAAGTGGTAGGGTGAGGGCATAGTGATAGTTTTATATCTGTAGAATAGGATGATTGTAAGCTACACTTAGAAAAGAAAAACAAGGGGTGCCTGGGTGGCTCAGTGGGTTAAAGCCTCTGCCTTCGGCTCAGGTCATGATCCCAGGGTCCTGGGATCGAGCCCCACGTCGGGCTCTCTGCTCAGTGGGGAGCCTGCTTCCTCCTCTCTCTGCCTGCCTCTCTGCCTACTTGTGATCTCTGCCTGTCAAATAAATAAATAAAATCTTTGAAAAAAAAAAAAAAGAAAAAGAAAAAGAAAAACAAACCAGGGACGCCTGAGTGGTTCAGTCAGTTAAAAGTCCAACTCTTGATTTCAGCTCAGGTCATGAACTCAGTTGTGAGATCAATCCCTATATTGAGGTCTACATTGAGCGTGGAGCCAATTAAGAGGTGGTAATAGACTGACTCAAGGAACTACAAGTAGGATTGAAGAGGAGAAGATGAGCTCTAAAAACTATTTTGGAGGAAAGCTAAATGAATGCTTTTGTGAGGGAGATGGAAAGGAGCAACTAGGTGAGTAGGAGCTGGGACAGAAGGAGGTCATGGAGACTGAGGGACAGAATGGCAAAAGGGCAGAGGAGAAGGGATGGCAGGTTCAGCTGGTGCCATGTTTAGCTGAGGGACCTGTAAGGATCTCTAGAGAAGTATCCAGATAAGTTGGTCACTGAATACCCAGGTCTGAAGCTCCAGAAAGAGACATAGGTAGGGGATGTCCAGTTGGAGGTCATCTCCATATGGATGGAAAATTTTTGTTACAATTCGTTTGATGGTAATGGATAGTAAGTTCAATTCAAGCCACCTTAAAACAAAAGAGTAAAAATGATGGAGGTTTGAATTCTATTAAGAATATCCAGGATAGTCCTAGGATAGTCTTGCTTCAAGCATGGCTGGATCAAGAATCCCAGTGACACTATATTATCTCGCCTCTTTTTTTTGCTCTGCTTTCTTCTGTATGTTGGCCTTATTCCAGGCCTTATTCCCTGTTGTCTTTTTTTTTTTTTCTAGATGGTAGCAGCATGCTGTCAATCAGTCACTTATTTGTGATATTTTATCAGTCCATCCAGACTGAGAGGACACAGTTTTAGAACCTGTGTTGGGCAAGGCCAGGGCATCCCCAAAGAACTCTCCAGAGGCTTTTGGATTCATTTGGTTTGCAACCTTCTGAAAGTTCTGCAGGGTTTTGAAAGTCTCGGAGTCCATTCAGTGGAGTGACTTGTCATATTCACACCACAGTGTGATGTGGTGTGAATATTTGGATACTTCTTTTTCTGGAGCCGATTGATTCTAGTTCTGTTCTGGGCAAGGCTGGGGTACCTCAGGAACATCCGCATTTAAGGGGTCAGCAAGGAGGAGACCATGAAAAAGCTGCTTCATTTATCCTCCTTCCAGAGGAACACCAGAATTATCAGACATCTTGTCTGTCTCTTGCTCTTCTGTCTCTGGAGTCCTCTTCACCAGACAGCTAATTTCCTTAAAATGTTAAGCACTTCACCAGTTGCTGTTAACAGCCCCACAGTACACATCCAACACTTATCAGGAAGATTAAACTATTAATATGGAGGAAGGGGACAGCAAAAGAGATAATCAAATAAATCGATTTTTTTTTCCCAAGAAAAACATAAGTCAGGACAGAGTACTGTATCTTAATATCCTCTAAAGACACCTCTATCCAAGAGAATTAGCTCATTTTCTTTGAATCTTAGGATTAGAAGCTCCAGTACCCCTACAAGAAGATCTTTTGGTGTCTTTTGAATAGCTAACTCAAACATTAAGAATTTAGGTCAAGTGAGAGGAAGGTGGGTATACTTATTCTATCAATCTCATCATCTGAAATAACATCACTGCTCTGTTAGAGTAACTGTAAAAATTACATGACATAGTGTTTGTCAAGTGCTTCAAATGATCATGGCGTATAGTGGCAAACTTAATCATATGGTATCTATTAATAAATAACTAGTTACCTGAAACTCTTCAAAAGTACTTTTTTGTTTTGCTATCCTAAATAGTGTTAGGGAACACTAGTATTTGCCTTCATAAAGCTTTTGTTGAAGTGAGATCATACACAAATAAGCAATTAAAGTACAAAGCAAGTGTAGGGGATCAAAATAGGCCACCCCAAATAGTCTACTTTCACATAAGGATTATTTTGAACGAGGCAAATGAAAACCAACAGACTCAGAAAGACGCCTTCCAGGAGCTTCCCTTATAAGACCAAAGCAAAACTATTGAGAAGTGAGGGCTACCGTAAATCCTTCCTCCCAGGGAAGTTTCATGGTCATGAGAAAAACAGAAGGTCAGCAATGAGATGGATGTGGAAAAAACCATCCTCCATTAGTTTCCGCACATACTTACTTTCCCTAACTTGCCACCCTTGGAAATCTAAAGCCTTCTTTGTCTTATCACTTCTGCACACTTATTGTTCTTTGTTAAGATGCACTATAAGCCCAAGTTCTAATCACCCCTTTGAGTTACTCAACACGGGTTTTCTCCTGTGTGTATGCATGCTGCATATGTGAATAAAATCTGTTTTACTCTTGCCAGTCTGTTGTTTGTCAGCTTAATATGCAAGCCTTCAGCAGGGCCTCCTAGAAAACATAGAGTAGAGGAGAAAGGTTTTCTTCTCCCTCCCCCCGACATGTGTCAAATGGGAATAAATGGTACAGAGAAAAATAAAGCATGAAAGTTGACAGGAGTGTGAAGGAGGAGCGTGGTGATTTAAAATTGGAAGGTATGCAAGGGGTGTTTCTGAGAACATTTTTTTTTTCCTGTCACTTAGAGCTGAGGGCATCCTGAGGGCTATAGCAATTTCCTAATAAATCTTAGCTCTTGTCTTTGGAGATCTTGTGTTTGGTAGCTAATACAGGTGAGTAACCAGAAGATGACACTACGTATGTGACCATAGAATGCTCAGACAGCCGAAGAAACACATAGGGGTGTTGGGCAGACAGCAAGGTTAGTCAGCTCATGGAATGCCTTCTGTGCTACGATTCCTGGTCTCCTTGAATGCTCTGACCCAAGCCAGGTGGAGACACAAAGTGCTCTACCTTAGTCCCTAACATGGCTATTTCAAGATAAGGCTCTTTTCATGAGACTTCACAAAAGGTGATTGGATCATAGGGAGATAGACCTAGGGGAACAGTAAGCCTAGAATCTGTGCTGCTCAGTAAGATAGTCACTAGCCATGTGTGGCTTTTTATAGCTAAGTTTATCAGAATTACATAAAATGAAAAATTCATCTGTTTAGTCATGCTAGCCACATGTGGTTATAGGGCTTATAGTACTGAACAGTGCCGATCTAGGGCTTTCCCATCACTGCACGAAGTTTAATCTGCTGCACTGGCCTAGGTAATGTGGCTCGAACCATATGCTGCTCAGACTTAAATGTGCATAGAGATCACCTAGAGATCTTTTTTAAACGCAGATTTTGATTCATTAGGTCTGGAGGTGGCACCTAAGAATATGCATTTCTGCTAAGCTCCCTGGTGATGCTGATGCTGATGGTTCATCAGACACCCTTTAGTAGCAGGGACTTAGAAGCACAGCGTGTTCCCCAGTACTCATAGGAAAGAGATGCTGCCCAGGGGGCTTCTGCATTAACTCCTCCCACACACACCCTGGGTCTTATTTCTCCCTTCAAGGTAAAAAAAACATAGAGTATATTAGTCCCACTCTCCTTTACTAGAAGCTCATGGCTTATGGACAAGTGCATGGATTAAAGAATCAGAATGGCTATGTTAAATTCCTGGCTTTAGAAATCTACTAGCTAAAAAAAAAAAAAAAAAGAAAAAGAAAAAAAAAGAAATCTACTAGCTGTGTGAACTTGAGCAAGTTACTTAACCTCTCTGTGCCTCACTTTCTATCATCAAAATAGAACAATATCTTCTAATGTCTGAAACTTTGGAAGTGTCTGACAGATGCTAGCAATTTTATTTATTAATCAAATAGATTTTGTTGCAAGGCATATTTTTTCGTATATCTACTCTGTGCTAGGAACTAAGAAACACAGTGATGATCGTTACCTAGAAAGGTTCCCAGGTAGAACTGCAGATGTCTGGCATCAGTATAGGTCTTTGGGAATGAAATACCATGTACTTTGTGGAATAAGAAAAAGATGTCTCATCATGGTACATTTCTACAAAAATCTATGCTTTTATTCTGCTGCTTAGTAGAATGTTGACATTATAGGGCAGCCATGCTTGCAGCTTGACCAGTAAGATAAGGTTCCTACATGTGCAATTGGAAGATATGTCATCAGGCCCAGTCTTTGCACAGAGTCCTATTTAAGGAGAGGCAGTCCAATATGAACATTATTAAGAGCAAATTTATGTTTTCCTGGATTCTCTTTAAAAAAAAAAATTTATTTGAGAGACAGAACATGAGTGGGAAGAAGGGGTAGAGGGAGAGAGAGCAGGCAGCCCAGCAAAGGCTCAATCCCAGGTCCCTGGGACCATGACCCAAGCCAAAGGCAGACGCTTAACCAACTGAGCCTCCCAGGCGTCCCTGTACTGGCTTCTTTAAAGAGCATCGCAGAAGATACAATTTATAACGGAGAGCAATGTTTAAATTTTTTTTTTTCTGTTCATCCCAAGTCCCTTTCTCATTCTTGCCTTCTCACCAAATCTTTACCTGGAACCAAGTCCATGATTCTCTCCTGCCTCTTTCTTCCTGTTTCCCACTCATGTAGTGGGCCCAGACATTGCCTCTCCCACCTGCCCATCCCTCACTCCTCAGCTGTTTCCCTTGTCCAGTCTTGAAGTTCACTGGCCCACTTCCTTCCTTTTCAGCAAGCCTATGCTCCTGGCCTTCTCTACATCTTGCAACCTGCTGGGAGAGGAAGTGTAGCTGTAGCTCTCACTGCTTTTGGGTGGAAATCTGCCCAGTTCTTCACTTCCAGGGGAGAGCAGAAACTGACCCTGAAAGCAAAACTTCTTCCTCTGTAGAAAAGAGTATGAAGAGCACGGTGGACAGAATTCTAAGATGTCCCTAAGAACCCTGTCCAGGATGACGAACATGCTAGATTTTCCTATAGTTAGGTTGTGCTACATGCTATGGACTTTAAGAAAAGGGGATCACTCAGGGGGAGCTTGAACTAATGAAGTGAGCACTTTAAAAGCAGAGGGTTTTCACAGATATGACATTGACATAACTATGGATTAACTTATCAGTCAGTGGAACAGAATGTAGAATCCTAAAGTAGGTCCTAACATATATGATAATTTAATATTTGACTGAAGATGCAGGTAATTTAATACATGGTGCTGACAACTAGCTATCTAATTGGAAGATAATAAAATTGGATCCTTCCCTTAAACCATTAAAAGAAACCTTTTAGATATATTATACACATAAGTATAAATAAATAAAGTAATAATAAAATTGTTTTACTGTATAATTTAAGAGATTATGTGTATAATCTCAAGCAGGGGAGATCTTAACCAAGATTGGAAACCCAGAAGTTATTAACAACATGTAAATATATTTGATGTCAATAAAACCAAAGATAGGTTGAAAAAAATGGTCACATAATGATACTTTGGTGATTAATATCTACAGTATAAAAAAAATGAGCTCTGTACAAGAAAAGATTACCTAAAAGAAAAATTAGTAAAAAAGATAAACAGGCCATTTAAATAAGTGCAAATAGCCATGTGAAAATAATAAATTTCACAGTAAAATGAAAATACATATTTAAATAATAAAACAGTTACCTTTCTCCACACAAAACATTTAAAATCTTTATCTTCAGTTGTTAGTATGGATGTTGGGAGTTGCATATACTCTTAAACATTGCTAATGGCAATAGGAATTGTTATAACCTGTTTAGAAACAAATCACTGAGTAACTGTAATAATTAGTATACATATATATAATTTGTAATTTTCAAATTATAATCTATATAAATGTATAATGTGTGTTTGTTTATAATTATACTGTGCATTACTAAAAAAAAAAAATAGTAAACTGCATGGCAAAGCAAATAAAACAAATAGACAATAGCAGAGATTTTTCTCCACTTGGTCACTAAGGAGTCTGCTCCAGGATCTGCCTACCCAGATCCCCTTCCTGCACAGGTCATGTAGTTTCACAACCCCAAGAATTTGCGTGTGCTCCTCCCTTGGCCCTAACCCCCTCTCCTCTTCCCTACTTGTCTTTTAGGACCCAACCCAGGACTCCTCCCACTTGCTCGTCTCAAAAAAGCTAATCCCAAGCTCAAGGTTTTGTAGCTCATTAATGGAAACAGGGCCTCCCAACAGCCTTGCTCATTCTACTGCTCCCCATTCAGGGAAGAAGGGAAAGAAACTCTTTGCTAGGTCAATAATCAACCTCAAATTTGTTCTTTTTGCCTAATTCTCATTTCCAGATGGCAGGTTTTCCTAAAGCAGGCACACTGAAACCTGGCCAGGCTGGCAGCCCTAATTCTATAGGAGCCTCTGGCTGTGGATTTCTAACAAAGCTGGAGCTGCGAGGTGCTGCCGGAGGCCCCCAGTGAGAACTGGAGGGCCCTGGGCTCTTCCCACAGGATCCTTGATCGTGTTCTCATTTCCTCCTCCAGAAAGTGGGGCTAAAATAAGCCCAGGGGCTGAGGAAGGGGTGAGTCAGAGCTCTCAGAGTGAACAATCACTGCATTGCAGCTCCTTGTAAGAAACATCTCCCGTGGGCCTGGGTTGTTTATGCCAAGACCTGATAAGTCTGAAAAATGAGCTCTCCAAAGACAGGGTGGCAGCAAGCTCCCCTTCTTGGAGATGGCAGGGTACTTCACAGCATGGAAACTTCCTGTACTTCGGATAAAGCAAAAGGGCACACATCCCTCTGAGTTGCGGAAGGTGGTGACAGGGAGGAGGATCCTGGGCTGGAAACCAGGTGACATGAGGTTTAGTCCCAACTAAGGCAAAACCCTTTACCTCTCTGGGTCCCCTTTTGCTCAGTTGCAAGATAAAAACTTAAGTCCGGATGATTTTCAAGTTTCCCTTTGGCTCCAGAATTCTTTACAGTTTATCTTAGCAGCTTCCCAAGTGCCAAGTCTCCTGGTTCACTGTCAGGTCCTAGACTGGCATGGGATGTTAACTGCAGAGAAAGGAATGCTGACATGATCCATGGCACACTCCCATGAACCAGGCTCAATCAGCCCCCACTGATTGGGTGCTTCTCCTGTGCCAGGCATCTGGAAGACAGCTGGGGAGAGAGGCTCCCTCTCTAGCTTCCTGTCCAGCAGACAAGAGTGTGCACAGAGATATGGACAATAAGATATGGACAACAAGAGTGTGCACAGGGATATGGACAACAAGTAGCACCAATGGCTTCACTAAGCCCTGACAAAGATACACACAAGGAACTCAAACCGAAGAACAGTCCACAGGAGTCCAAGTAACAGAGGGCTTCAGTCAGTTAATAGATTTTCCCCACCTCAACTAAAAGTTTTGATGAGAGAGAGGTCAGTATGGAAGGACCAGAGAGGTCAAAATTCATTTTCCTCAGATGATCCAGCATTTTAATATCCATATAGTTTTCTCCAGACAGCAAAAGTAGTTCAAGATGGTTTTCATCCCTTAGTATCACTATGAGAGAAAATTTGTTCTCATGCTATGATAGGGGCTACTCAATTGAGAATGGTTTTTGTTTGTTGTTGTTTGAGAGAGAGAGGGAGAGAGAGGAAGAGCATGTGCACGCACGCACACGCACACACAAGGTTGCAGGTGGGAGATGGGGAGGGAGAGAGAAAATCCCAAGCAGTCTTCCATGCCCAGCCCAGGTAGCCAGACACAGAACTGGATTTCATGATCCTGAGATCACGACCTGAGCTGATATCAAGAGTCTGATGCTCAATCGATTGAGCCACTCAGGCACCCCTCAACTAAGAAAACTTTTAATCCTAAGAGTTAGAGATTGAATAATGTCTACTGAAGATTCTAGTAAAGATTCTAGCCCTATTATGCTCATCATCCAATATATTTACCGCAGCTAGCACCTTCAATATGCCTTTCAGTAATTTTAAAACATTTATTTAGGACATTGCATCTTAAACCACATTAAAAACAAATATTAAAAATTAATTACAGATTTTAATATTCCAAATACCATGAGGCTTCATTTAATTTTGTGATTCTTCTCACTAATGAGGTTTTTTTTTTTTTTTTGCCTTCAAGTTTTTGTTTGGATGCTTTAAAAATTAAGTAAAATTTGAGACATACACATGGAAAATGAATAAAATATACATACAGAAGATGAATAAAACACGTATGCATACATATATATTAAATAAATAAATAAATAAATAACCACCAGATTTTATCGTCTTATAGATTTCCCTCCTTTTCCTGAGCTTATCTAAATCATGTGTTTCTCATTTGTAACCACAGCTGTAATGCAGCATGGGAACCACGCTGGGTGCTACCTCGTACACAGTCAGTGTTCATCGGTGTTCATCCTAATTGTGATTTAGGGATTTATTCCACAAATATCCATGAGTCTGTACATGTGCCAGCTCTGTATCGAGCATGGAAAGAAGGTGGTTGGCAGGTGGTGTCCTATCCCAGGACCAAGAGGGAGACAGACATGTAAACCGATGAAACAGATCAATTACAGTCTCTGCTAATGGACAGCTCTGCCCACTGGTTCCAGGACACAGAGGAAGGAGGGATTCATCTGAAGAAGAAGGAGTTTCTCAGTCAACGTGGTGGAAGAGGAGGTGACTGTTCTACCACAGGAAACAACGTGAGTGGAACATAGCAGGCTCTGGTGAGCACCCTTTTGCTGTGCTCTCTGGTGAGGGCAGAATCCGGGAAACAACTGGACTTTTTCCTTGGATGACAGGAGAACCATCAGAGTCCTATAAGCTCAACAAATGTAGGGAGACAGTTGACTGAACCATCAATAAATATATTCTAAAGTAATGAATCAAAAAAATTTAGAGGGATTATTGTTACAGTGGAGTACAAGTCTTGGGTTTACATAGAAATATTTCATAACCACATGTCAAATAATAATAATAATTCACAATATTTATAGCCTTCTGAGCACTGTACGTTCATTTATCATTTATCACCACAAAAATCCCCTGAGATAGATACTATGACTACTGAGAAGGAGTAGAATTTAATTATGATGAAGCCATGCTTTGAAGCTAAACTGTTTGTGTTAAAATCGTGACTCCACACTTATTAAATGTGTCCTTTCAGGCAAGTAACTTTCTATACCTCAATTTTCTTCCTTTTATAATGGGTTTATAAAAGTGCCGTGGGGTTGTGGAAAGGATTAAATGAGATTCTACCTGTACTTGGTTAGAACAATGCCCGTCCAAAGCACGATGTTTAATGGGTATTGACTATTGACCCATTTCACCTAGGAGGAAACTGAGGTTTGGGGATAGAGAGTCATGTTTCCAAGTAACATAGTCAAGAAGTTGCAGATCTTGAGCTCAATTGGGAATGTTAATCTACTTGGTCATTATTACCTTTAAGACTGATTAATTAGTTAATAGAGTCATCAAACACTTATTAAGCCTCTACTAAGGGTCAATCATGGTATTTTGTCATTTTACATGAACTATCTAGGGTGCTGTCCACCACACAATGTATCACTAGTCCAGGTTTATAAGTGAGAGTGTCCCTGCTCAGGGGAGTTGAGTCTCTTGTCCAAGACTATAGCGTTGCTGTTGACTTCCCAACGTCCAGTCCACACCATCTGCAGGGGCAGGACTTGATTAGTCTCAGCTAATCATGGAAATCATATCCCAGTCTCCAGCAGGAGAACCCAGGCCTAAGCCAATTAGCGCAGAGCATTCTGTTGGCCACAGGATTAGCTCAGTACATTTGGATCAAAAAGGTACAACGGAAAATTTTCTACAGCTTCTGCAAATATTGTCCAGTCTTTAGAGAAATCCTTAGCGGGAGACTGTCCTGTCCTCTGATGTTGTGTATGGGTCTGAGGTGCTGTAGACTTCTTGCTATCATCCTGGGGATGCCCATAGTACAGGGCGTGGGTATGGCCAGGAGAATCACAGAGACCACTGGATTAAGCTAACCCTGAAGCTTTCATCCGTGTGGGCCAATAGATGTACTTATTCCAAATACATGAAAGATTTCTGCATAGCCAGGAAAACAGAGAGGTGGGGTCCAAGTCCAAGTCTGAACCAGGGTGACTCCCCGATCCATGCCTTCCTACAGTGCTTGGCTGCAGACATGGCTCTTCTACCCAAGTTGTTTACCATCTGGCAGAAGGCTTTTGGCATTCTGCTACAGTGGCAGATTTGATCATCAGTCACAATGCCAAAGTAATGTGGTTTGAGTCATTGTTTATCTGTTGGTCTAATTCTTCCATAATAAATATGCATTGCTTAGATAATAAAAACAACAAAGGGGAAAATTCCATGTGAGGCAGAGATAAAAAAGCTCTGCTAAAAAAGAAGGCTTATATAAAGATAAAGCTGTATGATGTGTGTCTGGCATGTTTTTAAAAAATGCTAAACTGAATTGGGCCAAAGACAGAGCAAGGCGCCGAGCCTTTTATCACACACTAGGCACCAGTTCCCTTGGAGACCTGATTATTAATTAGGAGGAGCTGGTGGTAGCTATTATCAAACTTCCCTGATTTCCCACTATCAATAGAGGAGCTTACAGAGAAATGCCCTAATCAAGACAGCTTCTGAAGACAATGGGTCCAGCCAAGAGAGATTTGAGTACTTTAGAGAGGTCCTACAAGTTCAAGTAATTCTTAGATAGAGAAAGCCAAAGAGGATATCTGCCATCCATTAGAAGTTCGGTTTAATGCTGTGTTTTTTTTTTTTTAAAGATTTTATTTATTTATTTGACAGAGAGAAATCACAAGTAGGCAGAGAGGCAGGCAGAGAGAGAGAGAGGAGGAAGCAGGCTCCCTGCTGAGCAGAGAGCCCGATGCGGGACTCGATCCCAGGACCCTGAGATCATGACCTGAGCCGAAGGCAGCGGCTTAACCACTGAGCCACCCAGGCGCCCTAATGCTGTGTTTTTGTGTGAATTTGTCTACATGAGGAAGGAAGTCCCTTACCCCATGGGTAGGCTCGTGTTCGTGAGGTTGTGCTGTATAGTAATAGGGGATGTTGAAGCCAAGAGAGGACAGCCTTCTAAGAAGGTAGAGGGCCCTGCCCAGTGCCAATCAGCACAAGCTACAAAGTGGGGAGGAATCATTTCTGCAAAGAAATACAGAACTAAGGAAGGTTTATTGGGAAGCAGATGGAGTCTGTTTATTGTAGGGTCCTGGTACAGTTCTAAGGCCTTCTTTAACTTTAGGTCTTCTGACTTTGGTTCTTCACCTCAAACATATTAAATTGCCCCTGCATCCCACATTAAATGGAATTTATATATGATAAATTATAAAATTACATTATAAAATTTAAAAAATTATAAAAATTGATGTGATGCATTTTGTAGACACACTAACCACAACGTTTATTAACTTAAATTCTACCACTTTCGTATTTCAGAACCAATAATTGTGTATTTGAGATCTCAAGGATTTCCCTAGGCCCTTGGAAAGATTATAGGCCCCAGCTCCTGTTACCATGGAACAGGATGATAACAGATGAAACAGCTCTAGTGGAAGACAAGGACAATTGTCCATCTAGTGGGCCAGTAGGCAATGAGTGGTAACATACATCTCTGTTTTCCTTAGTCCGTGGCAAATAGTGCGCACTCAGTGGTTGCGAGCAGATTGATGATGAAATAGGAGAGGAAGTGACTCAGATCAAGGTTGTTCAGGCAAGTTAGGTGCAAGTGTAGACCAAAAGTTCTGGGCATTCCATCCCACATAGGAATCTCATGCATTTTCTCAATTACATTTCTGCAGGTGTAGGAGCATGGCAGCATCCAGATAAACTAAAGAAAAACCAAAAACCTGTCTATGTGCCAGGCACTGTGCTAGTCTCTCTTATATACAATGATTTCAAGGAAATCACAACAACCCTGTGCAGTAGTAGCACTGCTATTATATTTTACAAAAGAAGAAACTGAAGCTGGATGGGACATGACAAAGTCCCACAGCAGAGCAAGAACACAAAGTTGTGAGACACTCAGGGTCCACCCTTCCCTGGAGAGTTTTCAAATGATCAAGTGAGTGCAGTATCAGGGAAGGGTGAGGGAGAGGTGGCCAGAACCCTCTGGAGCAAATTTCTAGAAACTTGGTTTCTCAGGATCCCTGCCTCTCTGGCAAATTTTCTTTCTGCTGTCCTCTGAGTGCCCTGTTGAGTCTGTGGCTCCCTAGAATTGACCTCATCTTACCCCTTCATCACTAAGGACAGATCATCTTGCTGGGCTTTGCCAAGGGCATTAATAAAATAGCTCCTGTCATTGTAGCCACACAAAGGTAGACAAGGAAATTACTCTCAGTCAAAAAGCAGAAACCCACTGTCCAGCTGGAGCTCAATTCCCAACCCTCCCATCCCCAGGGACATAGGTTAAGATGCCTTTTCTCTCCCTTTATTAGATGAGTTTCAGCCTCAAAGACAATCCCTCCTTTGAGCCATACCCATGTTTACCTGCTATTGTTTCTAACATTGGACAAATGACAAAACGTCATGGCAACAAAGCTCAGAGGAAAGATCAGTGTCCAGAGGCAGACAGGCGGGAGCAGGCACCCCTACCCTGCTGCTTGCTTGCTGGAACTCTGATTTGGAGCAGGTCACTTGAGGTCAGCTTCCTCATCTGTAGAGGATTGAGGATGAATTAAATGATGCAGTAAAAATCTGGCAAATGCATTAAATTACCTGGGAATTCTTGTGGTTTTGGAGGAAGTATAAAGCAGAGAAGCAAGAGAGATGCCTTTATTTTCTCCCAGGGATGAGGGTGGAAGGCAAGAGGCAGACACTTTGAGCTGAGAGCACAGACCGTTCAAAGCCTAGGGACAAATGAAGTCTAATAGAGCTGGGTCGTAGGCTATGGGGAAGGGACGAGGGGAAGTAAATCAAGACTAGAGAGCTCAAGCTAATCCAGATAGTTCAAAGCCATACAAGGACTTTTCATAAGAAAAATGAGGAGTCACTGAAGGGTTTTAAACAAGGGAGCGAAAGGGCTTATTTATGGTTTCATAACTTCACCTTGCTGGAGACGAAAATAGACTGCAGAAGGTCAAGGCTGTAGATAGGCAACCATGTTAGGAGGCTGACCAACCAGTCAGATGATGGAGTGGCAGGTTGGACCTGGGAGGTGGAGGCGGGTATAGAGGAAAGTGTCCCCATTGTCTGTCACTTGCTCGTTCTTCTGTTTTCAACCATTTATGGAGGGTAGTAATGGTACCCTCATCCCAGAGTTGTTAGGGGATTCAGTGAGATCGTGCACGCAGAGTACGTAGCACAGTGTCTGCCACATAGTGATGATGAGGGAGCAGGAGGCTGGCTGAGGACAAAGCAAAAGCTGGCGCCAGTGAGTGAAAGCAGTTGTCACCATCGGTGGTAGCAGCCGTGGTCACGGGATGCACTCAGAAAATGTAACACATGCAACCAATGAATAAGTACAAGGAAAAGCCCTTTGGAAAATGAAATCCTGGTTAATAGATACAAATGGTCTGATGAGAAGGAAGTGGAGAGGTGGGGAGAGCTGTTGTTTAAGAAAGTCGATGCACCTGCATGGTGAGCTCTCCTGATAAGTAGGCCATGGAGAGGAGGTGTCCAAAATGTGGCAGGTGGGCTGGGCGGGCTGGAGCCCCTTTGAAGAGGGTCTGGAAACAGAAACAGCCAGGTTGGTAGGAAGCCTATTTTTAGTTCGATAAAAGAAATCTCCAGAAGAAGTATAACCTGTGACCAGAGTCGTCTTTGTCTCTGTCCTCCCCGCTGGGAGAATTAATCACTGGGTCAGGAGAGTGGGAGTTAACACTGGTTGAAGGAAATAAAAACTATTGAGAGTGTCTTGTTCTGTTTCAATGCATTCAAATCTTATTGTTTAGACATTCATTTCAAACTGGGAATGTCTTTATTGTTTTTTCGAAGGAGTGTATGTTCTTTGTAAAACTCTCAAGCTATCAATAGGAACTATTTCAAGCACTAACTTTGTGGCAGGAAGTTGGCATAGAGCCTCATTCGTATTTATGTCATTTAATTATCTCCGCAGGGGCACCTGGGTGGCTTGGTTGGTCGGTTGAGCCTCTGACTCTTGATTTCCGCTCAGGCCTTGATGTTGGAATCATTAGATCAAGCCCCCATAGGCCGTCTGCTTAGGATTTCCTCTCTCCCTCCCTGACCTCATGGGTGTGCACTCACACACACTCTCTTAAAAAAAAAAAAATACAAATACATAAACAAACAAACAAACAAACAAACTTATTGTGCAGGTAGTGTTTACGCATTTTACAGCTAATGAAGCTGAGGCCAAGAGAAGATAAGCAACTTGTGCACAGTTGCCCAGCTATGTTCATGACTTGCTAGTTTAGGAAGGTTACTTAACCTCCTCCCTGAGCCTTGGTTGTTTTCACTTGTTTAGGAAAGATGATAACCAGATTTTGGACTCAATCGCTGGAGCCATGCTCTGGTTTGAAACCTGATTCTCCCACTTAATAACTTCATGTCTTGGGGACAGTCACATAACCCTGTGCCTCAGTGCCTCCTCTGTAAAATGGGGATATGAATAATACCGATAGTTGTTGTGAGGATCCAATTAGCTAATACATGTTAAAGGCATAGAACAGTACCCAGTATGTGGTGACTCTTAACTGATATTAGCATTATTGGTCGTCATCACGTTCTTATGCTCTTTTGCTAAAAGAATGTCAGTTATCCGGGCAAGATTCACTAGAGGGAAAAGGATGGGATTTTAAGGGCAGGCAGATCTAGTTTGAAGAATAAAGGAGCTAACAACTGTGAAACACTCAGCACAGTGTGTGGAAAAGAGTAAGTGCGGATGTCCATTATTTATTATCTATGAATTCCAGAGCATGTGCTCTTAACTGCTATTTGCAGCTTCTTCACCCTGCATTATGGCTGCTAACATCTTATTATCCAGGGGCGGACACTGTTAATAGCTTCTCTCCCATCCTTTCAGACTTTTGAGACAACCACATAAAAGTGATTTTTCACTTTTAACTGTCGGTTAGATGTAGTGGATGTGTATTCTGGCTTGGTCTGTAGTACTGCACGACCTTAGGGAGGCTACTTGCCTCAGTTTCTTCATCTGCAAAACGGGGATAACAGCATCTATCCCTTGAGTGGTAGTAAGGACAAATTCAATAATTTAAGACACTTACAGCTGAACCTGGTCACATGGGCTTAAAAAAGACTTAAAACAGATATCCCACACAATAGCGAGATTAATCCTCATAAATCGGATTGTGTTGTTTTCCTGCTTAAACTCTGAAATGTTCCCAGTGCATGGAATATTCCCATTCTTATGGCTTACCTTGGTCAATGTGAGAGTTTTCGGTGGCCTGGAAAATGTTATTTTCATTCTTCACCTGAGTTCCAAACTGAGGAAGCCATAAATGAATATTTTTCACACCTTTGTTTGGAGTATATGGCATAAGCCTGTGGAGAAATAGGTTGAAGGGGGCGACTGGGTGTCTTAGTCTATTAAGTGTCTGCCTTTGGCTCAGGTCCAAGCGTCCCGGGTTGGAGGCTCTTGTGGACTCCCTGCTCATCGAGAAACTTGCTTCTCCCTCCTGCCAGCTTATGCTCTCTCTCTCACTATTTCTTTCTCTCTCAGATAAATAAATAAAACCTTAAAAAAATAGAAATAGGTTGACATCTGAAGGAATTATAGACTGCATTGTGTTCCTCCAAATTCATAGGTTGAAGCCCTGACTTTCAGTGTGGCTGTATTTGGAGATAGTGTTGTTGAAAGATAAATAAGGTTAAATGCGTTCATAAGGATGGGGTCCTAATATGATAGGACTAATGTCCTTATAAAGAAGAAGGGGGGTTGCACCTGGGTGGCTCAGTTGGTTAAGCCACTGCCTTGGGCTCAGGTCATGATCCCAGAGTCCTGAGATGGAGTCCCGTATCAGGCTTCCCCTCCTCAGCAGAGAGCCTGCTTCTCCCTCCCCCTCTGCGTCTTCCCCTGCTTGTGCTCTCTCTCTTCAAATAAATAAAATTCTTTTAAAAAAATAAATAAATTTTTTAAAAGGGAGAGAAGGGGACATGAACGTGCACAGAGGAAAGACTGTGTAAAGACACTCAAACAGCATGGCTTCTGGCTATCTGCAAACCAAGCATTCACTAGAACCCCACCATACTGATCTGGAATTTCCAGCTTCCAGAACTATGAGAAAATAAACTTCTGTCGTTTATCTGGCATCCAGTCTGTGATACTGCTATGGTGGTCCAAGCCCACTAATACAAGAGGCTTGCTAAGACAGCACCCAAGAAATTGTCTGATTTACAGGTTCATAGGCAGATGCGGACAACCTCAGGCTTCCTCGTAGGGCTTGACCATGTGAAATTTATGGCAAGGAGGGACAGAGAATATCTGCCTCCTTTAGTTACTTTGGATGCTAAAGAAGAGAGAGGTAGGCAAGGGTTCATTTTCTAAAAGTCACACATTGGATAAATTGTTCCTTCTAAGGAGAGTGGGTGAAGGATGAAGACTCCAGAACTACTACTTCAGTTGCGTCCTTTGGAGACATGAGGAATGGAGGATTGAATATCCCTATGAAGAACTTATAAGACCTGGCATGATTGGCCTCTTGAGTCTTTCTCTTATTTGGTCTTAACCTTCTTCTTGCTGGCCATATTCCAGGCACATGATCTCCTTTCCATTACTGAGTTCCCTCAAGCCCTTTGCCCATTCCGGGGTTCTTTTCACTTGCTGTTTCCTCTGCCTGAAACATTTCTCTCATTCTCATGCTTCATGCCTCTGTCCGTATGTCACCTTCCCAATGAGTCTTTCCCTAACCACCTTACTGAAAGTGTCCACCGGGAGTTACTTGCTCATTGAAGATCATGCCATTTATTTCCTTCCTGTATAGAGCTTGACGAAATCTGTAATTACCTATTAATTTTATTTGTGCACGTTATATGTCTCTCTCAAAAATGTCAGTATCCCAGAGTTCCTAGAACATCGCTGGTGTTTAATAAACAATAGTTGAGTGTATGTTAAGAAAAAAGAAAAGCAATTCCTGATATTGAGGAGTTGGCCTGGTGCTGGTAGAGAAGTCCTGGTGTTCTAGGAGCCAGCTTGGAACTCACAGTTAGGTCTGTTGAACTCAGACAATATCATGGAAATAGTAGTGATTTCACTCTATTTTTTTACTACTTTAGTAGTGAATTCACTCTATCACGGAACAATTAAATGCATGACCACAAAAATAAGCAAATATCCTGAGTCATATGGGTGACTTCTGCTTCTTTTCCAATTACTCCTTCAGCCTTGCTCCTGTCTTCCCTCCCTATAGATAAGATTTATTAAACTATCCAAGGAGAAAATACCCCCCCCTTGACAATCTCTAATCCAGAGCAAAATTCACTTCCTTTTATCCTTCCCCAAATTACAATACTAAAGCCAAATCCTTAAACCTTTCTAAAACCCTTTTACTGAAATGGTCCACTGTTCCCCTGACCCTCTTTTCCCACCACAGTAATCAGTAACCCCAACTTGTTCAACTACAGATGTGTCACTAAGGATCTTTGGCCAGAGGGCATCAACAATATAAACTGGAAGTCCCAAGACACATCTGGCTTCAGAATCTTCTGGATTTAGGGGCTTCCACAAAGTCAGGGCACTTTCTCCCATATCTTAAACCCACCTTCCTCTTGTGTTGGCTTCATCTTCTGGTAGGATCTTTCTGTGAGGCAGGTCAGATAGCCACTGGTACTCCCAACCCTACATCCTTACCATCCATTGTGCAGAGGAGGGGAAATCTGTTGTCCAGTGATCTAACAGCAAAACTTAAAATACTCTTGATTTTCTCTGCTTGGTTTAGATACTTATCCCTGCCTGGATCAATCACTGTACTAGAGGATGGGGTACATTGGCCAGTCTGAGGCACATACTGTAAGGGCCTATTCAGCCAGAGCGGCCCCACCCAGGTTGAACTGCCATTTTGTTGTAAAACTTAAACGGACTCTGCCCCCACCCCCCAGGGGAACTTACTTAAAAACAAGTCTGGGAAACCAGTCCCAGGTAACAAAGCCCAAATACAAGGGTGGGTCAGGCCAGGTGGAGACATCCAATGCGGGGCGGGCGGGGGGCGGTGGGGGGGGGGAGACAAATAGTGTCTCCCTAGTTACCAAGGAGTATGGGCCCCGCCCTTTGGGCACCTTTTGGGCACTAATTCTGACCAAGGTGATAGGCTAGTTCAAATATCTACTAGGGTAAATTGTAATTCAGTTGGTCGCCTAGCATGACTGTGCAAGTTTCTCTATGTGTTACAATTTCATTGGCCACCTGTGTGTGGCCAGGCCCAACCACATGGCCTTTGCTCTATAAAAGTTAGTCTGTGAGGGAGAGAGAGGTCGCCCTCTCTGTAAGGAAAAGCCCCGACCAGTCTGTTTGACGGTCGGTTTGATTCTTGATGCTTGGCGTAAAATAAAGCTTTGCTTGACCTTCGCTTTGTATCAGTCTCGCTCCTTTAATCACGGATCCATTATTGGGGGACCCAACATTGGGGACCCAACAATACCTGTTCTTAGGGTTCAAAACAAAACAAAAAAAGATGACCTTGATTGTCAGTCCGATAAGGTTCACATAAAGTGGAGGTGGACTGCTTTCCTTATCGGCATTTTGTTAGAACAGAAAACACTCCCTATTTTGTTAGCAGTAAGAGATTCTATATAGAAAATCAGATACTTATAAAACTACAGTAAGAGCCAAAGGGGAAAAAAGCCAAGGAAAGTGGCAGCTAGTTTTCAGTTATGATGCTAGTTTTCAAGCAATCAGGAAGGCAAAGGACCTCAGCAGGAAGCTGCTGGCAGTAACTACAAACATCTTCAGTGCTGAGGTGGGTGAGTTGCAAGAAAATGCCTGGAGGCTACTCAGAATCTCACATCTGCTGCAGCCCACAGATCTTCTATTTCCAAAGAAGCCAAGACTATGATCCATCTATCCATCCATCCATCCATCCATCCTGGTCTTCCAAAATTTGTGAAAATTCTTCACGTTGGCAAACTAGTTGTCAGGAACTCTGGGATACGTGGTCAGCCTTCACACTTTTCTGGCTCCTTTGACACAGAGATGAGCACATAGGGGACATGGCGGGGAATAGCATTGTGTTGTCAGCAGAAGAGTACGGGGTAGATTCTCGGAGAAGAGGATGTCAGATAAATGACACAAACAGTGCCCTTGGTCATCGTATTGTAAACACTTTCCTCAGATTATACTCCTGTCCTTTTTTAAATTAATATGTAAGTGTTCAAAAGAAGTTTAACTTGTTTGGACAGCTTTAGGGATCCTAGAAGTATTGGGACTGATTTCCCGAAGATATAAGAAAATGTGTCTATTTTCAAATATAGGAGGAAAATGGAAGCCATGAACTATAGTTTGTGAGCTTGATGGAAAATTCTAGGAGAGTTTCTAGCTAAGAATACCAAGAAGATTGTACATGAAGACACAGAAAAGTAAAGTGATTATAAAGAAACATCAGAGGTTTACTAAGAACAAATCATACCAAACAAGCCTTGTTTGTTGTTTGTTTGCTCATAAATGAATTACTGAGGGGATTCCTAGGGTCACAGGGCAGTGGGTTTTAGTGTGTCATTTACCGAAATCTCATTATGCTTCTGTGAACAAATGATAAAATGTTGATGGCATTAGCAGTGAGTGGAGTGGTAGCTGAATGGCTGTGCCCTGGAAATGCTCACTAATGGATCAGTGTCAGCCTAGGAAAACGGTCTCCATGAAAGAGCTCCAGGTTTGTTTGGTCTTGTCCGGTTCCACATTTTTATCAGTGTTTCATATGACAGAATTGATGGCCCTCTAATCAAATCTCAGGATGCTCTGAGGCTGAGGGGAAGAACAAATGGATTGTGTCATAGAATCGGGATTCACAAAACTATCAGGAGCCTGGCATGAAGGGAAGAAAAGAGCAAATTGAACTGCACTGGAAATAAATCTACAAGGTTGCCTCTAGACCTCCAAACACTGCTGTGAGGGTAAGTGAGAGGGATGGCTTCATCAAGGACTCTTGGAAAAAAAGACTCGCGTCTTATCTTTACTGGAAACAACCTAGAGTGCTAGATCATATTAAACAGTCAAAATAATGAAGTGACACATTGGGTTGCATTTATAGACTTATTTTGAGTTGAATAATGCCCCACACATAGTATAAGCTTGGCAGATTACCATTTAAAATAATTCATGATTTAATGTTTTTTTTTTTTTTTCTGGAACACTATGTTGAGTTATTCGCGCATTCATTCAGCAGATATTTCTTGAGAACTAGAGCCAGGCTCTGGGTGGGTGCTGAGAACACATCAGTGAACAAAATAGACAAAATCTCTGCCATGAGAGAACGGAAACATTTATTGAGAATCCAGTATGTTTCAGACACTGTGTGAAGGCCGTCAAGATGAATATAGTTCCTGCCTTCAAATTCTTGTTCAAGAAACAGATGTGGAGCTAGAATTACAACCCAGAAATGCTATGTGCAGGTCTAGCTCTAGAAAGAGGAATGGCTCTGAGAAGGGAAACAGTCTGGGAAATGGTTGCAGTGGATGGGACAGAGGTGAGTTAGTTCACGTGTGTGTAATGATTAGATATGATTAGATATTTGCTCGTTCTTGGTACCATATTTATGAATGTGTCTGAATAAGGCGACAAGAATAGTGGGTAAACCTCAAACCCGTACCATATAGGGCAATAGAGATGGAACTTGGATTCTGTTTATTAACCTGGAGATGAGAGATCCTAGGGGTAGGGCCAGCTACATGGGCATGCAACATGCGAAATGTTGCTGTTAAAAATGAAGAATGGTCTTGTACTGTGTGGCTGAAAAGGATGGCTTTAGGAGCTTGCCGGACGTTTCAGAGCAGCAGAGCTGGGGTGACACGAGGAAAATTTTTCTGACAGAGTAGAAAAGGATATATGTGTGAAGGATATATGTGTGAAGTAGCAGATTCCTTTTCATTAGAGCCCTTAAAGCAGAAGCTGGGGAGCTACCCTTTCAATACATGATGAAGACTGACTCACTGATTTGTGTTTTGAACTGAATGGTCTCTGAGGTCAGGTAGCCCTGAGATTCTCCTGCTCTTAGATCTTTAGTAAGCTGCATTTAAGAATTTGCATCATGCATTGCTAATTTGCACTGTGTGTGTAAATCATTGCTTACTTAACTCCATTATGGACTTCTTGAGATCTTGAGGAAAGGGCTGGATGGTGTACTGGAGAAGTTGTAGATTTGAAATTTGTTCCAGTACGAAAAAAGTAGTGTTCCTTTTGGGCAGGCTATTCACCTTGTCTGCAACTGAATTTCCACCTTTATAAAGTGAATGTTATAAAACTCATCCTGTCCTGTTGCTGTGAGGACAAGATATAGTGTGTGGGTAAAGCATCTTGAACAGAGTAACACACAAAATGGATGTACATTTAATGATAGTTACATTTATTCCATTCTTACATACTGCTCTCCCTCTGGCATCTGGCACTGAAGTATGTACAGATCAGTTCTGTCTCCCAAGATACTTGTTGGGTGAAAGCCAAGTGCTCATTGAAATGCTATGGACCAACAAACCAGAGAACCAATGGTCATTGATTCTTTTTCCAAAGGGAGGAGGATTTTGCTCTATTTTCTTTCTTTCTTTTTTTTTTTTTTAAAGCTCTCCACTGCTGCTTTGTGTTATTCCTGCTCTGGCTCTTCAGTGCTCTTGTTTCCGAAGCTGCTGGTGTCTAGATCTGTGGATTCTCGGCACCCTCTAGAGACAGAAGAGGGATTTGTCTCACTTGAGAGAAGATAGATTATCCTTCTTATGCAGCTGCTGGAGCAAATCAATGTGCCAAGAGGGAGATCTGGGAGAGGGAACAAGCAAGGGAAGACCCAGCTTTTCTTAACCCTCCCATTCCGATCAATGCACTTTTCTGATTACTTTCTCTTAGATGACCAATCCCCAGGTGGATCTGAAGATGGACCCACACGGGATGCAGAAAAGTTTCCCTTTTATTTTTGAGCACAGGTAGTCCGTTGAGAGTGTTTTATTGGGGCCATAACCGAATCTCTAGTGAATTCCGAACAGGCCAGTGACTCAGATCTAGAGTTAAATATGTGCCTGAGTGACCTCCTCTGGCTGCCCCGGCAACATGTCCTGCTCAGTCTCCAGAAGAAGGGTGGGAAGAACTCATTCAAACACAGTGAACCACAGAAAGCAATTTTAATTATAAAATGTATCTCCAAGTATTTAATCTCCAGTTCTTTTTCATACCCAACTCTTAAAATTTCCACATCACTTCTATCCCTCAATAAACTTAAAGAATAACAACTTTCGGGTCATGAATATAGAGGGGCAGAGAGGTGAGGTGGGAGAGGGGACTCTGGGGTGGTCATAACAGGGACGGTATGATAAGACCCACTCTAGGACTGTTATGCCTTGGATAATGAGGGAAAGTTCTTGACTGATTAACTAAAAAATCAGAACATTAAAAGAGGCATACCTCAGAGATATTGCAGGTTTAGCTCCAGACAACCACAATAAAGCAAATACTGTAATAAAACGGATATTGCAATAAGGCAAGTTGATGAGTTTTATGTTTTCCCAGTATATATAAAAGTTGTTTACCCTATACAGTAGTCTTTTAAGTGTACAATGGCATTACCTTTAAAAATACAATATACATACCTTAATTGAAACATGCTTTATTGCTTAAAAAAAAAAAAAAGCTAACCATCATTTGAGTTTTCAGGAGTTGTAATCTTTTTTGCTGGTGGGAGATTTTGCCTTGAAGTTGATGGCTGCTGACCAATCAGGGTGGTGGTTATTAAAGGCTGAGGTGGTTGTGGCAATTTCTTAGAGTAAGACAACAATGAAGTTTCTTGCATTGGTTGACTCTTCCTTTCATGAACGATTTCTCTGTCGCATGTGATGCTATTTGATAGAATTCTAGAACTTTTCAAAATTGGAGTCAATTTTCTCAAACCCTGCTTCTGTTTTATCAACTCCGTTTGTGTAATACTTTAAATTCTTTGTTGTCATTTCAACAATCTTCACAAAATCTTCACCAGGAATAGATTCCATCTCAAGAAACCACTTTCCTTGCTCATCCTTAAGAAGCAACTCCCCATCCGTTCAAGTTTTATTATGAGATTGCAGCAATGCCATCCACCTTCAGGCTCCATTTCTAATTCTAGATCTCTAGCTTTACCACCACATCTCCAGATACTTCTTCCACTCAAGTCTTGAACCCCCCAAAGTCATCCATGAGGTTTGGAATCAGCTTATTCCAAACTCCTGTTTATGTTGATAATATTGACCTCTTCCCATGTGTCACAAGTGTTCTTAATGACATCAAGACTGGTGAAATCTTTCTGGAAGGCTCTCAGTTTACTTTGCTTAGATTCATCAAAAGAATCACTATGTATGGCAGCTATAGCCTTACAAAATGTATTTCTTGAATAATAAGACTTGAAAGTCAAAATTTCTCCTTGAACTATGAGTTGCAGAAAGGATGTTGTGTTGGCAGGCATGAAAACAAAATTAGTCTCATTGTGTATCTCCATTAGGGCTCTTGAGTGATGAGGTCCAATGTCAACAAGTGCTAATAATTTGAAAGGAATCTTTTTTTTTTTTTGAGCAGTGTCAACAGTGGGCTTTAAAATAGTCAATAAACCATGCTGTAAACCTACATGCTGATATCTAGACTATGTTTTTCCCTTTGGAGAGCACAGGCAGAGCAGATTTAGCATATCCTGAAGGCTCTAGGGTTTTCAGAACAATCGATGAGCATTGGTTTCAACTTAAAGTCATCAGCTGCTTTGCCCCTAACAAGAGAGTCAAATGTGCCCTTTGAAGCTTTGAGGCCAAGCACTGACTCCTCTCCAGCTATCAAAGTCTTAGATGGCATCCTCTTCCCATAGAAAGCTGTTTTGTCTACACTGAAATCTCTTGCTTAGTGCAGCCACCTTAATGATCTTGGCTTGAGCTTCTGGGTCACTGCTGCAGCTTCTCCATCTTGTATGCTTGTTTGCTATGGAGATGTGTCTCTCCTTGAACTTCATAAATGAACCCCTTCTAGCCTCAAACTTTCCTTCTGCAGCTTCCTTCCCTCTCTTAGCCTTTGCAGAATTGAAGAAACTTAAGGCCTTGCTCTGGCAAGATCTGGCAAGATCTGGGTTTGGCTTTGCCTTAAGGGAACATTGTGGCTGGTTTGATCTTCAATCCAGACCACTCAAACATTCTCCAGATCAGCAATAAGGCTGTTCCACTTTCTTATCCTTCGTGTGTTCACTAGCATCTCACTTTCACTTTCCTTCAAAAACTTTCCCTTCCCCTTCACAGCCTGGCTAACTCTTTGGCTCAAGAGGCCTGGCTTTCAGCCTTTCTCAGCTTTTGACATGCTTCCTCACTTTGTCATTTCTAGCTTTGGATTTAAAGGGAGAGAACGTGCAACTCAACCTTTCACTAGAACGCTTAGAGGTTATTAATTGGCCTAATTTCAACATTGTTGTGTCTCGGGGAATAAGGAGGCCCAAGGAGAGGGAGAGAGAAGGGGGAACAGCCAGCTGGTGGAGCAGTGAGAACACACACAACATTTATCGATTAAGTTCACTGTTGTATAGGGGCATAGTTCATGGCCCCCTTAAACAATTACAATAGTAACATCAAAGATTGTTGACCACAGATCACCATAACAAATATGATAAGAAGAAGAAGGAGGAGGAAGAGGAGGGGGAGGGGGAGGAGGAGGGGGAGGAGGAGGGGGAGGAGAAGTAGCTGTTGAAGTTGTTTGAAATACTGTGAGCAAATGCTGTTGGGAAAATGGTGCTGATAGACCTGTTTGATGGGGGGTTGTTACAGATCTTCAATAAGTATCTGCAAAGCACAATAAAATGAGATATGCTTGTACTTGGTGGGTTACAAGGGAGAATTACCTTTTGCCCTTCAGTTTTCAAACAAGTGCTGTTGGCTCTTCCTTTCTTGCTCCTTTGTGTCATATTGGGCAGATCTCACAGATTTCCAGATACCTGCTGATGTTAAAATGTTCAGCCCCATTAGCACAGTTTAAAATCTTATTCTTATATCCAATTCAAAGCATCTCCCATTCCCACCAGCCCAGGCCTGCCTTGCACACTAGGGACTGGACCCTTTTGCTTTTGCTTCTCCTTCATACGTCTTCCCACTTTATTCTGATGCTTTGGACCTCTCCAAGATCAGGTTCTGAAAGAAGGAATTAGAGGCAAGTGGTGAAATCATTTTTTCTTGGGTATAGTTGATGGTTCTTCCCTGGCTGTGGTGGACTTCCACTGAGTTGCATATTTCAGAGGTTCTGCAAGAACCTTGTGGCTTCTGTTATACCTGTTTAGATGCAGATGAGCTAGAAAAAAAGAAATTCAGGGTGAGGATCTTAGAAGGCCAAGAAAATAAGATCCAAGGAAATAGGGCAAAGCATGTAGAATGGGCTGGAAGATCTCCCTTGGTGTGTCAATCTAGGAAGATAAGGATATGTCAGTTCTTTCCCCCTACATAGGTATTTTAGGTGTCAAGCAATCCAGCACTTTGAAGTGCTCACAATGTAGGTTGCTCAGTGCTCCCCATTGCATGATTCCTGGATGGGGGAGAACCTTTTGACTTGACCTCGTCCAAACAGCCACCTCCCTCCTGCCCCAGGGGATACACTCCAGAATACCTTATTTCTACGGTCGCCTCACCTGTAGACTAGGATCCATGCAGGTGGGAAGGAGGGGTTGCTGGGAGGATAAGCTCAGCTCTGACCAACTCTTAATTTCCAGGTGACCCACACAGGAAGTGAGGGTAAAGCTGCTCTGCTACCAGCTCCTCTCTTTGCCCTGCCACTGGTCCATTTCTTTCTATTCCCCTTACTCAAAAATACACAGAGGAGGGAAACAGGGAGATGCTGGTCAAGGGTACAAAGTTTCATTTCTGCAGAATGAATAACTTCTGGAGATCTAATGTACAGCATAGTGATTAGAGTTAATACTGTATTATACACTTGAAATTTGCTGAGAGAGTAGATCTTAAGGGGTCTCACTACACAGGCAACACACAAATGGAAGGAAGGAAAGAAGGAGGGAGAGGGAGGTAAGAAAATTGTAACCATGTAAGTGATGGATGTACTAATTGGCTTGCTTGTGAGCATCATTTCACAATGTATACATATATTGAAACATCAGTTATGTGCAATTTCTGTCTGTCAATTATACTTCAGTAAAGCTGGGGGGCAGGAATAGACATGGAGGAAAGATGAGAAAGCCACTCCTCCAGCAGATGTCCGCAGGGCAAGGGGATAATAGGCTTCCACATTGCAGGCATACACAGGATCTACAAGTGGTCCTTTCAGAGAACTCCCCAGTTTGACTTGGGTGGAGAAAGAACACCATAAAGGGAAGAGGGAAAAAAGATACAGTTTTTCTCCCCTAAAAGCAATGGCTCCATATTCTAACAAATTTCAATTAATTGAGGCACTCATTGTCAAATTTTAGTCTTTTCTTTCTGTAAACGGGAGGGGGCATGGATGAGTGTTGGTCATCATCCTGGAGGGGTCTTGTCATGATAAGCATGGAGAGGAGCCCCGTGCTCACAATGTAGGTTGCTCAGTGCTCATTGCACTCAGATTTAGGACATTAGCTTGTGGCTTCTGTTATACCTGTTTAGATGCAGATGAGCTAGAAAAAAAGAAATTCAGGGTGAGGATCTTAGAAGGCCAAGAAAATAAGATCCAAGGAAATAGGGCAAAGCATGTAGAATGGGCTGGAAGATCTCCCTTGGTGTGTCAATCTAGGAAGATAAGGATATGTCAGTTCTTTCCCCCTACATAGGTATTTTAGGTGTCAAGCAATCCAGCACTTTGAAGTTGTGTGGGCTCCTTAGTTAGCAGGTAACATGGTGACCACACCATCAGTATTCTTCCTACATATTCTTTGTAGTAGTTCTTTGTAGTGTCAGAAACATCGTTACTCTTTGTGCTGCATTCTAAGCTTTCCTGGTGTGTAGCCATTGGAAGTCTATGAGCATCCTTCTGGAAACCTAATGGCAAGAGAACATATGCCCAAAAGACCACTGTGCACCTAGTCACCCCTTTTTTTTACAGTTTCCATTTTGTAACTGTCTTTCTATGATTCTTTTCACAACCCCAGCTTTCCAGAGCCGACACTTACATAGGTAGCAGATGGAATCTATAGTAATTTGCCTCCCTCACTGGCACTCTTCAGAGCCCTAGAGTGTTATGTAACCCATACAGGATGTGACATAAAATGAGTGCTTAATAGATGTCTTTCAAATTGAATTCAAACATAGGAAAATGTGATGGTGTGGGGGCCAGTTCCACTGACTTTTCTCTATTCTGTTTTGCTCACGAAAGCAAGTGCCCACAGTACATTTCACTAATGATTCAATTGATGAATATTTGAATATTTGCTTTTTATGCAATATTGGGATTCACAATAAGAGCCTGCAACGGTAACTCTCAATCTTAACCTCGGCTCTACATTAAAAATACCTAGGACTTTCACACCCAACCTATTTACACAGAGGACCTTAAAAGTAAGACCCAGACTTCAGTTTTTTGGGGTTTTTTTTGTGGGGTTTTTTGGGGGGTGGGAGTGTTGTTTTGTTTTTCTTTTAAGGTTTTTCAGAAGTTTCTGGTATGCAGTCAAAGTTGAGAAATGGTATTGTAAAGTACTACAGACTGTGTGCTCCAAATTCAGAAGTCAGTCAGTTTCCCTTTCCCATTAACTCTTTTTTTTTTCTTTTATTTATTTTCAGCATAACAGTATTCATTATTTTTGCACCACACCCAGTGCTCCATGCAATCCGTGCCCTCTCTAATACCCACCACCTGGTACCCCGACCTCCCATCCCCCGCCCCTTTAAACCCCTCAGATTGTTTTTCAGAGTCCATAGGCTCTCATGGTTCACTTCCCCTTCCAATTTCCCCCAACTCCCTTCTCCTCACTAACTCCCCATGTCCTCCATGCTATTTGTTATGCTCCACCAATAAGTGAAACCATATGAAAATTGACTCTCTCTGCTTGACTTATTTCACTCAGCATTAACTCTTTCTCATCCTTGGTCCTTGACCCCACCTCAAACCTCCATATACCTCCACAGGACCAGCAGCCCTGCCCTGATACTCTTTTTTTTTCCCTCTGCATAACATAGCCCTAGTGAAGATGGAGGGCTGGGTGGCACAAGGGTGACATCTAGTGGTGAAAATAAATCTGTCAATTATCCCAACTCCTGGAAAATTACAAGAGAAAGTCACCAATGGAACTGGGTCTGCGTGCATCCTTGCACTGGCTACATGGTGGTTTTCTGTCCCGTGGAATTAATGACGTTCCGGGAAGATCGCCAGGCTGAACTCCATTTTTGGAAACCACAGAGGGGAGGTTTTGGTCTTTGATGAACTCAGCCTTCACCACCTTCATGGTGCTTTGCCTGCCCTGCCGACAGACCCACTGTTCCCAGCCCTTAGATCACTCACAGGCATAGCCTGATCACCCCTTGCCTCAAGCTTGGCGTGCACACCACGCATACTTTCCCTGTTTCACCCTCGTTCCCACTGAGCAACTCCAAGTGCTTTGTGTGAAAGTGGGCACACCTGACTAGGCCCCTCAAGTGGCCAGCAGATGGGAGGCATGTTCTCTGCTTTTCAGGCACTCACAGGCCTTCCCCATGCTCTGTACCTCCTTCCACTGATACCTCTGCTGCCTTCCCAAAGGTAAGGAAGGGGATGCCCATGGGCATTATATTGGGTTGCGAGGGCTGCCGTAACAAGGGACCACAGACGGGGTGGCTTAAGCAACATAAATTTATTTTCTCACACTTTTGGAGGCTGGAAGTCTTCATCAAGTTGTTGGGTGGCTGCTGCTTCTGAGTCTTCTTTTCTTGCCGTGTAGATGGCTAACTTCTTCCTGTGTCTTTATATGGTCTTTGCTCTGAGTGTGTCTGTGTCTTAATCTCTTATAAGGATACCAGGGATACTAGATTAGGGCCCACCCTAATGACCTCATTTTAACACAATCACCTTTTAAAGGCCTTATCTCCAAATACAGTCATTTTTAGGTACTTGGGTTTAGGGCTACAAGAGATGAATTCAAGGTGGGGGGAACACAATTCAGCCGATAATGGGCATTTGGCTAATATGCGAGATGGAATCCAGTAGAAAAATTCTCCTTCCTTTTCACCTTCTTTAGGAAGCCTCTCAGCATGACTTTGGAAACCAAGTAACCTCTTGGTCTCATAAAAAGCTGTAGCCATCTCTGTTCTCCTTCCTTGCCACACAACCCCATTTCCCTCACTCCCTTGAGACAGAGCTCCCCAGTGAAGTGTTTGCATATAAGATTTTTCTTCAGGGCTTATATTCTAGTGGTCCCCATCTTTTATATGAATTTCTCTGGGGTCACCAAGCTTAGGCACAATGAGAAGTTTCTAAGCATTGATCCTGTGATTTTCTTCTGTTGCATAAGAATAATTCCATGCAGCCAACCTTAAGTACATAGTCTGTACAAGATAATACAGAGATACAAGAACAAATGAGACATGGTCCTTGTGATGGATAATACAGGGGTTTTAGAAAAGGCATAGGTAAAAATGATTTTAACACAATGGGATAGATTCTTAAAGATAGATTCTTAAAAACTCAAAATCATGAGAGTTCTGAAAGGGGTAAATTCCAAGGTATCTGAAACAGATGCAAGCTTAGGACCTCAAACAAATTTTTCTGAATTAAAATCTCTGGTATTTGTGACAAGAAATCTGCATCATTAACTATCTCCCCAGGAGAATTTCATGGGTGCTAAAGCAATGCTGTCCACACAGTTTGCATAGTGCTTTGCACAGAGTAGGGATCCAAAAGCATTGCGTAAGACAGTGAACAAAAGTATGAGCCACTAGGGCATTTATTGGCAAAGGGACCCCACACCTTCCTTAGTCTTCTGGATTCCAAATCCAGTGCTGTTTCCCTAAACCCCACTGCACAGCACCATTTAGGATTCCTTAAGTTAGGGAGGCATTAAGTGTCAGAAATGGCCCTCTGCTGTTCTTGATTCTGGAGGCTTTTTCTTAAAGCTGCCAGAACTCAGACCCCATGCCTGCTGATCTTACAGCTCAGCCTGTCCACGGAGCAGGTAGCTGGCCTGAAGCTTCGTGAGTCAGTTAAGATAAAACTCCCTAGTGTCACCAGGGGTGGTTGTTCCCAATAACATCTTTCATAAAAGATCTGAAATCCTCCCACTCAAATAGCCTTTGTCCGGAGAAGAGAAAAAAAACAACCTTATGATTACTTCCTAATAAAAGTCTGCAGTAAGCTTGGTTTCTGCAGAGCATCCTATGACGTCTGATAACCTCTAGAATCATCCAACTGATCATGGCTTTGATTCAACCCTGAATTCCACTACTATCGGCTCTGGGGAGAACTGCTAACTTCTCTTAATGGAAAGGGACCAAGAAAGGCCGTTTTTGGATTTGTGAGGTCACGCACAGCTCAGGCAGCATGGAATTTATTGAGTTTGCTGCCAGCTCAAGCGGTTTTCTCAAAATGACTGTCTCTCTAGGGAAAGATATGCTAATATTGTTAGAGACTCCGAGGTCAGGCTATAAAACAATATTTATCTGCTCTTTGGTTGGCTTTATTTTTTGTTTTGTTTTCATGGTTGTTTAAAATGTGGAAAAGTCAAGAGAGAAGAAAAATTGCACCAAATCAAAAGGCTAAAGAAAGAAAGGGAGGGGAGTGGAGAGTTAGCAAAGAGAAGGTGAGCAGAGTAGATCGAGGGTGAAAAACATAGTCCGGTGAGAGAGGAAGAAAATTTAGGTCCTGACTCCCAACTTTTTCATTTGAAGAGAACATGGGCATAAGATTCTCACTGTCCTGATGCCCCCCACCATTGTCAGTGACCCTGTTTCTTTTTTCCTAGGGGCCTGAAACAGATATTGAGGGATAATCTTAGAGAATTTTAAATTGCCTGAGCACAGCACTGAGGCTGTCCAGAGACCACTGGAAGTATAAGGCTATTTAACAGAGGGGGCAGCCCCAGAAAAAGAACGAATCTCTGGGTTGGCGCCTTTTCCAGGCCCGTGCTGGCTGCTCTCCTCTGTGTCTTCCCATCTCCCAGAAAAGCTTTCAGCTGAATCCTTCATGCTTCTCTTTTAGAAACACAGCTGCATGTAATCCCTTGCATTTTAGGGGCCAGAGCTTCCCGGCCTCGCATGGGGAGTGCAAGGATTCTGGACTCTGATCAGCCCCATTCTCCTCTCTCGTACTCCCAAGTGAGGGAGACTCTGAAAACCTGGAAGGTCAGGCAGGACCTCCCATGGGGCTCTAGGTTTCTTCTCCTCACTACACACCCCTAGAAGAGAAGAATGGGACATCCTCCCCCAATGGGAAATGTATTACAAGTGTGCGGCGTCCTCCATGAGTCACATTTGTCCAAAATTTATTCATTCATATATCACCTTTGTACCTTTTCCCACACCCATATTGTTAATATCATTTAAATTAACTCACGTTTTTCCCTTAAATGTTTTGAGTAAAAATCCTAACTGAATGAAAAACTGTATCTTGATATCTTTGTATTATAGTAAAATGTTCAAATCTCACACCCCAGAACACCATGCCATGTATTAACTATTGTGCAAATATCACACTTCGGGAAGCATGGCCCTAGGTCCTGGGGTCCATCACGAGCTGAATCAAGAGCCCACAAACCCCCTGGTGCCAGGTGAATCAGGCTACCCACAGGCCTTGTCAAAGGCAGAACAGATTGTGACACTTGTTAGCAAGAGGACAGGGAGAGCTGGTGTCTGGAATGACTAGCAGAGGTAGGCCACAGGCTCACAGGCCCACAAGCTCACAAGCTGTCAACCCATCAAAAGAAGACAGAGCCATGCCTGTCAGCCAGAGGAAATGAATCAGAACAATTATTCAGAGTCATTTGCCTGGAAGGGGGAGGAGACTTTTTTTCTTCTTTTGCAGGAAATGCTTAGATAAGCGTGACCCTCGCTGGGTGGGCTAGCACCTGCCAAGACATTGTCAGGAAACCCGGACAATTCCACGCTCTGCACTTCCTGATGAAGTCCCCTTGGCATCGGTTGTCAGGGCCGTCCAAGGCTCAGTGAGAAAGCTTTTGCTCAGCATCCCGACAGAAGACACTGCTTTCCGACATCTGCTGCGTTGTCAGGGAACAGGTGTCCCTGGGTGGTAGAGCCCTGGGTGTGAGAAAAACTAGCCAGGAGAGGCAGCAGAGACTGACTTGCTTAGCAAAGCTGTGGAGGCCACTCTGGGGTTGGGAGGAGGGCGAGAGGAACTGCCACCCTCCTGGTTCTCATTGTGGGGTGCCTCGGGCTTACCTTAGTCCACAAAAAAAATTTTTTTAAAAATAAGGGGAAGAAGATGTACGAGACACTGCTGGCTGCTTTAGGAATAAATATTGGATATCCATCTTTTACAAAATTTCAGAGTAAGCCTTGATTGGTAAATAACCAAATAATAAAAGCATCCGAGTTTACTGGGAGGCCAGGGCATTTTCCAGGTATTTCTGAGACTTCCCAAAGACTGCTTTACGTTCCAAAACCTGATTTGCCTTCCCCCTGGGCTTCTTTCTGAACTCGAGTTCCTTCATGTTTGCAGCCTCAAATTCATATCTCCATGGTTCAGTCTCTCAACCACTTTGCACATTGCCACATACACCTCACCCCCAGAGCAGACACAGGATCCTCCTTGAAGCCCCAAAACACAGCAGACACAAGATTGCAGTGTCAACTGTGTTTGACTGAAGTGTAAGAATAACATGAGGACACTACTCCATAACTGGACATCTGTTGTCACTGCTTCTAGGACACATCAGCCCTGCCTGTTCGCAGGTGCCAATTCCTGTCACTGTGGCCCTTTGTTGCTGACCTCAGGCCATGATATGGGGGCTTATTTATCTAGTCAGACAAAAATCCCCTCTTAAAAGTCCCGTATTTGCAATTCCAGGCCCCTTCTCTTTTTCCTCATCCTCAGGGCCTCCCAAGAAGAAGCAGAAAATCTTTTTAAAATGTAAACGCACCTCACTGGAGATGCATCACCCACGATGAAGATAGCCTTATGGTTATTAAACAGAAAGTTTGACCATCCTGTCTAAAGCATATGCCTTTGAAACTTGTCATTTGCTTTTACCTCTGAATAACTAAATGATGTGTGATTTATGTATTTAGCAGACCTGCATAACACTTACTGAGTCCCAGGCACCGTGCTGTGCAAATATTATCTCGTTTAATATTTGTAACAACCATAAAAGGTAGCATCTACTTTTACTCCCATTTGACAGATGAGACACAGAGAGACTGGTTGACTTGTCTGACGTCACACAGCCAGGAAGTAGCAGAGCAGGATTTAGCCCAGGTCAGTTGGCTCTGTAGTCAGTGCTCTTAACTACCCACCACACTTCGCTTCAGTGGTCCCCATCCACACAGAGGGTGACCTACTCCCAAAGACAAGCCCAAGCTTACATAATGGGATTTGAGAGAAGAAATGCTGTCCAGTCTCACCATCAAGGGCTCAGATATACTGTCTTAAAGCTCCTCCACCAGTTACATTATCCAAATGGGACTTTTTAACAACCCTGATGGTTGTATGTCTTCTCAATTTTACAACTGGGATAACTGAGGCACAGTAAGCAGTGGAGCTTGGATTTGACCCCCTACCTGTTTGACTCTTTAAAAATATGTCCTCTCTACTATACAGAGCACTGTGACTATGTGGTGTTACCAAAGATAGTTTTTTTTTTTTAATTTGCTTCATTTTAAACCCTTAATCTGCAATGCTAAGTAAGGCTTGAACAGTTCAGAAGGAGAAAAACTGAATTTCAAAGAAAAGCTTATGCAATGATCAATTGCCTAAGCAGTGTGTTTGAGCCATATGTGAAGGGAAAAAGCAACTTGCCACAGTTAGAATGTAAGTCATTGGGCCAGGCTTATTGCTACACAGCTTCCTTATGCTTTTGCCTCCGTGTTCTCTTGCCCACTGATCTTCCATTCACTCGCAGTCAGTGAGGGTCTCTCTCCAATGCATTCATCTTCTTCAAATATGGCGATGACAATAGTAAAAACAATGCCTTCAACATAGTCCTGTTCATCCAATGGATGTTTATTTAGGTGTTCACTCGAGATGCTCATCTGTTAGGATGTCTGAATCTGAATTGGGGGCCCACCACTTACTAGCTATGTGACCCTCAGCAAGTTATTTAACCTCTTTGTGCCTCAGTTCTTTGTTGTAAAGATAAAATGGAATATGAACTGTTAATAGCAGTACCTGACATGTAGGTCAGAGCTCAAAAAATGTTAATGGTTGTTATTATCATTTGCCAACAATAACAGTAGGTCCTGGTGATACAGATAAAAGATACATGTAGTGTAGCTGCCACTCAAATTAAATCATTATAACTGAGATGGAGTACATCTTTACCAAGACTGTACTTGGTTAAGCAAATATTATGTGGGAGTAAAAAATTACTCAACATAGTTTTTCTGTTTCTTGACCAGTGCCTTAACATCATAGGGATGCTATGGAAGCAATTCTGAAGCTATCCGCATATTTTTTCAATCTTGGCTCTATGTGAAAATTAAGAATCCATGATGTGGGGAGAGGGCAACTCGGCACAATATGTCAGACTGAGCTCATCTTGCAGGATTTTCGTAGGGCCACAAATACTAACTAAACTAAAACTGGAAAGAAATGAATACATAGTCTTTTTTTTTTTTTGAAGATTTTATTTATTTATTTGACAGACAGAGATCACACGTAGGCAGAGAGGCAGACAGAGGGAGAGGAAGCAGGCTCCCTGCTGAGCAGAGAGCCTGACGTGGGGCTCTCTCCCAGGACCCTGGGACCATGACCTGAGCCGAAGGCAGAGGCTTTAACCCACTGAGCCACCCAGGTGCCCCAATACATAGTCTTTTAAGTACATACAGTTTCTCTCTCATACCAGCCATATTCTTGGCCTTATGTTGCACTCTAAAGGAATCAAAGGAAACACCTGGGTGCTAGAAACCAAACAAGAACTTGAAGCAGAAGTGTTAAGTAAGGGATAATGCTGTACTGGTCCAAAGGATTACTGCTCTTATATATAGGTCATATGAACTAGTGACTGAGATTTTTACAACCGCACAGGGTAAGATACTTGACTTTGAGGAGAGAGAAAGAGGGGGGGAGAGAGAGATTGATTGAGCTGTAACTGAACCACATGCATAAGGCTGCAAGCTTTGAATACTATTCTATAAAAAAAAATATAAAACAACATGGAAAAGAGATAAAACTTCAGTCTCCAGCTCACAGAAGTTTCTGTATAACTCTGGGTGAGAAAACAAAGTCACCATAAGAAATATAAATGTTGAACCTGAGGGCACCTGGGCAGCTCAGTTGGTTATGTGTCCAGCTCTTGGTTTTGGCTCAAGTCATAATCTCAGGTTTGTAGAATCAAGCCCTTTGGGGGCTCCATGTTCAGTGGGAAATCTGCTTGAGATTCTCTCCTTCTGCCCCTCCCCCTGGTTGCACACACTTTGTCTCTAAAATAAATAAATAAATAGTTAAAAAAAAATTGTTGACCCCAAAGCATACATACTAATTGATCTGAATTCACATTATTATCAAAATTCAGAAAACCACCAAATAGGAAATAGAGGCAGTTTGTTTTGGAATTAATGTGACCACAAGGATCTTAGCAGCTAAAAATTCAAAACCACTCAGCAAGGATACTTCCAGGACACATGGACCTACCACAGGGGGAAGAAAATTTCTGAACATGAGTTCTCAATAAATTATAAATTAAAAATCAAAGTTATCATAGGGAAATTCAGCAGGAAATGAAAAGAAAAATTAACACAACATGGAGAAAAGAAAACAAGCTGACAAAAAATTAAAGATAATATGTAAAATAGAGACTAAAATGATAAAACAAAAATCATATTAAAAATAGGGAGTATGGGAATGCTTGGGTGGCTCAGTATGTGAAGCATCTGCCTTTGCTCAGGTCATGAGCAAGGGACTCATGGGATTGAGACCCACATCAGTCTCCTGGCTCAGCAGGGAACCTGCTTCTCCCTCTTCCTGCTGTTCCTCCTGCTTGTGTGCATGCTCTCTCTCTCCCTCTGACAGATGAATAAAATCTTTTTAAAAAATAAAGAGTATGAACAAAATAATAGGCATATTTGAAAAATAAGCAAATAAAACTTTGAAAAATAAAAAGTATAGTCATTAAAATTGAAAACAGCATGCTGGATCTAATTAGAAGATTAGATACAGCTGCAAAGAGAATTAATAAACTGGAAGATAAACCTCAGGAAATAAAGTAGATTATGTCACAGAGAAATAAAATTATGAGCCATTTTTAAATGAGGACATAAGAAGAATGTTTAAATGTACATGTAATAAACATTTCAGAAAGAGTAAATATAAAGATTTCAGAAGGAAAGAATAAAAATATGAGAGAGAAATAATATATAAGGAGAGAATCGTTAAGGATTTTCCTAAAGTATACATAGATAATTAAACACACACTGAGTCTTGAGAAGAGAAAATAAATACCATCCCATACCTTGACACATCACAGTAAAACCTTTTAATCCTAAAAGCAATGAGAGAGAAAAAACATTGTCCTACAAAAGAATTACAATTAGATTGACTGCAGAGTTCCTATAACAACAATAGAGACCAAAGATATGTAAAATGGTATCCTCAAAGTTCTTACTAAAATAACTGCCATCCTGGAATTCAATGCCAGCTCTCATATTCAAGAGCAGTTTTGAAACACTACATTGGTGAGCATGCTAGAGCAATTGGGTCTAACCATTGTCCCCGTAGAGCAGCAAATTAAAAGGACTCTGGAAATCACTGTATACCAGTATTTAGGGAGTTAGAATTTCCCCAAAGAAAACAAAACTGTCTTTTTCTCTCTAGAGAAAGGAGGGAAACTCATGGCAGATATGTCAGGACTAATTTTAGGTTCTTAACCTACTCCAGCCTCTCAGAGCAAATCTCTTCTTGGAGACAGGCTGGGTTCATATTATAGGCAGGTAATTGAACTGGCCTGAGAATCCCTGATGGAAGATACACGTAGTTGTCTGGATTGGCCAGGAAAACTGTAATTACTTCAATTATCACAGTCTCAAAGAGCTTATGAGATATTGAATGAAACAGGTAAGTTTATAATCACTATAAAGAGAGGGCATGCTCTGTAAAGGAGGGAAGTGGCGTCCCATGGCCACTCAGAGAGGAGATGTCTAAATCCTCATTGTCTATAAGTTCAGACTTAACTTGACATTCTGTCTTTCAGCATCATGTCCCATCATAACTTCTCCAAGGTAACCTTTTACTACTCCCTAAACTAACACTCTCCTCCAAATGGTTGGACCATTCACTAACCCATTTTAAAAAATACATATTGGGGCACCTGGGTGGCTCAGTGGGTTAAAGCCACTGCCTTTGGCTCAGGGTCCTGGGATTGAGCCCCACATCGGACTCTCTGCTCAGTGGGGAGCCTGATTCCCTTCCTCTCTCTCTCTGCCTGCCTCTCTGCCTACTTGTGATCTCTGTCAAATAAATAAATAAAATCTTTAAAAATAAATAAATTAAAATTAAAAATACGTATTAAGTAAATATAGGTTGTTTGGCAGTTGATTAGTTGACTGAATAAACAAAAGTAATTCAGACGAGATCGGGCGCGTTCAGGGTGGTATGGCCGTAGACAACAAAAGTAATTCATATCTCCTTATGTCTTAGCATCTTAGTTGTGCTAAATTGCTATAGATAGATTATAAATCAGCTTGTAAAGAAAGAGAAATCTCTATTATACAAGCCCTGTGACATAACATCCAGTTGTGACAACTTTCATTAAAGCAGATATGGTACAATACAGAAGTTCAGATGCAAGCTTTGGAGGCAGGTTTCCTGAGATCTAATTCTAATACTACTGTTAGTTCTGTGACCTTAGGTAAGATATTTAATTTCTTTGTGTCTCAGTACCAAACCATAGGAATAAAATTAAGGCCTTACTCATATAATACTTGCAATAATTTAATGAAGTAATATATGTAATATTAAAATGTGCCTGATACATGGACATACTCAATATAAATTAGCATGCATGGCTATTATTTTTATTAACACTTAAACAACATAGAACATGGAAGGAATATCTGCTATTCCACTTACATATTATTGGAGGTAAGAGAAAGGCATCTAAATGAAGATTTGGAGAGGACCATACAATCTCCCAATTTTCTATAATTCTACACCAACTCACAAAATATAGAGAAACTGCCAAGACTAGATACCAGGTGTCTTGATTCTCAATCTCCCATTCATTCTGTCAGCTCTATCACTGATATAATCCAAGTCTCCTGGCTCATAACCAAGCCAACATTTTCACACTTTATTATTATTATTACAACAAGAGCCACTAGTAATACTTACCTGACAACCACTGCTATTACTGCCTCTATTACCAAAACCGTAACTAAATCCACTGTTGTGTTAACCTCACTACCTCCCCACTAGAACGATTTATGATGTACCAGCCTTGTGCTAGACATTTTTTTAAAAAAAGTATTTTCTTTAAAAAAAAAAAAAGTATTATCTCTAATCATTACAACAGCTCTACAAGAAATGTACTTATCTCCCCATTTTACAGATGAGAAAATTGTTAAGTAGTTTGCTCACCACTCACAGCCAGTGGGCAGAAGGGTCAGGATTCATACCTAGATACTGCTAGCTCTCAAGACCATACCTTTTCTATTTCACCAATCGGCCTCTCTACCTAAGATGTATTTGAGTACAATAGAACAGATTTTTACCAGAATTTTACAGCTGTTTCTCTCAGCCAGCGAAACAGATTACTCCCAGTTGCTGAGCCTGATGATCGGTGCCAATTTGTCAAACTGCCAGTGGCGTTTTAATGATTTAGAAAAAGCACAGGCTGATGGCTTTTTCTACACCCAGCAGATGCTTCTGTTCCAAGAACTGTAACAGCATCAAAGTAGAGCGTTCCCACTGACTTGCAATGTTTCCTGCAAATGACAAGTCTGTGGACGTCATCTGGGGACCAAGGGCAAGGATGAGCTCTGTCATTCTCATCTGCCGGGAAGAGGGGAACAAAAAACCAACCAAGATAAAACCACCATGGGCCTGGGAATCTGGCAGAAGATGGCCTGAAGATTGGTTTGAGATAAGTCCTGTCTTCCTCCTTCAGCTTTCTCACTTTGGCTCCTCTGTTCCAACTCTTGGCATAATTACTTGATGAAGTGCATCCTGAGATGATGGCCTCACTGAAGTCTATTTGACAAGACACAAAGCAGTAATGGGGAGGAGAAAGCTGTGCAGCATGGAAGCTACAGATAAATGGGACCTTTCCTCAAGGCAGTGTGAAAAATGGGAGAGTGATGGTAGCCATTTTGCAAGGTATGGGACTTATGGACTCATATGTCTTTTAGAACTTGGTGATTGTGCTTCAAAATGATAGAGAAAAATGAGCAAGTGACTGCACGCCAAATATAACCCACCTTTCTGAGAGCGGGAAGCAGGAGCCCATGCTCATGCCTCATGTGGCATTTCTGTGCACCATTTGTCATCTGAGCTGGGGAATTCATGTGTCTTGGAAACCTCTGCAGAATTTCATAGGATGTGCTTTGACTTCTGAGTTATTTACAACTCATTCAAATTCTCATTTTCCAAAGGATTGCTAAATCTTATCAGGAGCTGATTTTCTTTTTTTTTTTAAAGATTTTATTTATTTATTTGACAGACAGAGATCACAAGTAGGCAGAGAAGCAGGCAGAGAGAGAAAGGAGGAAGCAGGCTCCCTGCTGAGCAGAGAGCCCGATGCGGGACTCGATTCCAGGACCCTGAGATCATGACCTGAGCTGAAGGCAGAGACTTAACCCACTGAGCCACCCAGGCTGATTTTCTAAGGCAGGTCTAGCTTAGAATCAGCCAGGAGCTGATTTTCTAAGGCAGGTCTAGCATCTGAGCATCCAAGGGTGCATGGAGGAATTCTGAGAGGCTCTAGGAAAAGAGAGCACAATGAAGGTGTAGGAGTGAATGGTCAACTTCCAGGTAGAGGGAGTTACCTATATCAGATTGTTAGCAGCCTACGTGGTGATGGGTGCTGCTGCTGCTGACAACGATGATATCATAGCAGCCCTTCTCGCTTGCAAAGCATTTAGTCTAGGTCAGATCTATGCTTAGAATTTCCATGTACAACAGATGTCATATGTCTACAGAGGTCATAAGTTTTCTCCTCCTTCTGGCATCCCACATACTTTGCTTTTAGTTCCCTTCCTTCCTTTCTTTCTTTCTTTCTTTTAGGCCTCAAGATTGAGAAGTCTGGGTTGTGGGAGGCTCAGACCATGGAGAACACATGATCAAGTTTTCTGAGCTAGAGGTATAGTGGCAGATGAGAAAAGAGTTCCCAGACTAGGGTGAAAAGAGAGTATCGGGGGGACACAAAGCAGTGGTATTGAAGAGGGTCTCTAAGAAAAGAGTCTCCTAGCTGAGCACCCTGGGACCTGGCTCTATTCATTTTTTTGACTAAGGTTTTTGACTGTCATAACAAAATACCATGGAGGTGCTTAAACAATAGAAATTTATCTTCTCATTACTCTAGAGTCTAGAAGTCCAAGATCAAGGTGTCTGTAGAGTTGGTTTCTACTAAGTTCTCTCTTCTTCGTTTGCAGGTAGCTCTCTTCTCCCTTGGTGTATCTGTTGTCCTAATTTCCTCTTCTAATAAGGAGACCAGTCATTCTGGATTAGCTTCTACCCTAAGACCTCACTTGAACTTAAGTATCTCTTTCAAAACTCTATCTCCAAATACAGTCACCTTCTAATGTACTAGGGGTTAATGCTTTTACATATAAACTTTGGTGGGCACATTTTTAGCTCATAACAATGGCCTAAGGGACAAGGAGCACAATAAAACCATAGGTAGTTTAAGGAAAGAGGGAAAAGTACAGAGGATTTGCCGGATCCTCTTTCCCAAATAGTATAAGAAAGCAATAAGACCCCAATGGCTATGTGTTGTATCTATGCAGGAAAGCATGAGTTCATCTCACAAAATTTGTCAAATTATGAGTGGCCAAGCCCTTTGTACCTAAGAACAGGTCAGACATGGCACAGATAGGTGGAGGCTCTAAAAACCTGTGTCATCAGAAAAAAGAATGAAACAATGGCATTCTACCTAAGATATGAACAAGGACATCTCAGAGAATGTTGACATGTATAGATATTGATAATCAATCTTGCCATTTATGTAACACTTACTATATGCCAGGTGTTATTATAGATTATAACTTCATTTGATCAGATCATTTAATTCTATCATCAGCCCTACAAAATAGCTACTATTATTACCCCCATTTCACAGATAAGAAAACTGAGTCATAGATAGAACTTGCCCTAGGTTACAGGCAAGGAAGTGGCAGAACCAGATTTCAAGGCATAGGCCAAGCTCTTAACCGGAGCTAACATTAATCACTACCTAACATCATGCCCACATGGGTGATAAAAATGTCAAATGCTTCTATATCTGTTGGCATAAAACTGGTAGTCTTGGACTTAATACCCTCTGGGTGCACTGTCCCCAAAGCTCCACCCCTAGGAGCCCCATGTCCACATACATTTTATTGGACAATATGAATCACAGGACCATGGCTATTTTTAAAAGGGCCAATCCTACCATGTGTCTAAGAGACAGAAAATAGAAATATTTGGCAAGGAGCACTGGAGAACTCACAGCACGATGGCGAGGTTCCAACAGGGGATGTCCAAGACCAAACATTCCAAGAGGCAGAAAACAAAAACCAGCTTAAAATCAGCACAGAATCACATCCACAATATTCTGATAGTTGAAGCAATGAGACAAGGCCTGGCCAGACATAAGAGGGTTGAACTGGGTTCAATAGTGTTCCTTTAAAGTCATGTCCATGCAGAATATCAGGAATGTAACCTTAACTTGTAGGGTCCTTGCTGATGTACTAAGTGAAAATGAGGTCATACTGGATTGAGGTGGGCCCTAACCCTAATGACTGGCATCCCGGTATAAAAGGGGAGACATGGAGACAGAGATGCAGAGGAAAAACCCTTGTAGTAACAGAGGCAGAGTTGGGAGTGATATACGGGCAAGCCAAGGAACACCAAGGATTGCCAGCAACCACCAGAAGCTGTGAGAGGCAGGGAATCTCCTCCCTGCGTCCCCAGAAGGAACTGACTCTGCAGAATTAGGACTTCTGGCCTCCAGAATTAGGAGAAAATAAATTTCTATTGTTTTAAGCCTTTCAATTTATGGTAATTTGTTACAGCAGCTTAGAAGACTAATAAACAGGTGCAGAAATAAACTCCACCTCTTGATGAGTGTGAAGGTCACATTGCAGAAGAGAAAAACAATGGTGACAGATATTGTCAGGGCCTCATTTGGAAAAACAGAACTTGCTACTAGTGTTCATATCCCACACAGTAATAGGCTCAGGAGCTATCATCTGGTTTCCTCTTACTTTAATAATCCATATGTTCTATTTTTTTGATATGTTCTATTTTTATATATGTGCATTTGTGTGTGTGTGTGTGTCTGTGTTTCTGTGTGTGTGTTCCTTGCTATCAAGCTCCCAGTATCTTCTTTGGAAAGTGTTGGGGTGTGAAGAAACCATCAATATTTTTTTCTCTGGGTTAGGGCTACAGCTTACACCTCAACCAGCAAGTTTCACTGTCTTTTCTACCAGACTGAATACCAAACTTTTTCTCAGTAAGATATAAAGATTGAGCAACAGTTTTGACAATTTCTGAGCTCCTGCTGTGGCTGAGATGAAGAAACCATAATTTATCACCAAGAGTTTGATGGATGCTGCTACCACTTCTCTGCACAAAGCACCAGGGCCAGTCCAGCCCAAAGCTAGAAGACCCCAGGAAATGGGCATATGCAACAGCTACTCAATAGGTCTGAAAAGATGGAGTGTGTTCCAAGCACTGAAGAGGCTTCTGTAAGTCTCCTGTGCCTTCTGAATATGCCTCAGGAACCTGTTCTCCACTGTTTACCAGGAATCTGAGATTTAAGGCTTGAAGCTTAAAGACCATGGAATTACTGGCATCTCATCAACTGAGTCAATGGATGTAGATAAGCTTTGAAAGATGTAAGTAAAATGTAATTAGGTAAGTAAGTAAGATGTAAGTAAAAGCAGAGATTATCATGGATGCTTAGTGTTGGATCTTGATGGACTTCAGCTCCTAACAAATCTTTGCACCATAACCCTCCACTCATAGGGAACCCCCAACCATATAAATGTGTTAGAGACCCAGCCGTCAGTGGTGAGGAAGTTTGCTATCTATCCAGGTAATTTAGAGGCAGGCAAAAGAAGTAGAGAGAAAGTCACCCATGAGATGACAAAAGTCCATGCCTTTGCTGTGCATGGATGTAAGCATTAAACCTGCCTGATGAGAAGTCCTTTGTTGAAAATCCAAAAACAAAATTAGCCCAAGATGCTTGAACCACAGGACAGGTTTCAAACAGGATTAAATGTAAAACTATTCTGAGGGAACATCTTCACAATCAAGTGGTCATGAAAATAAATAAAAAATAAGATTAAAAAAATTACAAAATACATGAGCAAATGAACCTTCATGAGAATGTGTGATGATAGGAAAATTATCTGCCCCTTCCTGTTAAACTGGAACTAATATAATAAATAATAATAATATAATAAATCTAAGAGCTGTAAGTGTATTTAAAATGAACAAAGTAATATGAAATAAAAATACTGATAGATGGGAGACTGTGGGGGGAAAGCTATTTAGAATTTTTTAAAATAGCAACAAATAGAATTTCAAGAAATGAAAATAAAACCATTGAAATGAAAAACCCAGTGGTTACATTAAAATTAAATTAGATACAACTAAGGAGAGAACAAGTAGACTAGGAAAATTACCCAGAATGCAATAAACAGATATGGAGAAAAATATGTGAAATAGAAGTTAGATATTGAGGGTAGAATAAGGGTCCAAAATAGATCTTCAACCTTTAGTGGAAAAACCAAAGAACTTCAAAATATATTAAGCAAAACTGACATAATTACAAAGAACAAGTGACAAATCTACAATCACAAAAAGATTTTCCAAGATATCTCTCTTAGAAACTGATAGATTGTGACCAAATATTAGTAGTATTTAGAACAAAATTAGATTAAAAAATCTAATAAGCAAACTTGAGTTAATGGACACATAGAGATTTACTACCACAGAGAATACATTTGTTTTCTGGCTCATGGGAAACCAGTGCAAAAACTGACCACAAATAGCCCTTAAGTAAGATCTTGGCAGATACCAAAGAGTAAATATTTTGCAGTGCCATAAAATTAGAAATCAGTAACAAAAATACCATCTGCTAAAGCCACAGTTGGTAACTGAAGATATACACCTTAATAACTAATGGTTTGAAGAAGAAATTACAATGGGAATTAGAAAATATTTAGAATATTTTTTATCACTCAAAAATATTATTTTTCATTGTTTAACAATGAAACCAGTAAATACAGAAGACTTTATGACATTGCTAATACAGTACTTTGTGGGAAATTTATAATTTTAAATATATATATTGAAAACCAAGGAATTCTGAAAATAATTTAGGAAGCTGTTATAATAAAGAAGAGAAACAAAAGAATAATCCCAAAAGAAAATAGAATGGAAGAAATACTAAGAGGAAGAGTCAAAATTAATGAAATGGAAAATGAGGAAACAATAAGACCAACTGAACCAAAGTTATCTTCAAAAGACTAAAAAATTAAACAAAAGATCAATTTTTAAAAAGAGAACAGAAAAATTAACCTGATTAGGAATGGAAAAAGAGGGGCAATGGACTGATTGCATATTTTTTAAACCGTAAAATACCAACTAATGAATTGTTGAACACTACATCAAAAAACTAATGATATACTATACACTGGCTAATTGAACATAAAAAATAAAGAGAAAAAAAAAAACAAAAAACACCATGCTGTACTGAACATTGTTGGTAATTTATTCATGCCAGAATTTGGGGGAAAAGGTATATACCTTTTCTAGGTTGAAGAGTACCTTCTACTTAAATACATATTGCCAGCCAGCTTTGAAAAAAGAGTAATTTACACTCCCACCAGCAGTGATTTATAGCACTCAGTTATCTGTAGTCTTGCCAACATTTAGTATCAACAGGTTGTTATTTATTATTTTGTTTTGTTTGCAGCTGGATAAGCATGAAGTGGTATATTATAGTGGTTTCAATTTGAATTTTCCTGGCTATAAGTATGTTGACAATATTTCCATATATTCTCTGCTGTGAGTTGCTCTCTCATATTTTTTGCACATTTTATTATTATATTGTTTACATTTTTCTTTTAGATTTGTAGAAGATCTTATAAACTCTAGACACTAATCTTATGACAGTTAAATGCATAACAAGTTTCTCCTGATACAGAAGAAAACATATTTGCAAGCCATGTGAATGGCTTTGTGCAAGTATGTTTTCATTTCTAGAAAATGGATACCTGGGAGTGGAAAGGCTGGATCATAATGTAGAAAGGCATTGCCAAGCCAGTTTCCAAAATGGTAGTATTATTTTACACTCCCATCAGCAGTGTTTGAGAGTTCCTGTTGCTCTACATCCTCATCAGCATTTGATTTTGTCTGTCCTTTTTACTTTAGTCTTTACAGAGGGTATGAAATATGTCATGTGGTTTTAGTTTAAAACTTCCTGAAGAGGGGCACCTGGGTGGCTCAGTGGGTTAAAGCCTCTGCCTTTAGCTTGGGTCATGATCTCAGGTCCTGGGATCATGTGGTTTTAGTTTAAAATTTCCTGAAGAGGGGCACCTGGGTGGTTCAGTGTGTTAAAGCCTCTGCCTTTGGCTCAGGTCATGATCCCAGGGTCCTGGGAGCCCCGCATCGAGCTCTCTGCTCGGCGGGGAGCCTGCTTCCTCCTCTCTCTGTCTCTGCCTACCTCTCTGCCTACTTGTCTGTCAAATAAGTAAATAAAATCTTTAAAAAAAAATTAAAAAATAAAATAAAATTTCCTGAAGATTAATATTTACATACTGCCATTTATATATTATATTTTAAGTGTCACTTCAAGTCTTTGCCCATTTTTATTGGGTGTTTGCTTTTTTATCATTGATTTGAAGGATTTTACATTCTTATATTTTGGGTATGAATCCTGTGCCACTTTTTTCCAAAATAATATTCAGACCATTTGTTATATATAATAATTATAATAATAATTATAATTAATAATAACCATTTATTATATTAATAATATAATTAATAATAAACTAATAATATTAGACCATTTGTTTAAAAGACCTCACATCCTTTTTTGGTTGATTTTGTGCCTTGGCCAAAAGTCAGTTGACCTTATATGAGTGGGTATATCTCTGGACCGTTTCCTTCTATTGATCTGTTTGTCTCTCCTCATTTCAGTAACATTCTGTCTTGACCTTGTAAGTCTTGAAATCAGGTTGTCCAAGTCCCCTTTTTCCTTAGTTTTCAAAATTGCTTTAGCTCTTCAAAATTCCTTGTATTTCCATAGAAATTCTACAAGACCAGTGCTCTAACTCCATAGAAATTTTAGAATAAGCTTGTCAGTGGGTTTTGGGTTGGTATTGCATTGAACTTATGGATCAATTTGGGGAGAACAGGTGTTCTTATATATTGATCATAAAGCCATTGACTTTGATGAACTCTTTCTTGTCCATTGCTAACTCTAGGTCTAGGCACTACTTATTTTCTTCTTCTGAGTTCCCTATACTCTTCACTTTGCCATCCAGTTAAACTCAGTTTGTACCAGTACTGTCTCTTCCTTTGATGTCTCTATTCTCTTCTAATTACCAATCCATAACTTACCCAAGTTCATAGCTTGTCTCCTTCCTGGGTGAGTCCTGCTCAGGTTATGTCTCAGTATTATGAACTCTGTGTCTTGGCAACAAGGCACTCTCATTTGCAGCTTCCATAGGATGTGTTGTATCCTTGGGAGTTGAGCTTAATATGGCCCTCACATGGCCAAGCTCCTTTGTACCTCTTTAGCCTCATCACTTAAATTCAGCCTTGTGCTCTTCCTTCAGCCATAATAAGCCACTAGTTGTTCCTCAAACACACAAGCTCTCTCACATCTGGAATTTGCATATCCTATACCTATCTCCTGAAACAATTTTTCCCCTCCCCACACATACTCACTCCCATCCCATTAGCTTAGAAACCTTTCCTGCTTCTTTGAAGCAGGTTTAGATGTCCTTCTCTGAGCTCTCATAATGACAGTGGACAATTCTTCATTGCAGCCCTATTACACTGTGCCCCTTGAAGGCAGGAACTGGGTCTTTCTCACTATTGAATTTCCAAAATTTAGCACATTGCCTGGCACACACAAAGCTCTCCATCAATATTTGTTAAATGTATGGATAAATTAAAAAATTAATAAGTAGACATGTCAGTATGTCACTATATTATATACTCCTAGGGGATGGGAACCCTGACTCACTAAAGACATCATGGAAGTTATGTACCTGTGGTGGAGAAAGATGACTCATTCTGCTCTCAGCACTTGTTAAAAATATCCCTTATCCATATTCAATGTATATGCACCAATCAGTCTTCTAATCCTAATGCACTTCCCAAGTAGATTTCTTAAACTGGGACGGAAATGGGTTGGCTAGTGAATACATTCTTAGTCTATTGGCAGATAGATCACACATTGTAAATTAGTATTTTGGCTCGCTGTTTTTTAAAGCAATCATATTATTTGGTTGACATGGATACAATCTTAGAACTCCTGCTGGAAACCGAAAGAACTGTTTCTCTTTCCCCCCTTTTTTTTTTCATATATATGTTCCCCATAGAGGGCAGTTCTTATTTCCTGTGTTTTCCCACAGGGCCCAAGATAGTGTAGAATACCTTGATGTCATTCCATAAAGAAAAGCTGATTTTAACAATTAGCAAGACTGAATACTAAACTCTAGGGACCTGTATTAGTTTGCTAGGGCTTTCATAACCAAGTACCAGAAACTGGGCGGCATATCAACAAAAATATATTGTTTCACGTTTCTGGAAGCTAGAAGTCTGAGACATTGGCGGAATTGGTTTGTTCTGAGGGCTGTGAGGAAGAATCTGCTCTATGACTTTTGTTTAGCCTATGGTGGTTTGCTGGCATTCTAGGAATCTTTGGCATTCCTTGGTTTATACAAGCATCATGCCGATCTCTGTGTTTTCATCTTCACCTGGTGTTCTCTCTGTGTGTTCAAATTACCCTCCCCCTTTTGTTTATTTATTTGAGAGAATGCGCATGAGCAGGGGGAGGGGTAGTGGCAGAGGGGGAAGCAGACTCCCTACCCACACAGGGGCTCAATCCTCAATCCCAGGACTCTGAGATCATGACCTGAGCTGAAGGCAGACACTTCACCAACTGAGACACCCAGGTGCCCCAACACATCACATTCTCAAGCCCATGTCTTCAGATAAGTCTCTAGGAGCAGGAAAGCCAAGTGGATCCCACATTCCAAGGATAGGGGAAGGGGGTGAAAAGCCTCCAAATGCCAGGGTCCACTGGTCACAGGTCAGCTGCTGGTGACATCTTTTCAGTGACTTTCCCCAACAGTTCTGAGTAGTATCTAATTCTGTAAACATACCAGAACTTCTTTATCCACTCATTCCTTGATGGACAATCGGGTTGTGTCCAGTTTTAGGCTTTCCTCAATAAAACTGCTATGAGCATTCATACACTAGTCTTTTTTGTAGACACATGTTTTCATTTCTCTTAGGTGAATACTCTAGAATGGAATGTTGGGTCATTCAAAGTGAAGAAATGAATGAATGAATAAGTGAAAACTCCCTTTTCTTGACTGTGACTTACAAATTCAACTCTCACTTCCTATTATATTGATGCACTGGAACTTCAATTAGAAAAAGCTCAAGGAGCCCTGACATAACACATGGCCATCAAAGAATCCACTGTCATATACTCAGAATTGGGAAGGACAATGAAAGTAACTGGATCCCCTCTCAACCTTCCTTAATCATTAAGGAAATGCAAATCAAACTATGGTGAAATATCACCCTTTATGTATAACAATGACTATTACCAAAGAAACAGAAAATAAAGTGTTGATGTCATTGTGGAAAAATTGGAACTCTTGTGCACTGTTGGTGGAAAGGTAAATGGTAAAGCTGCCATGGAAAAAAATTAAAAGAATTATCATATGATCCAGCAACTCTACTTCTGGGTATATACCCAAAAGAATGGAAAGCAAGGCCTCAAAGTATGTATCTTATATATGATATATATAAAAGATTTTATTTATTTATTTTAGAGGGAGAAAGAAAGCTCAGGGGGAGGAGCAAAAGGAGAGAATCTCAAGCAGACAACATACTGGGCATGGAGGCCATTTCGGGGCTTGATCTCATAACCCTGAGATCACAATCTGAACCAAAATCAAGAGCCAGATGCTCAACTGACTGAGCCACCCAGGCACCCCTATCTACCCATGTTCATAGCAACATTGTTCACAAAAGCCAAAAGGTAGAAACAACCCAAATATCCATTGATGGATGAGTGATGTACAGAATGTGGTATATACATACAATGGAATATCATTCTGTCTTAAAAAGGAAGGGAATGAGGACACAATCTACAACATGGATGAACGTTGAGGACAATATGCTATTTGAAATAAACCAGTCACAAAAAGACAAGTATTCTGTGATTCCACTTATATGAGATACCTAGAGTAGTCAAACTCATAAAAACAAGAAATGGAATGGTGGTTTCCAGGGGCTGGGTGGGGGGGACTGGTAAGTTGTTTAATGAATATAGAGTTTCATTTCTGCAAGATGACAAAGTTCTGGAGATCTGTTTCACAGCAATGTGAATGTACCTAACAGTACTGAATTATACACTTAAAATGGTTAAGATGGTAAATTTTATGTTATATGTATTTTACCACAATTAAAAATTTTTGAAGTGATTGGATTCCTACTCCCACCAACTTCAGGAATTCTTTCCCAGCATCTCTAATAGGTGATTATTCTATTTTGCTCTAAAATATCCAGGGACAAGAAACCCCAGAGGTACTAAATGCCATGATGGGGCAGTTCTACTTGATTTTTAAAAAGTTTTCCTGTTTGGAGCTGAAATGACATGTGCTATAGGTTATTGGATACAATTAGTTCACTGAAGTAACAGAGTAAGTTGACTCCTAGTATATGGCACACTTTTAAGGATTTGAAGAAATTTAGATCATTCCTAAAGTAAGTGTGCAAGACATAGTTTCCAAACCCTTTGGAGGAAGATAATTTGGGTATAGATACAGGAATTTACTGCTTGTAAATTATAAGATTTTTAGCATCTGTAACACTCTGAACCTCAATATTATTCATTCATTCATTTAACCAATCTTATTAAGCTCTAATTTTTTAACCACACACTGTCCAAGGTACTAGGAATATAACATTGAACAAAGCAGACATAGTCACTACCTTCATCAAGCAGGTAATCCAGTGAGGAGGAAAGATCATTAAGAAGTGTTAACAAGAAATTGAGACAAACACCAGGAGATGGAAATTACAGGATTAAATGGGAGCATGGAACAGAATTATCAAACCTTGTTTCAGGACTAGGATAGACTTCCCCTGAGAAGTAACACTTAATGTAAGTCCTTAAGAATATACAGCAGTTTGCCTGGTGAGGAGCATCTAAAACCAAGCTTATGTGGTTATCAGGAAGATTAAACTGGGTAAAATAATTCAGGAAAATGTTATCCTCATGCTCTCGCATACCTTTATGGATTCAACTCTTTCAGACTCTACTATCATTTATGGAGCTGCTGTGTGGTCTGTGCTGGCTTCCCATATCTTATCTAATTTATTTATGACAACCTCATGAAGATGACTCAAAGTGCTGTCATCTTTTAAATAAAGTGACAAGAACTATCCCATTTTGGACAAAATTATGCAGAGTGCAATGGAAAAACACAAAGAGAATGAAATACTTTTGCTAATAGTATACTATGAAATGATAAGCCATTATGATTACCCTTACTAATGTACATATTTGTGTCTGGACACAACGATTAATGTAGCAGTTTCATTAATATTCTAGATGCTGCATTGGTGCTCTTGAATTTGTGATCCTACAAATATCTTCTTTTATTCTTACAGGAATTCTGTCCATTTAGGTCTCCTTCCCATCTGCACTTATGCAACTGACTTTTGGAGATTAAAAGGACACATTTCATGTTACACTACAAATTTCTACTTAGTTGAATTGGACACTTCATTCTAGTCTGTCAGGATAATCATCAGTTCCACTTTTGTCATTCATATTAGCTCTTTTTCATTAGATTTGATCTCTTCTTTCTGAGTTGTGAGATCCAGCAACTAAAGTAATAGCCCTACTTTATTTCCTTTGCTTCTGCGGACTCCAGGTTGAGTGAACAGGAGCCACTGCTAACTCTCCCCTGTCTCAAGCTCCTACGAAGATGCAGGCTGAAGCAAGATCCAATAAGCTTCTCCCCTCCCTTCTCACTGGTGGGGTTGATTATCAAATCTTACTCACACTCTGGGATTTGATGACCCAGTCATGCCTTTTGGGTACTTCCTTCTGCTCCTAATTATATGGGCATCCTTAAGATGACAAGCAGACATGCCCCTTTCATAGCACATCACATTCCATATCCTGACTTTCCTATTCCCCTCACCCTGTCACTTCCCTATCTGTGTGCTAAGAGTATACCCCCCACCCCAAATAGTTAATGCTTTGCAAGTGGTTTGACAGAGGGGGACATAAAAGCAAGGAAATAATTTTGTTCACATATTTGACACGAATTATAATTACTTGTGCTTTTTATAGAAATCTCATTGTTTCTTAAAATCATTGTATTCATTAAAAATTTTATGCATGCCACACATGGCCATGGTATAATACTTTAGATCATTTACATCATCAGTGTGCTTGTTTTCATTTATTTAAAGCTTTATTTTTCAGTATTACTCTACGTTACCTTATGTTTCAAAATGTTCTTTAAAAAGTGTATCATTGCCTCCAAGTAGTTCTTTGAAACACAAAAATCATGAAAATAGTAGTGATATAAAAAATGTAAACTGTAGAAAGATCTCCATACAATGCAGAGTGAAGAGAAATTTAAAATAATATTACAAATTATGAGAAGGTCTTCGTATAACCTAGAGTGCTGAGAAAATATCCAGCCAAAATAAATAAATAAATAAACATAAAATGTAATAATACCTATCTGAAAATGTATTTTATTGGGCTTGCAATCCATTTGCTTCTGCTGCCCCAAGAACTGTCAGTTTTAAGTCCTTGCAAACCCTGACAGATAGCCAAAGAAATGTACCACTTTCAAGTAAAATAGGAAACTCTTTGGTAATCCAGTCACCTTTCCCCTCCTCGTCCTCACACCAAATAGCATTTGCTAGTATGATTTAAGTGAATTATATATCCAAATGTAGAAGAGACCCCAAAGCTCCAGAGGCATTCTTCAAAATATGTACGGAGCACACCATTGCTGACTGTTAAAGTTGTCAAAAAGGTAATGAAAACTGCAAAATTCCTTAATCCAATAACATTTTTGGATACTGCTTACTATCAATGGTTAAAAAAAAAAAAAATGTGAAGAGAAAGTACCAGGGTGAATTTCTAGCACGTAGTTTGCTTTACATGTAGAACAAACCACTGGTTTGCAGAGTATAAATCAACTCCTTGGATACGTGCAGTGCATATATGACAGAGCTGTGTTCAGCAGCTCATTATCCCTGAAAGCCTGTGCCATAAGCAGACTTTTTTCATTTAAGAGAAAATGATTTTGCGAGCCAAGAAGAGGGCAGTACAAATACACTGGGACCCGTACCAACAGTGCACACATATTTCCTTGAATATTTTATTCACAGAGGCTAATCAGCAGCCAACAATATGCCTCTCAATTTTGATCCAAGGTTGAAAATACTGGGGCAATTTTTACTATGACTGAATCATAGCCAGGATATGTACATCTTTTCACTGCGACATGTTGAGAAATGGTTGGTGAATACAAAACTCTGTTTTTTTTTTCTTTTCACACTGACACATAGTGGTTGATAAAAAACAAAAATGGATTTTTTTTCATTATTAAGTATGTGTTTTTTTAATTTTATTTTTTCAGTGTTCCGTGATTCATTGTTTATGCACCACACCCAGTCCTCTAAAGTTAGGAATAAAAAAAATTTCTTTGTTACTTGATCATTTCGATTACTTTGAATGAACTAATATATTTCAAAACTGGAGTATCTGAATAAAGTGAATCTATCATTTCAAAGCTAAGGGATTATAATTTCAAATGTTTAGGATACAGTATTAGAATTTCTTAAGAAGAACAAACTGTGAAGAAATCCTTCAGTCATATGGATAATAACTTTCTTCTACTGTCAGAGAAAGAAACTGATGATATATTATTGATAGTGTTTGAAAAATCACATCCCAATGCTACCACAAACCATTTAGAAATATATTCCAGAGACACATTCAACCAAAGAATGAATTGGTATTCATCTTTCAAGTTGAAAGTTAAAACTTTGTTTATGATGTATTTATGTCTAATGGAACATGAAAAGCAATCTTCAGTGATAAATCTGTCCTTTCTGAGTCAATGTTTTATCTGAATATCCAGAATTATCTAAATATCCTTATAATCATGAATTGGAATCTTCCAATTTAGAAGGAATAAAGAGTAGGAAATATGGTTGTGGGACCTGGGATGCGTCTCAGGCTACTCATTGTCAAGCTGGATATAAGATTAAACATTGGTGTTCTGTTTGCAACAAATGAAGTGCTCTGCAAATGCTGAGAAACTGAGGCTCGTGCTAGCAATTCTGACCAGGTTCAGAAAGCCTCCCGCTGGGAATTACTCTGAATCACAGACTATTGACTGAACATCAGTCCTCAGTTTTGCCATTTTTCCCCCCAAGATTGGAACCTTACCATTGATTTTTGGCCCATGACTCAATCTGACTCCTTACTGTTGCTCACTACCTGGACCCTTGAAAACCCTCCTTCCCTTACCATGTTGAATATCCTGGAGCCAACTGCTTGAATTTTGGCAGTAAGATGGACTATTGTGTTCCTTTGAATATGAATTACTTGTGTGCTCCTTCTGGAGCTCATTAAAAAAAGACACTCTTCTCTTTCACTGCTGATGGTCCTTCCATGTGGAGGTAGCTCAGCTGGTAAACCACACCTGGCCTTAACTAGCCTACTTAGCAGATTTGTAAGTTTTTTTTTTAAAGATTTTATTTATTTATTTGACAGAGAGAGATCACAGTAGGAGAGAGGAAGGGAAAAGATCACAGAGAGAGAGGAAGGGAAGCAGGCCCCCTGCTGAGCAGAGAGCCTGATGTGGAACTCGATCCCAGGACCCTGAGATCATGACCTGAGCTGAAGGCAGCGGCTTAACCCACTGAGCCACGCAGGCGCCCCAGATTTGTAAGTTTTGAGGGAGAAAGTGGGCATGGGTAACCAGTGCCTTCTTCCCGTTTCCCCTTGGGATCATGCCAAACATGGAACAGGGGCTACTATCACTTGGCAACCCGGCCACCTGTTGACAAGGTGGGTGGACCTGTCTATCCTAGGTTTTAGTATCAGGGATCAGCTGGCCTGCAGATATATCATAGATACTAGCATCAACTTTTCTGGATAGGAAAAGTGGGACTTTGGCTCTCTTTGCCTTTATTTTCACAACTCTCACCCAACTCAAAGGGTTAGAAAAGGAGGTGCTATTATTTAGCTTTGTTCAAATTCTAATACCAGCCCCTATTATAGGATCAGTTTCCCCACTGTTGTCCCACCTTGGGGAGAGAAGGAACCTACACACTCTTTAAGCTTACTTCTCCCCACCTACTGGGAAACAGAATGCCTGGGTCTCAGAGGAGCTCCAACTATGGAAGACTGACAGGTAGTCAAGAGCCTTTGCTTATGGTGATTTAGCCAGTTATGGAAATATTTAGCCAGTATCAACCAGTCCAAATATCCCCATCTCATCTGTAAGCTACAGAGTCCATTTCAAAGGGCTTGCTGAAACCTCAGTGCATACCTGTGTTCCACCAGACTGGTAGGTAAAGTATCAAGAAAGAAATGAAGCTAGTTTGTTCTGGATTTTTGTTAGTAAATGCTACTAACTTGGTGGTAAAGCTTAATCTCCTATATTTTTATGACCCTGTTTTGCATACTCAGCAGATGTTTTGACAAATGAGTAAATTAATCAATCATATAAACCATTGCTAATGCCCAATAATTATCTTTTTAAGTTGTAAGTGTTCACAAACCATCTTTTTTTTTTAAAGATTTTATTTATTTACTTGAGAGAGAGACAGTGAGAGAGAGCATGAGCGAGGAGAAGGTGAGAGAGAGAAGCAGACTCCCCATGGAGCTGGGAGCCCGATGCGGGACTCGATCCCAGGACTCCAGGATCATGACTTGAGCCGAAGGCAGTCGTCCAACCAACTGAGCCACCCAGGCGTCCCCACAAACCATCTTTTTAATGATAATTCTTAGTTTTTTCTTGTTCTAATTTCAAACTCCAATAATAAAAGGAGGGACCTTCTTTTTACCTTGTTGATAGATCAGAACAATGTTTACCTTTTCCCAGGCTTCCAGTCTAGCTGAATTTCCCATTTTTTAGCAGAAATGTTGATCCATCAACATAGACACAACTTATTTATATATCCTGAGATAGAAGTATTCTGGTCCTGAGAATTTGAATTAATTTAAAGCACATTAAATGCTCTCTGATTATCATATTTTATCTTCTGGGAATTACCTGGTTGAAGATAGCTTTTCTACCATTTATTGTTAGAATTATTCCCATTGGCAGTGAAGGCAAGTAGGAACTGAATCATTTGCTTTTCTCTTTCATGTGTTAACATTCTGATATCTGCCCTAAGAACTGAGTCTCTACCTTTGTCTCCTCCGTGGCATTATTTACAACTTTGCCAGCCTCGGCTCTTCCTAGCAATATCCTTTCAGGTCTCATAATTTGTTGTTGTTCAGCTAGGATTTCCTTCTTCTATATTTTGTACATATGCTTCTATACTAGGGGACACTTGTTGAGGTCACCACCTTTCTCTGAGAGCCCCTTGCCAGATTCAAGTTTCCTGCAAGGCCACGATCTTCCTTGACCAAAGTTGATTGGACAAAGAGTGGACACCTGGGAAACCAGACTCTCTCTCCCAAGAATTCAGAGCTGAGATGGGATTGCTCTTTGAATCTAGGTTGGCCACTTGAGTGGAGAGATTAGGACCTCAGAAGTCATGAAATGGAGCCTTGTTGGATGGTACACCATAAATTAGTGAGAGAAGAATGGACATATGTATAGAATGAAGCAAAGATAGTGTGCCAAGGAGATGAGCTCCTGATGGCTTTCCAGGTCCTAGCAAAGCATGGAAGGATAATTTCTGGAAATTTCTAGGTGTATTCTTGCTCGTCCCTGCTCCCATTATGAGGCAGGGGCTAGATTCTTGCTACTCCTTTGACTGTTCATGTGAGAGGGCAGAAAGCAAACAGCTTGACAGCAATGCAGAGAAGTAGTGTAGGGCTACAGGTAAGAGCAGGGGTCTCGAGCCAGGCCATATGGTTTAGAAGAATCTGTGTCACCTCCTGGTTGTGAGAACCTAGGCAAGTGACTTAGTCACCCTCATGTCCCATCTGGAAAATAAGGATAATGCTCCTACCTTGTAGGATTATCGTGACAATTAACTAAAAATGTAACAACCCCAGAACAATTACCATCACGTCACAAAAGAACTAATATGTGCAAGGTTTTTTTGTTTTTTTTTTAATGATCTTAGTTGTTTTTTTCCCCCGAAGCCTGAAACTAGTTCAACGGCAGTGATAAGTGTCCCGGAGGGTGAAACCGAGCAAGGAGCATCTCTGAAGACCTGGGATGTGTTGGGTGGAAGCTGCCCAGGTAGAGTGGAGATCAGAATGGCCTGGAAGAGCAGTGGTTCCTGCAACACACTGACACAGTGTCTGATGATGGGTCTGGACCTCAGACAGGAGGGCTGCCTCATGAGTCTGAGAAAGCAGGACCCCGCTTCCAGGTCTCACCAGAGGTCCCCATGTCCAGAGGCTGCCATGGGGACAGACTGCTAGCTGCTACCCAATTTCTATTCTTTCCTTCTTCCTGCTAAATTTTAGCTAGCCACCCATGTCAAAGTGCCTGAATCATGTTTGTACAAGTTGGAAAGATACTTCTATCTTAACTCTTTGCTACTTTATTTTTAATTTTTGTATACAGCCAGATCGAATCCTGTCTGATTCAGCATGAAAGTGACAGATACTTCTGGACATGAACTACCAATTAAGACAATGGGAAAAAGGGAACAATGGGTAGAATCTCATGACTGCTGACCAAAAACTGGAGAGGACTCTTCTGTTCCTTGGTGCCCCCTCGGGCAAAGGCAGACAAGAATGTCCCCCAGATAACCAAGATTTTTTTCTCTCCAACCTAGCAAGATGGGAAAAGCGAAACCAGATGTAAGTTGATGTAATATTTGCTATCGGAGTTTATTGTTTGAGATTAAAGAGGCTTAGCTGCCCTTGGATTTTGTGATTTATCTTAGAACCGTTTAAATAGATTCCTCTTTATTTGATTTCTTAAACTTAATTCCAAGGGATTTTTTTATTCACATTCAAAAGGACCCTATTTAAGACACAGACCTTACCTGTGCAAATGCATTCATTTCTCAAGGTGTCTCTTCCATCTCTGGCTAGAAATACTTCAAATTATATTGTCAGATTTCATTTTTAGGCTTCTTCTAAAGTGTTTTGCTTTTGTGAAGAGTCCGTTCTGGGATCATGTGCTTTTTTTTTTTTTTTTTTTTTTTGCCTCACATTTGACATCTGCATTATCAAAGTTCTGGGCCTGGAGAGGGCTGGAGGCCTCCCTCCCTTCACCCATGCTGACCTGTTTCTCTTACTTCATTGTCATTTCCAGATAAGCAGTCAGTTGTTCCTTATGGATCTAAAACAAGTCCAGAATGGCAGTTCCTGATGCTTCCTCCCCTACCTGGGCAGGGAACTGTCAGCAAGGCAAGCCAAGAATTTATCATTAGTAATTCCCAGCTGAATTAATCTACCTAAAGAGAAGCCACAGCTCCTTGAATCTTCCCAATGTGGTTTTTACACATGTGGAGGACTACAGAAAAGATTCTTAGCCATAGTGTGGTCAACACCTATGGGGAATGCCTTTGTTATTTAAACCATCCACAGGTGCCCCACGTTCTTTGAAATTGGTTGACCTTGGAAACACACTGAAGCCAAACCCTGGGGAGAAGTAGCTGAAAAGAACACAGAAGGAAACAAAAGCAAAACTCCTGGGTGAAAGGAAAATCCCCTGCTTTGCCTCTGATTCACTCTGTGATCCTATTCAAGCCACTCGAACTTAGAAACTCTTTTCATCTATAAAATGGGAATAATAATCTCTCTTCCGGAGAACTCACAAAATTGTCCAGTACAGTGTTTAGAAACATAATTAAGTTCTAGTTAAATATATATACTATTGTGGGGGCACCTGGGTAGCATAGTCGGTTGAGCACCTGGCTCTTATTTTTGGCTCAGGTTGTGATCTCAGGGTCATGGGATTGAGCCCTGAATTGGCTCTGTGCTCAGCGGGGAGTCTGCTTAAAGACGCTCTCCCTCTGCCCTTTCCTCACTTGCCCTACCTCCTCACTCTTGAGCACGAGTGCTCTCTTTCTCTCTCTCAAATAAATAAATCTTTAAAAAAATTAAAAACAAGTATTGTTATTATCTTAACAAATCAAATCCCAGCCCCCCACCCCCAGATTAATTACTGTTCCAACCAGGCAAAAGGAAAGAGAGGAAAGGAGACCAACATGCACTGGGCACCAAGGAAACACTGAATGCTACAAAGCATATTACAGGTGTGTTTTCTTTTAACCTTTGCGCCAGCCCAGTGTGGTGCATATTAACACATGCTCCTGTGTTCACTTGGCAGATAAGGTTCTGGGAATTGAAGTGATTACTTGCTCAGAGTCTCAGAGTGATAATTTTTAGAGACAAAATTCAAATTTGGGGTTTTCTCTGAAGCTGGTGTATGTTTGTGTATACTGTTCACACGGAGGCCACTGAAAAGGCAGTAGGGAAGGAGTGGCTGGAATTCCAAAGCTGTCTTTTTCTAAGGTATGTTTTATGTTTGTTTTCTTCAGTAAGGACAGTACCTTTATGGAATGACATGGATTTATGGAAATGGAACTCCAGGGAATTCGCACCTATAGGGAAGATAAGCTCCATTTACAATAGCCGATCTGTTCACTGTCATCCAGAAACCCAGTTAGGTCCTAAATTCACATCTGCTCAAAGCCCTCCAGTGGTTTTTCATCTCATTCTGAGTAAAAGTCAGAGACTTACAATGGCCTACCCAGACCCTGTGTGTTGTGTCTCCTCCTGCCCTGACTTCTGGGTCCTCATTGCTTCTCATTCTTCCCCAGCTCACGCTGCTCCAGCCATCCTTGCATTCTTGCTAATCATCCATCCCACCAGAGATTCTCCTGCCTCAGGGCCTTTGCATCAGCTGTTTTGTTCTATCTGCCTACTCTTTCCCAGATAACCATCTGTCTCGCTCTTACTGCCTTTAAGTATCTGATCTTACCAGTGAGGTTTTCTCTGGTCACCCATTAACATTGCAAGTCCCCCCTTCCTGCATCTTAAAGAAGTTTTGTTTTGTTTTGTTTTTTCTCCTTGCCATGAGGAGAAAACAGACCTTGCTAGGAAATAACACATTTCCCCATAGGACCTAGAAAACCTTTGAACAGCCCTTAACAGCATAGAAACAGGAGAGTCTTTAGAAATACTTGTAGTCAGTTCCTCCATTTAACAGATGAAGAAAGGAAGGCAAGAGAGGGAAAGTGACTTGCTCAGGAATGCGAAGCTGTGTAGAGATGGGTCTGGGAAGAGAATCCAAGTTCACTTACTTATTCACTCATTTAGCAAACATCTATTTAGGACCCACTACATCTTAGGGTCTTGAGCTCCCCCCGTGAATAAAACCAGTTTCAGTTCTTCCTACCTCTAGCGCCTCCAGCCTTGTCAGAGAGGGTGTCGCTGAACCAATCACTATATAAAGAACAGTGAGATTCAGCGGCGGCAGGTGTTATGAGGAAAAGCCTGGTGCTATGACAGCATAGTTTGAGGTGCTGACTTGGATGGAGAGATCAGCACACGCTCCTCAGCTAGAGCTAATGATGGGCGAATGACTGACAGCCGCTGGATGAGGGAGCAAAGGGCATTTCAGGTAGCAAGGTAGAACGGGGCATGAATGGGTTAGAAATGGAGGTAGAGGTTAGAGTCTGTGGCTCCTTCTAAGCCATGATAAGAAATTTTATCCTCCTCCTAAGAAATGTTGAAAGGTTTATCTGATTCCTATTTCCATGCCTTACCTTTAAGCACACTGACAAATAATGTTAAGGAGAAGTAAGAGGAGGCAGAGTCGATTTCTATTTATATCCATGAACCATCCAAAGGGTGAAAACATAACTTGGAAAAACATTCCTTCAGGTCCTTGTCACATCACACTTTGTTAGCCACCTGGGCAGTCGAATGCTTTCTATTTCTCTGCAAGCCTGATTTGTGTGTGTGCTGCACACACACACACACACACACACACACACTCTTCACATGGACTTCTTCATTTTAACAATATTCTTGACATTCCTGATACAAGAATAACAGAGCTTATTCTGATTAATCTCAATTAATTCTAATTAGTTTATCCACTTGGGTCATTTGATCTGTGATTACTTGCTGTCAGGGTGCTGAAAGTATTGCCCATCCTGATTTCTCCGAAAGGTGGTAATTCAAGGGAGAGGTCTCTCCTGGTGTTATAGAGTTCCACTCTCTGGTTCAAGAACATAGAGAAGACCCCAGAGCACCATTATTATCCACAAAGGGAGGTTGGTGATAGCTGTCTGCCTGGTTGAATGCTGCTTTGCTGCAGGCACCGTGACCGTGGAGGGACTGCCCCTCCCATGGCTGGCCTTCCATCTGCAAATCAACCAACACCCCTACTACCTCCTTCATCTGGCTCTTACACTTCGGGCCACTCCCCTGCTGCAGTCCCCAGAGGGCTGGGTACCAGACAACTCCAGACAGCCCTAACCCCAGAGCCCGCTAAAGTTATTCAAACTAGCCAATCCTAAGCCCGCTTCCCCTGCCTCACCGGTTCCCTCCCTGGAAACCACAATCAGGTCTCCACCACCTCTGCCTCTGACTGATCCTGGTGTCTCCCCATGAGGCCCTGCACGATGTGGCCCACTGCCTCCTCTTGGGAACTGTGAGTAACCAACTGCCTCGTCCGTAAAAGTCACCTCCTGATCTGTTGGCCTCGTCATATCTAATAAAAATAAAGCCTGCCTTTTCAGCCTTCTTTGTCAGAGCCTCTTTCATTCCCTTCGGAGGAGGCCCATGTGAAAGCCCTCTGCCCCATCCCTCCCCCACCCTATGTGCTAGGGGTAAAGGCATGGATTTCAGAGACTGGCAGATCTGAGGCCCTAGGCCTGCTGACCCAGGTGCCAGCTGCAAGGCTGTGGGCCTTCTGCTTCACCTCCTGGACCCTCACTCCCCCATGCCACAGAACTGAGGACCACAGCAGCCATCCCAAAGGGCTGCCGGAGCCTTAGATGAGAACGTGCAGACCGGGCATCTAGCCCCTAGGACGCCGGGGCTGCTGAACGCATGCTGGCTCCCCCCTCCCTCCAGTGATCCGGGAGCCTCCTTCGCTGTTTTCTGGCTGCCAGTTTTACTGTTCAGTCAACCGAGAATCTTGAAGAAAATCCATGGATGATTTATTGTAAGCTTTTCAACCTTTGCTTCCTTTATCCGTTAACCTCCAGTCAACCGGAGCCTTTTATTTTCCCCTCCGTGAGCACCCAGCGGACTCTGACAGGTTCTGAGAGCGGGTTTTGGATGAGCTCCGCGTGGACCCCGCGCTGTCTCCCGCGGCTCTCTGGCCGAGCCTGTCAGCAGGGGGCTCCCGCGAGCACAGAACTGGGCGTCCGGCCTGAGCTCCAGCTCTGAGGTTGCTTCTCCTGCATGCCTAGGAGCACATTGGTTAACCGCTCCAAGCTTTCACATTCTCATTTGTGAAAAAAAGAATAAAAATGGGAACGTTGCTTCTATCCTTAGGACTGTTTTGTGAAGCAGACAGAACACCTTGGATGAGGAGGGTAACATGAGAAGTGGTCTGACACCAGAGAGAACTATCATGAAAAACATGAGAGGCAGTCGGTGGACCCTCTGTTTTTCCTCTTCCGTGTGCCTTGATCTCTCCTCTCTCCTTCCTGGTATAGAAGGCATATCCTGCCCACCCCCCACCATCCAGGCCTCCCACAGACCATTGCCAGCCCCCTGTCGGCTGGGAGTCCAGCCTGAAAGACCTTCCTTTCTCTCTTATCTCAAGGATTCTAGAAGGAACGTCTGTGAAGGGGGCAGAGAAAACCACAGGGAAGATAAAGGATGTGTGTGTGTACTTGTGTGTGTGAATGTGTGCACACAGACTTACTTTGTCCCAAGTGCTGTCCCACGTAAACCTCTTGGCCCTAGAAAGTGGGGATCCTCTGTGTCATCACCTTACAAATGAGGAACTGGAGACACAGAAATGTGTAATGACTAGCTGGGAAGTGACCCTTCTTGATTTTAAAATGAGGATTTTTCGAGTCTGAGCTCTTGACTACTAGGATATCTTGCTCCCCAGGCACAACAGCAGGTGCCCGGGACATCATTTCTTTCTAAAGGACCACCCTGAGGTCACATAAAAAATGATCCCGCCCAGCCAATCGCAGGAAGGAAACACCTCCCTTGGAGTCATGGCTGCTCCTCGTGTTCATTTCTGTTCCCCTACCTGACTCTGGTGGTTTCTGTGTGTTCACCTCCTGCACTAAACAGTGAGTCTCTTCTCGGAGTCCTTTCAGTGCCCACGGGGATAAAGCCAGCACCCACAAAAGTTCTCACTGAATGTTTGCTGCGTTTACTTAAAGAAAAATCCCACCCTCGGAAAAGAATGAGCGCAAGAGAATGAGAGAAAAATGATAAGGAAGGAGTCACTGGGGAGTAAAGTTATCTGTCACAGAATGGAGGGATTTCTCCTGGAAGTCAGTGTTTTCAAAATAAAATGTGAGTAGCCCATGCGTGGTGGTGCCACACCTGGCATCGCCCAGAGTAAGAGGAGTACAGTCTCTGACATCTGGCAATTCACACTGAGCAAGGACCCAGCACCCCTGGAAGGACAAAGTCCCAGTCACCGGACATAGCGGGACACACTTTCTCTCAAGGAGGGCACAGTCTGACCCGGACAGAGGACAGTGTTGCGATTGTTGGGTTGTGCCAACTAGAGGTTTCTCCACATGATGCTGTAATTGGTGCTCAGAGTTGTTCTTAGGATTTATCTTCTCTCACAGGTTTTGCAATGTTTTAACATCCAGAGAAAATGACAAGTGGGATTTTAGGGTTTCCGTCTCAGGCTCTCAGCTCTTCTACCTGTGCTCGCTCCTGAGAGGACCTGAGATACAACCGTTGCCTGAAGGCATTGGGACCATTTTCCTGTGTCCCAAATTCAGATTGTGACTCAAAAGTGGCTCTCTGAAGGAGAATGTGTGAAAAGGTGGTTTCTTTTACAAAAAGCACAAAAAAGAAAAAACTGAACGAAGGCCAAGATGTAATACAAAGCAAAACAAAAGAAGAAAAGCCCCAACAAACCCAGAGCCAGAGGCAGGCCCAGACAAACACTCAAACCTGTTATCATTCTAGAACTCCAGGGAGGTTCTTCTACCTCCAAGGTCCTGTCAGTGTGTTGAAGAGGGAAAGAAATGAGTCTGAAATCAGAAGACTGCGTCTGTCCTACCATGAGCGTGGGAATCAGTTTGTTCTGTTTTAGCCTCAAGTTCCTCAACCCTAAAATGATTTATTCCCTCACTAGGATAAAGAATCAAACTGGGTGACAACAATGGTTGTGACCTTTTCTTCCAGCTCTTCAGACAAATGCCCCCAAAGAATCTCTGTTTCAGGGATGTTCATGATGACACCCCTCTTAGTTCTCTTTCCCCACGCAAAGAAGCCCACATGCTGAACAGGAAATGCAGGAAGAGTTTTTGAGCAAACAGTACTTTATGTGGATGGGGTGCTTTAAATATAAAACATACCCACTCACGTTAACACCTTCGATCTTCTCAAAATCTTAAGAGACAGGCAGGATTTTTCACAGTTTTCTCTTCCCAGGTTTGCATGAACCTGGGGCAGAGATGCTAGCTGGTTTCACCATCACCTCACTGGTAAGTGGTCTAGGAGAAACAGGAGCTCCTGTGGGTCTGACTGCAAGTACAGAGCTCCTATGACCAAGACATTCTAAAAACTTCTGGAAATTCTCACTCCTCCTTTGCTTTTGGTCAAACCCTTTCTGGGACACAGGGGAATGGCCAGGAGAGTCACACTGTTTTCTGCTTAAGGCCTGTAGTCCCTCATTGCTGGTGTCACCTCTGGTTCTTCTGCAATGAGGAGACACATGCCATCCCGCCTCCCCACAGCTTGCTTCCTCTGGGGGAAGGCCTTTTTGGTCCTACCAGCCCCTCAAGGTTAAGCTCAGGTGAAACCTCTTTAGGAAGTCTGAACTGATACCCAGCCTGGAGTGGGTGCCCTTTCATGCTCCCACAGAACTCTGTGCCTTTCAGTTAGGATGATAACCAATGGTTTCCTTTTCCCTCAAGGGCAATGGGCTCACTCTGCAGAAATCCTTTTGGCCAAAATTCATATCAGAATCCACTCCCCACCCCGACCATGGCAGGCAGAAGGAGGTCCTGGTGATCTTCATCTCCTGGTGTGCAAGTCCTATAGAATTCTACCCTGCTCCAAGTGCGGGCCAGCCCTGGGGATGTGATAGCATATCAATCCCATGATTCCATTACCTTATAATAGACTCTGTCTTAGCAGGCTCGAGGGAAAGCTTCTCTTGCTGACTCTGAAGAAGGAAACTGGCAAGTCATGAAGAGGACCACTTGGCAGGGAATGATGGCTGAGAATGGTCATGGCCAATAGTCAGCAAGATAGTCAAGATACAGAAGCAGACCAAGTGTCCATCAATGGATGAATAAAGAAGATGTGGTATATATACACGATGGAATATTATACAGCCTTAAGAAAGAACGAGATCTTGCCATTTGCAACAACATGACTGAGAGGGTATTATGCTAAGTGAAATCCATCCGAGAAAGACAAACACCATATGATTTCGCTTATATGTAGAACTTAAAAAACAAAACAAACCAACCAAAAAACAGACTCTTAAATACAGAGAACAAACTGGTGGTTGCCAGAGGGCAGCTGAGTGGGGGGATGGGTGAAACAGATCCAGGGGATTAAAAGCACAGTTAGTGCACAGTGCCCTGGGTAATAAATATACAGAAATGTTGAATCATTATTGTATACCTGAAACTAATATAACACTGTATGTTAGTTATACTTTGACTAAAAAAAATAAAAAATAATAAAAAAAGAAAGTGCAGATCTCAGTCTTACAACCACAAGAAACTGAATTCTTCCAACAAACAGGGAACTTAGAGGAGGACTCTTCTAACAAACAGTGAACTTGGAAGAGGACCCTGAACTCCAGATGAGAACCATACCATGGTCGACGTCTCTGTCGCAGCCTGGTGAGACCCTGATCAGAGGACCCAGTCATCCCATATCTGGACTCCTGAACCTCAGGAACAATGAAGTAATAAAGGTGTGTTGTTTTACATCAGCTAGGCTGTGGCGCTTTTTTATACAGCAATAGAAAAATGATACACTCCACAAAGATACAAAGAGCACAAGGAAGGATATCAGTTATAATTGTGCGCTATTTCTTCCCCCATTGGGAGGCGGTAGAACATAGTGTTTAGGAATGTCAACTCTGGGGCCAGCCTACCTTGGTTTGGATCTGGGCTCCACTACACACTGTGTGACTTTGGGCAAACTACTTACCGCCTTTGTGCCTCAATTTGTCCCTTTGTAAGATAGGTCTAGTAATAGTACCTATCTGAGGTTACTACTTAAACTAATTTCCTACTGAATTTTCTAAAAGATGATTAGAACTGGGCCTGATACACAAGTACTACCCAAGAGTTTCCTAAAATCATGAGTTTCCTATGCTCCAGAGATGTCTTGTTCAAGGTCAGAGGGATGGTTTGAAATTCACAAACTGCATTTAATCCTGAAGGTAAGGCTCTTGGATTCCAGATGATAACATCATATCGTAATTCACTCAAGGGGAAATCAGACCTAAAGCGGGGGCGAAGAAAAACGAGGCAGTTTCCAGTCTCTCCCTGCTGGGTCAGCCACTTTAATCAGATTTGCCTCCTTGTTCTTCAGGCCCATGACTGTCCTCTGTCAGGTGTGACAAAAAAGACTGTCTCCTTAGCCAAACTCTGTACAGGTTCCTCTGAGCCCGCTTTGGGACATGGTCCCTTCCTGTTGTTTGGCAAGCCCAGCCCACTGTAGTAAAGAATCCTGCTAAATCAATTTAGTAAGAATCGCCTACCTTTGATAGCTGATCACCCTTGACATCTGAGCAAGTTCTTCACTCCCACCTTTTTTTTTTTTAAAGATTTTATTTATTTATTTGACAGAGAGAGAGATCACAAGTAGGCAGAGAGGCAGGCAGAGAGAGTGGGGAAGTAAGCTCCCTGCTGAGCAGAAAGCCAGACGTGGGCTTGATCCCAGGACCCTGAGATCATGACCTGAGCCGAAGGCAGAAGCTTAACTCACTGAGCCACCCAGGCGCCCCACTCCCACCTTTGACACATAAGTCCTTGACGTGCCTTCAGCAAGAATCCTGTTAACTCCGTTTAGCAAGAATCCCACTACCTTTGAGGTCTGCTCTTTGTGATTGTGCATCCACCAATCCCCCTAGTTGGCTTGTTGTTTATAAATCTCCCGTCTTCAGAGCCAAGTCCAATTTCTCTCTCCTACTGCAATAGTCTTGACACCTGAATAAAGCCATCCGTACCATTTTAACGAGTGTCAATCAGTAATTTTTCTTTAATAGGCATCATCTGTCTTGAGAGTCTTCCAGGAGCCCAGCCTGGAGTGAGCCCCATTCTGCCAAGCTCCCACAGCACCCTCGGCCCCTCTCCTGCTACTTTCCCATATGTCACTCTTCATGCACCTGTCTTCTCCAGGGTTGAGGGAGGTGGATTCCATGAGCTCCAGGACTGTGTCTAATTCATCTTTGAATTATCACCACCTGGCACCATTGGTAAACCCTAGTAACTGTTTTTTAAAAATGAACCAATCAATCTCTTGAACAACGATTTTCCAAGGTGTCTAGTGATGTCTGCTAAGCTGTCAGAGCTCCACAAAGATTTGGAGAGAAGCTGAGAATCTTAAGGGTATGAAGAGACCATCTTACTTGTGTGGACCAGCAGCCGCAGCACCACATGGGATTTTGTTAGAAATGCAGAATTTCAGGCCATGAATACTCAATCAGCTTTTAATGAGATCCTCACAAAGGATTCCCAAGCACATTATAGTTGGAGAAGCACTAGTTGTACGCCAAAGAAGAGATATACCCTGCTTTTGCCTAGGCTTATTCTCACTACTAGGGTCCTTTGAATAACAAAGATTCTATAATGTATTGGCTGAATCCCTAGGAAACAGTGCAGACATTTGGAAACATCATGAGCTTTGGAGCATATAGATCTAGGTTCGATTGTCATGGCTCTTATTTAACCTCTCTGAACTTCTGTTTCCTTACCTTTAAAATAGAGATAGTACTGCATTATACCTTCTGTTGCTGAATAAATAATTCAAATTGTGTATTAAGCAGCAAATGTCTGTTCCATTCCCCTCCTTCCCAGCTCCGACTGATTCTTGCTTGCATCATTCAGAATGGTTCGTGACACCCGACCAGCAGTATAAGAGGACCTAGACTCTTAGGGAAGGAGACTATGAGGTCTAGATTTTCTACAGTGGGTTTGGGAATGCTGCAGGAGACCAGCAGACAGACTTCTGTCCGCTGATTCGCCACATGCTCCTTGTCCTTGTACTCCATATTCATTTCAATATACACAAACTGTGGAGTCAGAAAAATAGTGTTTGGTTGGTGGTCCCATCAAAGATTTCATCCCACTGAGCCTCAGTTTCCCTATTTATGAAAATAATAATCCCCCCTCCTGTGGGATTCCTGTAGACACCAGGAGCAAAGAATTAGCACGCCAGCACTTAGGTGCTGCACAAAGGTAGCTCTGAGCAATAGCGGAATGTTCAAAGTGGACCCATTGGAAGTCATGATTAACTAGGGAGTCTTCCATCAGTCTTTTCTGCTGGATGAGACATAGATTTTTATATTCTAATAACTCGGAGTCGATGAAAAGCCCAAGCTCATAGTTGCCATTATTGAGGCACATACACCAGGCATGCTGGACGGTAGGGTGCGTCACTCACGGAGATGAGAGGGGCTTGGGAATCGGAGTGTGACTAGCTTGCTGTGATATGGTAACCAGGGACCAGCAGGAAAACAGGCATTTCTGCGTGGGGTTTTTTGTTTTGAGGCCAGATTACCAAGCCAGTGTACACAAAGAAGGCTCATTGTCTTTCCATATCCTTTCCACTGTTGCTATCAGCGGGTGAGACCGTTTTTCTCTCACTTACTTAGAAGACATTTCTGATCTTCTAAAGGTCTGAATATTAGATGCTGATTTTAATATTCATGGATAAGAAATCCAAGTTGCTCAGTTCTACCTAAGTATTAAATAATCTTTGGGGAGGTTGGAAATATTAATGAGCTGGTTAATGTGGGTCCATACATAATGAAGGTTAGAATTCCTGCATTGTTGTTTTATCTTTTTCCCTTGTAGCTCTGAGAAACTGAACTAAAAATGTCCATGTTTATATCCACACATAATACACATTCATCCTAACACAAAGCAGCTCAGCTAATGCAGGTATCTTAAAAGTCGCTACTAGAGGGGTGCCTGGGTGGCTCAGTAGGTTAAAGCCTCTGCCTTCAGCTCAGGTCATGATCCCAGGGTCCTGGGATTGAGCCCCGCATCGGACTGTCTGCTTGGCGGGGAGCCTGCCTCCCCCTCTCTCTGTGCCTGCCTCTCTGCCTACTTGTGATTTCTGTCAAATAAGTAAATAAAGTCTTTTTTAAAAAAAGTTGCTACTAGACTTTCAAGTAAGTAGAAAGCCATCACTTTCATTGTCTGGTGTTCAGACAACTAAGTGGGGTTAGTGCTGTGTCCCCATGATAGTAGGTGCTGCCTGTTGTAGGGTCCCACCTGTTGGATCATCCCACCAATGCACGTGCATCCACACTGATGGTGATCCTTCCGAGGACTGGTTTCTTGAACTCTGTCATAGGATTTTATGTTACATGATATGCTTTTTAGAAAGTCACAATACATATATGCTTATTTTATGAATTGTCTTATGTGCGTATACCTATTTCTCACTCAAAACAACAAACTAGCAAAATGACTATCACTGCTTTTCAAAAATGTCATTGTCATAAAGTGTAAAGAACCAAGGCAGTGTTCCTCATTAGAGACTGTAGGCAACTCTGCAATGTGTCTTAGACTGGACTGGACCCTGGCATCAGGGGTGGGATGGCCCAACCAGGGGTGGTTCCTGTTATTTATAAATTAGTAGAGTAGTTGGCAAACTTTGAAGGTAGGCTGTGTATTAGATGATCGTATTGTAGCAAAAATTTCTTGGATTTTCACCACTGCATCGTGGTTATGCGAGAATGTCCTTTTAAAACAAAAAATACACGCTTTGGGATTCAGACTTAAAGGGACATGGTATCTACAATCCACTCCTAAAGGTTCCAGAAAAAATATTATAGATAGAGAGATATAAGGCATAGATGGCTGAGTGTTGACTATCAGTGGAGAATGGAGAATGTATAGAACTTCATTGTATTACTCTCACAACTCTTCTGTATGCAAGTTTAAAAATAAAAATAAACCCGGGGTGCCTGGGTGGAGCAGTTGGTTGAGCATCCAATGGTTTCAGCTCAGGTTGTGATCTCAGGGACGTGAGATCAAGCTCTGCGTCAGGATCCCCACTCAGTGTGGAGTCTGCTTGAGTCTCCTCTCCCCCTCCCACTCATGCTGTCTCTCAAATTAAAAAATCTTAAAAAAAAAACAAACAAACCTGAAAGTGTCTACATGAATGTAATAAAATGAAACCTCTCATAGCATTATGTGTACTTCTCAGCTCTCCAGGTAACTGGACATGAAAGCTGCCTGTGCCTGGTTCACTGCTGTTTGCACAGTGCCCATCACAGAGCAGATGCTCAATACGTGTTAGTGGAACGCAGAAAGAAGTAACAGGGAGTACGATGACATTATTCTGCCCCCACTGCGGCCCTTTCTTTCTTCCTTTAGAATCTCAGCAGCGTGACCTACCCAGGAATCTGCTGAAGAGTTTTGCTCTGGGCAAGTCCTGTCAATCATTCCTTGACATCGTCCCGGCCTCATTGGTTTCAAATCTCGGAAACACTTTCCCCAAACTGACCCCCCTCTTTCATTCCAGAAAATACTGTCTCTCAAGATGATCTGAAGGTGTTGGAACAAACCGAGGACCAACTCTGTCAAATAGTCATGTTTGTGATGCCCCCATTATCTTTTGGGTATCATCAATCATTCCTTGACATTGGCTAAGAACATTTTTGTTAAATAAATGAAGACAGAAACCATGGTATCTCTGATGTTAGATTCTATGGGCCTGAAATTTCTTAGAACATATGTAGAAGATAACTCACGTTTCATTATGTTTAGTGGCATTAAAATGGAAAATAAACAGGATTAAAAAAGCAAGGGGAAAAAAATAAGTGTATTCCCACGAACTACATGACCATGTGGCCACATAAGCCTGCAGCCAAGCTGACTTCAGTGTTGTATGGGGAGACAACAGCACAGAGTGGAAAGACATGGGTTTTTGACGTGAGCCAGATTTTGGCTTAAATTTCAGCACCTCCATGAACAACCTGTGTGATTTGGCAACTCACATACTTTCTGTGTGCCGGTTCCATTAGCTAAAGAACAGGGATAGTAACACCTTCCTTATATTATTATGCTCTGGTGAAGGCTCATCATTCCCAACTACCATAGACATCTTTGTTCAGTGAATGGGCAGCTCTTATTGTCTTCCCTAAGAGGGTGCAGGAGCCGTGTCTGAGGGGATTTTAATCACGTTTCTTCCACTAAATACAGAGCTCCCGAAAGGCCTGGTGACCACAAATGAAGTCTTAACTCAAAGACAGTAGAGTCTTTGAAAGGGACAGAATTAAAAGTAGGATCTGTCCTTTCATGATGTGGTACAAAGAAGCTATTAGTCAACTCAGCAAATTTGTGCTCTGTAAATTAGCTCAACACATTCAGAGACCACTCTGAAGCAGCAAGCAGCTAAGTTCAGGTCTGAGGGGGAGCTTATAACATAGTGTTCTCTACCTGTGCCATGTAGGCTGGGAGAAGCCTTCAGGGAGTCAATGACTGCTCCCTAGAGTTGATCTCAGCCATCCAAGTAGGATTATCGACTGCCAGGTCTATTTCAAATGAATTTTCAAGAAGTCCATGGGCGTAGCAAGATTTGGAGCATCTAGGAGAGGTTGCTGTCTGGGCTGTGTTACTGGATGAATGTGGAAGGAGGAAGACTAGAAATCTAATACTCTTCCTACATAGGTTCAAATCCTCTCCTCTGCCAGTATTTCGTATGTTTCTTTCTTATCAGGGGAGGGAGCAGCATTACAGGTTACCTGGTTTGGCATCCATCCAAGTAGGCATGGGTTTGAACTCCGGTTCTGCCATAGAGTGATGGTGTGAATTTCAGGGAGTTAATTTCCCAGAGCTCCCCGGGGTTCCTCATCTATAAGCAGTATAGCAAAAAAACCTTTGCAGTTTTGCTGCAAGGATTCAATGAGCTAATGCATGCAACAGGCCCTTTTACATAGTGGTTACTCAGTGAATCTTCGCTCTCCCAGACACTGATATTAGGGGGGCTACATGAGAGAAAGCTTTCTGTCCTCCCAGCTGAAAGCCAAGATTGTATTGGCTTATGGAAGCATGAAAACACCAGCATGATCCATTTATAAGCTTGGTTTGTCCTGGCACTCTGAGACTAAGGAATCGCCAGGCATAGTAACTGCCTCTGCCCAGAGGGCTACAGCCCATGAACTGGGGCTGGCAGTGACCTGCTGCTCCCAGTGTAAGTTCTGGGAACTCATTCCATAGGCTGTGCAGACCTCAGCCTTCCCTGGGTTGGCAGCCTCTATGTTGAACTTGGGCATTAGCCAGCATCTGAGCTCTAGCCTTCAGTGACACCGGCTTCATTGTCAGGCACCTGTCTTTGGGGAAATAGGACTTTCTCCTGTTGGTGTGGAGAGTCAGCTTCTGGCTTTAATCAATTCAGGGTAGGGATGCTTGGGTGGCTCAAGTCAGTTAAGCATCTGCCTTAGGCTCAGGTCATGGTCCCAGGGTCCTGGGATTGAGTCCCACATCTGGCTCCTTGCTCAGCAGGGAACCTGCTTCTCCCACTGCCTGCCACTCTCCCTGCTTATCCTTTCATGCACACGGTTTCTCTCTCTCTCTAGCAAATAAACAAACACAATGTAAAAAAATAAAAATAATTAAAAAATAAACTCAGGGTACATGAAGCTACATCGTCCTCCAATGTATACCTGTTGTCTCAAAGTACTTGGCACCTGCTCATATTCTCGGAGGAGACCCAATCTGTATGGTAAGTTATATGGTCACAACTCTACAAATAGGCAACTGAAAGCAAGGTGGCTGGACGGAATTCAGGGGCTGTAAAACATGTGAAAAATAAAAGGCTTTAGGGAATTAAAAATTGATTTTTAAACATCAAGGAACCAATATTTCTAGTACATTTCCACTCGGCTCAAGTAGCTGGTAGGGACTCATTACAAGTTACATCTAACAATGGTTTTCTCTAGAAAAGATGATTTTGGAGTGAGTGAAAGTGTGTGTATCTCTGTGTGTACTATAGGGAAGAGAAAAAGGCATTGGTATACTGATGTTTAACAACCAGCTCTTGGGGTGGTGAGGGTGCCCTGATTTGTGGTTTTCTGATGGCCATGGTGTAAATACTACCATCATGGCCAATTTCAACATACAATGTGAGGCACAGAACACAACAGTAGGAAGGAGATGCACATGGTAGGTTCCTGCAAACTGGCGGGAGCAGGCTCTCACACACCCATGGAGAAAGGGGACTTAACACATACTGTGAATACTTCTTGATGTTTTACTTTATACAGTATTTGTGTATTAATTTTGTGATGTGCACACCACACATATGCTATATGTATATGTAATATATGTAGGACATATATATGCATACATGCATACATATAGTCACACACAGAAACTTATCTGCTTCTGTATGAAGATTAGTCCAAGTAATTGTCTTCCTAATTTTTTTTTTTTAAATAAATCTAAGGGAATTCTCCACTTGAGCATGTAACACATGAGAGGGTCTCGGAAGTCAGAGCGCTGTGGGGTGTCACGTGACCACCGGGAAACGGGGTTGGGCGCTTGCTTTGCTACTGATTACCAGGATTTACCTTGCTAGCAGCTGGGATAGAAGACATCTGGCTCCGGGGCTGAGACAGAAGCTGGACAGCGACTCTGAACGTGTTTTCAGGGTGAGAGTGTAAAGCGAGATCTAACCTCAGAAGAGGAAAAAACAACGTTAAGGTTCAAGGGATGAGAAAAATAAATGGGAGAAGCGTTAAGTGTGAGGTTGTCGTTTATGGGTCCTGCTGTCTACACTGGCATGTGTCTCGGCAGCTTCTTACAAGAGTGGGAGGGCGCGGGGGAAGAAACAGTCCGGACTTTCGTTTATTGAATGCAGCGTTCGCTGGTCACATTGCAACTCAATACAAACAGCCCAGCCGGGAGTAGGGCGTGGACTCTTGTTCTCATCAATGTAAACACAACATTAATATTGAAGATTCAAGAAAATGGGTAAAAAGTCCAGTGTCTCCTCAATCCGTGTAATGGTAAAGGTGCTTGCCTACCCTCTGGACAGGTCCCAGAGGGAGCCCGAGGCCATGACCTCGTCCCAGCCGCAGGGAATTAGCATGAACACAGAGGAACCCAGCACAGTCTTCCTGAGGGTCTCCAGATGGACACATCGATCTTCAGAACTGGGCTTGTGTGAACTACTGCAGTTCTAAAGGCCTGAGAGGTCCGTACCTGCCGTGTACGCTGGAACAATCCGTTCTGAGCCCTTTCCCCACGAACCAGTCACGGCCAATAGCAAATGTGACAGTCTTCGTATTTCCACAGTCTCCGTCTGAGCCCCTGGACTCTGGAGAGCAGGGGATTCAAGGTCATGGAGGCCTCAGTGATAATCCTGAAGAAGGCTGCCCATCTTAAATAGTGGCTGAAGACTCTCGTACTCCTTGTGGGGCCACTGCTGACAGGGGTAGGCTGGATGAAGCAGCCGATTCTCCTTCAGAGCCTTAAAAGATCAGGTTTTCTATTTTGGAGTCCCCGACCAAAAACAAACAAACAACCCCCACCAAACAAAAACAAATCAAAGCAAAACAAGAGTGTCCTTGAGGATAAAGAACCAACCGACCCCCCCCCCCACCCGCCCCACCTCCAGGTCCCACCCAGTATAACGTCCCTATTGGGTTTTTCCAAATGGTTGGTTCAGATCATTGGTTTGCCTCCCACCTTGGATATGTGGCTAGATTGCAGGACAAAAAAAGAAAGTTTCCTCTGAACGAAGAGACAGTTTTGCTTTTATTTCCCAGGATGGCTAACCCCCAGCACGCACCCTGACTTTCCTTTCTTAAAAGGCAATGAAAACGTCCTAAAGACCTGCTTGGTTTTGTGGCTTTGTGGTCAGATAACATCCCTTTGCTCCTCTAACTCCTCTGTGTCCCATTCTTGAAGAGACTGTGTCAACGAGCTGTTCTTCCACGTTCTGGGAATGCCAGATTGTGGAGCAGAGAGGCGCTGGCTGGATCCTTGTCCCAGATCTCTGTAGTATGGGCAGCTTTGTTGGGCCAAAGAGACAAATAAAAACAAACCAAAAAAAGCACTGCTCAATTCTGAGTTTGAAGGCTGGGCCCCAAACAGCGAGTGGTGTTCCCCCTGCAGAATAGGTCTCTCTCCCTAGTGGTGGGCTTCCTGGTGCTAGCTGTTGTTCTCAGCCGTGAGATATTTGAGGGCGGCAAAGCCGTAGCGGCGAGACATGTCCTGCTGGAACTCCTCCTTCAGGGTTTTGAGACAGATGCGGTATTGCTTGTTGGACCGGAACTTGGTGATGTCGAAGCTGGGGGCGTGAGGCATGTGGATCATGTAGGCATTGGGCAGCACGATGAACTCATACTCCTAGAAGACGAGAGCAGCATGAGCACTTGCGAGGACCCCCGGGAAGGCATGCTGGATGTCCAGTTGCATGACCAAGTGACCAAGTGGATGAGTGAGGAGGGGAACGACATCAGCAGGGAGGGGGTCATGGAGACAGAGCCATGCTGGAGAGGGACGGTGCAGGGCTCTTTGCATGGCTCTGGACAAGTTACCGAGCTTCTCAATACCTTAGTTTTCTCATCTATAAAGTAAACATCATAATACCTACCTTGAAAGATGACCAGTCACGGATGGATAGTGCTGGGCAGAGCTCATGGCCCGTGAAAGGGTCTTGGTAAATGCGAGCAGGTGCCCATGCGGCTGCTCTAGAGTAACCTGAGCCATGAGAGAAGCTCTTGCTCAATGAAATGATGTCTGTTTCTGGGATTTCTCATAGGGCTTGATGAGATTTGACAGCCTCAACAGATTAGTACACAAGAAGGGACAAAAAAAGAATCAAGGAGAAAAAAAAAAAGATCCCACTGGATGGAAGCTCATTAAGAACAAACCGTAAGAGACTCTTAATCATAGGAAACAAATAGGGTTGCTGGAAGGGAGGGGAGATGGGTGGGGGGATGGGGAAACTGGGGAATGGACATCAAGGAGGGCAAGTGTTTGTAATGAGAACCGGGTGTTACATTAAAATGATGAATCCCGGGGCGCCTGGGTGGCTCAGTGGGTTAAGCCGCTGCCTTCGGCTCACGTCATGATCTCAGGGTCCTGGGATCGAGTCCCGCATTGGGCTCTCTGCTCAGCAGGGAGCCTGCTTCCTCCTCTCTCTCTGCCTGCCTCTCTGCCTACTTGTGATCTCTCTCTGTCAAATAAATAAATAAAATCTTTATAAAAAAAAATGATGAATCCCTGACCTCCACCTCTGAAACCAGTAATACATTATATGTTCTTTGAATTTAAATTTAAAAGTATTTAAAAAAGAAATTAAAAAGAAAAAGAATTACTAGGGATGCCTGGGTGCTCAGGTGGTTGAGAGTCTGCCTTTTCAGCTCAGGTCATGATCCCAGGGTCCTGGGATTGGGTCCCACATGGGGCTCCTTGCTCGGCGGGGAGCCTGCTTCTCCTCTGCCTGCTGCTCTCCCTGCTTGTGCGTGCTCTCTCTGACAAATAAATAAATAAAATTTAAAAAAAAATAAAAAGAATTACTAATGGGTATACCTGAGCAAAATAAAAACTAATTTAAGGAAAAAAAAAAAAAAAAGAACAAAGCTCTTGACTACTCATCCTTATTGTAAGCCACAGCATCACAGAGTAGCCTCCACTTGGCAGAATACAGAGAGAATCTCAGACCAAAAATAAAATGCCTCCAAATAGCCAAAATAGGTGACACAAATTTAGGACATGGAACTCCAAGGAGAACCCAGCACGCCTTCATTCAGACCCCATGTTCTCTGATTTTGGACCTAAGGTCTGATAAGCTTTGGTCGTCTTGTTCCCCAGCCCAAAGCAGATCAGAAGAAACTCTGAAAGGGAAAATCAGACTGGGGAAAGGTAGCTGGTCCAGATGGAGGGGCACTGACACAGCAAGAAAGGACCCTTGATGGCGAGGAGCCACACGAACAACCCTGAGAAGAAAATACAAGAGCCCCCAGAGCTGAGCCGTTTGGGACTTGCCTCTGGGGACAAAGAACCTGACTCATCCCACTAGCCCTACAGGTGTGGCCGGATGACCTGTCAGGTGTGTACTCATGATTTCTGGAAATCACTGGACAGGGTCAAGTTATGTTTGGCTGTGCCACCAGCAAAGAAAGAAAAATAATCAAGAAATTTGCAGGAGTTCTGTCAAAATTGCATAAAATAAATAAAGCCCGCATCTCGGGGTTGGAAAAATTCACTTTATTTGAACCAGTTCAACCTCAACACACTGCTGGACACAAGAATATGACATTTCTTTTCCTTCAAACAGAAGCTGGGGTAGACTGAATGTTTCTGTCTGTGAGCAGCACTGTACTCCCTCCAAGTATTACTGAAAAAATAGACATTAAAAGTCATGCTTCTGTTCTTAAAAATGGACACTATTCTATAACCTTTTGTCTACACTGGTGGTTTGCAACCCTAGATGCTTATTAAAATCACTTGGGACTGCGTGCTTGGGTGGCTCAGGCGGTTAAGTGTCTTGCCTTGGGTCAGGTCATGATTTCAGGGTCCTGGGTTCGAGTCCTGCATAGGGTTCCTTTTTTTTTTTTTTTTTTTTATTTCTTTTCAGCGTAACAGTATTCATTGTTTTTAGGGTGCCTTGCTCAGTGGGGGGTCTACTTCTCCCTTCACCCCCACTTGTGCTCTCTCTCTCAAAAATAAATACATAAAATCTTTAAAAAATATCACTTGGGACTGCTCTCAAACATACTGGAACTGTTGGAAAGTAATCCAGGTAATTCCTAGGGCAGCCAACACTGAACATCTGACCTTTTTTTTTGAATTTGAGGTGCTTCTGTTGAGAAATATTTACACTGTGCTCCATGAGGAGAAGCTTTATAGAACAGCACAAAAACAGAACAAAGGTGGGGTTGAGAGCCCCAGGCATCCTTCTCCTAATGTAACCAGAGTATCTTGTTTTGCTTTTGTTTACTTAACACTGGGGGTGATGAGCAGTAGCATGTCCAGCTTGCTGCATGTTTTTATAAATAAAGTTTTATTGGAACATGGCCACACCCATGTGTAGGTACTGTCTATAGGTGAACTACAATTGCAGAGTTGAGTAGTTGAAAAAGGAGACCTGTCAGCCCCATGGAGACCCCAAACCTACTATCTGGTCCTTTGCAGAGAAAGCTTGCAGACACTTGGTATAACCTGTTAGAATTCTGCTGATTTTGTTTGAAGCAGGTGTTTAGTGAGTATTAGTTGAATGAATGAAAGTGTTTCACAATGAAATACAGCCTGAAAATCATCACTTTAGTTATAGGGTAGGATAATGAGCTACGTCCCAGCCACATGCCTTCTTGTGTCCCTTATATGGAACTCAGAGAAACTTTGTGGCAGCTATACGGCTCAAAGGTCAAATGATCAAGTGATGATTCTTTTTGTCCTCATTATCGAACTGGGTGAGGACAGGGAGTGAAATGTTTTGTCACAAGACCCTCACACTTGCCCGGGTCCTCGCTGGGAATCCAACTCTCACTCAACAGTAGAGAAAGAGGAATGGTTTGGGAATCCGTGGTCATGAGACTTAGCACTGCCACGTTCCCACTTCCAGTCCCTGACCACATCTTGTTCCTTCTCAGCGCTCTGTTCTCTGACTTCCAAGGACCCCTTTTGGCCCTGAAGTCTACACTTCCTACCCCCATAGCACCGGCTCCACGACATTCCATCCGCTCACCTGTGCGTCCAGTTCCATGATATGAGCCACCTTGTTCCAGCCAAAGCCCACAAACCTCCGGTCATACTCAGGGCAGTCCCTTCTCACGACAACATACGGCTCGAAATCTGCCTCCCACTCAACACGGTAAGGCGTGGTGGCAGTCCGCCACTTGGCGAAGTTTGTGGGAGCGTGGCCTTTTGTCCAGACGTGGTACCTAGGTCACAGGGAGAAAAGCCATTGGGTGAAAGGAAGGAAATTCAGCCTCCCCAACTCTGCAGGTTGGGAGGAAGAAAAGGTATTTGCAGATAGAGTCATTGTGGATTGTACTGTGTCTCCCTGAAAGAGAGGTTCAAGTCCTAACCCCTAGGACTTATGGATGTGACCTATTTGGAAAGAGGGTCTTTGCAGATGTATCAAGATGAGGTCATAGTGGATTAGGGTGGGCTCTCATCCAACCACTGTTGTCTTTATAAGAAAAATGAAATGGGGGCGCCTGGGTGGCTCAGTGGGTTAAAGCCTCTGCCTTCGGCTCGGGTCATGGTCCCGGGGTCCTGGGATCGAGCCCCACATCAGGCTCTCTGCCTGTCAAATAAATAAACAAAATCTTAAAAAAAACAAAAAGAAAAAGAAAAAAGAAAAAGAAGGAGGAAATGTGGATATTGAGACACACACCGGGATGTGATGCCATGGGAAGGTGGAGGCAGAGACTGAAGTGCCGTACCCACAAGCCAAGGAACGCCAAGGATGGTCAGCCTCCACCAGAAGCTGAGAGAGGCAAGGAAGTGTTCTCCCTGAGCCTCTGGAGGACGAATGAACCTGCCAACACCTTGATTTTGGATTTCTGGTTCCCCACCTACGAAATAATACATTTCCATTGTGCGGAGCTACCCAGTTTGTAGTAGCTTGTTTTGGCGATCCTGGGAAACTAATCTCATCCGTTATCTACATCCTTCATAACAAGGAAACTCTCACAATGAAAGGGTAAGTGAACTCCTGGAGGGCTCTGTATCGTCTCTAGGGACCTCACTGCCTGTCAGTCTGTGCCAGAGAACACGGTAACGCAGCCCTTGAAGCACATTCTCCCCCTTGAGGCAAGACCTGTGGCTGCACCACTCCCATGGGTAGGTCACATCATCTGGCAAAAGGGACCCTTGTAGATGTAACTAAGGTTCCTAATCAGTTGACCTTGGGTTAAATAAAGGGGAATTATTGGGGGTGGGGAGTGGCTGGCCCTGGTTGAATCCTGAGAACTTTTAGATCTGGGTTTGCAAGAGAGCAAAGATCCATGTGCGCGCTGCCTGTGGGGCCACGTGGCAAGGAGCCATCAGGGAAGTGGTGACCACAGTCCTCCACGTGCAAGGGAAGGAAGACAGGGAGCCTAGAGGAGCACAGCGCGCGCTGGAGGAGAATTGGAACTTTGCCCCCAACTTGATTTCAGTCCAGTGAGGCCCTGAGTGCAAATCCAACCATCCCGTGCCCAGATCTCTGACCCTTACGGACCATGAGATAATAAATTTGTATTGTGTCAAGCTTCTGAATTTGTGGCAGTTCATTATAGAGCAACAGAAAATAAATACAGACATATAACAACATTCATAGTAAGCTAACATTATGAAGCACTTGCTATAAGGATTATATTGTAAATATTGTATCTATAGCTTAAAATCCCTTTTTTTTTATTTGACAGACAGAGATCACAATTAGGCAGAGAGGCAGGCGGGGGAGGGGGGGAAAGCAGGCTCCCCACTGAGCAGAGAGCCTGATGTGGGACTCGATCCCAGGACCCTGGGATCATGACCTGAGCTAAAGGCAGAGGCTTTAACCCACTGAGCCACCCAGGCACCCCTATAGCTTAAAATTCTTAAAACTTAGTCAGTATCAAGTTACAAACAACAGGCTGGAGCTGGGATTCAAACCCAGACAGTCTTGCTCAAGGGCCAGGACCCTGGATCTCCATGCTGGGTGATCTCTCCTCTGTGTCCCCAGCACCCACACTCTCTGGCCTCTCCAGAGCAGAGAGTCAGTGATCAGAAACAAAGCTGAATAGATTAATGAACAAGTATTTTCTCAAAACCTGATGGGTACCTACGACCGAGGGCAGGGAGTGGGGCAGGAATCGGCCTCTGGAAGCTACAAAGGGGTGGGAGGAGCCTGGGAGCCACAAGAAACAGGAGACCTGGTCCAAGAGCAAGGGGTTGGGGGAATAGAACATTGTAGACAAAGGGAATAGGAAAGTTGGGACCCCAACAACTTAGGGAGCTTCAGGGAGAAAGGAGCTCACAGTTCGGGGTCCCACCTCCACTCACGGAGGTTCTAAAGCACATGAGGGTTAAGTGAGAGCCCGTGGGCAGTATGACAGGTGGAATCTTCTGGTAGGTGACGGGGCCACTTGCTTACTCTGTGCCCTCACCCCCGAGGCTGGACCTTCCCGGGACCCTCGCGAACTGCCCACTGGCCAACCTGTGGCCCTTCAGTACAGTGTCACTGGGCGACACGGCCGGGCTGGCAGAGGACAGGGACTGGAAACCCCAGCTCCATGGATTCGGCAAGTGCCACAAAACCACGATCCCACGATCGGAAGGAACATAAAAGGCTGACTAACGCCACCTGCACGGAGTGTGGAAAGGAGGCATACTGCAGCAAGTCGGGATTAAGCCAAGAATCAGGCCGGGAAGGAGCTGATTTTCCATTCGTGAACTAGCCCGACGGGCGGTCCCCACACCTGACACTTGCAGAGCCGGCCCAGCACCACCAGCGGCCGGGCACACGCACTGGCTCAAGCTCGCACAGCAGGGCCACCGCGCCGGGGTTCAAAACCCACCCCTGTCACTTTGGAGCGGAGGAGTGGGTCAACAGAGCATTTAAATTAGACTTTACTTCCCTCTTGTGTCCCCTGGGGAAAAGAACACCTATCTTGTTGAACGGCTGGGGAACTGAAATGAGAAAATGTTTATAAAGGGCTTGGCGCAGTGCTGGCATACAGGAGGTGCTCAATAAATGCTCCTTCCCTAACAGGCACTTTAACAAGGCGGCTAAAAACAATGGCTCTGGAGCCCACCTGTCGGTTGGAATTCTGTCTCTCAGCAGGTGTAGAAAATGTACCTAATTCCTCTGTTCCTTTGTTTCCTTTTCTAAGAAAAATTATTAATAAATAATAATAACCGTTCCTTTCTTTCTCTTGGTAAAACAGAATCATGCCTACGTCACGGATTTATGACGTGATGTGAATTCACAGGAGGCACCCAGAGCAGGAGCTGATTTACAGTGATGCCTCTGAAAGGAAAGACATGCTCATTACTTCCTCTCATTTGCCCTAGATAGGATGTCAATTTGCAAGGGTCTTACTCTCCGTGATGTTAATGTATCAACAGCCATTTTATTCAGAATGCAAACCTTTGGCCTCGTGTGACACAGAGGAAGCAGAGAGGGGGAAGGGCAGCTCGGTCAGTCCTGGCCCCCTGGGTGTGGGGGGTGCAGCTTCCATGCACCCCCCACACCCGAAGACCATGTCTTCGGTCCGAAGACAGACAGATGTGCTGCACAGCTGGTCAGCACAGAAGAGGGTGACATTACAGTTCACCTGCCACGAGAGCACGCGGCCACCTGACTCCGCCCCCCCAAACCCACCGTCAGTGCAGGGGATTCACTTGTTCTGACACCATTGACACCAGGAAGCCTCCAAACAACAGAGACAAAAGAGGTTTCCTGGATGCGCCATGTGAGGTGCCACTCCGGAGAGATCTGGGGCACCCTGCTTTGAGCAGTCGTTCTCAGACTTGAGCTGAATTTCAGAATCACCTCGGAGACTACTGTTTAACCCACCACTGGGCCCCACCCCCAGAGTTTCTGGTCCAGGCCATCTGGAACGGGGCTTGAGACTTGAGAATTCTATGTTCCCAGGGGACGCGGATGCTACTCATCCAGGAACCCCCCCTAGAGGGCCAGCAGGGGTGGGGATGATTTCCCATTCCAGCCGCAGTGGGAGGGGGTCCCAGCTGCGAGGAGACATGAGAGCTCATTGTTTGGAGGGAAAGAAGGTCTGTAATTCAGCACTTGACCTTGTGAGTTGTGAGCTATGGCCAGAGCAGGAATCCTGGAAACAGCAGGCCAAGCCCCAGCTCTCTTGCCCACAGACATGGCCTTGAAATGAGTTCTCAAACCACCTGGGGAACGAGATGGAAGGAAAGAGGCCCTGGAAATCTGTCTGGTGTGAAGCCATCAGGCTATGGCGTCTGTGGGAGGCTCAGATGAAGATCTGGTCTCAGAGTCTCATTTTGCACCTGCATCTAACTCAGATTGGTAAGAACATTCAGGACTCAGTCCAATGGGATCTGAGTTAAAAGCCTGGGCTCTGCAGCTCCTCAGACCTGGACCGAACGCAGGTTCTGCTGTATACTGATGGTGTGACCTTGGGTAAGTCATTTGGCTTCTCAGAGCCTCAGTTTCTTTATCTGTAAAAGGGGGATGACAGTATCTGCCTCAGATCTGTTGTGAGGATTACATGAGCTGATGACAGTCCCTGGCACAAGTTACGTAGCCAACAAATGGTAGTTGTTATTTCTTTCCAAGAAGAAAGAAGTCTGGGTTGGAAGAGGTGATTAAACCATCTCAGGTTACTTTCTAGAATTCTGGATACAGGAGGAAGGCTGGGTTTGGAGTCCTGGCTCCAGCAGGACCCTTCCACTCCTCAGTTTATCTGCTTAAAACGTGGGAAAGGATCACCTCTGAACTGTTGAACAAATAACCTATCTCATAAGGTTACTTTCCCAAAATAAAGTTTGTTTGAGAAAACCTTCTAGAAACTTCTAGTAACTTAATAGTAGGGTGGAAACTGAAGTTATTATTACAACCTTTTCAATAAAACTCGGATTGCCTGGAAATGTATGTTTTTTTTTTTTTTTTTTTTTTTTTTTACTCAAAGGCAGTGGTGGCCATTCTTTCCCTGTTCAAAGTGGTGGTTTCTCTTTAAAACAGGAGCAGAGGGGAGCACTGACTCTCTCTTCAGACTGCTCTGTTAAGGGACTGGGAAGGACCCCCTACGTCCTGCAAGGGCATTAAATGCCACAGCCTGTTCCCGGGAGTCAGAACCCATTCACACGTGTACCGTTGTACACACTCCGTGGGCATTTTGGACAGACAGCAGGGTAGCTCCCCTGTGATGCTCCCACAGGACTGATTAGAGCATCAGGCTCTAATGAGGGGCTTGTTTAAAAAATCATCACTCAGGCAATGGGAAAGTCAGCTGCCCCATCTGCCGCGTCCACCCTGGAGTCGCCTTAATGCCATTAGCTGGTGAAGCTGCAGGCACTCATCCTAGGCCTGAGGAGTGCAGAGTACAGACCACTCCCTCGCAGAGAGGAAAAAGGGAACAGCAACCACGGTGCTAATAGGTCGAACCCACTTCCCAGTTGAATGAAGGAGCAAGCGAACCAAAACCAGAATTCAGACAGGAGACAGGATCGGGAACCTATGCTGAGTCAAGTACAGAAAGGGTAAGGTGACTTCCCATCTGACATCTGGTCCTTCCATCTGGTCCTTCCATCTGGCTACAGGACACCCCCCCCCACCACCACCCATGTATGAAACAAAGCCACATGGCATGTGGGAAGAAAGAATATTCCAAACATGTAGTTGGAGACCAGTGGCACTTTTTCTGGCCTTAAGATGGTCTAAGGTAGCGAACTTCTGGGCCAGCAGTGCTGGTGTCTGATTTCCGGGGACAGGAAGGCCTCGGACGACCATGGGGGACAGCACTGAGGCTACTCACCTGAATGTGAAAAGAGTGCCCATGTCCAGCATTGACAGCAACTCCGCTTTCGACTTGGGAAAAGACAGCCGGTAGCGCAGTGTCTCGAATGCAGGGACGATCATCGCCTTCTTGGTGTTGGCAAGGTCGAGCTGGATGACAGACTTCCTGAAAGGAGAGGACAGGCAGAGACAGGGTCCCCGTGAGGCCAGGCAGAGAGGCCTTTCCCACGTGAGGGCAGGGAGGGGGCACAGGGGGCGGAGGACAGAAAGCCCAAGTCCAACTCTCAGCTTAAAGATGGGGAAACCGAGGCTCAAGGAGGCCAAGCAGCTCGTCCAACTGAGTAGTAACTCCTGAGTAGTAACTCAGGAGTTCAGAGAAGAAAGCCTGTCTCTGAGCCAAAACGTGGAGTCTCCCTGGAGAGTGAACCAAGGACAGGCCAGATAGGAGGGGCTGGGAGACCCTCCGTCACTTTTGCAGTGTTGCTGTCAGAGCCAAGCACAGAAGGGAGGTCTCCAGGGACTCACAGCTTGCAGGGTCCACTGGGCTGGCTATCCACTCCTTCTGCACCACTGGCCACACGGGAACGCCAGACAGCAAGGTGATAACTGCATCACCAACCTGGATATTTCTAGGTCCCATTTCTTGGACTTCTCAACCCCTGAATCCCCCAGCCTGAGCCGTTAAAGTCACCAGACCTGCCAAATGCAGCCAGCACCCAAAACGACAGAGCTCACACCCCACGCGAGGGAGATCATTCTCCACGTGCTTCTTCACTCCCACCTTTGAACCTGGACTTCTGCTCTACTCCTCTGAGATCTGGCTCCTGCCCTTCTAGATTTGTCTGCCATTGTCCGGCTCTGCGGGCATCATTTTGAAAGGGCGAAAGGCTCAGGGAGGGACAGAGCAGGAGGCTTGTAATGAACACGGATATTTAGCTTCTTACGACCTCAGGTCTCTCCTTCCTAAAATGGGGCCATGATATCCCCCCTCCTGGAGCTGTCGTGGGGGCCGAACAAGGTAGCATAAATACAAATACCATTTAGCACACGTAGTACATGGCTTGCTTGCACCAACACGTGGTCACTCTTCGACCACAACATGATCCTTATTTCCTGGCTTGATTTCCCAATGATCCCTTTTGGACAAGACTTTGGTACTCCATTCTGGCTTCCTGCTCAGACCACTGACTCTTGGGTCTCCGTGCCAGAGAGGGCTATTGAATGCTTATCATCTCTGACGGAGAGAAAGCAGTCTTCCTTAGGGTAATCAAGGCACTGGAAGGCATTTTGCAAAATACTGGAAGACGCAGCCTTCCGCAGCAATATGACTTATCGCTATCGTATTACTAAAGCCACTTCACTCTGAACTTGTATGTAAGCAGGGACAAGTCCGTGAGGTCGGAGTCATGCTACCACGAAGGAAAACTGTGTCGGCCAAGGCCAGTGTGGGGCAAGAACAGAGCAGCAGTGTGAGAAGGACGAAGCAGGGTTTGGTATCCATGAATGATGAGGGCAGAGGAAGGACAGGTCTCAGAAGCCTGCCTTGGGGGAAGGGGTGGCATCAGTGCCCCCTGGACAGGGCAGGGCTACGATGGACCAGAAAGTCATTTTAGAATCCTCTGACTAGCAGTTGTAATTCATTGTTTATAATTAGGCTTATGTTAACTATACACCAAACAATGTATGACCCTGATGTCACTGTTTCTGGGGAGACTCAAAGGATGACACCGAGATAGAATCTGGGTGAGCTATATTTAGCCAGTTGGAGGACGAGTAGCCCAAGTCAGCCTGCTTTGGTCTGCATTCCTCTCCTGCTTTGTCTTTCTGAACAATGACTTCCCAGTTTCCAAACACCCAAGATTCCCCCACCCATGGCCAAGCACTCTTCTCACTCAATCCTGTATTAGACATAGGCAGAATGAGGGCTCGCCACCTTTCCTCCAGGAAAATCGGATACCCTATCTCTTGGTACTGGGTATCGGGGGCAGGCCACAGGGCTCTAGAGGATACCCTTGGACTCACCAGATGGCAAAGCCCCAGGAAGGAGGGAGCGGAGAGGCACCCCAAGTCCTTCCTGCCTGGTATTTACATTCTTGTCGCAAACATCTCAGGATGCTGAAAGCCCAAGATTGCATTTGCAGCTAATTATGTTAAGATAATTGGGAAAGTGTGGGAGGCTAGTGGCACTGAACCACAAAGGGATGGGCAAAGTGTGGACACACACCCACCACAGAGGTCTGTGGGTGCCCATGTGTCTTTCTCTGTCACTATTATAATCACGTTACAGTAGCCACTTCTCAGACTGCCCTGCTCAAAGATGATTCTTTTTCTCATCATGGTCCTTGCATGTAGCAACAGCTCTGGGAACATGGCCAGGGCCATGTTCAGGGGTAGACACTTAACTCAAGCTGAGCAAATCAGTTCCTCACTCCTGGAAATCTGAACAGAGATGCCGAGACTGGAAACCAAAGGGCTGACATGCGTTAATGTCAGGCAGCACTCTAGAGGCTTCTGAACTTCGGCTGCAGAGGGGCCCAGAGCTGCCCGGGTTAATTACGGTCTCAAGTATCAGTTTCCCAAATTCTACTTTGGTGCCATAAGAAATACCACTCAATTTCTTTTTTTTTCTTTTTTTTTTTTTTTTGGCCATTGGTCCTTTGACTTCTTTTCATTTCAGTGAAGCTGCCTACTGCAAATCTCTGGTGCTTGCAACCAAACCACCCCAACTGGTATCTTGCAAGACCCACAGAACGTAGACCAAGCAAGCAGCATGCTTTAAAAAGTGCAGCCCGAGGAATTCTTATTTCTGTCTGCAGAGAGAGCATCAGATCCTGGAGTGTCTTCTAAAATTCCCTTTAATCTCTCTAAAACACAGACTGCCACAAGGATGGATCTGTCACTAGATAGGTCCATTTCAGATTCAGTCCGAAGAGGTTTGGATATTGATATCCTGAGTGGATCTCATTATGAACTCGTTTCAGCAATAAAAATGGTTTCAGGATACTGATTTCGAGCACATCTGCTCATTGAGCTGGCAACGATATAGCTCAGGCCCTTCTGCACAGTTTCCTGTTGGTATGACCTTCCCTTGCTGGGGCTTTGCTGACCACCTAGGGATGCACAATGTACCTCCACCATTTATCTGGAAAGGGAGTCCTGCAGGAGACAGAGTGTTTCATATGCAGAATCTTCCCAGGAGACTGGCTAGACTAGGAGTCAAGAGATGTGAGTTTTGCAGCCAGCCTGGACAAGCTGAGTGACTTTGGGTCCCTTCATGCATCCTTTTAGAATGCTAAATCTAGATTAATAATGCTGAAGATTCTGGAAAGTAATCTGGTGCAGTAGCAATCAGACACATTTGGCTTCTAGTTCTGACTCTACGACTTGAAGTCAGAAGAGGTCTGACTTCCTAGAGAGTCACTTGAGCCATCCTGAGTCTCAGAGTCTATGATCTTGTTAAACATTTTGGTGAGTAAAAGCACATTAGCTCATGGAAGTTCTTGGTGCAATGCCCAGCACACATTAAGTACCATATGTATGATGGTTCAGCCTGTGATGGTTGCTTTTATGGGTTAACTTGGCTAGGTCAGGGGGCCAGCTGTTTGGTCAAGCACTCTTTTAAATATTGCCATGAAATATTTTGTGGCTATAATTAATGTTTACAGTTAACTCTAAATAAAGCCCTTGCCCTTAACAATTTGGGTGGGCCGCATCTAATCAGTGGAAGGATGTCAGAGCCAACTCTGAGCTTTCCGGAAAAAGAAGAGATTCTGCCTCTGGACTGTTACATCAAAATCCTGCCTGAGTTTCCAGCCTGCTAGCCTGTCTTATGGATTGTCAGTCCTCACAGTTCCTAAAAAGAACTTTCCACTTGCTGGTTCTGTTTCTCTGAAGAATCCTGGTTGCCCAAGACCCTTTCAAAAATATCCCCAACCTACTACTACATTTGTGGACTGAGGAACTCTAAAGAGAAGATTTCACCTGAAGTACTTCAGACCCCCGCTGGTAAAACAGAGAGCACAACAAATACACATGACTTGGAGCCTGCTGGCCCCGGGTTAAAATCCTGCCTGCCACTCTCTTATGACCTTGGGCACAATATTCAACTTTTCTTGGTTACAGGTTCCCCGGCTATAAAATGGAGATGATAATCCTTATCGACCAGGGTTGCTGAAAGGATAAAGCAAAGCAGTCGCTCTAGAAGAGCCTGATCCAGTGCGTGACTTAGCGTAACTGATTAACAAATGACCCCTTCCCCTTTCTGGCTCAGCTTACGGGGATGGGGTGGGGGCGGCTGCTGGAGATGGGTGAGAGCAGAGGAGCCAAGAAAGGCAACAAACTCTTGCAACCAGAGCAGGATTTTGTTGCCAACCTGCTTATCTATGGAAACAGTGTATTAGATCTTAGTCTCCAGCCCAGCTCTCTGGATCCTTCTTCATGTCAGAAACTATTCAGACGCGCCAGGCAGAGTAAGTTTGGCCCCTCCAATCTGGTGGAGGTAGAGCTGACTGGGGGTCAGAGGGGGAACCGAGCACTGGGCAGCGTCTGTCTTCCAGCCCCTCAGGCCTCCTGCATGTCTCCCCTCCACTTACTCAAGTGCGCAAATAGTTCATAACATGTTTGGCTCCCACCTGGGAAAAGTGACAAGTAAGGGAGAGAATGTGAATGAGGATTCCGATACCAACCGAGGGGGTGGCCAGGGGCTGACTGGAGGCTCGCATGGGCTCGGCGTTATGTCAAAGACACAGCACAAAGACACAGCTGTGCAGAAGATGGGCTTCCCGGGGTTTAGAATGACCAATCCCCAAGACTGATCCTGACAGCGGGTCGTGAGGGCACACCCCACCCCCATATACACACAGTCATACCCCTCCCTCCATCTCTACCCTTTTCACCCCATCCTCTGCCCTCGAGACAGATCTCTGTCACCAAGGCAACAGCCCAGGTGCCAGACATGATGAGATTTCAGGAAAGCATCTCAGAGAAGTAAGGAACAATGGCGTGCGGCAGACCTCTTCTGACTTCAAGGGTGGGGACGAGGGTGCAGGCTGCCCTAGTTCGCCTTCTGGCCGATTACTTGTCCTCTCTCTTCTGCTTTCCGAGTCTGTGATGATGGAGGCTGGCGACAACAGCATTGATCTCACTGGGGGTCTGGGGCCAAGCAATCCCCAGGCCAGCAGAAGAGAAGCACTCTGTGTGCTCTGGCCGTGATCATGACTGCCCGTTCATCCTCTCTGGCGCCGGCTCGACCCGATCACCAAGTCCGGTGCCAACGCCGGCCAAGGTTCCACCTGTTTGTTTCCTCACTCGCTCTGCCACATGCCAGGCACTGCACGGGCACTCGGGAGACATCAGTCAATACAACAGGCAGAAATTCCTGTTCACGTGGGGCTGATATTTCCGGAAGGAAGCCAGAACAGTAAGTGAATTACAGAGTATGTCAGGAAAGCCAGAATTTCTGGGAGGGAGAACAGAGCTGGGTTGGGGTGTGCGGAATGGCAAGGGTGGGGAACTGGTTGCAGTCCGAGACGGGGTGGTGCAGGTCGGCCTCACGGAGACGGGCAGGCAGTAGGGGAGGGGGCAATCATGCCGCGATCCGGGCCAAGAGCTTTCTCAGCTAAGGAACAGCCAGCGCGAAGGCCCTAAGGGAGGACAAGAGCACAATAAAGGACAGGGAGAGCCCCTAACCAGGCCAGAGAGGCAGGCGGGGAGGGAGAGCTACAGGCCATAGAAAGTCTCGTAGATCCCTGAAGGTTGAGGGGAGCGAAAGAATGCCACTGTTGTCTCCTCCAAAGCTGTCCATGTCCTAATCCCGGAAACCTGGTGATAAGGAACCTCCCATGGCAAGTAGGACTCGACAGGTGTGATGGAGGGTGCTGAGACGGCAAGACGATCCCGAGTTATTTGAGGGATCCCAAGGGTCTTGATAGGAGAGAGGCAGGAGGGTCAGAGTCAGGAAGGAGAAGGGACGATGGAAGCAGAGGTGGGGGTGATGTGGCCACGAGTCAAAGAAGTGGATGAGCCAGAGGGCAAGGAACATTCTCCTGTAGAGCCTCCAGAAAGAACGCAGCCTGTGGACCCCATGATTTCAGCCCTGTGAAACCAGTTTCCGATCCTGACCTCCAGAGCTGTGAGATAAAATGTTTTCTGTTGTTTTCAACGGCCACATAGGAGACCAATACAGAGGTCTTGGGATTTTACTTAGTGAGACAGGGAGTCACTGGGGACCCCGAGCTAAGGAGAGGAGCTGCTTTCTGTATTAAAGAATGCCTCTGGCTGCTGTGTTGGGAACAGGCTGCTGCGTTGCATGGGTAGAAGCAAAGAGATCAGTTAGGGGGCTCCCAGGCTGCTATGGCTGAGCTAGCGTGGACCTTGATGGTCAGAATGAAGGTGAAAAGAACTGGCCTGGTTCTAGAGCCAGCAGGATTTCCTTACCCTCTGGGCGTGGGGTGTGAGAGTAGACAGGAGATGACGCAAGGCTCTTGGCTTGCGTCAGGGGAAGACTGAAGTGGCCATCAAATGAGATGCCGGCATGAGCTTTTTGGGTAAGATGAGACTTAGGTTGCCTGAGAACAGTTTGCCTGAGATGCTTGAGAGAACGAGGCAGAGATGAGAAGACCATCGGACAGACGAGTTTTGAGGTCAAGAGACAGGGCTGGGTGGGGATATTTTGAAGATCAGTGGCAGGTGCATTTAAAGCCACGAGACTGAACGACATCATCGAGCGAGGGTAGGAGGAGAAGAGAGGCAGCCACCGATGAGAACTACAGGGAGGGACTCCTAAAGTCGAAGAACCACCTGGTGACAGGCACACACTTCAGTAAGCCAAGAGGAAAGAAACAGAGGGGCCATCGGCAGATGCCACGGAGAAGTCAAGATGAGAAGCAGAGGCTGACCACTGGATTTTGGCAATGCGGCTTCTTCCTTGATCACAGACATGTGGAACTAGGACCTGAAGCAGCAGCTGAGACCAGCTAGCGGGTAGGCATGAGGCTAAGGCCATGTGGAGAGGCATTCCCCTAGTTCTGCAGAAACGAATCAAGTCAGTGTAAGAGCAGGGTCAAATCGTTCATCAGGAGTGGGATCCTGTCACCACACTGGTCCTGCATCCCCCATCGGGAGTGCCACTGGCAGTCAGAGGTGGGGCTGGCTACAGTGGAAGCAGGAACGCCACAGGGGCCAAGGTCACTGACCAAGGAACGGGACCTTCTACTCGGCAAAAGCACACAACCTTGTCACGAGTTATCTTGGCTGTAAAAAACATTTAGTTTCACCTTATGTGATTAGAGGTTGGACAGAATTGACCCACATGGTGCAGAGGAGATGAAATAAGTCAAACTTCCTAATTCCCAACCTCTCAGCAATAGGCTGGGAGCCCAGAGAGGGGGGCATGTTGCCCTGCTAGACCGCTCTGGGGTCCCACAAACAGTCACGCTTGCCTGAAAATGGGACTTGAGTTACGAGCCAGTTTCCCGCAAAGGCTTAACAGACTCCTGCCTCTCTACTATTCAGAATTCCCTGAAATGAACACTTCCTCTCTCATGGGCATGGGCTTGGACACTGGCAACCCAACTCGATGTCACTTCCGGGAAACAAAATAAGAGAAATCATCTCCCTCTGATGTAAATAAAAATGAGAAAGCACAGTCAAGTCTAAAACAGAAAAAAATGGTTTTGCAATGATCTCATCTTTCAGTCTGTCTATATTTCAGGTGTGGGACGGGGGGTTGGTGGTGAAGGGAAGGCAAACCCGGACAGTCACAGTGACAGGGCAGGCAGGCTGGCCAAGGACAGTGGACGCAAGGCTTCAGTGCCAGGAAGACTTGTGGGGGAATGGCAGGGGGTGGGATGAACCAGGACCCACACCCGTGACCGCAAAGCTCTTCAACTCTGGCCGTGTGGCAGCCACGTGAGATCACGTCATCCTCCATGTGGCCAGACGGTCTGATGGTCCAAGAAGAGCCAACTAAAACCACTTCCACATATTTGAGCGCCGAATCTCTCTCAGGGGAATGCCAATGTCAAGGGAAGCCAAAGAGCAAGAAACAGAGTGTGATCTTTTACACGACAGAGATCCTATCTTCACGGCCGCACTAATTGTGTGATCGTGGGCAAATTACATAACTCTCTGGGCTTTTGTTTTCTTATCTTGATAATAAATATTTCTTGGACTTGGTTATTAAGAGAACTACGATAATATGCTCATTAATGGCTATTTATGAGACTGGACATAGACACGGAGTGCAGAGCTGAATCCAGACAGAACCTTGGTCTGGACCGAGCTCAAAGTGCAGGGAGGGAGGAAGACAGGAGTGTCTTCTCTGCTTTCTGGAGCAGAGATCCCCACCGTTTTCTAAGCAGCAGGAGTTCGGGGGTCTGTGGAAGGGGTTCTAAATATTTGGAAAGAAAGCACACAGGATTTAGGGGAACTAAATTTCTTAGAAATGCCTGGGACACCATTGGTGGTCAATACATGGTAGCAAAGGGTGCTTATGTCTACTCAGTACCAAGCCCCTTAAGCATGTCAGATGCTTTACTTCTTTAATCTTCTTTACTTCGTTCATCATTGCCACGTGTGACAGAAGCTCTAGTATTTCCGGGTTTACTGATAAAGTCATGAGACCCCCGAGAGGTTCAGCAATTTGCCTTTTAACCCAGCTGGCAGGGGCACCCACCATCATCCTACCGTCATCCTTAAGGGAAGAAGGCAATCGCTTTGTTTGTCAAGGCTGCACCAGCTTAGAAATAACTGGGAGAGATCATCAATCACGGGCTCTGAGTCAAGTCTGTTAACGCAACTGAAGCAACGAGCCTCTTGGAATCCACCTTGGGTCAACGCAGCTGATGGAAGAGTGGTTTGGGGCCAGAAAGGAGGGACAGGGCCAGCGGCTACAGATCACACACTTATCTCCACAGCAGGTCCTGCCTCACAGCAGCGAGGTGGTCAGAGGCCAGCACACAGATGGTGTCGGGAGAGGCAGAGATGTGCGCAGTGATCTACTGGCTGTCCTGGGCCTCGTTCATTGGTGATTTGCTTTTTTCAAATGAGTGGAATCTGCCACTGAACCCCTGGACCTGACCAAGGTCAGTAGTGTCCCCTCATTGTCAAATGTGGCACACTGGTCCCTGCTATCCTCCTCACCGCCTCTGTCCTTGGTGCTGAGACCACTCCCTCCACCCTTCGCCGGAGAACTCCATCCCAGAATTCTGGAGAGCGTCTTCCCACGTGCTACAGCTTGGATCAGGGAGCTGCTTTCAGATCAGTCCTCGTGGTGCTGGTTACCATCTGGGCACTTCCTGTAGCCTCTATGCTTTTGGCAGGGGTGGGCGGATCCTTGATCTCTGTCCATGAGAACTTCTGCTCCCATAACAGAATGGGCTGAACTGGTATTTGTAGAGATGCAATGAATGGCCAAGGCCAGGGCTGACAAGGGACACACTGCTGGGCACCGCGGGCTGAAGGCCCTGAGGCTGCTGTCACAAAACCAGGAGAGGAGGCCCATCAGCTCTCAGAGCCCCGGACTGGCAGAGCCCAGTCCAAGGTCAGAGAGCACGCTGTTTAATCAAAGCCAAGCTCTAAGAAGTCCAAGCGGTTCTCATAAGTTCCTGGGAACAGAGGTGAGAGTTATATTAAAAGTGGATGGGAGGGGCGCTTGGAGGGCTTGGAGGGCTTTGGCTCAGGTCATGATCCCAGGGTCCTGGGATGGAGCCCCACATTGGGCTTCCTGCTCCGCAGAAAGCCTGTTCTTCCTCTCCCACTTCCCCTGCTTGTGCTCCCTCTCTTGATGTCTCTCTTTCTGTCAAATAAATAAATAAAATCTTAAAAAAAAAAAAAGTGGGTGGGAGGCAGAACAGCAGTTTGTGCTGGAGTGCACCTCTGTTTAAGAAACCCCAGAACAGACTCAGTCTTTCTCTTAAGGCTCTGTGTGCAGCCTGCAGCAGGAGCTTGGCTCCTGGTTCCTCTCCTGCCCCCTCTGCTGGCTTTGATGCCATCCCCTGGATATCTGGCCAGATCGCCTTTGGGACCAGTTCTTTTGGGACTGTTCCACGCATGGTGATGGCGGGACATGGCAGTGGTAGTATCACGCAGACCGCCTATGTGTACCTGTAGGCTCCACCGGGCTTGAGGTCAGTGGTGAGCCGTGTTTGGAGCTGGGTTTCTGGCTCCAGCCCACAGGAGTCACTCAACGAATGCACAGGGAAGGAAGGAGTCAGTGTGGGGTTGGCACCCGGAGACAAAGACTACCGGTATGGTGAAGGTCGTCCTTTGGAAATGACCGAGTTTCCAAAACTGGGTTGAAATTATAGTCTGGCCACTTAGTCCACAGGACTTTGGAGAAAACACGCCTTCCATATTTCCATCGTCCCACTTGGATAATGGGAACTAAGGGCCTGGGCCCTGAGTGGGTTGCCATGAAAAAGGGACCACATGTGGAGCACCTGGCACGGCCCTGGTGCACAGAAGGCGCTTGTCAAGTCCTCCTCCCCTCCACAGACTGCTGCGCCCATGTATTCTCCTGGCATGTTCTCCGGGGGGACATGGGCGGGGCTGGGGTGCCATGGGCGGGGTTGGGGTGACCCCTGCCAGGAGAGAAAGCTGAGGCACACATCTGAGACCACCCTTTTCTGATCTCAGCTTCCTCCTGGAACGAGGGCGTGGACAGGGTGCAAACGGAACCCGTGGGTGAGCCAGCTGGTGGTGAGGAGCAGTGGGTGAATGTGGCTGCAGATGTAACCCACCCGGGAGGGGCAAGGGAGGCATCCGTGTGCATGTGTGTGTGTGTGTGTGTGTCTCAGGGAGGCTAACAGAGGCCCCTGTCTCTGGCTGTCCCCCACACCCCTTAAACTGCCTAGCTGCAACAGCACCAGAGAGAAGCAGGGCTTTCCAGCAGTATGCCTGGGCAGCATCTGAACACCACCTCCGAGGACTCAGCAACCTCCCTGGGGCAGGGGTGGGCAGGAGGCAAAGTTGCTGCACCTGTTACCAGAGCTGATCGCTGGGAGGCAGGTAATGGGGTGTGCTCAGATTCTATACGGTTGCCTAGGAAAGGACTTCCTGGAGGACAGAGTTCCAGGAGGTGTGTGGGGACAATAGCAAAGACTTGCAAGTGAGGGGCCTAAGGCTCCCCATGGAGAGTGCAAGAGTAAATCATACACATAACAGATGAGGTCAGAGATGGGCAGAATCCTCTGGAGAGCCAGGGCAGGGTGCCCGGGCCCCAGTAAGATCTGGGGGTTCCTAAATGGATGGCATTAACATATCCAGAGAGAGAACCTGTCCCTCAGAGAGGGCTACAGAAAAAAGAGAAGCTAAAAATGAGTTTGGGGGCAAAGTTTAAAAACACGAGACAGCTACCATTACGGGGCCATGCTCTGTGCCAGGGACTCTGTACGCCTCACCTCCCCTAACTCAGCATCCGGACTCACCTCTACTTAATGACTCTCAAGGGCTGCGCTTTCTGCAGGAGGACATCCCGCATGCTGGCACTGTGCTAGGTGCTGATGGTGTGTTATGGGAGGACAGTCGGTCCCCCCAAAGTCAGGAGGACAGCTCTGGGCCAGGCAGCTCGGAATCAGGTCCCACCTGGACACCCTCCGCTTGTGCTTTCAACCAAGTGACAGCTTGGTGTGTGGCGGGATGTAAGGGTTAAACAGGTCATCTCACGCAGATGCCAAGACAGTTCTCCAGTGCATGGAATGAACTTGACAAGTACAACCCACGGTGATGGCCATGGCCGTCACGGCGGTGGAGATGGGCCCATCAGGCAGTGGGATCAATAAATAGGTTAAGTGTAGAATATCTCAAATAAGCCCAGGAGAAGCGAGTTGCCCATGAGGCAAAGCCATGCCTGAGGGCAGGCTACTTCGTCTAAACCACCTTGTCTCTAATAAGAGGTTAAATGACAAGACACATGCAAAGTGCTGGTAAGAGTGCTCGGCACATAGTATGTGCTCAGTAAATGTGAAATGTTATCGAGATAGCAGAACTCAAATGATGAATTAGCCCGAGGAAATGCCACCTAGTCAGGGTTCATGGAAGGCAGCCGGTTGGCTGGGCCTGGTGTTCTCTCTACCTGGTCTTGTTCAGATTTCGGGACTCATTCAACAAGTGTTTACAGAGCAGCTGGGTGTGCCAGGGGACATCTGATGGGGGAGGGTGGCTGGCCACCATCCTGGAGGGAGCAGAATAAAACTGAAGCCTGTCATTCCTGTACACGGTCAGAATATAGTCTCCATGCAGGGTGGTATGTGTATGCCCCAGGAAGCAAAGGTGACATTTATGAAACAGAGCAGATGTTTTAAGCTTCAGGCATTGAACAAAGATGAAGATTCTGCAGGATGAGTGCAAGAGTTGGGAAGCCTGCTCAGTCTCACGGGTATGCAATGTCCCAGCTGAGAGAAGCTGTCCCTACCCTCCACCTTCGATTCCTCTGCCATTCTGGAACATTCTTCAAAAATGTCAAGAGACCTCATGCCTTTACACTTGTTAGTCCTTCAAGCGCTCCACCAACTCTCCGCCTCTTTCCGAGGTCATCCCTGGCCGCCCATGAGTCTGTGGCTCTGTATCTCTGCTCTCCATTTCTGTATTGGTAACAAGAATGGCAGCGACACGTACAGTTGAGAGTGGCCCCTAGAATGTAAACCCCATGAGCGCAGGGACCCGCCAGCTTGTCCTGCTCACGGGAGTCCCAGCAGCGCAATGTCACAGAGATGAATGAGGCACGATTCATGGCAGGGTGCCTTTGCTGTCCAGATGTGATCACATTTCATTTTTTCAGGACCTTAAGAGGGAAGAAGTAACACAACCGCCAGCTCACGAATTTAAAAAAAGTCCCAGGAAGTTAACAAAATGCTGAGTAAGGAGTACTCAGCACTGAAAGGCAGGTCTGAATGACTCCGGTGACAGCCCCGTCCCAAGGCGGCACGCTGCCTGGCATGTAACAGGCGCTCACTACATACGGTTTTCAATCAATGAACGTAAGTCTACAGCTTCTCATTTTGTAGGAAAAAAAGGCCATGATGGTGGTCTGGAGTGACCTGGCTATCCTGAAGCTGGCAGTTTGCATGGGAGGGGGTTAGGGGGGCGGGGAGGCCAGGTGAAGAGGTCCAGTTTTGAGTGTTGTGATCAGGACAGAGAATTAACTCCCGTTGAGTCCCTCCAATGCCCTTGCAGGAGGCTCTCAGGAGCCCCTTTATTAACTGAGAAGACAGAGGACCGGAGAGACTAAGTGAGTCGCCCCAAGTCACATGCTTGGTAGGCGCACCAGACCCAGGATGCAGGAGCAGTTCTGCCTCGCCCCGCCGAGTCCCACCTGACGTTTCTGGAATCGAGCGACAGCCGCACATCTACAAGCCGGTTCTTTAGAATAAACCGGCGAAGGGGTGGGGGAGAGATTTTACTGGAACTCTGCAGCTGGGTCCACACGAGTATCTGACTTCGTTATTTTCCGATTGATCCGTTTGTTTTTGCTGTAATATTAGCTGGTTGCTGAGCAACCACCAAGGGAGCGCTGATGCTGAACTGTTCGGGGAAAGCAAGTGCCCCCGCCCCGGAAGGGCAATATGATTGTTTGTGGGGGCGGGGGTCCAGGGAGAGGGCTGCCCGTCAGCCTGCTCCCATGTCCTGGGGTTTTGAGAGTGATCTGGCCCCTTCCAGAAGCGAGCAGGCTGTCCTGGGGGGCAGCCCACTTGCCCCCTCTGACACAAATATTTAACCTCGCCAGGGCCTTGGCTTGGCCACCTGTGCTAACAGTTACCTCACAGAGAGGTGTGGAACCACAGAGGTCATTTTTACAAAGCAGCTGGCACAAGTTAAGGGCTCAAAAAACTGTAACTACCGGCATTTGTGATATTATGTCCATTTTAACAGAATTTGGATATGGCATTTTGTTGGGCATCTTTGCTGGAGAAGTTGGTCTCTAGAGGGGTTCATAGACCTTGTTGGGGTCTACGACACTCATGGCAAACCATACCCGTAACCTCATCCTAGACTAACGATATACTACTGGTCACGAAGCACATCCAATTTTAGTGTTTGGATCAGAGACATACTCATCCCACTCGCTGGAAGAGAATTTTCCATAAGCCAATGGCAAGCCAACATGGTTATCCTCATATGAAAAGAACAGTGCAAGCTTCTTTGGGGCTTCTGATAGAATCCTAGTCCTTACTTGTTCTCAGAATTCTGGTGCTTAGGAATTATCTAAGTCAGAGGTCACAAACTGTTGGCACAGGATGGGGCTGGGAGGTTCTCTTCAGCCTGAAGAAATATGGGTCTGGGATTGGAGAGTGTTTTGTTTTGTTTTTAAATTACTTGTTGACTTAAAAATCAAAACACAAAAATCCAAGTATCCAGCTCCTTTCGAAAAATACGGAGACTGGGTTACCTGGGTGGCTCCATCAGTTAAGCATCCGACCCTTGGTTTCAGCTCGGGTCATGACCTCAGGCTCATGAGATCCAGGCCTGCTGTGGGCTCCATGCTCAACAGAGTTTGCTCGTCCTTGTCCCTCTCCTCCCTAGCATCCCCAGTCGCACACTCTCCCACCCTCTAAAATGTATCAATAAAATCTTAAAAAAAAGAAAGAAAAATATGAAGACCTTAGCCCTGCCACCCACTGCCCCCAAAGCTATCATGCCACATTTGGCGTGGAGAGAAGCTAAGAGCCTCAGATGGGAGCGATAGTCTCTCTAGAGACTCCTACTCAGCATTTTTTGTTGCTTTGGGCTAAGGTTCTGACCCCTCCGGGCATCTGCATTTATAACTCCTGATATAAGATCATTTCTTCACTTGATAATGAGGAAACGGGCTGAAAACAGAATTGCTGGAAGTCACACAGTTCACCACGGCACACAGCATGAGCGGGAACAGGAGTCCTGGGTCTCAGCAAGTGTCCTGTCCACTGTAACACTCAAAGTCAAGGCCATGAAAGCCTGCTCTGTCAAGGAAGGACATGGACACAGCAGAGCAGGAGGCGGCCGGCGTGAGAGGCGGGCCAAAGCAGGCCGGATTTCAGGGTGCGGACTTTGCCAAGAAGAGTCAGGTGGCAGCATTTGGGAGAGATTCCCACCTTCCCTTTCAAAGTCCACACACCTCTGCAGACAGTTCCTGACTTCAGCTGCCGAGTCTCCCACTGGTCCATCTACCTGCCAACCTTCTGCTTCCGACCCTGCATCAGACCCTCCCTGCCTCTTGCCTGGATCAGCACAACAGTCCCCTCGTTTCTCCCCCTTGCTCCGGCCCTGCTGAGAGTCTGCTCCTTCGCAAAGCAACTACAATCATCTTCCCAAAAGGAACATCTGATCTGCCGATTCTCCTGGGGCTCCTCTACGGCTCTCCTGCCTCACGGAGCCCACACTCCCCTATATATTTATCAGGAGTCCTGCGGGACCCACGCCAGCTGACATTTCTGTCCACATCGTCTCTCGCGGCTCTCTCCATCAAGGCCCCGGCCACCCTGCACCTCTGGAACGGACAGCTGCTTCCGCCTGGAACATGCCACCTCTACTGGCCAACTCCAACTCAGCCTCCACTTGGATCTGTCTTCTTCAGGGCATCCCTTCTTCTCACTCCCAACCCCACCCCCAGACTAGGTGGATCCCACTGGGAAGGGACACCCCCCGCCCCATTGCAGAACCTAAAGAATGTGCATCTTTACTGAACTGTCATTACTGCTGGTCTGTAAGCACTGGAATTCGCCAGTCCTATCTCTGCGGTTCACAGATACGGCGGCAACGAGTAGCAGGTGCCTTATAAAAGTTTACCCACTAGGGGCACCTGGGTGGCTCAGTGAGTTAAGCCTCTGCCTTCGGCTCAGGTCATGATCTCAGGGTACTGGGATCGAGGCCCGCATCAGGCTCTCTGCTCAGCAGGAAGCCCGCTTCTCCTTCTCTCTCTGCCTGCCTCTCTGCCTACTTGTGATCTCTGTCTGTCAAATAAATAAATAAAATCTTAAAAAAAAAAAGAAGAAGCCCTCCTATCTATTAAAAATAAAAAAGAAAAGAAAGAAAAGTTTACCCACTAGATGAAAGAAAAGACGAATGGGTACTAAGGATCGGACAGAAGAAGAATCAGGAAAGTTACAAGGTCTGTTCGTTCTAGATAAGCAAGTCAGGGCAAGTCAGGGCTTCTGGTCTGTTTCCACATGTGTACTTTACAAAGACTGGACAATACACCTTGACACCCCCAAGATCAAATAACCACACTAAAAAATAGGCAAAACACACGAATAGATATTTCTCCGAAGAAACATCCAGAGGACCAACAGACACATGAAACGATGCTCACCATTGGGGAAATGCAAATCAAAACCACAATGAGATGTCATCACACACCTGTCAGAATGGCTAAAATCAACAACACAAGAAGAAACAGGTGCTGGAGAGAATGCGGAAAAAGGGGGAACCTTGTGCCCTGTTAGGTGAGAATGCAAGCTGGTGCAGCCACTCTGGAAAACAGCATGGAGGTTCCTCTGAAAGTTAAAACAGAGCTACCCTACGACCCAGCAATCGCACTACTGGGTATTTACCTCCCAAATACAAAATCACTAGTTCAAAGGGATACAGGTCCCCTGATATTTACAGCTGCATTATTTACAACAACCAAGTGATGGAAGCAGCCCAAGTGTCCATCAAGAGATCAACAGATAAAGAAGTTATGGTGTGTATATACAGTGGAATACTACTCAGCCATAAAAAGAGTGAGATCTTGCCATTTGCAGCGGTCTGGACGGAGCTAGAGGGTACCACGCTAAGCAAAGTCAGTCAGTCAGTGAAAGACAGACCGTATGATTTCATTCATGTGCAATTCAAGAAACCAAACAAATGAGCAAAGTTAAACACAAACAGAGAGAGAGATTTCAAGAAATCGACTCTGAACTGTAAGAGAATGGACTGCTGGTTACCGGGGGGTGGGGGAGGTGGGGGGGTGGGGAGGGATGGATGAAACAGGCGATGGGGATGAAGGAGGGTCCCTGCCGTGATGAGCGCCAGGAGACATATGGAAGTGCTGAGTCACTATGTCATACACCTGAACTAATATGACACCGTAGGTTAATGATACAGGAATTATAATGAAAAACTTAAAAAAAAAAAGACTGCACAAGATCTTTTCTTCCCAGGCAAGGTAGGGTCTCTGGACTTCTGTAGGGACTGTGAAGAGCAGTAGTGTTCTGGGAGCAATGTGCAATGTTTCGAACCCCCCGAGGGGAACCGCGCACCCTCCTGTAACAAGGGGCAAAGGCCGACCAAGCCCCCGGTGAGTCTGTGTTAAGAACATGTTAATTACCGGCATCGCTGGTTAGCTCCTCCTCAGTAAGGTCTTGATTAGAGATTAATAGCATCTTTGATCAATAAAACATAGGACTAGAACATAGAAACAATCTGTTCCTGTGTGATGTTTTTTTACAACATTAGACCCAGGAGGTAAAATAATAAAAGAGGGCTTGGACGTGGGGTTCAGACCACAGACTCTGAGGAGAGGGCTGGTTCACCGCCAACTCCTTGGAAGGAAGGCCCCTCGGGGGCTCCTACAGAAGAGCCCCTTAAGTGGGGAGGCCTGGGCCTCGGTTTGATCCTCAAGCCTCTCTTTTCTTGGTGGAGGGTGGCCCCCACCATTTGTTCCTTTGGGAACCCCCTCCCATCCTTGCATGGGGACTCCCAGAGCTTGTGATGCTGCAGGCTGTGGGGGCTTGGGAATCTCCAGGAATCAGGTGCCAAAAGCACAGTCTGGCCACACGGGGGCACCCTCACCACACACACTGGCATTCCAACGCCCCGCTGCAGCGGGAGCAGGAGTTGGAGGACAGATCGCTGGCCAGAGCCCTGTGACCACACCAGGAGTTGGGGCAGCGCAGGCCATGCTCTTTGGGAAGACACTTCCCATCCTCCCTGACCAAGAAGCATGCTGCCCCAACGTCATGGACGAGAGAGGCTGCAAGGGGCTCCTCCTGCTCACAGGGCAGGGACTGGAGTTAGGAAATCCCAAGATAACCCTGGAAAGAGGCCCGGTGCCAAAATGTGGACAGAGATGCACGCTGCTTTCCCTTGCTCCGAGGAGCAGGGCGGGGAGGGACTTAAATGGCACCTGTGCTGTAGCTTTGGGACAAAAGGTTTAAACTCTTTGGGAGGAGGATCTTTTTTAAGAGTGAGAGCAACAGAGACAGTAAGAGAAAGACTGAGAGACACAGACACACAGACACACACACGCAAAGGGAGGGAGGGCAAGAGAGCGGGAGAGAAAGAATGTTACTCCTGCGCTGTGGGGAGTAACCCCAGAGCAGCCAGGCAAGTACGGAGCTGGGTGCCTGCGGGCCAGGACTCTGCTTCCACTCCTGGAGCAAAGCCGTGGGGACTTGAGTGGGGGGCTCTGCTGCTCCGGGCCTCGCTGTTGCCCACAGTAAAAGGGGGAGCCCTGCCTGCCTTCTGGGACTGATGTGTGGCTCCGGCAGGATGATTAATAAGCACAAATCACCTCTCCCAGTACCGGGATCCAGGCGAGCACCACCGGCAGCAGAGAGAATTCAGGCCGACAGATGCCAGCAATAAAGGATGGGGGTAGGGGAAGCCTGACCATTTACAGTTCGAGTTACAACTTGTGACTTTAGTTTAGCCACATGGGGACTTCCGGGCTGCATGGATTCAGCAGTCCCTCTCAGCCCAGACTGGTTGTTGAACCATAACAAATGCTACTCCCCACACAGCCATCCGGCCTTCCACGCGCAAAATGTCTTGTCCAGCCGCTGGACGCCGGCCCCGCCACGTCAGCAGAGCTGGGACCGGTCACTGGAGAGTCACCGAGGCCACCGGGATGGCGACTCAGCCCACAGCCCTGCAGTCGGACTGGCTGAGCCCGGCCCCTACGTGAGTCTGTGTGTAACTGTGAGCTCACAGCCCCACACACTCCCATCCGGGAAACGAGGACCATCATAGCGCATGGCCCAGGGCCCGCGGGGGGTGGGAACGAACTCCTGCTAGTCGGGCACTCAGAACCGTGCCTGGCACGCAGAAGGCACTTCAATATAAACGCTGGCCTTCACTGTCACATTGCTTTGTTTTACAGAATAGGCAGTGATCTTTCTAGAATGGTTAGATGCAGGTCATCTGATCCAAAACCGGGAGAGGGACGACATGTTTCCCTAGCAGCTAGAGAGCATTAGACCAGGAGCGGAAGAGCCGCGTCTGAGGCCACACGCAGCTTCTAACTTTTCGGTATGCAAAGTGGGGTTCTGGCCTGTTAGTCAGGAAAACAAGGACACCAGATTGCCCAATGGCCCTGCCGAACCCGGCGGGCAGCGCTCTCTCTCTGGGTGGATGCAGACGGGTCCCCTCCCCGCCCTCCCCAACCGGGTCCCCGCTGCCCCATCTTTAAGAGGGAAGACAGGGACAGGAGGACGATCCCGAGCCAGCGTCCCCTGGGCCCTCACCTGAGGTACTCATAGAGCCCATACATGGGCAGGAAGTCGATGTCAGACAGGAACATGTAGGGCGTGCCCACGTGCTTCATGGCCACGTTGCGCAGCAGGTTCACGGGGTAGAACTGGCCCTCCTTGTACACGATGTGGTAGGCCACATTGTGGCGGCTCATGAGCACCTCGGAGCCCTGCGCGTAGCGGAGGAACTGCTGGGCCTCGGCGTCCGACAGGTAGAGGGCCAGGCTGATGGGTCCCTCCCAGTGCTTGCAGATGGCCTCGAGCATCTGGAGCCTGCAGGAGACAGGAAAGCTGAGCCAGCCGTGGGGACCCGGGCCACGCGAGATGCACCCAGCCTCCCAGGGTGGACGCCACTGCCACGCACACCTGGTCAGCCCCCTCCAAGTCCAAGTCCCTGCTCCAACATCCATCCATCACTGCGTGCCGGGGGCCAATCCCCAAAGCTCAGTTCCTTTATCTCTGAAATCGGTGTAAGCACTTACCTGGCTGGTTCTTGTTTTATCTGCTTCCAGATGAAGGTGGGGTACCGACAGAGTCGCATCCCACGGGAAGCCTTCTCCTCTCAGACTCCTCTTTGCACCGGGGTGGGGATGATTACATTAACGGATGTGAGGGTCCCCTCCCGGGTCACAACACCTAATGCCTCTCCTCCTCTCTCAGCAAAGACATAAAGCCCCTGCAGGGCTCTGCTAAGGCAGCAACCAGCCACAGAAGATCTAACCCAACCAAGGCCCTACGTTACAAGAAGCATTAAAACACGAGCGATGGTAACTATGATCATCAGCTCATTAACGGTGCACCGGACCCTTTCCAGGACTCCCCCAACAACCCGGTGCCCGGCTGTCATTTCCCTCGTTTCCCTGGTGGAGAAACTGGGGAGCCAGATGTCCGGTCAGCTTGGATCCCTGGACGGGGACCAGACCTGTACAGATGAGCACAAAGACGGGGCCTTGGAGACAGTGAGAAGAAACACACGCTGGGCGTTTGGCACGGTCACTGGGGACAAAAGTGCGCCCGGCGTGATGCTATCTTCATTTGTCACAGCCCTTTCGGCCCCAGGGTCCCGGCCAATTTTGCGAGGCTCTAGGACAGGCATCGTGCCAAGGATTATGGCGGGGGGAGAAGAAGAAAAAAAAAAAAGGTGCTTCCCATGGAGAGGATTCTACAAAAATGCTTCAATAGAAAATCTATTAAGATTTTTTTTTTTTTTCCTCCAAAGGCATTAGAAGTGCCTGACAGATCGGATCTATGGTTAAGAAACAGCAAAAGCCTATTTCAATTTTTCCCCTGCCCAGCAAGAGGTACACAATCAGCGGTCTCCTGGTAGGAATGCCCACTTTATTCGGACAATTACCAGGAAATAGATTCCATGCATTTCCCTGCTTCTAAACAAAAGAAAAACGGGCACACCTATCTTCTGTCAATGGCTTTCTCGATGGACTTTCAGAGATTCCTCTCAGTAATTCTGTGATTTGCTCTTGCCAGGAGTTGCTTCCTCTTTCATGAAGGAGGTTTAAGATGTTCATCAGGGGAAAATGCCCTCCATGTCTCCTACTTTATAACACGTACTAATCAAATTGACCGGAGCCAGTTCTCTAAGAGGCTGTCTGCCTTCTCTACAAGGAGTGCTTTCCCTGGAGTCCGCGTGCGGCTTCTGCCGCAGGCCCGGGTCTCTGCCGGGCTCCACGGATCTGGGGTTCTGAGTGGTCCCATCTGCTCCTCACTGTCACGGTCTGTGAAATGGGGGGACTGTGCGTTCGGAAGGGACAGCTGCTCGTACAAATCCTTTGAGTGCTGGGCAGTGAAAGGTAAGAATGACTTTGAACGCGTGGCTGTAAGAGCTCCCAGGTGGGAGGCACGCGTGTCCGGCGGGAAGAGAGGCCAGTTCCCACGGTGGGGCCCCCGCTGCCTGGGATTCTGAGTCTGTGTCTGAGTTTTCTGAGAGGGAAGCAAGGGAAGCAAGCTTTTCCTCCAAGCTCTTCCAAGGGCATAGCGTGAGAACAGAGACACAGATACCGATGATTCTCAGGTGCCTCTGATGCGGCAAATATCATGACCACGTGGGCTTTCCCAGAAATGGGGCCAGATGTCCCGTGGAACCTTCACGAACCACAAGTAAGGGTGACCCAGCTGCTCCTGCCGGGCTGCCACCAGCCCCAAGCTTTCTGACCTCTCTTTCCTCAAAACCAAGCTTCCCGCCGGGACCTGAACAACAGCGACAGACTGAGGTTTCTCGTAATGAGGACAACATATACAAATGGGAGGGCGACAGCGTGCATCCCTACCACCTCTCTGCCGCTTGGAGGCTGCCGTGCCGGCTGCATTTCCACTGTTACCGGTCAACATTCACGCTGACTCCATGAACTTGAGATTCTCGTCACTGGGTTCCGGGTAAGGAAGCTCGAGGAGGTGAAGGGACTTCTTTCAAGTCACGTAGCTACTCAGCGGGGCAGCTGGATTGACACCACGTCTGGCCGATCCCCCCATGCCCAGACCCCAGACCGGTATTCCGTATGAACTACAGGGCAGCCTGGGATAAGTGTCCCCAAGGATCTTGTCTCTGCTGCCCGTTTCCCCAGACATGAATGTGTTCTTCCCTCGGGTCAGCTTCTGTGCCTTCCTTCCTACTCCTCCTCCTCAGTCTCTCTGCGGAACTGGCTCCAAGACCCGCCCTTCTCTTAACCCCTTTCCTGGCTGTGTCTCCCCACACCTGTGCCCTAAGGTCATCCTGTGTGGCTCCTTCCATGGGCAGTCCTGGGCTGAGTCGCTCTCTGGTCTCTTACACCGGACAATAACGTATGCCGCACAGCAAGGACGGGGGACAAGGGGCAGGGTTTCAAGAGACAAAGGTTAATCCTCAAAGGACGGAATTTTCAGTTTGGAAAGAACTGTAGAGGTTTTCTTGGTCGGATGATGCCATCGGGATAATGAAAAAGCTCAGCCTTGGAGCGGGGCACGGCTTGTTGAAGAGCACTAGGTGACTGAGTGCTAGTACCCACGGTCCCAACCCACAGACCCATGCTCCTCTCTGAGTCCCCGGAGGGCCCACGATAGCTTCATGCTGCCCAGAGATGGGCAAAGGCTCCAGAAGGGCCAAAGAGATGTCAGAAAGGTCTAGACAGGAGCCAGCGTTACCCCAGGGAGTTCTGCTGAGCCAGGAAGGCTCGGGCACTCTGGCTAGGGACAAGGGATCGGGCAGGGAGGCAGCCGAGTCAGAAACCTACAAGACTGGGTCGGAAGGAATTCCAGAAGGCCCGTCGGCCTCTGCTGGGATGGGGAGCTCCCTCCCTACAAGGGAGTTGATGAGAGCAAGGCGGGTTGCATGGTATGGAGGTGCAACGGTGGGCTCTTGGGGCAGAGAGAACTGGGTTTGAACTCTGAGCTGTGTCTGCATCCCCGAGCAAGAGATGACGGTTCTTCGGGCTTCCATTTCTATGCATGCACAGCGTGGACAGTAATAACTCCGTAGATGACAAAATGGCTACAAATCACTCCTCTCTCTCAGTCTACAGCCTCTGTGGATACCCCCCTGCTGGTTCTGGGATGGCCATGTGACCTGCTTCACACAGGACACAAACAGGTGTTAAACGGTACTCATGTTGGGGGAGGGGAGCTTGCCCCTGCTGACAAGCCCATTTAACTAAGCTTCTCTATAAAGTGTCGGGCACAAAGCGAGCTATGCAGCCGGTACTCAACATATGGCAGCCGTAACTCCTTCCCTAGGTTCTAGTTCTGCCTTTCAAACATGCACGCATCCCACAGATACTTGTTACGTATCTACGATGTGCAGGTGTATGTGCTGGGTCCTGGGACGAACGAAAAAGACAAGGTTCCTGAACTTCTGGAGCTTCCTTCTGGTGGAGGGAAAAGACACAGATCCACCCGTGACATGTTCTGAGGGGGCGGAGGGCTAAAAAGGCGGGCGGAACAGGAAGCAGGGAGGAGGAACCCCGAGGGCTGGCTGGGGAAGGCCATGTCCCAAATTTGAGACTTGGATATAAGAAGAAGGACCCAGCCCAGAGGAAGTCTGGGCAAGACGCTTTCCAAGGAGACAGAGCAGTCCTTGGGGAAACTGAGTATAGCACGTTCAAGCAAGAACAGAGGGAAGACAAGGCGAGTGAGAAGGGGCAGAAGGACAGAAGATGTTGGGGAGCAGGAAGGCCATAGTGGACCGCTGTAGTACCATTCTTTTTTTTTTTTTTTTTTGACACACAGAGATCACAAGTAGGCAGAGAGGCAGACAGAGAGGGTGGGGGTGGGGAGCAGGCTCCCTGCTGAGCAGAGAGCCCAATGTGAGACTTGATCCCAGGACCCGGGATCATGACCTGAGCTGAAGGCAGAGGCTTTAACCCACTGAGCCACCCAGGCGCCCTAGCCGTAATACCATTCTAACTGCAATGAGAAATCACTGGAGAATTTTAAAGATGGTGACCTTAGATTCAGACGGTCCCCAGCTTATGATGGGTTGACTTAACAATTTTTCAGCTTTACGACGGTGCGAAAGTGATGTGCATTCTGGAGACACCGCGCTTTGTGTTTTGCAATTGCGTTTCTCCCCCAGGCCATCCGTATGCAGGCGGGACGCTCCCTCGTGATGCCGGTCAGTCCCGGGATCACAGGGCTCAACAACAGATACACCAACCATCACGTTGCCCCCAGACAGCCGTTCTGTTTCTCACTTTCTGTAAAGCATTCCATAAATTGTGTGAGATGGTCAACATTTTGTTATAAAACAGGCTTTGTGTTGAGATGATTTTCCCAGCTGGAGGGCGATGTAAGTGTTCTGAGCACGTTTAAGGTTGGCGAGGCTAAGCCAGGATGCTTGGTAGGTTAGGAGCATTAAGTGTATTTTTGACTTGTGTATTTTCAGCCGATGATAGGTGTATTGGGCTATAACCCCACCCACTGTAAGTCAAGGAAAATCGAGTTTTAGAAGATCACTGGGCTGTTACATGGAGAATAAGTTCCCTGTCACTCTCTAGAACGGTGCTTTTCCAAACTGAAGCACGCCCAAGGTCACTCCAGCACTGATTCCCAAGGTCCCCGTTGGCTAGGGCTGGGTGGGACCAAGAATTTGAATTTCTAAGACGCTCCTGTGTGATCTGAAGCGTGGGCCCCATGACCCCTCCACTCACAGAAAACAGAGCCCATCAGCCACTTGAGTCTCTCGAGTTGCACTTTGTCAAAGGAATGCAGGAGAGCAAGAGCCCCTCTGCCAGGTGGCAAGGACGCTGTGACCCAGAGCCCCCCTGGCCAGCCCCCCCGCCCCCCGTCCCTATCAACTGTTCTCAGCAGCTGCTGGGATGGGAGCGCTGTCTCCCACGTGCTGGGGGAGGATCCAGCTCCGCGGTCCTTTTTTCTGAACAGAATTCTAGAAAGAGCCAGGCACGGGAGCCCGCACACGGGCTCCCCTAATTCTTTGTGGCATTCATGCAGGGCCTACTTCTGACTCAAAGGTTTACAAACACACCCGAAATGTTTCTTCAATTAAAAATCAATCCAACAGGCACCAGTCAGCCTGCCGCACTGTAATTGGACGTGTAGGATGGGGCGGAAGGTGGAATTCCTACCGTCTCCACCAGCCCTTGTGGTAGGGCTCAATGATTTTTTATTATGTCCCGCTAAGCCACTCTCGTTAGGGTGTGGAAGTCCCTGGGCTCTCTGGGGTATTGTCCGGATGGCGATACTTGTCACAGTGCGTTAGGGGGGGGAACTGTGTGCCTGCCACGCTGGGGACGTGTGCGGTTTGAAGCGAAGGCCTCTGTGCTTATCGTCCGTGGCAGATGGGAGAGCGGCCAGGGTTTTCTCTGAAGTGGGTTGGGACGGAAGGTCCTGCCGAGGGTCCTGCAGCCCTGGCCGGCTGGGAGGATGCTTCCAGTCGCACCAGGAGGCGGGGCTCTGTTTTGCCCCAATAAAAGGATCTTTATTGATGGCAACTGTATACATGGATTTGGGATGTTATTAAGTTAAAAACCTTTCTAATTGCTGTGCATTCCAGATTGCAAATTCCATAGCTAGCACAGAGATTAAAAGCAGCAAGGGAAGGGAACCGAGAATATGTTGAAGACTTACCACTCGCTGGCACTTTAGAACTCTAATTTTATAAAAACCCAGACACCGATCTGTGACCCAGATGGTATCATTGCCACTTCACAGGTAAGTCAGATGAGGCTCAAGAGGCCTGAGTAACTAGCCCCAAATCCACACAGCGAGGAAGCGGTGCCGCCAGACTTTGAATCCAGATTTTTTTTTCTTTCTTTCCTATATCGCTTTCCCTCTCCTAAATACCGACCATGTGCGGTCAAGGTTTTCAGATCTGTACCTATTCGCTGAATGCAAATACGTACCAAGGGCTTTCCCAGACCGCTTCTCATTTGACCTGATCAGGACGCTAGGGGGCAAATAGGTTTTAACTCTCGGTATGAGGAGAAAGATAACCAAAGGTGTTAGTGACTTGCCCAAGATCACCAGCCAAGGAGGAAGGGAGCCAGAGGAATTTGAACCCAGAGCTCTCTGTGATTCTAGTGGCCTTTTGTACCACAAATATGAAGATTTGGGCCAACGGTGCTATGACACGATAGGGAGCCTTGGACTGTATGTTGGGGCTCAGTCCCAGCTATGCATGAACTTTTCTGGTCATGACAACAACCTTGGGGGGAGCCACTGTCGTTGCCATTCCCGGATTATGAGATGAGGAAACCAAGGCTTGGAGAGTTGATCTGCCCGAAGGTCAAAGCCAAGAAGTGGCAGAGCCATCAAGACCCCACAGTGCCTGACTCCAGGGTCCAAGTTATTCAATGTCAGGGCACCTGATTCTGATTAGAAAGTATGTCGGATTTGTCTCTTTCACTTTCTCCTGAGTTTGGAGGTATCCACTGGCCACTAACCCTGATTCAGCGTTATCTTGTTAATAAACGAAACATACAAACAAGAGGCGTGAACGGGGCCAAGGAAAACCAGGGGTGCTCTAAGAGGTGAGAAGCTGGAATTATCTGGAACTCACTCATCTGCGCAGACTATAATCTCTGAGCTTCAGATAACCCATTTCGAGGGGTCTGAGGGGCACTTGCACTGCTGCCTGGAGAACAGGAGACTAATCTCAACCATGAGTCAGCATGAATCTCAAGGACCGGATTTTATTTTCATTTGAAATGGCATAGAGGGGAAGGGAAGAGAAATGGGAAGAGAGGTCTGATACGGCCAGGTCACTGGCTCAAGTGCTGCTCGGGGGCGGGGGGGGGCGGGGAGTGTCTGCACCCGAACCGAAGCCTGGGTGAGAGGTCAAAGGGACACAGAAGTTTAGGGGTGACTCCGGGCTCTGGTCTAGCTCAGTCCTTTATGGAGCCTCACTGATGAGTCTGAACTGGTGGGGGGCTATCCGCCCTGGTTTCCCCACTGCACTCTGTAATCCCATCTGTCCCCCTCTTTCTCCCCCATGCCTTAAGCTGTAACCATACCAGAGCCTGTGTGTTCCCAGCAGGCCGGGGTGGGGGGGGGGCTCTTTGTTCCCTGAATATGCTGCATGCTTCCTGTTCTCTCCCTGTGTGCTTCCTACCGACTGTCTACTGAGCCTCCAATACAATGCTGCAACATCTCCCCTTGGACCCACTCCCTGTCTCTCCCTTTCTCCACCGCCCAGCAGGGCTGGGGGCTCCTCCCACAGCATCTGTCTAGAGTAAGAACCTGTTACCTGTCTGTGGCAGGCTGCATTCCAAGGTAGCCCTCACAACGGCTGCCCGGTGGCATGCACACCCGTCCAACCCCACCCTTGAGTGTGAGCCGGACCCGGGAATGGGACGGAATGCGGCTCCCGTGGATCACGGGATAGAACAGACTGCAGAGAGTTTCCCACTGGCTTTGAAGAGGGAAGCTGCTGTGCCGTCAGAGGACCACATGGCAAAGACCTAAGGATGGCCTCCTGTTGCTCAAAAAGACCCCAGCCACCAGGCAGCGAGGAACCGGGGACCTCGGTCCTACAACTGAATTCTGCCAAAAGCCGAGTGAGCTTAGCGGAGGCCCCTGACTCCCGTGAGATCACAGCCCCCAGCCAACACCTTGATGGTAGTCCTGGGAGCTGAGCCGGAGACCCTGCTAGCACTCCGCCAGACTCTGGACACCCCCCAAACTGCAAGATACCGAAGTTATTGAACCTACTAAATCTGTGGCAATCTGTTCTGCTCCAGCAGACAACTAATACACCGAGTCATGAAGACGCTTTCTCTACTCCTTGAAGGCAAAAGCAGGGTTTTCTTATAAATATCCCCAGCCTCACAAGAGCCCGGCACACTACAGTTATAGATGCTCACACAGTAGTTCCAGAGTGGTCACGTGAATGCTGGCGATCCGGAACCCGAGGCCCCAAGAAGAGAAAGACTTTGCCTGAGGTCACACGGCAGGTTAGGTCAGGGCTGGTGCGGGACAGCTCTGGGTTTTTCCCTTTCAACCCAGCTCATCTCTGCCTGCTACCTGTTACGTTCTCCAAGTTCTCTGTGTTTCTGCACAGGAGTCCTGAGGCCTACGAACCTCCAGGAAACCCCCAGCCCATGGAGCCATTGAGTTCCGCAAGCGTCTGCCAACGCACAGTGGGACCCGCAAGGCGTGGAGTCTGCTTCCGTTGGCCATGCTCTGTGTGACTCATTCCTGGATGTCTCTGGACGCAAGGTTCCACGCACTCTTCCCAGCTCCCAGACCCCTTTCTGCAAGTGAACCTTTTCGTGTCCGAGGACTTGCTCCCGCACTGGTTTGCCCATGCCTTAATCACCCCCCGCAAATAACGAGCATTTGCTGAACACTTAACAAGCATGCCGGGTACCGCTCTCAGCACGCCACAGGCACGGACCCGTGCGGTTCCAGAAACAGGCCCCTGCAGGTGCAGCCAGAGGCTGGACAGGCATCTCTGAGATGACTCTAAGCAAGAATGAGCCCATCAGATTCCCTAATTGTGGGAGCGGACAGGGAACGGTAGGAAGGAAACTGGGGGTAGGGAGCCCCTGTGGGCCATGTGTCAAAGAGAAAGCCGGTGGGCCGAGGTGGTAGGGAGACACCCAGGACACCAGGTATGGAAAAGTACAGCCCGGAGTGAGTGACCTTGGGGCTTTGAATCCATGCACCCCTGGCAGTGAGAGAGATGGTTTCAAAAACATAAATTGGATCATATAAATTTGTGTAAATGTCTTCAATAGCTTCTCACCACATTGAGAATAAAATCCAAATGTTTTGGTGGGTTTCAAATGTTCTATAATCTTCATCTCATGCCATGTCCCTGCTACTATGCCTCAGCATACTTCTACCATGTTTCTGAATGTGCGAGCCCCCTCCTACCACAGGGCCTTTACACTTGCTATTTTACCAACCCAGAATTGTTTTTGTTTTTCTCAGCAATTCACATTCCTGACTCCTTTTCTCCTCCTTTAGGTCTCTGCAGAAATGTCCCCTCCTTAGGTTTCCCCTGACCACATCTCCCAAGGAAGGTCCTTCTCTTGACATTGTTATTTTCAGTCTCAGTTCCTTCCAAAGTACTTATCACAGTTACTATCATTTTACTCAACTATCTATTTGCTGTTCATACCGCTATACTCATGTTCTTAACTCTGGCTGCATATTCCCAGTGTGAAACAATGCAAGGTCTCCACCACACAAATGTTCTTACTTAACTGGTCTGCAATGGAGCTCGAAGGTGAATTTGTTTTAAGACCCCCCACGTGATTCAGTATGTCCCAGGCCAAGGTGGACAATCAATGCACTAGACTGTCGGCCCCATAAGGACAGGGATCTCATCAGTACTTCCAAATAAAGGTCTGGTGGATGTTTGTCGCATCAATACAGTAAGAAAAAGAAACTAATTGCTTTCCCGCAGTGATAGTGATTCCAGAATATGTGTCTCCCTATAATACCCCCCTTTTCCTTGAGGTAGTCTGAGTAGAGCTCTATTCTTTAGAATCAATTCTTTTATTCTCAAAACCACCACCCTCACCAGAAGACAAGAGCCCTTGTTTTCAGGGCTAGAGAGGAGTATGACCCAAGCCTACGGCTGTCAGGCCATCTCTCCTTTTTCCCCTTGACTGGGTGTAGAGCTGCAGGGTGGGGCTGTGGGGAGGTTAGGACCCGTCGGCCTACCTGTCCATGGAGAGCTGAGCGACCAGGGTGACATCCGTGTTGTCCGAAGCAGGCTCATACTCATAGTGCAGGAAGTACAGGTGGGTTCGGTGGACAGTGAACCGCTCTCGCCGGAACTCATAACACAGGTCGTCCTCATCAAGCTCAGAGAGCTGCTTCTGGAGCTGAAATGTAGGAGAAGGGGGTATGGGACCAAGAAGGGACGCCCCAAGGAGCCAGGAGCCTGCCCTTGTCTGAGTCAGTTATTCATTGGACATTGTTGATGGGTCAAACGTGGGAGAACAGGATCACTGGTTTTAGTTTCTTCTGCATTTAATTTTAAAAAGGCAGGGGCAGTTGCCCTCTCTATCTGAGAAGCAAGCTTCCTCTGAGCTGAGAATGATGGTGGTCACCATTGACAAATATGTAAGCAACCACAAACTCCTTAAAAACAAACAAGAAAACACTTTGGTAGGTGACCCAGTACAATTCCACATAACAGGGAACAGAGTACCAAAATCCAAATGGAGCCTTTGCATGAGTTCTCTCTCCCATCTAGAACTACAGACGTCAATCTCTGCACCAGGTATTGAAGAGAAAGACTAAACCAACCCATAAACAAAATGTAAAGATCTGTTCCTTTCATTTCATCCGAGTTTTGGCATCCACTCTTCCTTCTTGTTTCTAACTCTTGGGAAGTCCTGCTCTCTTAATCTGCCTGAAGAAGTTCTTTACATAGCTCTACCTGCCTTCCTACCCCAACCAGTGCAAGAGCTGGATAACCTGTCAGCAGGGAACTGAGGACTTAGCATCTGACACGGGCAGACGCAGATGCACAATATCCAGATCTGAGGATGTACAGCTGCCCGATACACAACCATGTCATGCCAACCCCACCATACCCTCCCAGGCAGGGGTGACTGGGCTGGTTTCATAGATGAAGATTTGCAGTGAAACAGTAAAAGAACTTCAATAGGAAAAGAAATGAGATCAGTGGATGTGTGGGAGCAGAGGGGATAGACTAGGGAGAAGCAGGAGAGAACTTTTTTGGGGGATGGAAAAGTTCTAGGTCATGGTTCCAGTGATGGTTCCATGGGTATACATTTCTGAGAAGTCAACAAACTATACACTTAGAATGGGTGAATTTATTATATGCAAACTGTATTTCAGCTGAATTTGCCAAAGGTCCTATGGCTCGTTCTAATATTTTTTCTATGACATCAGCCTAGTCCATTACACGACGGCAGATAGCTGGATGTAGATTACAGTTTTCATGGTTAGAGCTACTCACGTAACTGAGGGTAACAGAGCAGTTTTCCAAGAAGAAGGTGTATGCATATTTTAAATCCCCAAGCCAACAGTGTAGTAAACAAGAATTATATTAACTCACTTCTGTATGATCCTGTCTCAGCGAAAACCACTGTCTTTGTAGATAAAGCTAGATTAAGCTATGGCCTTATTTGTCAAGCACGTTACTGTGTTAATCCCTTTGACTCTTGACTCTTGACCCCCTCCCACATCTCTACTCTGTCGTGAGACTTGCTTTGGCAAATAAAATGGTAGGGAAGCAACATTGCCTCATAGTGAGACTAAGCTTCAAGAAGAACCATGAGAAAATGCCTGGGTGGCCTGTTGGAAGACGAGACACACCTGGAGGCGAGCAGAAACTCTGCAATTGCCCCAGGTGCGGGAGCAAGCCGGGCGAAGCTCAGCACGCCTGCCTCCTCAATGAACACTTCTCATTGAATCCCACTGAGGTTTTACAGTATTGGAGCCATAGATAATCGATGGGTGGGGGGTGTCACTGGTATTTGTGCAGGGAGTTTTTCATAATGTGCCCTGTCCCACAGATTCCCCGAACAGTTAGCCTCCTGGGCCCCAGCCCACTAAATGCTGGTAGCGTTCTCCAGAAAGCCTTGTACAACTCCAAATATACCCACCTACTTCCAAATGCTGCTGGGGTAAGGAGGGGGGACCTGTGGAGGTCCAGTGATCGAGGAGATGTTCTTGCCCATTATGAAGATTTTTTAACATGGTTAACTCCGTTGCAATCAGGGAGACTTTTCAGTTTTTGAAGTTCAAGTCCTGGCCTATTTGACAACTCCCATTATGCCAATGGTGTGACTCATGTAAGGCCAGGAAACTGCAGTTTTCATTCCATTTAACATTCTAGGAGCCAAACAACCCCTTCTGACCTGCGGGATCAAACCCAGATCCTTGCTGACAATCACACCCTCTCTCTCTGACCCAGCGCCCCCACTCCCCCCGTGTCTTCCGTATTTGCGCCAGCGATCTCTCTGCTCCCCGAACCCGCCTTTCCCTCCTTTCCTCTGCGACTCTGTACACTTCTTCCCTCTCGACGTCCCTCCCTCCCCTCACCCGCTCTTCTCCACCAGGACACTTTCTATTTACCTTTCAAGACTCAGCCTGGATGACACCGAGTCCGTCTCTGACACCTCTGCTAACCGTGCCGGCTACAGCGGGTCCACTTCTCCTGACTCAAGAGCCCTCAATTCCTAACTCCGCTAAAGCACTTGTCAGTTCGAACTCAAATTATTTCAGGGCAACTTTCCTGGAGACACGGTGACACTTTACCATCGCCCCTAGCACCGTGCCCACGGCATGACAGATGCTTAATATTCATGTGCTGTGAACAGGAGAAATACCTACGTGAAGACTGTGACCATTGAAAGGCCTGCCTGATTTTCCTTCCGTATCCTCTAATGTTATGCATGGAGGCTGATCATCCTTAAGCCTATTATCTGCTCCTGTATTTGCAGTTCAAGGGTCTGTGATGGCTGAAAACGTGCTGGACAGCAACCAAGCACGTGGCCGGCAAGGTGCAAGGTACACGTGACCTCTTTCCTTGGAGCCCTCCAGTGGGGCAGGTGCAGCCACATTTGACAGCTGAAAAGCAGCCTCAAGATTTTGAGGTCACTCAGGGAGGTCGAACTGGGGTCTGTGCCTCTACCACCGAGCTACCTCTCCGGGAAAGATGCTCATTCAGTCTCGGGTCAAGAAGCACACGCAGCACCGTGGCTGAGGTCATAGGTTCTATCCCACTCTCGTCTGTACAGTCTTGGGCGAGCAGGTGAGGTGCTTAACCCTTCTGAGCTTCAGCTTCCTCAGGTGTAAAATGGGGATGATAACAGAACGACCCAGGGGGCTGTCGGAGGATGCCGAGAGATCCTGCACGGGCGGACTATGGTGTTTGGCTTAAAGACACAGCAGACGTCATCTGTGGCCACAGCGGTTATCAGAGTTAGGGAGGGGAGGCACCTGGAAGGATGCTTTCCTTCTTTTCCTTCTTTCTTCCCTCCCTCCTTCCTCCTTCCTTTATTTTTTTTTTAAGATTTTATTTATTTATTTGAGAGACAGAATGCACATAAGCAACATGAGAGGCCGGAAGAGGGAGAGGCAGAAACAGATTCCCCACTGAGCGGCAAGCCCGATGCCAGACTCGACCCCAGGACCCTGGGATCATGACCTGAGCTGAAGGCAGACGCTTAACGAGCAAGACACCCAGGGGTCCCTGGACAGCTGCTTTCTGACCTCAGCTGCCACCTGGAGGAGACAGTCGGGCGAGGGCAGGGAAGGCAGGAGCTCACTGAGCCTGGATCGCGTTTCTGTCTCACGAGTGTTGGACACACTCCCCACATCCTCCTCCTCGAGGAACCCAAATATACCTAGAAACCACAATGTCTCCCTGTAATGGGAAACTCAACCAACTCATACCCTCCTTCCCTTTCGCCCACACTGCAAAAGAACACTCGCAATTATTCCCTTTCAGAGCATAAACATCTGCAAAGCTCTTTGCAAAAGCGGGGTTGTTTCAGCGGGGTGGGGGGTGGTTTCATTTGTGTGCTGTTTTTAAGGTGACAGGAGTGCGTGGCTTTGGTTCAGGGAAGCCGGGGGTGGGGACATGTGAAGATGGGTATGGAAGTGTGCGTGGAGGGGGCGCTTTTCTTCGATGAGCCTTGAAAGAGTAGGTATCCTCCTCATGGGAGAGGGGGAATCGGTGGCCAGAACATGAGAAATGCATCTGTGTGTGCAGGGGTTTCTCTCTATATATGCAGGCACATACCCTTGAGTCCGGAAAAAACAACGTTCCAAGGTAAAGAGCTCCGAGAGCCCTTTTCTGAAAGGCACCCGTATACAGTGGGCTCCTCAAGGCAGGAGCTGTATCCTAGTCATCTCTCAATTTCCTGTACCTAGAACATCTAGAGCACCCTGTGCCCTGGTGTGCCCACCAGGCCCCTACCAGATGTCCTCACAGCCATGTCCTCGTGTTAAAAAAGGAAGAGTGACCAATGAAAGTGCTTCCACAATGCCCAGAGCATGGCCCGACCTGGTCGGGAGGGTCGATCAGCAGTCCTGGGGATAAGTAGCCTCTAGAAACTTCCAGGTACCAATGCTGTGGTTCAGTGCCATCCACATCCCTAGGTCACCTGTGGCCATCACAGCGCTGAAGGGGAAGGGTCTGGGGAACACTGTGTCTAGCAACCACACCGGGTATCCTGGCAAACACATCAGCTATGATGTCCGACATAGGATGTCAAAATCCATGGCACCCTGGATCAGACGCCTTCCTTGAGTTTAGTGTTACAATCATTCTCAACGTGACGGTTTGTCCCTTCGCTCAGCTGATTCGGATATAGCGCCCGCTCTGTGCCAGGTGCGGTGCTAAGTGCATTCAGGTGGGTTGCTTGATTAATTTAATCCCTCAGCACACACACCTCTGTTTTATAAAGGAGGAAACTGAGGCTCAGAGGGTTTGAGTAATCTGCCGGTTACACGGCTAGGGAGAAGCAGTTCCGGACTGAGAAGCCAGCCTTGGGACCTCACACCACGGGCATCTTTGCAGTGAGGGGACTCCGCTCCTCGGGATGGATGCAAGGATCAAAGAGACAGTGGAAGGCATAACGCTCCATGATAAAGCAGCCCATAAAAATGCATCTGCCGTAAGATCCCGATACAGCAAAGACACAAACAAACAAAAAGCCACATAGAAAAGAGACCAAAGGGAACACATTACAATGTTAACAAAGCTTTTCTCTGACTGGCGGGTTCACAGATGAATTTTATTGGCTCCTTTCTACTTTTCTGTCCTTAACGAGTTCCCTGCAATTTGCTCAAAGGAGCTAATGTGTGTAGAAGTGTTTTGCAAACTGTAAAGTGCTACGCAAAACCCAAGCGATGTTATGATTACATGATGTACCTTTTCAAATTCTAAATTAGGATTTCTTCGTGCTGGCTGCCAAGGCTGATGTTATCTCAGGGGGAGGGCTGAAGCCTCCTTAAAAAAACGAGCCCCCCTTCCCCCCTAGAGTATGGGTGATGTCTCCGGGGAGATGCTGAGTGGGAGGGAGAGCTTTCATTACCGGGCTGAACTCCACGGCACTCCATACTGTGGCCACGGGGGGAGCGGTAGGCTCCTGAGAAGCAAGTCACAGAAACAAAAGACAGATTTCTCCTGAGATAAAATGCATTTGCTAAATTGCTTCTTTGGGCAGCCAGCTGAGGCACAGGGAGATTTGGACTCCAGGGAAAATGGCCCTTTAAGCAGTTTGCATTTATTTCTTCCCATCCTTAAGGACAGTGGCCTGGATTGACCTCTGAGCTGTCGGAGTTGATGGCTGGTCACGCCGGAGGATTCAGAGGGGCTGGAAGCACGTCCCTGGCTCCGGCCCAGTAAACTTCTGTTCAAAGTCAGGAAAAACTACGGAGAGAGGTTATGGGGAAAACCGGAAATGGAGACCGGATCCCTCCGACACTCACTCTCCATGTGACCTTAGCAAGTCATTTCTCCGATTGCTAAGACAAGGGGTTTGGGTTTCCGAAAAGATCCCTCAAGGATCAAATACCCCACTAGGGTCAGGGTACATGCTGGGAGCTTTGCAAGCATTTTCTCCTTAAATATTCACACTAACGCTGCGGCTTAGGGACAGCAGTCTGCCTTGTTTACAGATGAAAGCATTCATCATCTGAAAGGTTTAGCCACTTGTTCAAGGTCACACGATGAGCGAACAGAGCTACTACCTCCACCTGTATCTCCCCTCATTCTTGTATGAGACCAAGTCACTACAGTGCCTTCTTAATCAATCTCTGGGGCTCTTTCCAGGTCTAATGCTAGATGGTTCTATGTCTACAGGGGACTGAATGCATGTGTCCTCCCCAGTGATGGGGACCTTCTGCATGTACCAAGATTCATGGTCTCTTCTCTTCCTGGGAGCACAGCCAGGCTGCCTTCCCAACCTTCCTGCATGGCCAAGGCTGGTCAGTGGAATCTGGGCAGCTTCTCACTACTACAGGCCCCACTTTCAAGGCAGATTCACGCACACTCCTCTCTGTTAGCCAGAACAAGGGCATCTGGGGATGGAGTCCAAGGCTCCCTGGAGGGCAGAGCCACAAGATGAAAGGAGTCTGGGCCACTGAACCTGGAGAAAAGCCACCTGCCAATCAGAAACGCCCATTTGGACTTATGTGAATAATAACCCTTCCAGCATGCTGAGCCCATTTTAAATTGCTTGTGCTACTTTAACACACCTACTTGCCTCTTCTAGCCGGTGAATGATGAAGACAGGGTACAACAGACCAAGCAAGGCGTCGACTCCTTCTTAAGATACCTCTCCTTCTGATGCCTCAGCAGCAGGGGTGGAAGTATCTGGTGGGTACAGCAACACTCCAGAATCCTGCTTGAGACTTCCTACATTTACTTTCAGTTTTCTGTCGCCTTGATGCCCAGGACTTCATCTGTTCCTCCCACTATCTGAATGAGACAGGCAGGGCTGCCCTAGTGCCCTCAGCTGATTTGCTCAGAGAAGCTGGGACTCGAACGCACCTCTCCTGAAACCCACCTCAGCGCTCTTCCCTGTGGTTTTCCGGGGAGCAGGTGAGCTGCTTTATTAAACCACCCGGACAGGTATGTGCTAGGATTGGGGAATGAACCGCAGGTTCTACATTTAAACTGTTCATCTGGTCTGGGGTGGGGGAGACAAAGAAGCAAGTCAGCAAGGACAATACTGAAGCCTGCGCGGCACGGTCCCTGACACCAACATATTCGTAACACCAACAAGACTTAATGACGGCGGGGAGGGAGGCAGGTGCTGTGTGTCACACTGTCCCGCCTCATTTAGTCTTCACTGAACCCACTCAGACAGGACTAGTTGTGGTTCCCACTTTACAGAGAGGAAAACTGACGCACAAAGAGTCTAAGTAAATGGCCGGAATTCCGAACTCTCATATTCAGTAATGCTTAGATGTTCCATGTGGCAGTCCTGCTCCCAGAGCCGCCGTCCTCTTCTTAGACACTGCGCAAGGTGCTGGCTCGTGGAGGACAAGTTTGCCTGAAGAAGAGGGCAGGGGGCTGCTGCAGGCAAAAGCACACGAAGGGGAAGCACCTGGCGTGTGTGGACGGATTACGACCCGAGCCTAGGGGTGTGAAGGAGGGATGTGTGCAAGCTGGAGCTGAAACAAAGCAGACAGGCCACGCTGGTGTGCCCGTAGCCTGGACACATCCCCTGAGTGGCCTGACTGCATGGCTCCTCCCTTTATCCTCGCCCCTGGCCCCCCAAGCCAAGGCTGTGCTCCTTCAGGCTCTAGAACTTAACCACGCCCGTGCAGGGCCCCTGGAGCCGGGGGCTCTGCTGCCCGCCGTGTGATTGAAGAACGGGTGACATGCAGCCCACACGTGAGAACAATAACGCATTCTGCTTTTTCTCTGAGGTTTCTCCGGGATACAGCTGTTTCCACAGGGCCATCTGGTCCCCATGCCGGAACGTGTTTCTAGAGTCGGCTTCTATATGTCTTATTTTTAACTTCTAATTGAGCCACAGGGACGCTGTGGTCTTTTTGTCTGGATGGTGCTGGTACCAGGAAACGTGCCGTGCAGGCTGCCCAAAACCCGTGTTGGATGAGGGAGTCTGAAACCCTCTTTCCAGAGGCAAGGGGGAACCACAGAGCAGCTGAAGGGAAGGGGACAGGACAAGCTTACTGGCCAACTCTTAGAACCAGGCACCCTAGGATGGGCGGCACTCCGCACGCCTTAACCCCTCAACTCTCATGACAGTCTGGACTGGGCTTACTCACTGACCATTTGACAGATGACACTACTGAGGCCATGGGAAGGAGCGTTATGCCTGTAGTCCTAGATCTAGTCCTCGGGCCAGGTGTTCTGATGTCGTGGACCGGGATCTTTCCAGCACTCCACAGATGCTTCAAGGAAAGGACTTAGAATAATTCATGTGTTCACCCAAATTCACTGAGCGCCTAGCAGGTGCCAGGCCATCTTTTATGGGCATGGAGATACACTGATGAATGAAGCAGATAAAATTCCCTGCAGTCACCGAGCTTCCTTTCTAGTAGCGAGAGACATGATCTACTGAGGAGTGGATGTTCTATGCAGAAACATAAAGTCAGGAGCCCCGGGAGACAGGGATGCTGGGGTACGGGGCAGGTACTGCAGCGCGAGATCAAGGAGCAAAGTAAATACTTGCAGAAAGAAAGACCACTCATGCAGGTTCCAGCACTGCCACCACCCAGGCCCATGATTTCATTTCTCTGAGCCTCCGTTTCCTCCTCTAGAAATGGAGGTAATAACTACCTTGCAGGGTTTGTGAAAGAGTAAGGAATGGTGACAACCACTAGAATGATCACTGAATAACCTCTAGTTCTCATTATATTCATTTTATATCCAGAGCTCCATCCACGTGGGAAGCACGGCCCTGGTTCATCACTTCTGAGTGACACAGACCTGCTTTCCAATCATGGCCCACCGCTCAGGGGCTGTTTGACTTTGAGCAAGTAACTCATCCCTTCTGAGCTTTGGTTTCCTTATCTGTGAAATGCAACTCATAAAGCCTACCTCCCTCGATTGGGGTGAGGATTAAAGTTGCACTTCCTCTTCTCTTTCCCTGCAGGAAACCCCCAATTGGCAGAGGCTCAAAAAAGCAGATGAAGGTCTTGAAGCGACAAAGAGAGCTGTCTCCGTTCTAGGAGACACTGGAATGACAAACGCCTGGCACAGGGACACAGACTCAACAGGCTCCAGCGTCTCCTGTGTCATCACTCGGAGACTGGTTCTGGTTTCCTGGCAGGCTGTCTTGGCAAGGATACCGTGGATGGGGTGGAGCCCGAATGGAATGGGCAGGGCCAAGTGGAAGGGGCGGGGCCATTGATTAGTGATGTCTGCTGCAGACATGGGCCAAGGGAGCGCTACATCTGCAGACACCGTCCACTGACTTACAATTCCATTGATAGGTCAAAACTCACTGGAGTCCAGTCATTTGTTGGTTCTTTTTTTCTTTTTTTGCACATTTTTGGTTGTCTGCTATGTTTCATAATTTAACTTCTACCATGACAACGCATGATTCTTTTACTCAGGGTCTTTCTGACTTACATTCCATTGGTTTTTCTATCTTTAGCTGCCAGAGGAAGGATGAACGGGGAGGGGAGCCCAGAAAGGGTTGTTTCAGGGCTGATGAAACTGAAAACGACAGCTGTCAGAAAAGAGATCTGCAGAAGAAGCAGGAGAGTCCGAGGCCATTTCCTGCTAGGACAACTAACATCCTCCTTCCTCTGGCCAATTCCTGCCCCCTCAGCCCAGCCAGCACAATCTGACTCACTGAAAACGGTAACCTGAGTTTTGTATACTTAGGTTACTGAAGGAAGCGTATGTCCTTTACCAAGATTCCCACCCAAATTGATTAAAACCTGCATGTTCCAGCAGCCCTGCATTTTAAAAGGTGAGCTTCCTTTATCTGGAAAGCTCCCTTAGGTGGAACAAGGCACTCTTGATACAGCGTGGCTTAATCAAACAGTGCTTAGGGAGAGCGGCAGGTTTCTGAATAACCAATGTATGGAAACCTGCCACCCTATCTGCAAGACTGTGTGGGGTGGGGGGTGGGCGTCCTTATTTTTCACCGCTCTAGAGGACGGGACTCAGAAATGGATTCCTTACGGAAGGGAAGACTACACTCAACATGAGGAAGAACGGGTGAGCATCTGGAGCTCAACAGTGGAGTCAACTGTTAGAAGTGATGAGCTCCCTGTCTTTGGGAGGATTCCAGCAGAGGCCAGATGCAAGCCTGTTAGAGACTCTGTGGAAGGATTTTTGCATGGACTAGGGGTGGAAAAGATCCGTGATGATCCGCCTGTGTTCTGTGGAGCCCCGGGGTTCCCTGGAGACACCTGGGGCCGTGTTGCTGAGAAAAGGGAGGGGCGTTATGGGATCAGCTACTGCCAGTCTAAACCATGGTTTCCAAACCAAACTGTCTTGTCCTAGAGCAAGAACCCCGAACACAGAGTCTAGAACCGGGGCCTGCTCTTCCCATCATAGCTTCACCCTGGCTTCCTGAATTCATTCATTTATTCTCTTTGGCAGCAAGGTCAGCCCCATGGCCTCTCCTTCCTTCCTGGAGCCTCTAATTGGTGGGAAATCCAATTGGGATCGTGTCGTACAGAGCGAAGCTGCTGATCTCTGCAACGCTTTAGAGACCGAGCTCTAAGAAACGCTGCAGGCCACCCCTCTGCCAAGCCTGCCTAGGAAAAATGTGAATCAAACCTGAAGATTGTTCATGGAACAACAGATCTGGACCCAGTATCAGATGGGTTCGGTACTGTGATCTGTGGAAAAAATGCACCTTAGGGAAGGCTGTGTTCCTGGTGCCGAGTCCCGTTTTTGGTGGTTTAACATAAAGCATCCATGGAACACTGTGACAAAGGCATCACTGCCCCCATTTATAAGATGGTGACCCGAGGCTCGGAGCACTCACATGACTTCTCTGAGTCACGCGTCTCCGGAATGAGTGAGCTGTGATGACGAGGGAGCCCACTGTCATCACCCATCACCACCGTCATCATCTCCCTGGTGAAGAAATAATCATAATGAGCTTGTGCAGCTGTTTATGTTCTCACATTGCCTTCCTCTGAATGGTCCCTGTTCCTGTTTTCCTCTGGTCTCTGCTGTCCCTGCACTCCCTCCCTCTAGGCCCATGCTCTGTATGTCCTCATTCCTCCTTTCTTGGCCTTCAAATCCTACCTCCTCCAGGAAGTCCTCTGTGATGCACCTGCTCTCCCCTAGTGTGTGAAATGCCCTCCTCGTGTGCTATTGGAATGTTAGCTTGGTCTGGTGCTTCTCATGCTGGAGAACGTTCCCCGTCCCCCACTGCCTGCATCCCTCGCTAGAACAGGCTTCACTCGGCAACATTCCTCCGTGGCCAGCAACTATTGGAACAACTATCTCTGGCTGGCAGATACCGCCTTTGGAGACCTTTCTCCTCTGGGACCAGCAGCCCCATGAAGAAGTTTCTGACTTCATTTCTTCGAGACTGCCGCCCTCTGTGCACTTGTCACAGCTCTAACCAACTTCTCCCACGGAGCGGGGAGCATCTAGCATTGGCCCAGATCCAAGACCTTACCTTTTCCCTCCGGATATGTTTGCTGCTACCATTTGACATGCTGCCAAGGGCCAGGGTGTGGAATTTCCCATAGGGACACAGTTCCAGAACCCAATGTTACAGCTACTCTCCTGGCTCTAACCCCTGCCCCATGAGGTGGGCTCAGCCTGAGGAACCTGGCTTCAGGAGGCATGGGGACCTGCCCTCATGATTTCTGAGGGCTAGTTGCACCTGTCCCCCTGTTCTTAGCACCCACACAGCAACCCACCTGTTCTCTCCATCCCTGCTGCCACTGCCCTGGGTCAGAGCCCCAACACCAGCACCTTTTTGCCTGGGACGTGGCAATGGTCTAACCGGCCTCCCTGCCTCTAACCTGTCCCTTTCAACGTGTGAGAGCCCACTCGGGGAGTCATTTCCTTCAAATGTCAACCTGACCATGATTAAAGCTCTTTGGCGGCTCCTCACTGCTGACAGGTCAAGTCTAAACTAAGCACAGCCAAGGCCCCTCCGGTCAGCTTCATTCTTTGTCACCCGACATGTCTGTGCTCTAGGACGCCGACGACCAGCATGTTCTCCTTGGGCTCCCCGCTTTCCAGCTGCTCTGCCCTTTACGTGGTACTGCCTTCGTCTCTCCTACTCGTTCAATACGTATTTGTTAAGTGCTTAGGATGTGCTTGCTTTGCCGCTACAGGAAGGAGTCCCCAGGGGCGAACAGGACAGGCAAAGTCTCTCAGGGTCTTGTATTCTTTTCTTCTATTTGGAAAAAGAAATAGGAGCCAGCTGCACGGACCGACGAATTGTGAATAGTAGCAGGTGCTCTGACGAAAAGAAAACGGGGCATGTGGCAGTGACCTCCAGCTTTCCTGGAGGCGAGCGGTGGGGCAGGGCTAGTTTCTGAGGATGCCACATCTAGACCTGTGGACCCCGGGGGCAGGGTATTCTAGGCGGAGGGGAAGCGAGCACAACAGCCCTGCCTTGGGAATGAGCCTGAAATGCGCAGGAAGGACAGGCGGCAGGTGTGGCTAGCGCACAGTCAAGGGCAGAGCCTTTGGGACAACAGCTGTGGTGAGCGCTCAGAGAAGGCTGCCCTCTCATGCCTGGCCCTCTCTGCACCCGGAAAAATCAACCTCTTGGCACGTCTCACACTCGTTACGTGTCAAGCGACTTCCGTATAGGGACGGGGTCGGCCTCTAAGTTCAACCCCAGTGCCCTGCAAGGTGGGCATTCACCTTGCTTGTTGAGCAAATAAATGCAGTCACGGATGATGAGCAGAACCAGTGATGACGTCCCCACTACCAGGGGAAGCTGGCAGTAGGAGTAGTGGGTGGGTCACATCTAACGGGACTCCCGCTTTGTGAGACTCTGACCAGTGCACCTGGAGGACAGTTAACTGATGGCTTCATCCTGCCAAGGCTTTTCATGGGAGTCTCTTCCACGCAGGAAAAATTAAAGGCAGGAGAACAGTTTTCATTTAGCGTTTGAGGGAAAAGTGCCGAATGGGCACTCAGATATTGATGATGATGGCAAATATGGATTTGAGCAAAAAGGAAAAACCAGAAAAACACACCATTTGTCGAAACCTCTAAGTGGTTCCCAGAATCTGAGCTGGAGTTCAAGTGCTTAATGGTATTCTCTCCTCCACTGCCAGTGGGGGAGAAGGGCAGACACTACTGGCGAAGGCGTGGAGGGTGATGCGGGGAAGGGCCATAGCTTGAGGGGACTCCACTGGGGCCTGGGAGCTGAATACCAGGGCATGGTGGCCTTGGGGCCAGTCGTCCAGGTAAAGGGCCAGGTGAGTGCGTCCTCTAGACCTTCCGCAGACACCCTCCCTTGCCACTGGAAGCCAAAAAGAATTCTCATGATGTCCAACACAAGAACATAAACAATAATAGTAACAGAACAAAATTCTGACTCGCTCACCTGCTCACAACATCCTTCCAACCTGCCTCCTGCCTTCCTGATGCTCAGCTTCTGCTGTTCTCCTCCCCCTCTAGCCCCTGGGGCACGCTGCTTGTCCTTCAGGTCCTCATACTGGGGCCCTGATCTGCCTCAGGGCCTTTGTACTAGCTACTCCCGCCTACCCTGAATGTACTTTTCCTGCTCTTCCACCTCCCTCCCCAGGTTTCCTGAGGCAGAATTGGCAATATAAAACATTACACATCATGAAAACAATCTGGTGAGTTTGGACATATGTTACTTTCATGTTACTTTCACCACAATGAAGGTAATAAACATCCACCGTCCCCCGCTCCAAAGTTTCTTAGGCTCTTCTGTGTGTATGAAGAGTGTGGTCAGAACTCTTAACACGTTTAAAGGCACCATACCCTGTTAACGACAAGTGCTACATTGTACAGCAGATCTTTGGGGCTTACGTTGTGTAACTTTGTACCCACTGGACATGGGCTCCTCATGACCCCACTCCCCATCCCCTGGTAACCAGCCTTCTGTTGCTAGCTCTGTAAGTTGATGATTTCAGAAGCCTCTCACGTGAGGCACTCGTGCGGTTGTTTCCCTTCGGTGACGGGCGTCTTTCCTTAGCATCCCCACTTCCTGGCCCACCCAAGTTGTCACAAGGTAAGGGTAAGAGTTCCTTAGCTCTAAGGCTGGACAACATTCCATCGGACACATGCAGCCCATTTTATCCGTTCATCTGTGGATGGGTGGGGGGTTGTCTCCCCTGCGGCCATCAAGGGTAACGCGGGCCTGACCGTGGCAAAGAACACACTGCCTTGGGGATCCCTGTCTGAGTTCCTGGGGATACATCCCCAAAGTTGGGCTGTTGGGTCAGAGGACAGTTCTGCCTGTCATTTCTGGAGGAGCCTCCCTACTGTTCAGCACAGCGGCCCCAGCGTCCTGCATCGAACCCGCAGGGCACAGCGTTCCCATTTCCCGCCAACTCCCGTCCTCTTCTGTTCCTCGGTAACAGACACCCCAACAGGCGAGCGGAGGTAGCTCACTGTGGCTTTGATTTGTATTTCCCTCACCTCCTGCTCTACTACGGCTGGTTCTTTCTTGTCATTCAGGACTCAGAGGGCCATCACCTCCTCGGAGAAGCTCCCTCCCCACCCCGACCCTGCAAACCCATGGGGCAGCCCAGCTGCTCATTAACATTCCGCCATGGAGCACCTGCCGCTGGCCGATCACTTCCCCTGAATGTTCATACAGTTACCCACTGTTTCCCCCATGAGCATATTAGCACCACGACCGCAAGGACCGGTGTCCTTTTGTACCTGTGAATGCTCAGTGCTCCGACACGAAGGCCCTCAGTGAACGTTCGCCGAATGAACAGATTACTTCTGTGTCTAACACTGAGGGTCAAGGAAAGGGAGGAAATGCTTCTTGAGCACCTAACGCACGGCAGAGGCTGAGCCGGGTGCTTCAAATGTAATTTCGTACTTAGCCTCAAGACACAACTTTAAGTTTTGCATCTCCATTCGGTGGTTGAGGAAGCAGAAGCACAGAGAGGTTGGGTGACGTGCCCGACGTCACATACTTGGTAACTGGACAAACCCAGGTCAGCCTGCCTTGCCCTGCCTTTTCCGTGACACGGAATGCGGTCTTCCCCATTTCCTGCTCCCCAGAGCTTGAGATCACTCTCTACTTGGCTCGTTGTTGGCTGTGAGCAGCCCGCTGAACCTCCCTGGGCCTCCATATCTCCACTCCCATTGGGGAAAGAAAGAGGGTCTCTAAGAACATCTGATGAGATACAGCAGGAAAAAATTAAAAACAGCAAAGAGACAGGAAAACACAGGAGCTAGCTATGCCTGTGACCACGTACCGAACATTTCCTTCGCCTAGGCAAACCCTCCCGGGGCCCGTTACTTGTGAAAATCTTTGCTGCCGCCCGCGCGCTGACCGCACCGAACTCTGGCTCTCCCGCGTGGGTGCCACGTCCACAAGGACCTCAGAGTTTCCCGGCTACGGAGAGACACACTATCTATTGCTTCATGGGAACTCTGGCTCCTTCTGCTTCCTCTGCTTGGAAACTCCAGGCTGAGCATCCCTGCTCTGCGCCCGCAGTGATGCTGATGCACCTGTGTCCCCCATCTGATGGGACGCCCAGGGCAAGGGCAGGGTCCTGTCCATCCCTGGGTGTGTCCAGAGCCCAGTGTGTGGGGGCCGCCCCTGTGCCCCGTGAGCCACTTACATTTTCACTGTTGACATCAGCCTCACTGGGGCAGCCGAAGAGCTCTCTCCGCAGGAGGTTGCCGTCATACTCCAGGAAGGTCAGGTAGAGGTTGCGGAAAAACTCCACGTGCTTGTTCTTCACCCGTAGCTTCTTGGGGGAGTTCCAGTGGATGACCTGGTAGGGCGACAAGGAGGCAAGCAGGCAGGGAGGACCTCGCACTTGTGCGCAGCCTCGGCTGGCCACCGGTCTAAGCACCGTTTGTGGGCTCGTGCACTCACTCACTCCCTCACTCATTCCTTCACCATTTACGGTAGGCAGGTGAAGAGGAAGGGTGCCGAGGCCAGACGGGGCGGGTTCAGATCCTGCCTCTGCTCTCGGTCAAGTGACTTACTCTCGTGCCTCAGTTTCCTTGTCTGTGAAATGCAGAGAGCAACAGCTCCCTTCTGTGCCAGCGTGCGAGCTTCCCTCTCTCCCAGCCTGCTTGGTGACAATAAGGTCAGGGCTCTGCAAACCCTACTTCTACTTTGCCAGCCACCTCCCTTAAGATGTGGCCAGCGGAGGCTGTGAGAAGGAGACTGCGGGTCCGGGGGAGGAAAAAGGCAGGCGGCCCCCTCGTGCTTCCTGTGCCTGCATCACCCTACCTCCTTTCTTCCAGGCGGCAGAGGCCCTTCCTTCCTTAGCAGCAGCTAGAATCATTTTGCAGCTTTTCCAACACTCAGGATGAGTTTCCTGGTCCGCCTCTGGAGCTGCCTGCTGCCCCTAGCCCAAGGCCTGGGTGCCAGCCCCGACTTGTAATGCTTCCCACCTCTCCCTCTGCTCCTTCGGCTCCAGGGATGGGAAATGTTGCCTGCCATTTTCTATTTTTGCTTTTTTTTCATTACCAAATCAACACTTTATGTCTAGTTGCCATTTTTAAAGATTAAATTCTCTGTTCGAATAATTGGTATGGTCTCTGCCTCCAGCCAGGACTGACAGATGCACTGTGTCACAGAGCTGCCTCGAGAAAAAAAAAAAAAAAAGTGTTCCTACACGGAAAGCATGTAAGTTGCGTCTGGCAGGAAGTGAGCCGTCCATGAAGGCTGGCGAGTAAGTGCATGGAGCGTATTAAGTTGGGAGAAAGGGCAGTGAGCTCTGCTGACAGTGCTCGCCCTTGATTGGCTGGCGGCCGGTCAGGGACGTGTCCACAAACAGCACAGAACGTGATGGTGGAGGGAGGCTCACGGGGAAAAGGGGGGCTCTAAAACAGGGGCTCTAGGGATGCACGTCCTGGGGCTTGAAGGACGAACCAGAGGTTCCCGGGAGGCAGGGGACCGGCCCAGAGGCAATGGTGGTGGCATGGTCCAGGGCAGGGAAGGCCCTCGGGAAAATGCGAGCTCACGTGCTGTAGCCGGAGCTCGGGGGCCAGGTGGGCTGGGTGGGAGAGGAGGCTGCGGGGGTGAGAGGGGCACAGGGAGACCTGGCCCCGAGCTCAGCTGTGGTGCTGGGGATCTAACGAAGGGGGAATGACTAACTCTGGCTTTGAGTAAGACGATCGGACTGTAATGGACAAGACAGGAGTGGTGGAGTGGGAGGGCCAAATGAGGGGCCAGCAGGGACAGCTCATGCCCTTGGCCGGGGAGCTGTCTGGGGATGGGGGGACCCTTCACCACGAGCATGATGTCAGGGTCTTTTAATCCTCACAGCGACCTGAACAAGGAGTACAATTGTAGAGATGAAGAAGCTGGAGCAATGACTGGCTCAAGGCCACAAAGTTCTTAAACGTGGCAACCGGGATTTAAGTCTAAGTTCAAATAGACCTGATTCGAAAGCCCACAGTCTTCTGTCTGCACAGGGAGAACAGGAAAAGCCAGGTTTTCAAAACTTCCCTGTTCATAGTTACGTTCCAGGAGAAATAAACTAGCTCTCGCCTTTCCCCCACTTGCCTCCCATGGTCGGGAGGACGAGCGTAGTTGACATTGAGACAGAGGAAGGCAACAGGGTGTCCAGAGCTCAGTCCCTTCCTGGCTTCCCCCTTTAGCCACATTCTGCCTGAACTGGGCCTCCACCATTTGGAAAGATCTCGAAGACCCTCTCTCTTAGGGTTCAAGGCCCTTGCAGCCGTTTGGGTAAATACTGTTCTGCGAGACCAAGTCCCTCTCTCACGGCACAGGGAACACAGGGTGATGGCAGAGCAAGAACTGGGGACGTCAGGCCGACTTGGCCGTGACTCTCAGTTGTGCGGGTCTCTGGGCAGCTGGTCTCACTCTCTGCGGCCTCGGTTTCTTCACGAGCAAGGTGGGAACCAGTAATCCCCACTCCACAAAGCAGTTAAGAGGCTTAAACAAATGCCCAGCCCAGTGCCTGCAGGTCAGGTGACCCCGAATTCTGGGGGTTCTCTTCTCCCCTCAGAGATGGCGGCAGAAGCCTGCCTACCAGCCTTCTGCCCTCGTGTCTCCTCCTTTCGGCAGATCCTCCCTGGGAGGAGGCCACTCGGCGGCGCTTGCATTTCAGGAAGGGAGGAGTGTGCAGGGTGCGTTCTCTTCCTCTGCCTCTGAAGGATGCGAGGGGTAAGGAGAGGAGAGATCCTCCCCCCAAGGATACACCAGCCTGGGCACGAGAAGGTCCTGGGCCACGCATTAAAATAATTGCATGCGAGCTGGTGTCACTCCCACCCTGTGGGGATCATGTCTTTGCTGCAAGAGATTTTGGTGCTTGCCAAGTGCTGAGCCAGCAGGGAGGCTGATGGATGTGTATCTGACTCAGGGAACTTGAACTTCCTCGACAGGGAGAAACTTACACTCAGTAAAAGTAAGGGCTGGCCTGTGGGTCCCCGGACAAACAAATATGCCAGGCACTTTGGAGGCACTGTGTCATTAAATCCCAATTAAGCCCATTTGGATCCCACTGTCCATTTTATGGAGATGGTTCCTGACTTATCTGAATCTCACAGCTGGTAAGTGGCAGAGTTGAGACATGAAGCCAGCTCTCAGCCCGAAACCCCAGGCTCCTTCCTGCCGCCATGCACGGCATCAATGGGTAGAATGCTTTGCAGATGAGGGCAGTGCGGCTTACAGAGGAGGGGGCTTGTCCGAGATCACCTGGTGAGTCTGGATCGAGTCAAGGCTACCACGAGGACCCAGGTCTGCAGGTGCCCCCAACCCGCTCCAGGCCACCTCTTATCTCATCATATCTCATTCTGCTCTGTGCCCAGGTGGGAATCTGGGTCTGCCTATCGCCTCTGGATAGACACTGGTGCCTGCTGTTCTAGAAAAAGCAGCATAGGGTAAAGGAAGGTAGGGGGAGAAGATGGTGGGATCACCGGCAGGCCAAGGGGATTTGAGAAAAGCCTTTGCAACCTGGCTGCCCTGGGCCAGGGAAGCCCCCTCAAAGGCTCACTCAAAGATCCTGGTGCTTGTCAAGTGCTGAGCCAGCAGGAAGACCGAGGGACATGCGTCAGGCTCAAAAAACTGGGGGAGGGAGAAACTTAACGTGTATCCAGATTTACCGTTTTGTCCTGAGCAGGGCACAGCATACTGCATTCCGCTGGGCTAGGCTCTGAAAAAGTAAATCAGAGCTGTGTTTATCTAATACCCACTATACACCAGACATCAGGCCAAGGCTGGTGTGTGCGTGCATGTGATGTTTTCACATTCAATCCTCCAAACAAGTGACTGTGCGGCAGGCACCAAGCGGGGCCGTGAATGCAAAGATGGACACAAGGGATATGACTCTCTGGAACTTCAAACTGCGAGAGAGAGCAGGACATTCCGTAACTGTCCATTTTAAATTACAGGTGTGATGTGCTCCCTTAAGGAGACGTTGTTAAAGGGAGGTTGTTAGTGCTGGTTTCTGGTCAGGGCCATCTCAAGTATAAAGCAACCAAGGCCCAGAGGGAGAAAGTAACTTGCCCAGAGTCACACAGCAGCGGGAGAAGTCGTGCCCACGTTCTCTCTTCCGGGGCACTGATCCTTCCGCTAAACCATATGCCTGCTTCGGAAAATCTGACTCAGGGTTAGTCTTGCTGATAATTTTGATCAGCGCTTGCCTCACTACTGACAAATGTCATGTCCTGGTCCCTTGAGGGACAGCATCACCCATCACTGCTGGCTTGGGGGCAGCAAGCTGCTGGTGTAGATGACATCTGCTGACAAGCTTTCACAGGCGAGACGGAGTGACACTGGAGAAAATGTCCCAAAATAGACTTCTGCGAGGAGCTGGTAAGTGCGTGTGAGTCTACCAAGGCTTGTGGAGAAAACCCATCATAACGTATCCCACTTGCTGAGGCACGTTAGCACGGCAATCATAATTATTATCAGCAGCTAACATAGACGGCATGCTTGCTATGCGCCAAGGACTGCTCTGAAAACGTCACTGTCAGAGCTCATTTAACGCCGTCACTCACGGGTACAGGTAATTAGTCTCCTTATCCCATCTTACAGGTGGGGGACGTCCAGCAAATTGCCCCAAGTTACATGGCTAGGAAGTGGGGGGGCAGTCAGGATTTGAATCCAAAGAGACAGAGACACTAGGGGTCTGTAGCATTTCTCTCATGTCTGTATCACTAGGTAACTCTATTCCCAGCCAGGAATGTGAGATTTACGGAAGAATTATGGGATCATAAAAGAAGCCTACTTTCCCTTTCCGAGTACAGGGATCTCGCCCATCCCTGGGATCCTGAGGCTGAAGGACGGTTTAGGACTTTTCGGACACAGGGGCTGAGCCTTCGGCTTGGCAGGAAGCAGGGAAGGAGGCATCCGGGTCACGTGCCAGGTGGACTGCAGAAGCTGGCAGGCACCAGGGGCCCCAAGGGTGGGATGTGATTGCATCTGGAATGTCTGTGAAGGCTGAGTAGACGAGCAGACTTGGGAGTCAGCCTGTAGTGAGCCAGAGAAACTGACAGAAATGGATCACTGTCCAGGAAACGTAAACCTCATCTGGGAAGACAGCAGGAGTCCACTTGATTAAAGGAAAAAACACGAGGCTCTATCGCCCATCAAGGAAAAAGCATTTCAAAGGTAGAAACGAGACCTCAGTATGAGGACAAGGTTATGGAAAAAGCTCAAGTCAAAAATTCAGCTTATGAAGCACTCAGAATCCGGAGGGTTCTTAAAGTAACTTATGGCGCCCAAACGCTAAGACATCAGAGCCCGAGTGTAAGTGCCACGGGAACAAGAACATGGCCCTTATGTCTTTTACGTCACAGGGATCAAAGGTATCTGGAAAATAGGTCTGTCTCAAGATTGGCCCTGATTTTTCTATGACCCACAGAATTTTCTACAACCCTCCTTAGCCTGGTAGTTAAGCCTATTGAGAACTGGCTCCCGTTTACAATCCCTGTTCTCTCTCTAGGCTGTAAGAACTTCTTGGCATTTCTGGAACCTATCGTTCATGACTTGGTGCCTTTACATATGCTCTATCCCCTTCCCCAGAACGTCCTTCTTTCTTCTCTACCATGTGAATGAGTGGAATGTATCAGCCTCCATGGCTGAGCTCAAATGTGTATCTCTTCCGTGAATCTTAGCCTGACTGCTTGCGGCAGAAGGTCCCCTCCTCGTAGCTCTGTCTCTCTACCTCATTCTTCATTCCCGGCAGAACACTAACTTTGCAGTTGCAATCCCCAGTTCCTGTGAATGGATCATGATCTGTTTAAGATCTAAGCTAATCAGGATGATCCTACATCCTGATTCCCCAGACCTCCTTGCAGTGAGGGTTGGCCGTAAGAATCAGGATTGGCTCATATGATTCAGGCTCAATGTGGACATTAGGGCGGATACATGGGGAGGCATGTATTTGACTCCTGAAAAATAAGGTTCAGATAATGTGCCATTCTCCTCCCACCCACTCACCTTTCTGCTGTGAACAGAGAGGTGATGACTGGAACCATGACAGCCATCCTGTGACTGTGAGGAAGAGGTGAAGACACTGCTATCTACACACCACTGTCCATAGCTATTCCAGAATTCTTAACCAAGAATTAAACCCCACTATTTTATTTGAAGCCTCTGTGTACTGGGTTTTCTGATTCTCACTATAAGCATTCCTAATGTAACACCTGGGCTGTTGCTCGGCCCTTCCTCAGTGCTCCATAACTCTTGCACTTAACTCTATGGAGAACTCATTGCACACTCTTGTAATTATTTATTTACATGCCTGCACCCGGCGGCACTAGAATGTGAATTTCTGGGCTGGCAGGGAGCATGACTTATTATTCTTCCTGAGTGCCAGAGGGCCTGGCAGGTAGTTCGTATTCAATAGCTGCCCTTTGCTTCAAGAATGGAAATCATGACGATGACATTCTCAATAATCCTCACATTCTGTCTGTCTACAGCAAATCATTTCTAAAAGCCCTATTAATGTGGACTTTAGGATGGAGAAATATATTTCCCTCTTCTTTGTCTAAGGGCCAAAACTGCTTGTCATTTTCTCTTGAAGGAGTTCAAGCTCCCTCTGTTCTGGGCTTGTTTGGTATTTCAAGGAGGAGGACTATAGTCTCACGAGTCCCTTCCCTTGTCATCCTCGGGATTACAATGCACCGTCGAAAGGGACGAGCAGCCGGACCTGCCTGCCAGTCGCAGCTCCAACTCCTATCGGCTGCTGGCCCGTGCTCAGTCGCCTAGCATCATGGAGACAGCCCCTCATCTGCAAAAGGACCACCTGGCAGTCTGTGGACTGCCCACAGATGTCAAGCCCAAGATGGCCATATTGATGTACATAAAGGGACATCCCATGTGCTCATCGAATTACAAAAGAAATCTGGGATTTGAGTTCACAAAACAGCCACCTTACAACGAGGGTGGCTGGAGGAAATCAGAGTCTTTACATGGGAAGGGGGAATGAGAAACAAGACTTAAAATGACGTATGGCAGTTGCTCACAGCCTGAGGCAGAAGGGTAGGACGGGTTGGACAGACAGCACAGCCCAGAGAAGAAGCCACGCCAGGGACAGTCTCCTCCCAGCAAGACTACAGAGAGAGGCCTAAAGAGGGGCTCTCCAGTGAGACCAACGCTTTTGGTCAGGTTTGCACACTGAGCAGATACAGAAGGGGCACAGGAGCAAAACAAATTTTACCCCTGCTTCCTCTTGGCTCTGTCACCTAAATCACTCGTTGCATATGAACCTCTATTTTCCAGTCTGACACAAGGACACAACAGTGCCTGTTTCTGAGGATCAGTGAGACAAGACAGAGAAAGGCGTCCACTGCAGAGGCTGGAGCAGACTGCTGCTCGGCTCGCCTGTGTCTCTGGAGCTCGCATACTCTGTTCCCGTGGGATGCCCTTTAAAGTGACCCTACCCCTCAGTCTCTATTTAAAACCCGATTGAATGTAAGGCCTGTGTTGGTCCCACTTTGCAGGCATCGTGATGGGCTGGGTCAACGTCTGTTGACTGCCAATGGAATCCACTTCTGTCGCCACACCAGCTGCTGAAGATTCTAGCCCAGCTCTCATCCTTCTCCTTTCCCAGTCCTGACCATTTCCGGGAGCGGCTATTAAATATCGGTGTGTCTGAAACTCAGGTCTCAAGCCATAAAGGCTGTGGTGACTCTCTGTCTCCTTTTACACAGGTTCTCATTGCTTCTTGGTTTTTACAAGTCCCAGAAAGAAAAAAAAAATTCTTCCCAGACAAAAGTGCATCATTACCCAGGAAAGGGGCAGAGAATAGACCACACTTGGTGACTGCTTAGTCTCTTCGTCTGGAAAAGGTAGACATGGAAGGCCGTCCACGAACCTGAGGTCCTGTCCTACATCCTACCATTTCCTTTCCGGTCATCTGAAACATTTCTTATTTTTCCCTGCCAGAGGGGGGAGAGGTTGGGGAGAGGAAAAGCGACAGTGGGCCGCCCATGATAATACCCAGTGCTGCGAGGGTCGTGCATCCATGAGGAGATCTAGCTATATCCTCTCATGTGCATTACGTTCCATGTTTTCTTTTTTTGCTCTAAAATGGGGTTAACGATCAATCTGAACTGGATTTTGGTATGTGTGGAGCATTCCTGATGGGCCCCTGATAGCCGGAAATGGCAAAGAAATGCAAACAGTAATGCGAACCCTCAACGAGTACTGTCTTCATGTGGACAACCAACTGGTGGATAGTCACCGGCCCCATATTCTTCCTCTCTATGGAATTAATGATAAAGACTTTACTCACATTTCACAGAATCCCCACAGCGTCCCTCCGGGGAGTGTCTCTATTGGTCTTGGAACAGGGAGGATAGGGGGAAGCGGATTCTACCTCTAGGGATAGCAAGGAATTTTTGGTTGAGGGATTTTACCGAAGTTGGTTGAGGAGCAGTTGGGTTTGTAGTCCAGTGGGATTCGGCTAATATGGTGGAATGTCAGTCATGCCTTTAGAGGTGGGCACAGTATGAATCACTGTGCCAGGAAAGGCAGCTAGCTTCCTAATTCCCAGCAGTCACCTTCAGTAGAGGCCCACTATCGCTTTTCCATACGCCCTGCATCATCCCATCACAGACCTGCACCTGGCCTTCTTCCCATGATTCTCATGGGGCTATCGGCCATGCCCTATCTTCCAGAAACAGCAGCATGTGACTCAGTCTGACCAATGAGTTATTCCTGACCATTCCTAAGAACACAGAGATGGGTTCAGGCGTGGGCATGTGACCCAAGAAGGGTCAACAGAGTCATTTGCTTGGATTATGGAGAGAAAGACTGGGATCATGAGTGTTCGTCGCTCTTCTGCTACTTGCTTTGACTTCTTCATAGCATGTCTGACCACCTGGAATGACCAATTTGACCATTTGTTTTCTTTGGTATATAGATTCTGCCCTAGAATATAAGTTCATGGAGAGCAGGGCCCATGTAATCACACTCACTACCATGAGTGCTCAGAGCAGTGCCCGGCCTACAGCACACACATCATATACGTATTTGTTGAATAACTAGGCTCTGCGTACTTATGGGCAGGGGGACTGCTAAAACTCACCCTGTTGTAACAGAGGAAGCACGAGAGGGACAGAGTGAGCTGCCCTGTCATCTGAGCACCCATAGGTCACTGTGTCAATGTGGAAGGTGGGATAGGGCACGCTCACGTTTTAGAGATGTACTAGGGTTTCAGTGTGCCTGGGTGATGGTCCCACCAATCATTAATATCTATTTTTAGTGCACTTAATAATATCTAATATCAATATTTGATTAAAATATCCCTCACAAAAAGAACAAATGTCTTTAAAATTGAGTCCTGCCTGATCACCCAAAGTACAGAATAAATATATATGAGTCGTCGTAGATATCAATAAATGACTTAGTAAATAAATAAATAAAAATGGGGGAGTGAAGCCGATATCCTTACAGAAGAGCCCTTAGTAGTAGATCACATCCCTCCTTAGGAAGTAGAACTTAACCTCCCCACTTTTAGTTTGTGGTGGGTACGGTGACTTGCTTCTGAAAAATGAAGCAAGAAAGGGGAAAATAATCACTTTATGGTGGAGAAATCTGGCAAACACTGCCTTAGGACAGACAGTTAGGGTCCTTATTGATGCCACATGTGAAAATCAGGTCCTTCCTGATAATAATGTGATACCCTTAGGAGTGGACACCATTTACCTCTGTGATATCTTCTAAAAAACCCCATAATCTCATTCTAATCTTGAGAGAAATACATTGGACAAACCAATGTTTATGGTGAATGAAATATTATGAGGGATATTTCATAGAGTGCCTGACCAGTACACCTTACAAAGGTCAAGGTTAGTTATGAAAAGCATGGAAAGACTGAGAAAGTGTCGGAGGCCAGAGGAGACTGAGGAAACAGATCACTAACGGAAACCCTGGTGAAAGGTGCGTAAAGCCTGCAGATCAGTGAAGCTCGATCCACCAATGTGGGCTTATCGGTTCATTCTTATCATGTAGGACATTAACATCTGGGGAACCGGACACTAAATGTGGGGGAAGGGTGGGTACAGGACTCAGCACTACTTTTATAATGTTTTCTGTAAATCTAAAAATCCTTCCAAAGAAAAGTATTAAAAACAAAAAACAGTCCTATAAAGTAACAACCGATTGCGAGCACCAGACAGACGAGCTCAGGTGACCAGCAGGAAAACAGCTGAGCCAATGCTTCTCTTTCCAAGAGGAGCCCCCTCCTAGCTACCTTCCACTACAGAAATGCCTACCTAATTAGCTCTGGCAGGAAGCTGGCAAAAAAAAAAAAAAAAATCAAATATGGATTTACAACCACTATCATTAAGGAAGAGTTTCACCCCAAGTCTGTTCAACGACTGAGGACGCTATGTAACGTAGGTACAGGGACATATGATGAGCAAGACGCTTAAAAAGAAAGCACAAAAGTGGAAAAACAATGAAATTTTTTAAAAAATAAAAAAAAATAAAGCAAAATTGAGCTTTAATATAAAAAAAATAAAAAACAAAGCGACCAGGGACGCCTGGGTGGCTCAGTTGGTTAAGCGACTGCCTTCGGCTCAGGTCATGATCTCAGGATCCTGGGATCGAGTCCCTCATTGGGCTCCCTGCTCAGCAGGGAGTCTGCTTCTCCCTCTCACTTTACCCCTCTAATGTTCTCTCTCTCAAATAATAAATAAATAAATAAAATCTTAAACAAACAAACCAACAAACAAAAAAACACAAAGCAACCAGGGCATGAAGACAAGCCTCCATCATTTTTTGGTGACGTGTAAAAAGTCTTGTGAAAGTCCGTGTAGAACTTTACAATGTTCCACTAAACCCCTGTGAAAAGAGTTTAGCAGCCCCTTCGGGGATTTCATACGTAAAATGAAAGACAATAAAATCCAGGAAGGGAAACACTTGTTTTTCCTACCCTGGCAAAAATGGCCGAAAAAATACACAAGGTAATACGGCAACAAATGAAGTAAAGTCCTTTGTCAGCAAATACAGTGAGAAGAGTCACAAAAATGAATGCCACTCGCCCGAAGATCCTCGTATGAGAAGAAATTACATGGGAGATTTGCTACAGTGTTAAATCAAGGCATCGAGGATCCTGATGTGTGTCAGCTTCTGCTACCTGCAAGATTTTGTTTAAATAATTAAATACCCAAAGAACAACTATTCGGTGAGCACTCAAGGGAACATGTGCGGGACAAGTCGTAATCTGAACGGCAAATTCCTCCTTCAGGGACGACAGTGGTCTTACGGAAAGTGCAGGTAGGAAGGATAGAAGCAGCTTTGATTGGAATAATGGAAGGATTCCAAGCAAGGTCACAATGTGATACTGAATTCCTTTCCTGCATGACTGAAGGCAAGTTTGCCACAAAGCACTTGAAGCCAGCGTGCACAGGTATTACTGACTATAACCGATTTGGTCATATTTTCATAAAGGCGAGACTGAAACTATCACAGAACTTTCTATAACACTTTCAAATGGCACGAGGAATAACCATGGAAATCTTTTGTACAGGATAGAGCTCTGCTAGTTAACCTCATGGCAAAGGCCTTATAAGAGATGGCACAGGTAAAGATGATTTATACATTTGTTTTTATGAAAAAAACGGGGATCAATGTTACACTATCTCATACTTTTGAAAAAAAAAAAAATGCACCTGTAATCTGACCCTTCAATATCGAGGTAATGAATGGGGTAGTCACTGCTTTTAGAAAGAACCTGTGATATTAAGAGAGCTTTTAGAAAATAGATGTTTGAAATTCTTTCCATTGTTATGGGATTTTGAGGTAAGAAAACGCTGTGCTACCTACCGAAACCCTCATTTCTACCTATTTAGAAACTTTGGTGTTTGATGTCCACAGCCAGCAAATACTCCTTAGTTGGTCCTTCCCTCTTTCAAAATTCTTCTCATAATAAAACCCAGATTACCTAGGGAGGTGCTTCTTACAGTGGGCTTTTAAGGAACCATTCCCATAAGGTTTTCCAGGGTCAAAGTGGTCTGTTCTGTGTGCTGAAATGGAAATGCTGGGGATCAACCAAACCCATCAGGATTCCTGGGTACAGGATGTCCTAATACGCAATTTTGTATATACAGTGCACAAACTCACCCTCCGCACCCCTCCCCAGCTCCTCTGTTTGAAGATATCCCATTTACAGTTCTTAGAACTATTTGGGTACGTTCTCTAAAAAGTGCTACTGTAGGGTAGATTTTCCAGAGGCACCACCTTGCTTCTAGGAATTCGGCTGACACTTCCAGGAATATCATCTTCATCTCAACTTCACCAGCCACATACAGCACAGCCAGTGACGGGCATCTTAAATCACTAACGCCCAATGGAGTTAAGTTCTGAACCTAATGAGCAAACAATGAGTGAGTGTCAAAGGGGAGCCAAAAGACCAAGAGCTTAACTTATCCAAAGTCCCCTGCACTGAGCATGCCAGTCTCCAGCACAATATTAGGGCACAAGGTGACATGTCACAAACCCGCACTTCACCTCTGGCAACCCTTGCCCCCTTCATGTCCCTACGTCCTGTCTGTGAAATGAGGGTGTCAGAATGGATGAGGAAGAAGAACGCTTGTTGACATGTTTTGCCCACAAGCTGACTGAAAATTACCGAGAGAGCAGGAACAATCCCTAATTATTAATTATGGGCAATAAGGACACGAGGCTTACGCTCCAGGTCTCCCAGCCCAGGATGAGCCGCGTTACGCATCCACCCTTATCTTCACATCTCCGTAACTGTGCCCATGACCTCCTTAACTTTCTCCTGCCAGGACACTGGTGAAGGGAGGTGAAGGAACCCAGAGACAGCGCCCCAGCCTGGTCCCCAGTGCGTGCTCTGCTGGGTCTGCTGGGTGCACGGCTGACTCCGAGGCAGGAGCCACCGAAGAGCCAAGCACCAGGCTACTCAAAAAGGGACCAGCCACCTCGTTTGTAATCCCAGGACCCCTCAACTGTACGATAGCCGCAGTGCTGCCCAGAGACAAGAAAGCACTTGGAGCCCTTGGACTTGAGTGCCGGGGTGAAATTAAATAGGCACTGGCCTGAAGAAAACATGAGGTCTGATTGGGAGGTGGTGGTTGTAGATTTTAGATCTTCTCCCCCAAAGCAACTGTTTTTTTCTTCCAGAGCCATCCTAATCCTCCCAAATCAACCTCGCCATTCATCATTCTTATTACCCTCTCTCTGGTTTCCCCAGCCTCATTTTTCACAGTAGTCTGCTTGGCTACAGCAGGCTCGATATGCTAATGCAAGGCAGCCCCCCATCTTCCTCAAAAGATGTGAAAACTGACACCTCTCTAAGCATTATAAAATGTTTTAAAACTTGAGTTAGTGTGACTCCTTTTATGCAAATGGTACAGATTGCCTCTAGGAACATACATCATTTCTCCATATGGATGGCACGTTTTTCTCTTGGTTTTTCTCTTCTTTAGGATTTTTTCTTTTAAGTGTACTCAGCTCCCAATTTATGAATGGGTGGCAGTCAAAAATCCAGCCTCTGAGTCTGTCACTTAAAATGCAAATGTTCTTCAAGGAGACAATGTTAAGAGTCTCTGTTCTGGGGTTAGCTCTCCAAGAGCTATTTAATACAAAGAGGGATCAAAGAGAATAATCCTATAGAAGCATTATCTCATGTGAAATGTTTTCCTGGAAAAACATATTAAGGTGGGAACTCCGCCCTGTGTCAAAAGAAAGAACTCCGGAGTTAGGGTCAGGCCGACATGAGTTCAAACCTCAGCATTGTCCTGTTTTTTTTTTTTTTTTTTTTTTTAAGATTTTATTTATTTATTTGACAGGCAGAGATTACAAGTAGGCTGAGAAGCAGGCAGAGAGAGAGAAGGAGGAAGCAGGCTCCCTGCTGAGCAGAGAGCCCAATGCGGGGCTCTATCCCAGGACCCTGGGATCATGACCTGAGCCGAAGGCAGAGGCTTTAACCCACTGAGCCACCCAGGTGCCCTTCAGCACTGTCCTGTTTTGCTGTGTGATTCTGGGCAAGCAGTAAGCGACTGAATCCATCTGATCCTTAATTTTCTAACATGTAGAACAGATTCATATTCACCCTGGGAGACTTCTGTAAGGACTGAATGCCACGCTTGGCACACACACCGTTCCCACCCAATCTGCCTGCTAAGGCCACAGCATCCTTTGCGGTCCTGGCCCCAGCTTGCTTCCTGTCAATCTCGGAAAGCGATCAGTACATTCTGGGCAGATGTTTTTGGAGCACTGATGTGGTCCCTGCTGCCTGCCCCCCAGTTTGCTGTTCCTAACTTGCTCCTTCCCACTCTCCAGAGGCATATACAAGGAAGGAGGGGTGGTTTCAACAGGACTGGGGAGAAGGGCGGCAAGGGTGCTTGCGGGCTGAGGAATGACATCAGGGCCGAAGATGAGGAAGGAAGAGACCTGATACTCGGACCTCCTACAGGATCCCTCAAGACAGACTGCATCACACCCTCCAGCACTCTTAGGTCCCTACACTTCCTTCCATTGCAACACTTAGCGCGCTGTCCGGGAAGTCTCTGTTTAATGGTTGCTTCTTACTAGACTGTGACTTCCTGAGGGCAGGAACCACGGCTTAGCCCCAGGGCTCAAGGAGCTCACACAGACCCAAGGACTAGACCCTCTGCTTGCCACTTCCTGACCATCATCCACTGTTCCCAGCCAAGGCTTCCTTCTCTGAAAGCCTCCTGACAACTCAAGGATGAGAACACAGCTTCCTAGCTTCTCTCCCATTCTCCCTTCTCACACCACCCTTTGCTGGTCTCCGAAGAGTTTGTGCTCCTGGTGAAAGAATAAAAAGATGTTCCTTTGGGTCCTTGTCTTTTTATTTAAGATTCAGCCAGCGAAGGCCGAGTCATCAAGCTTTAGGACTGAAAGATAAAAAATGAAGGGTCTTTGAAACACAAAGACAGAGGTAAAGTCAAGTGTGTTTCTATGGCGCACTCAAGGGGCCTCGTGGAGAACAGGGCCAGAAATGATGGCCTCCATTTTATCGAGAATGTAACAGACCGAGAGAAGGTAAGTGGTTTACACAAGTCCTTCAGCTGGTAAGAGCTAGAACTGTCATCAGAATTTACGGGATTGCTTAGCTCCAAAAGCCTATATGCTTCTTCCCTGTCCGTGAAACCATTTTCCCCTTATTCTCTTAACCAATCTCCGCTTCGCCTAAAGTTCTTTGCTGACACCCAGGACAGGCTAGACGCCCAAGGCTAGTGAGCGCCTCTGTGGTGGGGTGTGGGAGGCTGTCTGCTCCTACAGATGGAACTTTATGCTCGCCAAGAATGAGCTGTGTGTTACCAGATGTGTTTCTTTGCCATTTGTATTTCTCATGTAACTGGAAATGTAATCAAATATTCTTTGAATTAGGTGAATGCAAAAAGAGAGTTTTATTTCTGTGGAAGGCCAGTCAAAGCTTTGGAACAACTCAATAAAAGGAAGTCCCTTTAAAAAATGGCTGTCAGGGGCGCCCGGGTGGCTCAGCAGGTTAAGCATCTGTCTTCGGCTCAGGTCATAATCTCAGGGTCCTGGGATCAAGCCCCACATGGGGGAGGGTGTCTCTGCTCAGCGGGGAGCCTGCTTCCCCACCTCTCTCTGCCTGCTGCTCTGCCTACTTGTGATTTCTCTGTCAAATAAATAAAATCTTTTTAAAAAATGGCAGTCAGATTAGGTATGGGTGAGAAGCTATACAGGAACGGGAAAATGCAAAATCCAGGACTGTCCTCGACCTGCTTTGTAAAAGTCCTTAACTTCTTGCTCAACCTTCAAAGAAATGGATTGGGAGAACCACAGAAGATGGATAAGGGGAGATGTCTATGCAGGATAATACAGCATGATCGGCAGACAGAAAAAACAACAAACTTGGCACTGGCTGAACAGACAAGCAAATGAAGGTTAACCTATTTTTAGGATTCTCCCCTCAACTGACATGTTCAAGCAGCTGACCCAGTGCAGATGCCCTGTGTGACCCACAGGCGGGCTTCTTAGCTTGGCTGCCCTTTGGAGCACATGTGTGAGCTGATGGAGAGCAGGGTTCAGAGAACATCTATATACTCCCCAGAGAGGAATAGAGGAACCAGCAAATAGGAGCTCCTCCCTAACTGTTGAATACAGTGGAGAACATAAAGGATGGGAGGAGGCAGAAAGAAATAAGCAAGAAAATGAGGAAGATGTGCTTTTACTTGGAATGTGAGGCCCAGGTTGTCCCAGAAGGACCTACAGATACCCTGTATTGCTAAACCAGGCTCTCAGGCTTCATGGCAATGTCCAGAACCCAATATGATCCGAAGGGTGGAACTTGGTCCTGCCAGTCTCTCTCCTTCCTCCCTGAACCTTCTCCCCACCTTTCTATATTGGCTGTATTTCAGGGTTCTGTGTAAGATTTTGTTAGATATCCGTGGGTGAAATGACTTCCAGATTCTTTTTTAGGTTTATCTAGAAAGATAGGAGTTCACTTGATTTGACTCTGTCTTCCTGGTTTTGCTATTTTAAAGTCCTCTACTTAAATACAGAAGAGACTGCCAAAAGGAGTTCCCAAGTTAGTTTGCTGGATAGGTTCAAATAACAGTGAGTAAGCGATCACTGAGCAATGTCAAGAGTGGCGTAGCCTCCTGCCACGTCAACATCTCAGCTCTATGGGATTGGTGACTTTGTCTGTTTCATTTCCCACAGCATTACTAGGGCCTGCAACCGTGCCTGGCATAGAGGAACTTCTCAGCAAATGCACGAATGCACTGGTATGTCTGGGATGGGCCAAGGTAACATACTTGCGCTTGCATGTTCTGGCGAACTTTGTTGGTGTTCATAAAATGTCTGAGTTGAAAGCTCACAGATGACATTTCCTCTGTTTTATGGTGTCTTGCCTTTTCCTTTTGCTGGCTGCAAATTTGGAGGCTCTCAGACACCAAGCCCAACGCACTGGCTTATGAATGCTTGTCTGGTGTCTTTAATGAAACTCCTACTGATCCTGCTAAGAACAAACAGGTGCCTAGGACACCTGCCAAGGTCCTCCGTACTCCTGAATTTATTTTTATTGCGGTAAGAGATCCATAAAATTTACCATTTGAACCATTTTCAAGTGTAGAGTTCAAGGCCACTAAGTGCATTCACATTGCTAGGCAATCATCACCACCATCCATTTCCAGGCCTCTTTCAACATCTTGTATGGATATCTATACTCACAAACTCCATGTCTTCCCCTCAACTCAGCCCCTGGCAATCATTGTTCCACTTCTTTCATCTATGAATTCAACTACTCTAAGTGTCTCATGCAAGTGAGACCATCTTGTGCTTGGCTCGTATCACTTAGCGTATCCTCAAGGTTCATCCATGCTGTAGCACATGTGACAGTTTCCTTCCTTTTTAAGGACTCCCAAGGTCTTTAGTCACACTTACTTTTACAGAATTTTTATGTTTTGTTTTTTTGTTTTATTTTTTTTGCATGAAAATAAGACTTGAGAGTTTGGAATTCTTCTGTGCTCTTGCATGGTCAAGAAATGTCACCTAACAAAAGCGAAAATGAACTTTTGGGATTTCATCAATATCAAAAGCTTCTGCACAGCAGAAGGAAACAGTCAACAAAACAAAGAGGCAACCCATGGAATGGGAGAAGATATTTGCAAATGACAGTACAGACAAAAGGTTGATATCCAGGATCTATAAAGAACTTCTCAAACTCAACACACACAAAACAGATAATCATATCAAAAAATGGGCAGAAGATATGAACAGACCCTTCTCCAATGAAGACATACAAATGGCTATCAGACACATGAAAAAATGTTCATCATCACTAGCCATCAGTAAGATTCAAATTAAAACCACATTGAGATACCACCTTACACCAGTTAGAATGGCCAAAATTAGCAAGACAGAAAACAATATGTGTTGGAGGGGATGTGGAGAAAGGGGAACCCTCATACACTGTTGGTGGGAATGCAAGTTGGTGCAGCCACTTTGGAGAACAGTGTGGAGATTCCTCAAGAATCTAAAAATAGAGCTTCCCTATGACTCTGCAATTGCACTACTGGGTATTTACCCCAAAGATACAGATGTAGTGAAAAGAAGGGCCATCTGTACCCCAATATTTATAGCAGCAATGGCCACGGTCTCCAAACTGTAGAAAGAACCAAGATACCCTTCAACGGATGAATGGATAAGGAAGATGTGGTCCATATACACTATGGAGTATTATGCCTCTGTCAGAAAGGATGAATACCCAACTTTTTGTATCAACATGGATGGGACTGGAAGAGATTATGCTGAGTGAAATAAGTCAAGCAGAAAGAGTCAGTTATCAGATGGTTTCACTTATTTGTGGAGCATAACAAATAACATGGAGGATATGGGGAGATGGAGAGGAGAAGGGAGTTGAGGGAAATTGGAAGGAGTGGTCAACGATGAGAGACTATGGACTCTGAAAAACAACCTGAGGGTTTTGAAGGGGCGGGGAGTGGGAGTTTGGAGGAGTCAGGTGGTGGGTATTAGGGAAGGCACGTATTGCATAGAGCACTGGGTGTCCTGCAAAAACAATGAATACTGTCACACTGAAAAGAAATAAAAAAAAGAAGAAGAAGAAGAAGAAGAAGAAGAAGAAGAAGAAATGTCACCTAGGGGGCGCCTGGGTGGCTCAGTGGGTTAAGCCTCTCTACCTTTGGCTCAGGTCATGATCTCAGGGTCCTGGGACTGGGCCCCATGTCAGGCTCTCTGCTCGGTGGGGAGACTGCTTCCCCGCCTCTCTCTGCAGGCTGCTCAGTCTACTTGTGTCTCTTACTCTCTGTCAATTAAATAAATAAAACCTTTAAAAAAAAATGTCATCTGTTATGAGGACATGGGCATTGCCTGTGTGTTGTCATCTGCCCCCTGACAGCTGAATGTGGAGTGCTTTCTCCTGAAACTCACCCACTTCTCAATTTTTGACCAATGACTTCTAATCCCTAGTTCGCAAAATACATACTACTTCGAGTTTACAAGATAGCGCCCAAGTGTTGCTCCAACTTGATTGAAACCACTGACACGTCTTTCAAGAGGATTGGAGATTTCCTATGGGTGGATTGGAGACTTCCTACGGATTGACTGGGACTTGATAGGACCACTCTTCCAGTCGGTGAGGGTGAAATTATTTGTGGTCTTAATTTTCACTTCCCAGATTAGCAAAGAGGTTGTATATCTTTTCTAGTGTTTACTGCCCGTTTCTTTACAATTTGGTAAAATGACTATATCTTTTATAAATTTTTCTTATTAATTAGTAAGAGTTATTTGTATATTTCATTTACTAGTCCTTTGTCAGTTATATATGCTGTAAATGTCTTTTTCTTTTCTCTTTTTGATGCTACTTTGATGGAAGTTATTAATTTCAATGTGGTTGAATTTATTGATCTTTTCATTTATGATCTATGCTTTTGTCATCTTATTGAATAATGCCTTCCTATTCTGAAGTCACAGGCCTGTTATTTAATTTTTTTAAAATAAAAGTTTAATTTGGCTTGTCACATTTAAGTCTCTAATCCATCAGAATTAATTTTGTGCATGGTATGAAATAGGGATTAATTTTCATTCTTCCTCATGGATAATCAGATGTCCTAGTAGCATTTGTGGACGATTACATCCTTTCTCCAATGGCCAGCAAGTCACCTCTTTATCTACCACATTTCCATATATGTGTGGGTGTTCTTGGACTCTTCGTTCTTTTTTACTAATTCATTAGCACATCCCTAAACAAATGCTCAGCAAAATTTTGCTGTAGGTTTTCAGTGGATACTATTTATGAGCTTTTGTCATAAATGAATATTTAATTTTATCAAAAAACTTTCTTGCATCTAATTTACATGATTACACGGTGTTTCTCCTTTAATCTATTAACATGCTGAATGATACTTGTGGATTTTTCAATGTTAAATCACTCTTGTCTTTCCTGGAATAAACCCAAGTTGGCCATGATGTATTATCTATTTTATACATGGCTGAACTCAGTTTGCTAATATTTTGCTTAAGGTTTCTGGAAACCTCTCATGAGTGAGACAAGCCTGCAGTTTTCTTTTCTTGTGCTCCCTGTGTCTGATTTTGGTATTGAGGATATCCTGGACTCACTGAAATGGTTTGAAAAGTGTTCCTCTTTTTCTATTCTCTGCAAATTTTCCTAAAATTTGAATTATTTTTTGATTAAAAAATTGGTAGCCCTTATCTCGACTTCTCATTGAGGGATACTGTGTACTTTGTAAGAAGGTTTAATGGCTAGAAGATAGCCAGGGTTTACATTTTTTCCTTGGATCAGTTTTGGTAAATTATACATATTTAGGATTTTATTCATTTCATGCAAGCTCTCAAAATTTTGACATAATCTTATTTACAGCATCCTCTTACTGTTTCCTCTAATTGTGCTTTATCTACTAGATTAAAAACTCCATAATCTAAGAAACTTTTGTTTGCTTTAGTTTCTGCTGTATTCCTCAAACTCAGAAAGATGACTGGCTCAAATGCATTTAGGGAATGAGTCCATGAATCTGCATTTATGGTTCCATATTCATTTAATAGTGAGTTTTTCTGCTATTTTTCAGTGAGTCCTGCCACTGCTTTGCCTAGTCCATTGGCTCCTTTCTAAGAGCAAACTTCTGACTTTGTTGAATAATTTGTTGATCAGCTTCTCCTTCTTACCCTCTTTATGCCCTGTCTCTTAATTTTTGAATTTGCCCTAATGTCCTTTACATATCATCTTAAGTTATAGACTTGGCTTACTAATTTTCTGCCTTTCTTCTTTTTAATATGAAATTTAAGGCTACAAATTTCTTCATATATTTGTACCATCTCACTAATTTTGACATGTATTATTTTTATTTTCATTCAGTTCTAAGTAGGTCTCAGTTTCAATGGTGATTTCCACTTAAACCATGAGTAATTTAGAAGTATGTTCTCAATGTTAATCAAATATATTTTTTAAAAATCTTATTACTACTAATTTAATTATACTGTATTCAGATACATATATTATATGAGCATATAATATATATACTATAAGGCATATATTTTATAAAAATATAAAAAATAATATGTAAACATATATCAAAAATATTATATATATTATATGGAGAATATATATTTTATACATATATATGATAAATTTTATATATATCTCATATTCTTTGAAACATACTGAGATTTGCTTTATGGTCCAGAACATGGTTACTTATAAACAATGTCTCATATGAGCTTAAGAAGGATGTATATTCTCTGTTATGTACCAGGTTCCTTATTTGCCCAGTAAATCAAAATTTTTAACTGTGTAGCTCAAATATTCCATATTTTTAATCAACTTTCTTGGGTTGCTTGATCTCTTGATATTTGAAAAGGATACACTAAAATATTCTACTATGATAGATAGTAGGTTGTTGATTTATCTCTGGAGTTCTTGTATCTCTCGGTGTATCTCTTATACCTCTCTTGTATCTCTTTTAATTTTTAAATTGTGACCATCTCAATACTAAATTAAATACATCTCCTACTAAATTATATATTTATTGCCTACCACTGCTTTGTCTGATACCAAAAGAGCTATCCCGGTTCTCTTTCTCCATCATCTGTCAAACTGCTCAGGCCGTCATGTGTTAGGTATGTCTTTCATAAAGAGCATATGCTGTATACTCACTCCTCTTCAGTCGGACAACGTGTCTGTTCCTCCCTCAACTTAGTCTGCTTATTTGATTGATATATTTAGACTTATTTCTATCATCTGATTTCTTGCTTTCTTTTTTTCCCCTCTTTTTCCTATGCTGCCATTTTCTTCTTGCATTCTTCTTCTCCAACCACCCCCCCCAACAAACGATGAAGATATTTTGGTTGTTTTGGTTTTCTTACTCCACTCACCATCTCTACCCACCCTGGATTTATAATTTCTGTGCTTTTTTTTTTTCCCAATTCTTTTAGAACTGAAGCTTGAAAGGTTAGACGTGTGTAACCATCTTAGCATTGAAATTATCTCACCAACAAAACAGATTCCAGAATACTTTAATTCCAATCACGTCCCTCCTGAGTTATGTTGATGTCATCGTCTGATAGTTTAGGTTGAACTGTTTGAAGCCCACAGTTATATATTACTACTACTACTACTGCTGCTGCTGCTGTTTAGAGATTGTTAGGCATTCCTACATATTTCTAATTTGTTTGTTCTGCATTCCTTCTTGGAATCATGATTCTATGGAATCATATTCCTTATTCCTGAAAATAAATCCTTGAGCAGTTTCTTTGAAAAGGTATGTTTGTGGTAAATCCTCTTTGCTTTTGCTCCTCTGAATAATCTTTTCTCGTATTTTGCTAGGTATACTGTGTATTGTTGTTGTCACCCAGCACAGTTTAAGGTGTTACTTGTATTCTTCTGGCTTCTGTTGCTGCTGCTAAGAACTCTCATCTGACACATGGAATGTCTTCATAGAGAATCTGTTGTTTTTTTTTTTCTCTCTCTGGTTGGTCATTTACTTATTTCCATAGAACAGGAATATTTTTTATTTTTTTTAATTAACATATAATGTATTATTTGTTTCAGGGGTACAGGTCTGTGATTCATCAGTTTTACACATTTCATTCTCTCTGATTATTTAAAAAAATCACTTGAGGCTGCTGCAGTCTTACTCCTATAGGTCTAAGTATAGCCTTCTCTTTTTAAACTGCTTGTACGTATGGATACCTTTTAATAGTTCTGGAAATAGTTCTATTCACTATAAAGATGCCTCACTTCCGGTGGCTCAGTGGGTTAAAGCCTCTGGCTTTGGCTTGGGTCATGATCCCAGGGTCCTAGGATCAAGCCCCGCATCAGGCTCTCTGCTCAGCAGGGAGCCTGCTTCCCTTCCTCTCTCTCTCTGCCTGCCTCTCTGCCTACTTGTGATCTGTCTGTCAAATAAATAAATAAAATCTTAAAAAAAAAAAAAAGATGACTTACTTCCAATTTTCTCTATTATTTCCTTCTGGCAGTCTAATTAGACACATTCCCAATATCTCAACGTCTCTCTCAGTTTTTCTCTTTTTCTTTGTGTGCTGGATTCTAGATAATTTCTTCAGCTCTCTCTTCTAGTTCACTAATTCTCTCTTTAGCTGACTCTAATTTACTGCTTAACATATCCATTATATCTGCAATTTCAATAATTACATTTTTCACTTCTAAAAGTACTATTTGATCCAAATAGGTCTACTTGCCTTTGAGAATCTCTTGTTCCTCCATCCTTTTAATTCTCTTTTATTTCTTACACAGAATAAAAATATTTGTTTTCTATCTGACGAGTCTAATACCTGAAGTCTTTGAAATTTAATTCTACAGTTTATGCCCTTTCTCATGGTGGCTTATTTCCCTGTGTGTTTAGGAATTACCAAATGAGAACTCATTTTTCTTGAAACTTGACCTAAATAATTCATTGAAGTCTTTCTTATTTTTGAGAGTATTCTTCTAGATCAGATTTCTGTTTATTTCTGCCAGGTGCCTGGCACATGTTCATTTTTCTTCTATTTCTTCCCATACATAGAACTTCAGCTCACCAAATAATATGAACACAGGCTTGAAATTAGAAGTTCTCAAGGGAATTTCTCTCTTATTTTACCTAAAGCCAAGGATAAGATGTATAACAGTCTCTATCATCTTCTCCTATGGATATTTTTACACTTGTTATCTACTGAGGATATCACTTTTCCTGGAATCTAACTTTTGGTAAGTGTCTTCTAATTTGTCTCTCTTGGGGCTGAGACCCAAATTCCCATGCATCGCCTTTCAATAGAATGGCTATACATATGGTTTGCCTGACTTTAATTTAGGCCTAATGTCCCAGTGTCACTAATAATAGCATTCCTTTGTTTGAATTATATAGTAAATTATATAGTTACCTACTTTCAAGCCAGGCCTCTAGTTCCCAAGGGTCTGCAAATACCCAGCAAATGTCAGATCCAGTTGCTTTTTGCTTATCCTTCTGGATCCATACTTTGTCATTGTTTCTGGCCTCTGCTTACTTCATTGACTTTATAGACCAATTGACTATGTTTTCAAATCATTAAGAAAAAATTTTTATCCCATACTTTTTGGTGTTATACAGGGTTGATTTTTATTTTCCTCACTTTTAAGCTTCTAGTTCATGACAGTCTTGGAAATATTCCTGAGTATGTCATAGATTTTTCTTATGCCTAATAAATACAGGACACAGCAAAGGAAGTACATAAATGTTGATTGAAAGAATCAGTGATGGAGGTACTTCTGTTCTAAACACTTTCTAATAGTTTGTAATGACCTTCAAGTTCAGTAAAAAAAACAAAACAAAACAGCAAAACAAAAACAAGTTCTTTCTTTTTGACTACGTTTCACTCCTGGGAAGGTGTGAACTTTAGACTGTTCATTACAACAGTTTATATTTGTGAAAATCTGAAAACAACTAAAGTAACAGGAATGCCTTGGTAACAGAAGAGTACAAAATTCTATGTGTATTAGGTCCATAAATATTTGGCAACACACACATGTGGACATGGCCAGAAGCTTCTTGGAAAAGACGGATTTATTAGGAAAGCAAGGTTTGGGTTCCTTTTTCCTCTTAAAAACTTGAAACGATTGTTACTGCAGTGTCACGTGGGCAATGGCTATACATTTGAAATGATGTCAGCTCCCTATGTTGCGTGTGCTGACTTCCTGTCTGACACAGCCAGAAAGGCAAACGCACTTGCTGTCAGACAGGCCTGGGTTCAAGTCCTTGTTCTGTCACTTACCAGTGGAGGTCAGTTCCTCACTCCTCTCACTGTAGGCAGAAAATTCTGACACACACTTTAACTCGGGGCTCAGCCAACAGGATACTAGCATCAAGGACTCCAGCTTTCCTTGCAAGCACCAAGACTTCCTCTCCCACTTGGCTTTGCCATGAGAATGAGCAGGCTGGCCTGCTCCTGGGACATGGCAGATACTGGAGGAGGGCCCAGGTGTCCCAGCCATCAACCACTGGATCTAAAGCTGACCGCAGACACTTGGTTAAGCCAGTGAAAATCAGATAGCCGGCCAGCCTACCTGCAGACTCCTCAGCTACATAAATGGTGGTTGACTGAAGCCACTCCTAGGGCAGCTTGTTCTGCAACATTAACTAGGGCAGCAGAGAACTCGTACACACTGTCTTCTTCATTGTGGGGGGTGGGGCCCAAAGGCCATCAAATATGGGTCCTCCCGATGGGACAGGGGGGCCACCAAATGGGGGCCACCTGATCAGGGGGGTGACTGGGGGCACGGGCGGTTAAAGGATTCACCAGAGGTGGAACAAAGGAGATAGAAGTTTCCTGAATACACTTTGGGGAGCGGCTGGCAGGTAGGATGCAGAGCAGAGGCTGTGTGCCGGGGGGCAGCAGTGGGGGCTGTAGTCAAGCGGGAAGATGAGGAGCTACGGGGACGTACGGAACTCTCCTTCTTTGGTACCTGGGTCCAGGTTTCAGTACCCATTGGTCAGCTAGGGCTTACGGATATTCTGAGGTGGGTCACCTAATGGCCTGTCTGTATTCAGCCGGGGTGCTGGGGGGAGGCACTGTGGGCCCTTCTATCTTACTCAGGTTTCCATGGTTCGAGCCGGTTACTTCTGGGCCCTACCACTATGGTACCTACAGACCAAAGATGAAGGCATTTTGCCACCGTCACTGCTGCGTGAGGTGGACTGAGAAGTCAGTGCTGTATGAGGTGGACTGAGACATGTAGACTGGTGCCTTCCCCCACTGGCGGCCACAGCACCCCGGAGGCGTGCTCACGTGCCTTTCCTCACCAGTCTCTCTCCTCTGGCCACGAATGACTTAAACGTAGAAAGGATGTGATTCTATCTGTGACACCTGGCACAGAGGAGTTCCTCCAGAACTGTTTTCGTTTGAATTAAATGACTGAATTTGGGGAGCTGATAAGAACCCACACAGCCAGCGGCAGGTGGCAAGGGTAACCAGGCAGGTTGGTTCTTATGCAGGGAGGCCTCATGCTTTCCAGAAAGCCCACACAAGAGGGACAAAGAAAAAAAGGAGAGAGGCACATTCTTTCTGCTCTTCTACGCCCTTATCTCTCTCAGCACACAGCACACAAAACAGAACCATTCATTCTGCAGAAGCGTCCTCCCCAGCAGGCTTCGAGCCACACTCACATGCGCGGGACCCCTCCTCCTCCTCCTCCTCCGAGGGGCTGCCCCGCCCCCACGGCAGCCTGGCCCCGCCCCCACGGCAGCATGGCCTTCCTCTACCTTCAGATCAGACACGTCCCTGTAGCACTGCTCAGAGCGGGTGTGGTCCGACAGCTGCACGTTCCAGAAGCAGGGGAGCTGATACACGAGGAAGGGGTTCTGTTTAATGACAGCGTTGAAAATATCCTGGGGGAGAAAAGCCAGACAGCGACAAGAGTCAGACGGGTCTCACCTATGATGCCAACTCTCGAGGTACAGAGCAGCTCCTGGGCAAGGGACTCTCCTGAACCTCCCGCTCAGGACCCACGCTGGCTTGCACGGTGGGCATTCTCCTGGCATCTCCCACCCCTAGACCCAAGCAGCTGTGTTTAGACAGAGACAGGGGAATGTCCCACACTGACTCGAGACCCACGGGCTCCACTGATCCCCAGAAGGCAAGTGGATGTGGGAGCAGACAGCGAGTGTCTTCTCCCCCACCCCGAGCCGGCAGATGTTAAATGAAGTCACTTTTCTGCCCCTCTTCCCACCTTATCGAGGAGCCCTGTGTCATCCATCCCAAGCCTCCAGGAGAGGAAACTGCATGATGACAAGTGGCTCTGCTCATTCATGGGCTGAGACAAATTACAGATTCTGTTTTAGCAGCACTTCCTGGGGCTTCTCGCGGACTCAATGATGGATGCACCTTGTTTTCCTGTAGGCCACGGTGTCCGACTCCACACTCCCTACCTCCAGATCCAACTCCGACTTTTCTAGGGAGGCTTTCCTTCTTTTGGGCTTTTCTCCAAGCTCTCGCTGCACCAGGCCGTACTTATTAACTAGCTGCTGACAGGTGGTGCCGGGAGGTGAATTATGTGCCTCCGCAGGAGGAGATACCTGGATAAACTATCCTCATTGGACAGGAACATGCAGTTGCTAGCTTTCGGGGACACACTTGAGTCACTGTGACCTGACTTAAAATACGATGACGGAGGACAGTTTTCCCCTCAGGTTAAAAACAGCTACCTGGGTAATTTTTAACTCATTCATTATACCGGATCTCATGTTTGAAAAAGGAAATTAGTTTCTGGCTGCTTCGGAAATACTGAATAACAATGCCAAAAATAATAATAATAATAATAAAATAAATAAGAGCAAAGTAACCCTGTAGAGTTTCTTGCTTCCTCTGCATTAGAAAACTTGGCAAAAATACGGTGAATCAGACCATTGAACACGGAGGAAAAACATGGGAGTGGGCTTGCTTTTTGGGTGAACAGGAAAGGGTAAAAATGCAGAGGACCCAGAGAAGTGTTGTCTCCATTTCAACATGGCCTGCTACACCACAGGGAATGCCAAGTCTAAATGTGTGACCCTGGCAGGGCCAAGGTCAGAGGCTTGGGCACCCACATTTCCCAGCAAAAATGAGACATGGGACTTTGATGAATGGTCTGGTGGAGCGCATGGATTTTTCCGATTGCCTAGATTAGAAGCCAGTTATTTCAGCCAGGAATTTAGATTTGTCCCTTCCATTTAAATGCGCGGGTGATAGCACAGGTTCTCAAGAAAAGGTGTTGCTGTAGAAGTGAGAAAAACAAAATGAAATCTTGTCTGGGAAATAAGCTGTGGTTTTCCGGGGTCATAAGTAGCAGGAGCTACACACCCCGCACCCAGATGGAGAGAGCAACCTCCTCTTAGCATATCTGACTGGCATTTACTTACTGGTCTGCTTCAATAAACTGAGCTCTCTGAGGCCAAGGACTGTATCCTTCATCATTTCTGCAATCCTAGTTCTGAACATCGTCCCTCACACTCAGAGCATGTAGTGAAAGGCTGCCGAATGGACAGATGACTTCACAGACAAACTTGGCTGTTGACTTAGGCAAGCACCAGGCAGATCGAACCCAGGGCACGGTCACATAATGGGCGGGAAAATTGTCCAGACCCAACAACTTTCAGGCTTCTTTGAGAAACAGTACAAGGCTGCTTAGGAATAACTCTACCTTCTAGGCTGGCCACTCACCTGGTCAGCTAAGGAGGTGGACAACATGCCCATGAGCTCCCTCTCTGCAGTCAGCCGCCACATCTGCTCCCACTTCATCTTCCGCAGCTTGTCCAGAAGTAGCAGGATCACTCCTGGGCAACAGCAGAGGATGGAAGAGGGAAAAGCAACGGTGAGACGCAGAGCCAGGCACATGCTGTCCACGGTCTGGAAGTGAACACAGCTGGGTTCCATCCCAGGCTCTGGGAGGGACGCGTTCTCTCTGCAATATCCTCACTGGACAGAGAACGTTACAGCGGCCTCAAAGGCTGTTGCAAACACTAAGTGAGATGGACAAAACAGCCTAGCACTTTCTGGAGACGGGATGGTGGGGATAGTTGCGCAACCATGCGAATGTACTTACTGCTTCTGAACTGAACACATAAAGGTGGTTAAAAGGGTATAATTACAATTATGTCATGCTATTTGGCCACACTCATTTTAAAAAGAGCATAATATTGCACCTGCGATGTACTCCATTCCCTATAAGCATTAGGTTCCTTCCTACTTTTCTTTTTCCCCCAGAGATAGGACAACCTTCCTAGGTTTAGTTGAAGGAAGCTGTTTGTACAATCTGCACCCGTTTATCTTTATAGATAAAGAGCAGCTCTTCTGCAATTTTATTCTAGGTAAGTCTGGCCAATTGACTTTGCATTTATTGACAAGCCATACACGCTTGTTCCAGTGCTCCTGACTTCCAAAGTCTTCTCTGGTCCCCACAACCAACACAGGTGTAAGCTACGGTGAAGGCAGTGCTGATGCTGATGAGCTCCATTTTTGTTTTGTTTTTTTTTAGTTTTCATGGGGAGGGACCTGGGCGCTGTGTAGCGAGAGAAATTGTCATTGTATACCTTTCTGTTATTTTTTTTAAATGTTAGAAAAAAATCTGAAATTTATGACTCAGGCAAAAATTAACTAGTGACAGTCTAAAAAGGAAAGCAGATTTTGGCTTTGCTGGATGACTCAGAAGCATGGTCACTCCCAGGGCAGTCGGAACCTGCAGAGAGTGCCCAGAGCAGGGAACACGAGGAGCCAGGAGAATTTCCCTGCAGGCCACTGCAGTTAATTTGGTGGATGGAACTGTAGCACCCATGGGCCCCCGAATCAATCCTACCCAGTATGCTTAGCTCAGCAGAATGGCCGGTGAAGAAAACTCCAGGAGATGACGAATGATCTTAGTTGATACCTGGTACATATATCGCTAACATTTTTGGAAAGAATCTGAACCCCCAAATCCCACATAAATGTCAACTCTGAGGCTTTTTTAAAAAACCGATTCCAGTGGTATGTATGTGAAGAAAAAAATAAAGTCACCATTTCATCCAAGCGGTTTGGTCCGGTAAAACTGAAATTAAAAAAAAAAAAACAAAAACCAAAAAACGTACATGATAATGGTCAGCCTGGGGTAATACGCAGATCTAAACCCATAAGTCAAAAGCTCAAATTACCTTTTTTGCATATCTCCTTTGCGGTTTGCTAGGTTCTGCCCATGTCTTTTCACTCAATGCTCACAACATCACTACAGGCTGGATGTCATCATCCTTATTTTGTAGGTAGGGAAACTGAGGGGTTGATTCAGACACTTGAACAATTCACAGTATCAAAGAAGCTCTAGCAGATTCAAACTCAGAGTTGGCTGGCTCTAAAGCCACTGCTTCTTCATCTACACAAGAGATCCCAGAGCCCCAGCACTGGAGTCCTGTGACTCAGGCCAAGACTTTTTCCTTTCGTGACTTTTGGTTTCTGTATGTGTAAAGTAAGGAAAATGCTACTTGCCCTGTGCAACTCAGAAAGCGGTTATGCCCCCCAGGGGTAGGCTAGCAAATATCTGATTACAGGCTCTCCAAGGGGAAAAAATTAAAACTTGATTGGTAGCATTTGCTGATTCCCATAGAATAAATACTCCCACCATGGCTGATTTCAAGCTACGTATGTGATGTCCCGAACATCCAGTTGGGAAGAAATGCACACAATTGACGTGCCTTCCCCCCACCCCCGCCAACACCCCAAGTCAGTGCAAGCTAGCTCTAGCACACCACTGACTTTGTTCACAGAAGCAGTTTTAGAAATAATGAAATTCACCATAAGCTCGCTACTTACTTCTTTCTGGGACAAAGAAAAGAAAATAAAAATTTACGAAGTTACATAGCAAGAGAACACAGTGAGGTATTCAAGAATATCTATCCCAGTCAAACACATAAGAGAATTTCCTTAAATCTCACTGCAGAAACTAAATCTAATTAGGTTGGGGAGATGCTCTCATACACAGAGAAAATGGGGAGAGGGTGGAAGCCATACGCAGTGATGGAAGGGATTAATGCACATTCTGGAGTCCCTAGAGATGTCGATAGATCTATCAGTCTCAGGGGACTGAACTGAGAATTGATGCCTTTAAATGGTGTTAAGGTTTGGCAAGTCCTCTGTGGCCGATGTGACCCCACCCTGCGTGCCAGACTCGTTGAACAGAGGTGGGTGTCTAGAACAGGAGCCTAAATGCAGAAATGCAGGCTTATTCTCCTGGTCCCCCAGCCATTTCCGTTGTGTGATGTTAATTTTTTAAAAATTTATTTATTAGACAGAGATCACAAGTAGGCAGAGAGGCAGGCGGGGGGTGGGGAGCAGGCTCCCCGCTGAGCAGAGAGCCCGATGCGGGGCTCCATCCCAGAACCCTGGGATCATGACCTGAGCTGAAGGCCGAGGCTTAACCCATGGAGCCACCCAGGCACCCCTGTGATGTTAATTTTTTAAAAGCATGACCTCTTCCGAAACAACAGAAAATTCTTGAAACTAAAATGACAAATACCCACCACTCCAGTCTAATAAATGAGAAATACACTGCCACATTTGCTGTGAATAATACAACATGACAGATAAATCAAAAGCTCCTTCATCTTACTCGGGCTCTCCCTTTCCCAAGGGTAACCACTACCCCGAGGTGGCTGGGTTTCCCTTCCACGCATGCGTTTAGTTTTATTCTCTACGCATGTATTAATCAACAAGCTATGGGGCTTTGTCTCAGAGTGTCTCCCTTACATTCTAATTTCTCCTCTCACCCAATTTTATGTCTTTAAGACTTAAAAGCAGGTGAAAATGTCAATATCTAGTCTATTCGTTGCCATCACTTTACTCATTGTACGGAGAGACCACAGGTTATTTATGTATTTCCCGACCCAACGACATTTTGGCTGCTTTCTGGGTTTCTCCTATTATAAGCAATGCTGCAGTAGACATCCTAATCCTGCCCTATGGGGCGCACGTCTGAGAAGTTAGCTGGGGTCCAGTCTCCAAAGCTGTAAGGATTGCCATGTTGGGGGTGCTGTTTGCCCTAAAACATCTCGAACTTCTCCGTCGTCCTCCTCGCTTATGTTGAGACCATCATGGTGTCCTACGGATTCCACATGTGAGCGGCTTCTGCGTCTCTTCCTCTACTGACCCATCCAGTAATTTATTGAGCACCTACGCTGTGTCAACAACGGAAATAGACTTGTGTGTGTTACTCATCCCTACTTTTCCCGATTTCATGGGTTTCATTCAAAATATTAATTCAACTGGATGGAGAACATTCAGTCTTGGCCAGACCCAGCCACAAAAGACACGCAAGCCATCGCGATTCAGGTGCACACTGAGGACAAGCACTGTTCATTTAGGGAACGCAGAGGGAGGCCTCAGTAGCCAGGATCCAGGGCGAGGTCCAGGTCAGGCAGACGAGGTAGGGACATCTGAAGACAAAGTCAGAGCAGCAGGACGGCGCATGCGGGAACTGGGGTGTGTGATGGTGGGATGGCTGAACTAGAGCTCTTTGGGGCAAATGTCAGGAGGTGATCCCGAGCAAGTGAACAGGGGATGCATCAGGAAGGGCTCGTAGCTCTCCAAAAGAGATGCTTTCCAAGCATTTTCGTGTCACTTCTTACACAGAAAATGATGTCCTTCCAACTTACTTGTGACTGGAAGGGCTCATTCAGAGGGTCTGGCTGCCCCGGGTCCCATTCAGGGGCCCCCACGGCTGAAGGGATCACCATTTTGGCACATCTGTCACCCACATATGCCACACAGGTTAAAAAGTCCTGCCCAGGGCACCTGGGAGCTACTGAAGGATTTTGAGCAAGAGAGGGACCACAGTGGAATCTGTTTCAGAAAAGCCAACCTAAAATGGTGCTCAGGTCGCTTCACAGGCTCAGAGGCCTCTCAGATCTCAGGCAGTCTAAAGAACAAGTGGTAATTCCTTAGCCGGGCACAGCAGGCCCATCTTGCCACGATTTATTGTTTTTCTTTCCAACAGACCATTCCTTCCAGCAAAACTGGCATGATGGCATCTTGCCATTTCACTAGGTCTTTCTCTGCAAACTTGACGAGCGAATACGCAGTTTGGTTTTCTCTTTAGAATCCCAGAAGGTTGGCTAAATATATTACTGTCCATTCCCTGAGTCAATTAGAATCCCAAACGAAACAAAAAACTCATGAGAAGCAGATTACAAAGCTTATGAACTCCACTGCCGGCTTCCGCATTCAAGAGCTTCCACATTTATCCTCTTCTGACTCCATAACATCTTAGAAAGGAGACAGGCTGCTCATTATCATCGCTTTTGGACAGCTGTGGGAAGTGAGGTGCTAAGAAGGTGACTCTTCAGGGTCACGGTTAGTGCCTTTTCCCAGACGGGGCGGGGAAAGGGTCTTCATCCTTCAATTTTAGAACATGAAGGCTGCATCCTCCCTGTGCCAGTAGGGTCTATGGGATATATGTCTCAATGCCTTTTTTTGTTTTTTAAGATTTTATTTTTAAGTTATCTATATACCCAATGCAGGGCTTGAACATATAACCCCAAGACCAAGAGTTGCATGCTCTACTGATTGAGCCAACCAGGTGCCCTGTCTTGATGTTTTGAAGGGCTGCCTCGTGGTAAGCATGAGTGCCAAACGTGGATTTGGCCAACGCAGGCCAACAGGAACTGATGGGAAACAGGGCTCCCAGGACCTACCACCTGGTCAGATGTGGACTTCTCTTGACATATCCAATAAGCCAGTGGGGCCCCTGTCTGGTCTCTCATCATGCATTCAGAAGTTATTTCTTCTAGAATTCATGTACAATTGTGTTTTGAGGACCTCCTATTACTCACTGGGTTAGCTGGTGACATCATGGTTTGTAAAATACAGTCCTTGCTCTTACGGAGCAAGACCTAATGGGGAAGGGAGGGGGTAACCCAGAAAATACAAACACTGTGACAGGGTAAGAAGCAAAGGAGCTGGGGCGCCTGGGTGGCTCAGTGGGTTAAGCCTCTGCCTTCGGCTCAGGTCATGGTCCCGGGGTCCTGGGATCGAGTCCCACATTGGGCTCTCTGCTGAGCGGGAAGCCTGCTCCCCCCCACCCCCGCCTGCCTCTCTGCCTACCTGTGATCTCTGTCTGTTAAATAAATTAAAAAAAAAAAAAAAAAGAAGCATAGGAGCTGGTATGGAATCAGGCTGTGATTGAGTGTGGTGGGAAGCATTAGGAAAAAGCTTCCTGAAATAAATGGTGTCCGACCTGAAAGCTAAAGGGTGCAGAGTATCACCTACGTGAAGGTCGGGTCAGACAGGCGCATCCCGCCAGGGCTGTGCACATCTATCAGGCAGAGAATATTTGCCAACACGTCTGAACAGCACACCTTAAAAGGTAATGATTCATCTCCCCCTCTTCGCCCAAAAGATGAAAATTAAAAAGTAGCCACATAAAATTGTCTAGCATAGGTGAAAATGTTTGTCTTTGCTCATAAATCTGTAATTAACCACAGGTTATTTGTACAATAAATGTCCCCACATCCTCGTGCTGAGGCCGTAGAACAGATTCTGGGAAAACAGGTGTTTCTGTAACCATCACAGAAGTGGAAGCTGTATTTAACGTGGATACCCCAAGTTTTTCCACGTGGACTTGAAAACAGAAGCTCTGAGCTTGAGTCTTGACATTTTCTCTCACCAGCAATATCTCTTGAGAAAAGTCATCAGGATTCTGAGCCCCAGTTCCTTCTCTGTAATTTGGGGACAATCCCACATTAACTTCAACATGATCATGAGGACTCTATTTTTATTATTTTTTAAAGATCTTATTTTTCTATTTGACAGAGAGAGAGTGAGAGAGCTCAAGCAGCAGGGAGCATCAGGCAGAGGGAGAAGCAGGCTCCCCGCTGAGCAGGGAGCACAGCGCGAGACTCGATCCCAGGACCCTGAGATCATGACCTGAGCCAGGCAGACGCCCAAACGACGGAGCCACCCAGATGTCCCAATTATGAGGACTTAAAAAAAAAAAAAAGCATATCTTTAAAAGTATCTGGTATATGCCATGATTGTTCTTTTCTACCTCAAATTAAAAATCCAACAATATTAAGAAGTATCTAGAACAGCAGGCACAGTGCTCAATGTGGTTGAACTGAGAAATAATTAATCAATAATCAATATGCATACCCAGTAATTCACTTGCCAGCCTGAATTCACGCATCTTTCTAAAAGTCTTTAAAATCCCCTTGTGTGTGGAATGCCTTGGACACTTAAAAATTCAGAAATACTGGGGCAAGACCACATTCCTTCCCAGTCTTCTGTCAAAGAGGCAGCTTACGGTGTCACAGCCGGCATGATTAGGAGGTCCCTCAGGATTCTTAAGTGATAGGATCCACAAGAAGAAAAAAACATTAAATAAAGGAAAGAATATCTACCCCAAGTGAAATTACAAGCATCAAGGATGTTCCTAAGCCACTAAGGTGTCAGCACACGCCATTACATATAATCACACAGACAGGCACGAGTGAGAGACTCTGCCCGTTTCCTCAAAGGTTAGGAGTTTGCATGCAGATTGTACAAAAGCCGAAAAACAACATTTTCGGGAGAATCAGAACTCTGGCTGTTTCTTGGCCTCCCTCCTATGGTGTTGGGGAGATAGCCTAATTAATGATTGTAAAGGCCTCTGAAAATATGAAGTGGTACATAAAAGCTTATAAATAACAGTTACAAAAACTATACATTTGCTCATTAAGGTGTCTAATTATCCCTCACTCCACTTGCGCAATTTCCCACCAGAACGAGTACAGAGTGTGTGCACGCAAGCCATGTGGGAGCCAGCTTTTTAAGTGCCTGCGGGTTAAAATGATGCAAACGGCCCCTTCTGAATTCGGGCCCTTTCGAGCTGAAATGACACGGATTTGGCTTTGCAATGCTTGCCCAGGAGTCAGACTCTGACACTAAGCCCTCCTGCTGTCAGTGGGACGGTGGTGCCAGGAAAAAAGGCTTGACTTTGGCCTTTGCCTGGCCTTTGCTGCTGCGTGGTCCATTTCCCTACTTGCTGTGGGGGGTCTGGGAGCGTGGGGAGAGCCCTTGGCCCCGGCGGCCAGCGCTCTGCACACAGGCAGCATGCCTTCGCTGCGACAGGGACTCCCAACGGAGCTGGCTGGGAGGCACGGGGCTGGCAGGGCTTTACCTTCAGCTGTTGTGCTGCGAGCCTAAGAGACCGGCACTAAATAAATCAATGAATAAATAAATTAAAAATCAAAGGCTTCTCCTGTGAACATCTGGTCCAGCGGTAGGGCATGTCATCTGTGGGATCAGACCGCAATGCTTCTGTTTTCCAAACGGAGTATGTAGCAATGGCTCGGGAGCCAAGATGGCAGGGAAAGAAAGGTGGGTGTCTACGGAGAGAGGGGGGGGGAGAATGCTTTTGAAGACGAGCCAGATACTGGTTCTTACTGATGGGAATGCAAGGAGAAGAAATGGAAGACGGTGACGGTGTTGGTAGCACTCGCCATTTCTCCAGCACCTCTTGCCCTCCTTAAAGGCCCTCCGAGTCTGAGGACAAACCTGCAGGGTGGACGGAGTGATCCCCATCTGACGGATGGAGAGACAAGGCTCACGCATAGCAGTGAGGGGCAAAATTAGTCTTGCTCTCTGATCTGTGACCTTTCACCCATGCCACGCTGCCGCCTAGCAGGTCCTGGCAGCCTTTAGAAGGTCATGACCATGTCCCCCCTCTTCTCGAAAAACATGAAAATTAAACGGCGGTCACATTAAAATTGTCTAGCGTGGGTGAAAACTGGGTGTGTGCGTGTGTCTGCGTACACGCTCGAGACTAGATACGGCGAGACCTCATTACAGCTGTGGCCTCAAGCCTGAACAACTCAGGTAGCTCTTGGAAAAACAAAAGTACATGCTTGAAGGACTGTGTGGAGACCACAGGCCATCACTGGTTTGCTTGCCTGAAAACTTATGGGGAGAACCAAGTGATACACGGAGCCAGGAATGGGAGGGCTTCTGCACAGGTGGGGGCATGATCCGGTCCCCAGGGACATGGGTGACTGGCTGCCAACCAAGAGTGACGGCGATCAGCACAGTGTTTCAGAGTGAACGTGTCATCTCTCTCCTGTGTGGCTCGGAGCGCCTCTTCTCTCTGCGTCTGTCTGAGCCTGCTCAGCGAGGTCCTGGGCACGTTATACCACCTCCTGGGGTGTTCTTCGGCGTCACAAAAGCCTTCTGTTTCAGAGGAAGTCTACCATTGTTTCTTTCCATGCAACATGCTTCCATTCAAGCTAAAGAGAATGGCTCAAACCCGCCTGGTCAACCCAAACCCCGTGCTTCCTTAGTTCAGGAGGGGAAACAGAGGCTCCGTGCCCACTTCAGATGAGATCAGAGCAGGTTTCAGACTAGTCCTCTGTTCCTAAACTCACAGTGGCCACACGCACACTAAACCACAGTGCGTTGCAACAGGTGTATGGGAAACAGCATTAAGTCAGGAAATTAAGTTTAGGACACGCTGGCTTTAAACAGAGTTGGCTATACCGGTGTGCACGGTGAATCCCGAGGGGGGCTACTGGATCCAGTATTTCTCAGATTTATTTACCAGGACCTCTTCTCCCCTTTCCCCCAGGAATCTGTAGGATATTGCTTTTCCTTTGCTCTGAGTCCATGCTGGCTCCTGTCTGCATTTTCTTGGCTCTCTTCCTGCACTCCAAGGGCCCACACATGAAGATACAAATCTGTTTCCCTAGTCCTTCAGCGTGTCCTGTGGTTTTGCTGGTTTGAACCAGAGAAACAAAGGCTGAAGTGGGCACTGTGCGTACTTCCATCCCAGCGGCTCCAGGGACCGTGTGGGCTTTCATCCTGGAAACATTCATGAAAATGACCCTCGAAATCGCCACTCTCCTCTCTCCTGCTTTGAAGTGCTAGAGCTCTCTTCTTGTGTGTGACCCGACAGAAGGTGAGTTTATTAAAAACCACTTAATTTAAAATCCCCCGCTGATTTTACCTGGGACTCATTTTTGATCATATAAATTAAAAGCTTCGACTTTTTGTTTTTTAAATCTTTTCCTTTCTAAAAGCTCTTGGGCAGACAGAGAGAAGAAACGGAAATCCTCCCACCCGAAGCCTGAATTTACTGGGATTTTTGAAAGTGAGTGCGGATGGGGAACAAAGGGCTGCTGAGACCTTACAAAAGGCTGGTGGTCATTTGCTCACTCACTCATCCCCTCAATTAGTATTTAGCAAGGAACTTCCATGCACCAGGCACCAGACACATGGAGATGGGACAACCCGAGTGGTCCCCGCACACAGAGTCGGGAGGTGCCGTGGGCGTGTTCTGGGTGGGCAGGCTTGGCTCAAAGATCTATCTGTCCCTGGACAGAATATTTGGCCGAGACTGTGATATGGCTATGAACGTGAAGGGTTTGGTGACTGGTGACCATTTCTTAACCAAGACCCACAGAGCGTTTTCATGTTTGTGATTTTATGAGAAGCTTTTCATTGAAGTGTACTATACATGCCGAAAAGGGCAGAGACCCTAAGTACACCGCTTGATGAATTTTCAGAAAGTCAACTCACTGCTGTAACCAGAGCCCAGGTGAGGAAACAGAACAGCACTAACAGACCAGCATGGCCCCTTACAACCACACACATGCCTGTCATCTTGCCATTTTGCCAAATTCTGAGATCCTGGTGTAGTTTAATCAGTTTCTGAATTGTATATAAATTGAATCATACACTTTTGATGACTGGCCTTTTGGCTCAGAACAATGCCTGAGAAATGCAGTCATGTCATCGCATGTAAGAGTTTGTTCCCTTAATGCTGTATAATTACCTATAATGTGAATGCTACCAATTATATATTTATCATATATATATCATTATATATGACACTGATGATGGGCATTTGGGCTTTTACAGTTGTGAAAGTTCTAACCATCTCTCTTGGCATTGTATGTGTCAATTTCTGGGTCTCAAGGAGTACATATATTCAGCCCAAGCACATCCTGTAAAGTGGTTCCTCCTCCTCTTTATGTTCTCAGTCCTTAGGCGTGAGAGTTCTCACGGATCCACACTCCCACAACTAACTCCCGCCAGATAAGGGCCCATCTCTTCGCGTTTTCAACCTTGCGGTAGATACACAGTGGTATTGTATTATGGACTGTAATTTGCATTTTTTAATGACTAATGAAGCTCAACACATTTTAGGGGTTCACTGCCCATGTGGGTACCCTCTTTTGGGAACTTCCTGTTCAAGTTTTCGTTCATTTCTTGCTGTTGTTGTTGGATCGCTTGTCTTCTTCTTGCGGCTCTATAGAAGTTCTTGATCGATTTCTCTGCCCACTTATTTTGGAGATATACCTGACATATGACATTGCGTAAGTCTGAGGGGTACAATGAGTTATCTGATATTGTTCTGTATCATGATATAATTCCTAGAGTAGTGTTAGCTAATTCTGCCTTCCTGTCATGTAAAATTATCTTTTTTTTTTTTTTACTGCCCACTTTTATTTTTTAAAGAATAATTATTTCTTTTGGATAGAGTAAGCACAAGTGGGAGGGGCAGCGGAAAGGGAGCGAGACTCTCAAGCCGACTCCATGCTAAGTGTGGGGCCCGACCTCACCACCCTGAGCTCATGACCTGAGCTGAAACCAAGAGTCAGACGCTTAACCAACTGGGCCACCCAGCTGTCCTCTCTGCCCACTTTTGAAGCGAAGGACTGTGGGTCCTGAAGCTGGCTGCTTGTCCAGATCTGCACTGACAGACCCACTGCTCAGAGCTGGCTGGACTTCCCTGGGTGGGCCGTGCTCTCTGCCCGTGCTGCTAGTTTTGTGGAATCAAAGATTAAGCTAGAAGAAACCTCAGAAGGTTATCGAATCCAAGCCTCCACCCCATCCTCATCTTTCTGAGAAAACGGAGTCTCCGAAAGGCCTGGCTCAGAGAGAACTAGCACAAAATAAACAACACTCGAGGCTCCCCAGGACCCCCACCCTTCCCCTGGGCTTTCTCTTTGTCCTCTGCTCCCCACTTCTCTCCAACCACTCTCTTTAAACCCCTCTTATTCTCCCTGGTCCTTCTAGAGTCCTGGGCCAATATGAGGGGGATAATTCCTGGTCAGATGCACAGACCCTAGGAGATTCTATAGGCAAGAAAGTCTTCTTAACCAGAGAGCACTCTGCAGTTCAGAAGCCGAGGAAAAGCACTGTTGTGGGTTGAACTGAGTTCCCCCAGAAAGGTATGTCTGAGTCCTACCCTCTTACCTGTGAACAGGACCTTGTTGGGAAATAGGGTCTCTGCAGATATAATCAAGTTAAGATGAGCGTCACTAAATAGGGATGAGCCCTAGTCCAGTGATCAGAAGAGGCCCTGATGAGACGACGGGGAAACAGAGGCAGAAGGGGAATCGGGGAAGACCAGGCAGATGCTGGCGTGACGCAGCCTCAGTAAGGACTGCCTGGTGCTGACGGAGCAGGGAGAGGCAGGGAGAGATGGCTCTCGAGAGTCTCAGGAGGGAGCATGGCCCCGCCAAGACCTGGGTTTGGACTCTGAGCATTGAGGACCATGAAGAATAAACCAGAAGCCACACAGTCTGGGGCACTTTGTTAGGGCAGCCCGAAGAAACGGACACAGCGCCCAGACTCCAAATCCACTGGACCCTCGAGCGCCCTGAGCTGCTGTCTCAGGCCAAACCTAAGATTGCCATTTTTCAGACAATCATTAAGTTGGAGAAGGTAAGTGATTCTGCCCATTTTAGACAACAAGTGATAAGAAAAGCCCAAGAGAGAAACCACGCTGGCTGGTCTGCAGTTTCACATCTCCCGCCATGCAGAAAACCCACCAGGAGAAGCGTGTGTTGTCGGACCAGCTCTGAGACGAGACAGGCTCTCGTGGCCAGGCCACCAGACAGAAGGAGATGACAGATACTGAACAGAGACATTCTGACCGTGCCTAGGCCACTGTCCTCCCGGTGGTCATTAAAGACTCTCCAGCCGAGCTCCACCAGCAAAAAGAAAGTATTTTAAAGAGATGCCCATGGGAAGGCCTATAGAGAATCCAAGACGTGGGTCTTAAACTCACCAGTGAACAAAACTAAGCATATTATGAAGCTTAGAAAAGCCAGCGCAGGTACAAGAGCCGAGGACAGCACCACAGCCTGCCTGGGGGCTCTGGAGCCCCTGTGACATTTCAGCAGGTACAGAAAAAGAATGAATAGGAGTCAGACCTGCTGACCAGCCTGTTGGCATGGAGATTTTAATTTTTCTTTTTTTAACCAACAATGAGCCTGCCTCTCCCTAGCAGTCCGGCTAGATGCTGCACTGCACCAGAGGCTATCTCATTTGCTTACCAACAAGGGTGAGACAATGGGGCTGGCCCAGCGGTTCTGACCGGCCGAACACCGTGGGCTAGAGCCTGGCTGAATGCGGAGCTAATGGGCCACAGAGAGCGCGAGACACTTTTTTGCAATTTCGAATGGAAACAAAGTGCGTCCACGTGGAAGAGTGCACTGTGCCTCTCTCTATGCTTCACCCGTTCATGTGCTCCAAGAAAAGGCGAGGACTTCACAAGAACCGGTGAGGTCGGGAGGGCCCACAGCCCCCTTCCTCGCTCTCTTCCCTCTGCCTGGAAAGAAGGAGCAGTTCCGGAGTGTTTCTCACGTGCCAGGTGACCGTCCCCTCTGTCTGTCCGCTTCGGCACTACTCTCTGCCCTTCTGTGTGCCCTGCGACATGCACACGGAATTACCTGGGATCCCGGGGGGCTGCTTCCTGGCTGGAAGCATCAGCCAGAGGCTGGAGGGTGGGAGGCAAGAGAGGGGGTCTCCTTCCCGGGCCCTCTCCAGTTTGGGCAGTGCTTCCCGCCAGGCCTGTGTTCCCTCCTGCTTCTGCCTCTGCTTGGTGGCCATGGCTCCAGCTCTCACTGCACGCAAGCTGCATTCTCTCTTCCCTTTGCTTCCTGGGAGGGCTGAGATGTGTCCGTCCTCCCCCCCACCCCGCCAAATTCACATGACATCCAAGTGCCTTGGCGTGGGAACAGATTGGGGGAGAAGCTCTTCAAAGAGGTGTTAGGTGAAAATGAGATCATCGGGCTGGACCCTGGACCCAGGATGACTGGTGTCTTTCCAAGAGGAGGAAATCTGGACAGCTACAGAGGAGAAGATGGTCACTGTGGGCCCAGGAGAAAGGCCTCAGAAGAAACCAACCCTGCAGACAGCTTGACCATAGACCTCCAGCCTCCAGAATTGTTAGAAACTGTGTGTCTGCTAAGCCAGCCAACCACGGTACTTCGTGACGGCAGCCCTGAGAAACTGACACATGTTTCTTGGTCCAGAAATGGTACCAGCTTGCTGCTTCTGCGAGTCTCTGGTGCCCCAACATCCCTGTTGATACTTCCGGTGCGGTCCACTCACCCCATAAACGGTCCCTTCCCTGGAACACCTTAAATCACCCGATGAGATTCTATTACCTGTATACTACAATCCTTTAATTCCCTGGACTGCTCCATGCAAATGGGATGATTCTGCTCAGCTTGCAAATTAGGAAACCGAGGCTCAGAGAGGCCATACAGCTAGCGAGTGGCAAAGCTGGGATCTCAACCAAGGTCCAACTCTAAGGCCACAGTGTGCGGACTCTGGAAGAGCTGCAGGGTGCCGAATGAAAGAGCCATTTCCCAGAATGAGAGGCTCCTGGAGTGGGAAGGAGCCTTGGACAACATCGAGAGCAATCCCTTTATTTTCTAGATGAGGAAAGCAAGATGCAGAGAGCTGAGCTCAGGGGCCCAAGGTCAGGAAGCTTGTGCGAGTCTCTTGGCTCAGGCTTTGGTACTTTCTGGTGCTTTCCAGAGCAATGGCTCTCAAGCCTCCCCCTTGGATTACTTCCAAGTGGGGACTCCATCATAAGGATGTAGAGTAAGGGTCCCAACATCAATCTACAGGTTAGCTCCATGGTTCTTGGCTCAGCTGTGTGACCTGGGACAAGTAGAGTAACTTCATTACTGCTCTGTGGCTCAGTCTACTCTTCTGTAAAATGGGTTTTCATAATGACTCATAGGATTATTGTCCTAAAACACTCAGTGCAGTGACTAACACACAGGGTAGTCTTCATTAAATAAAGAGCTATTGTTATTACCTGGGGGAGACCCAAACTAAGTCCTTCCTATTGACCTGTGGGCACTGGATTCACTGTCCAGAAGCTGAATGATAAGAAATGACAACACTGGTAACTCACCAGGGTGGCTAAGCCTGCTACCAGACCCCTACCACACTCCAGGTGCTGTGCTAGGCATGTCCATTACCTCTACTCCTTGTAACATCCCAAAAAAGTTGGAACTCACTAAGAAGCTAGTAAGTAGGCATGCAGAGTCAAACCTAGTTCCGTCTGGCTCCCAAAACCATGTGTTTCCCAGGATGTTGTTGACGAGATGATGTTGGATATGCCTCGTAGGCAGAATGGCTGCCAAAAATCCCCCCACAACCCAGTCTACGCCTGTGACTTTAAGATCCACAGTCATCAGATACAGAAAAATCATCACACATGCTTTGTGCCACACACCATGAGCTCCTGAGGGCAGCCACGTGTCTGCCTGCCCCCCTCTGCCCCCCCCCCCGGCCCTAGGTTCCAACAGTCTGTGACACACAGCAGGTCTGCCCATCATAACGATCTGCCTGGGCATTGCGCTGAGCCCTGGAGCGTGGCATTTCAACCAGCACAGTGTCTAGGGCAGGGGAGGACCCAGAGAGGGCCCCTCCATTAACGTGCATCCCTGTTACCCTGAAGCTGACTTCGAGGCAGCCTCTTAACGGCCTGGGCAGCAGTTCTGTCTTATTTCCTAGCACAACCACACTTCTAGAAGGAGCTGGGTTTGGCCAGGAGCTGGCAGTGCAGCACCGTAATGACTTGAGGGTCCGAGGTGCGGGTTAATTCTGCTTTCCACATAAGCTGGGGCATGTTCGCTAATTTCTCTGAATTTCTCTTTACTAGTCTGTAAGATGGTTTACGGTGATATTACATCTATTTTTTCGTTCAACCACGGTCTGTTGAGAGTCTATGTCCCCGAACCCCTTCAGAAAACAGAAGCCACTATCCTCACAGAGCCGATACGCTGAGAGAAAAGGCAATACAAAGGCTGGGTGTACAGTGTGCCGCCTGATGATAACAATGAAGCAGGATAGGAGATCAGGGGTGCCCGGGAGGGGCATCTGTTGAAATTTTAAATGGATGGTCGGCAGAGGCGTTTCTTCAGAAGGTGATCTTTAAACCAAGACCTGCAGGAGGCCAGAGAGCAGGGCATGCCGATATGGGGGGAGCAATCAGGCAGAAGCAGCCACAAGTGCGGAGACCCCGAGCAGCTCATCTACTACGGAAACAGCAAGGAGTGCCTGCCTCCCGGGCTGCTGTGATAGTTAAACAAGATAATAATCCATTCGAAATACCACGTTCATAACAAGTGCTCGATAAATGGGAGCCAGCACTATTAACATTATTCCCATGGGCACACAAAGGCCCGTAGCTACGGCAAAGCGACTCCAGCAGACAGAAGGCCACAGTAACCCTTTGGGGTGTGAACCCACACTAATGAATGAGCCTATCTGTTCTCTGCCAGCCCGATGTGGGCAAACCCGCAGGCTGTCCTGTTCACCAGAGAGGATTTCCTATAAATTGGATTAGTGGGGTACGCACTGAATGCTGGGGAGAAAGAAGAGAGAACTTAATCCAGCTTTGTTGTGTTGATCATTTAAAAAAAAAAAAAAGTGCAAAATTACCCTGGTCCAAGCTTTCGGGTGAGAGTGATGAATGCTCTTCCCTTGATAACGTTTCCAGCGTTCAATGAAACAGAAAGAAGGAAGGAGTGCATGATCCTTTTAAGGATCTATTTAATGCGGACAGAAATTTCTCCCCAGAAATGCATTCCCGGCTTAAGTGGGGGGAGGGGACGTGCAGCAAAAGCTGTACCTGCGAGTGATTAGCCGGGGTGATCCTTAGTCATCAGAGATAACCAAGGAGGACCACAGGTGTATGAGCTCCGTGGCAGGAGGGCGGGGATCAGCGTGTGTGTGGCTTTTAAGGGCGGACAGTCATCCTAAGCTACGCTTTCAGAGACCCTGGAACTGGAACTCCATGTGATTTTTACATGCCACAAAATGTACTCATCTTTTTTCATTTTTTTCCCTCAGTTATTTAAAAATGTAAAAAAAAAAAAACCCCAAACAAAAAAACCACATTGCTAGTTAGAGACAAACCAAAACAGGTGGTGGCTCGACTGGGCAGCCTCTCTCGCCACTGTTCACGGTTAAACATAGGCAGACACCAAGTAGTCAGAAGAAGACTGAGAAATAAACGTTTCCTCAGTATATTTGTCCGGCCACTCCAATTTAAGCCTGGGTTTGCTGAAGACAAGGGCCGTGTTTTCTTTTCCTTTTGTTGCCTCCGTGGAGTACACTGGAAGATGAGCTTGTCTGTGCTGTGCAGGGCCCCTGGGGCCAGGCTGGACTCATGGGAGCCCCATAAACTGAGCCCGCCGCAGGGCAGCAGCGACATCTGCCGAGAGATGGGGATTTCTCTGGGATAACTGTCCTAGTTGCGATGGCCTTCACTTGGAACAGTCCCCGAGGACCCTGCCACCCCATTCAGGATCTTCCGTGCCGCTCTGATTAAAATACAACCGACCTGCTGGGTGGAAATGTCAAATATGGTCTACGCGGACATCTGGCGACTGAGGGCTCGGCAGCATGCGGGGGCACGTTTCAGCATAAAGGGGAATGACAGCAACGGCTTTCAAGGAAACGGGAAGACTGGGAGGCCAGTCTCTCTTTCTAATGTCACTGGCATCTTTGCTGGGATCGGTCAGTCCCGGGGAAGGAACAGGGTAATGGGTCATAAACCAGGCAATGACGGGGGTGCAAATAAACCACTGGGGGTGCATCTCCACGCCCCCCTCTTCCCTGTAGTCCAAGAACTTTCTCCATCGGGCACTTAGGCATTATAATCTTTGGTAACTGTTTCTAGATTTTTAAATGTTTAACATTATTGAGAGATTGACATATACTTGTGTGGACATAAGGCATTCGATGGGATGATTCGATACTCACAGACACGGAGAATGATCACCAAGATCTAGATAATTAGCACTTCCATCATCTCACACAGTTAACACAAGGAACTCTCCGACTCCCGCATCAGAGCTTCTAACTGGTTTGAGGTGAGCCCTGGACATCGGGGTGCTTAAGATCTCCCCCAGGGGATTCAATGTGCGGCTAGGACTCTGAAGTCCTCTTCTAAAGTGAGATTTTGAATAACCGTGCAAATTTATAAAGGATGTCGTGAGAAGGAAATGAGATAAAGCACGAAATGCACTGAGCAAGGGGCTGGGCACAGAGTAAATGCTCACTGATCGTTAGCGGGCGATACTAACCTGACACGTGGCCCGAGAGACACAGATGGCACAAGGGTATAAGATGGTCTCCGGCTGTCCTGTTGTGTTATTGGGGAAGGGGCTGGACCATCTCCCCCAGGAACTGCTCTATCAATCTCAAGCATTGAAGGCCAGAGAGAAGACTCGAAAGCAGGCTCAAGCACGGGGCTCTGTCGTTTACTGGCTCTGCTAATTCTGCAGTCAGCTATGCCTTTGGCACCTCCATCGGCTCCTCTTTGAAATGGGGATTATGTGAGCTAGAGCAGTGAAGCCTGAACTGACCCGAAGAGATGGGTACCGTGCACCTGAGAGGCCTCAAGGAAATCAGATGCCTCCCACCATAAGTACGTCTTCAAGGAAACCGTGCACGGCGTGAATGCCAGATTATTTTCTTGATGGTAGGAAGATTTAGGATCCTATCCCCCCTTCCTTCCCTTCCTCTACAACTAAACAACACAGGTGTCTGGGTCACAGCTCCTGCTAGCTCTTGCTAAGACCTGAGTGCGGGACCGAGGAAGAGCTGACGTTCCGTGGGCTTCCAGAGCAGGGCAGAGACTTTCAGAAAATGACCACCCCTCATGTCCATGAATAGGCCCAGTCAATACACTTAGCCCCAGTGTGGAAATGCCAGACAGAGCGAGGCAAAGTGACCCACAGTAAGGAAAGGGCTCTGCTCCTCTGGGCCACTGGTTTGCGATTCAGGGCTTTAAAGACTGAGCTGGGCCTCTTAGTTAGAGACCATCTACCTGAATTAAAGAAAGCTACAATTAGGTTTTGGATTAGAAGGCTACAGACTGGGTGGCTTAAGCCATGGGTATTTATTTTCTCACAGTTCTGGAGGCTAGAAGTCCAAGATCCAGGCAGAATGGCTGGCAAGACTGCTTCCTGGTGAGGGTTCTCCCCCTGGCTCCTAGAGGGCTTTTTCCGCTGTGTCCTCCCATGGAAGGTGGAGGAATGGAGAGAGGGAGAGGGAACTGGAGTGAACCTTCTGGTGTCTCTTATTAGAGCACCAACCCTGCCATTAGGGTCCCGCCCTCTTGACTTTATCTGAACCTAATTATCACTCAAAAGCCCCATCTCCTCCGAATTCCATCACATGAGGTTAAGGCTTCAACAGCTGAATCTGGGGACAGGGCACATTCAGCCCATACCAAGTTCCTATTAAATAGCTACTCTGCCAGATACTGAGTCTCCTGCAAGATACAGACTGGGCTCCCAGCACAGAAAATAAAGCACACATACGTGGTCGATTTTTCACAACTTTACTTTTAAAAATTAGCGCTGATTTCACCTGACCAATACATTTAGCATTTTCTAATCTGTAAAAATTTAAAATATCTCTAAATGTTGGCGTAAAATTCATCGCGTACAACTACTTGCATAGGCAAATGAAATAAATATAAAGGATGTTTTATGGGAGGTGTTGTTGTTTGTAAATGATGGGGGAGAGCCCAGCATCTAAAAATACCCATTAATTAGGAAATGAGATAAATTATGGCATGTTCATCAAATGGAAAAACCATGCAGCTCTTCAAAAGAAAACACAACTTTATGTACCGACGCAGAAAGAGACCCAGCTTCGTATTTTCAAGTAGGTAGAGCACCTAACAATTAAAGAGGAGGTGCGTGCATGACGAGAAGTAATTGAACAGGAGGAGGAAAGTCACAAATCCACTGCCAACCGCTAACGGTGTTCAACACCGGGGAATGTGATGGGGAAGGGGGGTTTCATATATTACTGTTTCTCAGTGGGGAACTGGTAAACGCTTGATCATGGCATCTCCAAAAGAAAAGCTCTGATTTTAGTGTTTGCCCATTTGCAGGGTGTGAGTACCCCCACCGTGGCAGATCTCAACCGAGGACCACTGTGTCACGGGTGGGGTGAGGTCGGGGAAGAGACCAGGTGGTGGCACATCCCAATACAGGGTCTCTACCATCTCAACACATTAGATGTAAATAACCTTCCCAACACACGTAACAGTGAAATGATTAGGAAGTATTGACTTTTGAGTACTTATACCTTTTTAACCCACTGAGCCACCCAGGCGCCCTGAGTACTTACACCTTTTTAAGAAAATAACTTACATATTGGCAAGTTTATCCATCTTGATCTTTAACAGCAGGTGTGCCTAACAGCCAGACCTGGTTATTTCCTGAAAACTTAACCACAGGCTCTCCCAAGCCATGGCTCTGGTACATGACGGCATTCCTATGCCATCTGTCCTTTACAACAAATGCGGAGGTGGGTGGTTGTCTGAATGCTTTTTTACATGCAGTTTAAGATAAAAGCAGAGGGATCCGATTCTTTGGCAGTAATCTAGCACTCTTCTAGCACCTGGCAGAGGCTGTAATGGAATGTTCCAGCAACTGACCCACTCTTTCTGAAAGGACTACTGTGTGCCAGGTTTTGCAAAAAGGAATAGTTTATGAAGTCCCTATGTGCCCGAATACGGACTTTTTATACATACACGCTGTGCGTACACCTTACAGCAGTATCGCCACTTTGCCCTGAAACACCCTGACGGGGTACCATGACTTGGGACTTTCGGATCCCGGACAGCCCTCTCAAACATCAAGGCGTAGGAAGCCCTGGTGATGAGGGAGGAGGTTTTCCAGCGGCAGGTCCAATGAGGAATGGCTGCAAGGAAGCTGAGGACTACACATGGGCTCGGGCCGGAGAAGCAAGGGGCCGTATGTCATGAAGCTAGTGGGAGACGGCTGGTGATCGATGTTGGGAAGCACCAGTAACTCTGTTCAGCTCTACAGATCTGCACCCTTCAACCTTCCCAGCAATGTGGTGACATTCGAGGGAAGGCATTTATGATGGACTGAAATGTGTGCTCCCCCAGACGGTATGAGAACGGGGGTGCTTCGGGAGGTGATCAGGTCGAAACAGCAGGGCCCTTATGAGTGGGATTAGGGCCCTTATAAGAGACGGACCACTGAGCTCCCTTGTCTTCTCTGCCATGGGGGTGGGGGTGGGGGGAGACACAGCCAGAGAGATGGGCATCTGTGAGCCAGGAAGTGGGGTCGACGCCAGACCCCATATCGGCTGACACCCCTGACTTTGGACTTCCCAGCCTAGGGAACTGTGAGAAGTAAATCTGTGTTATTTATAAGCCACCCCGTCTCTGGGATTCTGTGACAGCAGCCTGAATGGGCTAGGACAGCATTATTACTCTCAGTTCACAGGAGAAGACCCCGGGGCACGGATAATTTTGCTTTTGGTTTCTCTTTGTGATTTACTCAGCAAAGAGAGGAGAAAAACCACGAGATTCCTGTCCAAGCTACCCAGGCAACAGAATCACGTATAAGGAAAATAGCTGGGGAGGGAGGGAGAGATCTCAGAACGAGAGAGGTCGGGGGAGCAAGTCTTCTTGCACTGAAGGTCCGCTTCCGGAAGCCGTAAATTAAACACACTCACTCTCCTGCGAGGCTGTGCCCTGGGGGGTGGGGCTGGGGGATGAAGAAAGGGATGCCAGAGGAACTCTTCCAGAACCGTGGCTTTTGCTCAGGAGGGCGGGGGATGAGGAATCTCGCCATGTTTTCAGGAAGCAGCTGGGAAAACGCTTTAGGGGCTCAGGGAAAGGAGAGCCCCCCACCCCATCAGGTCCGGTCGGCGGGGGTCCCTCTCCTGCCTGCCTTGCTAGTGTACTACAGAGAACCCAGAGCCCCCGAAGGCAACGTGGTGGGGTAAGTGCCCTGGGCCTGAAGATGGGCACTTCTGTAAATCGTCTGAATTGGGTGCAGCTCCCAGCGCCAAGATGAGAATTCGGCTCAGGGACAAGACATGGATGGGGAGGCCGAAAAGGGAGAAAGTGCTGCGGGAGGGGGCTCGCTTTCTCCGTACAGTCCCAAGGGAAGCTGTGTCTTGTTTAAAAACCTCCCAGGCTGCTGATGCTGGGTGGGCCCTGTAGCCTTCAGGCACCGGCCCCACCTACGCTCCCAGCCTCCCTGCCGCCCCGCGCTCTGCACCCCTCTGCCAGGAGTCTCAGCCACCATTTACCAAGTGCCCCTCCCCCGTTCACCAGGCATTCTCCATTCATTTCGTCTTTCCAGCCACCCTCGGAATGGGTACTGACACTCCCAACTTACCAGTAAAGAAAGTCAGGCAAAAAAAAAAAAGAAAAAGAAAAGAAAAGAAAAGGATTTGCCTAAGTGATCACCGTCTGGCCACTGATGGGGTCAGAACGTGGGCCCTTCACCACTCCCCGTATACTGGGCACATACTCTACAAGTCACACCTTCGACTAAACTAATGGCCCAAACTATGTGCTGTTCTCTGTGCCCGGGCTGGGGGGCTCCTGCTCCTTTGGCCTGGAAGGTCCACCCCCACGTCCCCACCTTCTGGTCCTCTTGGGGGATGCTCTTCTCACTGCATGCAAGCAGGCCTTCCCCAGGCTCCCGGGGCTGTGGGCACACCCGTCCATCCCAGCACCCAACGACACTGCATTTTGCCCCAAGCTCCTACTTTAAGTCTGTGGTGACCACGTGGGGTAGGAGGAATGGTGGTGCAAGCAGAGGCCACACCTGATTTTAGCTTCTGGTCCTAGTGTAGGGCCCGATGCCAGGCACCCGCCACTTGCCGAGTGTGTGCCTACGGAATGGGCAGACGCTGTAAGACCTGGGGACATGGGCTGTTTCCCACCAGCAACTTTCTGAGTTGTCTTCCAAGTCCGGAAAGGCGGGAGTGACAAAAGCTGGGATTCAGTGATTCACTCAACAAATATTTGAGAGCTTTCCCTGTGCTTGCAGGACTAAGCACCCGTCTTCCTCACGCAGGCTAGCTCCTGAAGACCACCTGCTTTCCCTGTCACATTGTCCTCTCTGTCTGCAATGAAGACTCCTCCTCGAGCTTTGAATCCCTCCAACTCCCCATCCTGGAACAGGTGGAGGAAGAGTCTGCTTTTAAGAACTCCTGTGATTAGATTTTGGGCCCATCGGATAAGCCAGGATAATCTACTCCCTTTCAAGGTCTGTGATTATTGCTGCAAAGTCTCTTTTGCTACTGTAACATCACAGAATCACAGGCTCCAAAGACTAGGGTATGGGCATCTTTCAGGGCCCTTCTGACTACCGCAACAGGCAGCAGTTGAATAATCAAAAATGTCTATTTTCTAACATTGATGAAAAGTGCGGGGGCACGTGGGTGGCTCAGTTGGTTAAGTGACTGCCTTTGGCTCAGGTCATGATCCTGAAGTCTCAGGATGGAGTCCCATATCGGGCTCTCTGCTCCGCAGGAGTCTTCTTCTCCCTCTGACCCTCCTTCCTCTTGTGTTCTCTTTCAGATAAATAAATAAAATCTTTAAAAAAAGAAAAGTGCAATGAAGAAAGGAAATCCTTTGGAGAAGATGGCCAAGTAAGCCCATCGAGGTGGGGGAGGACAGCTGAGCTGAGCACGGGAGGTGGTAACAGGAAGAGCAGTCCAGGCAGGGGGCCCAGGCCCAGCGGTCAGAATGCATCTGGGCCCACCACAGTCTGGAGGCCGGTGTGGCTGAAAGAGAGTGTGCAAGGAAGCCTAGGGGCCAGCGGCCTGGACGCATCTCCCTTCCAGAGATGCCACACTTTGCCACGATTTCTTTCTGGGCTAGTGGAGCTCTACAAACCCTAGACCTCAGGTGGGAGAATGGGACCAGGTGCGTGGCTCCAAAGCGTGTTAAAGTGAGGCACAGCTCCAAGGGCACGGAGGGAAGAATCCAACAGCATTCTGAAACGGCACACTCGAAGACTCTGATTTGAGCATCAGTAGATTTTAGGGGCGGGGCCAGACGCCGCAGGGTCAGGAATGGCCCAGAGATGGGTTCATCAGCTGAAGCTTAGAGAATGTCTGCTTGATGTCTCTGCCCAGGGAGGGTGGGGCATGACCACGTGAGAGCAACATGAATATCCATCTCCAGTCCTGCTCGGGACCTTGGCTGTGTTTGCCGTTCTCTCTGGAATCCTGTTCTAGATCTCAGCATGGATGCTGATTTCCAGGTCTGCAGCTCAAACGCCATCCTCTTGGAGAACCCTTCCCCAGACAAACGGCTCTTTCTAGAAGAATCCAATTCCCTCCTAGGCTTCCCAGCACATCACATTATGTCAGGTCAGGACTTCTCAAACTCAGAGATGTCAATGTTTTAAGCTGGATGTTCTTTGTTACAGGGGACCTTCCCGTGCACTGTGGGGTGTTTGACTATACTCTTGGCTTTTACCCCAAAAGTGCCAGGAGTATCCCCCTGTGACCACCAGATAGGTCTCTGAACACTGCAGATGTACCCTTGGCAGCCAAATATCCCTGTTGATAGCTGCTGCTCTAGGTTACTGTTTCCAAAACACTTGCCATCCTCCCAAGTTATCCATTTCATTCAACAACAATACTTATGCAATGCATAATATACACCAGGCATGATTCTAGGGACGGGAGATAAAGCAAGCAAATTAATAGACAGAAATTACTACCCTTGAGGAACTTGAATCCTCATGGAAAGAGACAGAAAATTAAAAAGAAAATGAGGGAAATTATCGTAGGTCAGATGGCAATTACCACTACGGAGGAGCGTAAGGCAGGGAGAGGTGGCGGAGCTGGAGAGGCCCCCAGGTTGAAACAGGTGTTCTCAAGGAGCAGCAGAGAAGGCGGAATGGCTGGAGCTGGGCGGGTTCAGGGGCACTCCGGCATGTGAGATGGGGACTGCTTCTCCCCCACAATAAGAGAGGACCTCCCACAAACAGGGCTCCTTTCGGTCTTGGTCTGTGGCATCCCCTGGGCCTAGAACACTGCCTGGCAGGTCACAGCTGCTGGGTGCCTATGGACGAAATGTCCAGTAAATGAACAAATGGGACGGTTGGGGCTGGGGGGGGAGGGCACAGGCCCAGATCTCGTCAACGGACAAAAGACAGGGTTACTATCAAAAGATGCTCAAGGGCCACAAGTGTCTTTCCTCTTTGGGAACCTCAAATATCAAAGGAAAGCACTAATATTTGACATTTATTGTTCCAGAGATCGTCCCCAGGCACTTTATAAAATATAATCTCATTTTGTCCTCAAAGCAATCCTGTGAAGTGGGAACTCTTCAAATTCCTGATATGACAAATAAAGATTATTAGCCACCAGATATCATGGAGCTAGAACCCGAGGGAGCTGGCACTCAAACCCATGACTGTTTATCTCCAGAACATATTGTCTTTTATTTTTTTATTTTTTTAAAGATTTTATTTATTTATTTGATAGAGAGAGATCACAAGTAGATGGAGAGGCAGGCAGAGAGAGAGAGAGAGAGAGAGATGGAAGCAGGCTCCCTGCTGAGCAGAGAGCCTGACGTGGGACTCGATCCCAGGACCCTGAGATCATGACCTGAGCCGAAGGCAGCGGCTGAACCCACTGAGCCACCCAGGCGCCCACATATTGTCTTTTAAAAGGAAAAATGAAACAGGAGATCCAGGAGCAGAGGCTGACCAATGTGGGAGGAGGCCGGACACCTGCAGTCCCTTAGTCCACCTTTTAAGTAGTGATGAAAGGCAGCTACTCCTACAGACTTAGCGCCGACTACATGCCAAACCTTGTCTTGTATTATGTTCTGTGCTTCTCCCCTCTCCCACCCCCGCGTCCTCTGTGAAGTAGACCTGGCCATCCCCATCTCATATATGAATGGAAGCTCAGAGAATCAGCGATGTGCAGGGAACTGAGCAGGGCAAGACCCCAGAAGAGAGTCTGGGACGTACTGCTCACTTTCTTTCACTTCGGTATCTCTGTGGTTATTGGGTAGAAGAGGGTGTGGATTTCTGCTGGAAACTTAGAAGGCAGAAGAAAGGCCAGAGGAGATTCTGGTTCAGGATATGAAGTGGACAAGCTCTGGGAAACTCCACTGAACCTTAGGAGAAGGGTAAGTGGAGAGAAGCAGCTGGAGGCAGAATGACTACACAGACGTCCAGCTTGCTGAACTCCCTCCCAGCAGGGAGCATGGTCTTCTTCAATGACACGGACCTTGAGGGAGCTCTTGAGTGGGTCATGGCTTTGCACTGAGGTCCATCTGCTCAAAATCTGCAATGCCTTGAACTCATGGTTCTCTGGGGTGGCGGGGGTGGGGGGGCAGGACCTCTTCCTAGGACAGGCTACTCCTGTGAAGAATATTCCCACATCCCAAGTGTCCCCCTGGACATCTGTATTACGGCTGCATATAGATGTTCTAATTATCTGAGACTGGAACTTTTTGTTTTTGTTTTTTGTTTCTACTTATAGAAACAAAACTAAGTGTTGGTTTTGCATGGTTTTAGTGGTCACTGAGCCTAGAATACACATCAAGGCAAGAGGATACTTCTTACTCTTTGATCATTTGCCAAGAGATGTTCACCACTCTGGGAAAGCACCTCACGGACAGCACACAGCACTGGTAGAATCTAGGTGCCATTTTGCATTGGCAGCATCACACTGAAGACAATTCTACCCTGAAAATAGGCACAGAAGCCCCAGACCACTCCACTGGCCATCTACTGCCGCCAAGCCTCAACCATTACACATGAAGTTAGTATTATTTTATAGTAAATTAATTTCCTTTAATTTCTTCTTTAATTATAGCCAGGGCACTATGTCGATATTTTTTGAAATTATATTTATATACAGTGCAATGCAGGTAACCCTTGAATTTTATTCCATGATTGTAAAAAAGGCATTCAAAACATCTGTTACAAAAACGAGGCAAGGGCTCCTGGCAGAATGAACAGAAGGCATTTTCATTATTTTTGTGGATGACCCGAAGTTGAGGACTCAAATGAAGTCAAATAAAATGGGACAGAGATTGGTCTAAATCAGATAAAACTTGACCAGAGATAAATATAAAGCCTGTGCTTTAGGGTCAATAAATCTACGGCAGAGGCACAGAATGGGCAACCTTTGGCTGAGCAGTCATTCAGGGCGCTTTTCAGCTGAACTCAAGTTCAATTTGAGCCTGATGAGCAAATGGCAATGAAAGTGTACCAGGAGGCTGCTTCTCAAACTTTAGCATGCATCAGAAGCATGCAGGGAGCATGGCTCAAGATTTTACTTATTTGTCAGAGAGACAGAGCACAAGCGCACAAGCAGGGGGAGCAGCAGAGAGAGGGAGAAGGAGGCTTCCCACTGAGCAGGGAGTCTGATGTGGGGCTCGGTCCCAGGACCCTGTGCTCATGACCTGAGCCAAAGGCAGACACACAACCAAATGAGCCACCCAGATGCCCCAAAGGAGCATGTTTAAAGTAACATTGAGCTGGCCTCATCTCCAGAGATGCAGATGCACTTTCTCTGGGTTAGGGCCTAAAGCTGATGTTCTAAGTAGACATTCTGAATGATTCAGAAGAGTGGACTGAGTGTACAGCTGGAGGCATGAACCTCTGACGGTCTGATAACATCCAGAGCGTATCATTCAGGTCAGAGCGTCGCCCGCACAGAGCAAAGCTGGAGCTAACCAGAAATGGACAACCCATCAGGATGGCAGAAGGTCATCCACACAATTCCTTCGTTTGGGAAGAAGGTTCTGGAGAGCTGGTGACTGGCTTCGGACATGCAATGGCACACAGGATGTTGACCTAGAAGATGCAGTAGAACAGGTCTCCATCCTTACATGAGTACTGTACAAAGCCGTGAGGGAACCATTCCTCGAATGCCAAGCATCTTTCTCTGGGCTTATTCTACAAACTCTATTTTAGCTCTTCTGTGACACGCTTGGGATACAGAGCTGAAAAAGTGATAATCCCTGTCCCCAGAATTAGTGCAGGAGGTTCCCCCCACCCTTCAACTTATTTCCATAGCTCTAGGATTGAGTGAGAGTGGGAGGTGCTGCTGGGTTGGACAGCTTCCCTTACTCTCGGACGTTCCAGGAACCCTAATACACCAATATGCAACTTGAAGCTCTAAGGGAAGGATACAGGGTACAGATTTCTCAACATTATCAGTCCACAGTTTCTAAAGACATAGCGACATCTCTTGCAATGCCTTACGGAATCAGTCTAGAAAATGCCGGTCTGGGTTTATTGCAAGGTTGGCACTCAACTCTGAATCTCGATCATTCCAGGGACTCAAGTCACACTAAGTTCATTTGTGGGATATGTAAACTCTTCTTGACGAAACTACAGTCTTCTTAAAGGAAGGTTCTTGATAGCACTCATTTTTAAAAAATCTTTTTCTACCCAGGATGTAGGCATTCAGGAGCAGGTGCTGAATGAATGAACTACACCTAAAGCTAGTTTCTCTGGATGCAATTATTACAGACAGAAATCATCCAGGGACAATATTCCTTTAGAGCATAAACAGTTATTGGTTCTTGGGCCAAGAGACAAGGAGGGTTCTGGGAAATGGACAGACTTGAATACTGGATGTTGGGGGCACAGCAAAGGGTCAGCTTGCATCCCACACTTGTGGTCAGCTCACGAGAGCTGTTTGTTTAGCAGTTCTCTGGCAAATGGCCAGATGTAGGTTTTTTTTTGAATCCCTGCCACGGAATCGCCATGGCGTCTGGCTTCTCCTTCTCCACTTTCCACCAGCCACAGAGGTGAGTCAGTCCTTGAATGTCCCCATTTTATTGTTCTGTGGATAAGGATTCCTAGAGAAATCCTTCCTCCCTCCCTGGAGAGCCAGGTCTCCATCTGTCAGTCTCTGGCCTAGTTTGGAGACTGAAAGGAATGGGATGCGTTTTATTTTTAAACAGTTTCTTAAACCACATCCTCTGGTTAATATGATGTCCTTCAATTCAGGGAGGACGCATCTCGTCCTTGAGTAACCTTTGGGACTGTACACCAACACACCTCTCTGTAAGGCAGCCATCTCCTTTCCTCTGGCTTGACCTCCCTTCCTCCATCATCTCCGGCCACCTGCTACCTGTAGCTTTCCTTCCCCTTCTCTTCTTGGCTGGTGTTTGTTTTTAAGATTTTCACCATCAGTGCAGGAACTGAAGTGGGCTGAATCTTAATGAGGCCTGTCATAATCTTGTTTAAAAAAAAAAAAGTCCTGCAAACTGCTGAATGCTGGTGAATGACAGCTTCCTGCACCTAGATGATGGACGGATAGAGCAGTCAGGGATGATCCCACCTCCGTGCGAGGCTGGGGGAGGTGCCCTTTAATTCCACCTGAACGCTTATGGTGAGGGCCCTGAGCCGGGCTGTGGCTTTAGCAGTTCTGTGAAGATGGAATTAAGTGGTACACAGCTCAGGTAAGAAGAGAGGGGCGCGGGTAGAAGATGGTGAGCAGATCTTCTCTAATCTTGAAGGCCCTGTGGGCTTTGTGCCAGCAGACCGGGAAGGAAAGCCAGGAAGAGGAAGGAAGAAGCTGGCTGGCTGTTTCCAGGGGAATGTCTACTGTGCAAGACAATTCAAGGAATTAATGAAGATAATGCAGAGTCAAGCATCTGCTCTCATGACTGGTGGGTGCAGTTGAACTTGATAAATGGGGACGAATCTAAATTACTTGCAAACAGTTGCCCAGCTAAGCTGTGGTCAGGAAGAGAAATAAATGCCACAACCACCTTCCTAATGCACTTTGGTCTATCAGGCTCTTGAAGCTACATTACCACCGAGAAGCCTCCACCAAAGGGCTGGGGGGCAGGGCTGGGCTTATTATTCTCCATTCACAGAAAGAAACCCAAGGCTCAGAGAGCTGGAGTAGTTGTCCAAAAGGAACAAAGCCGAAAAGTGATCCAGTTGCCTCTTGAAGGCAGATTTTTCAACTCAAGCATTTTATGCCTTTTTTTTTTTTCCTGAAGATTTTTAAAGTAAAACACAGTCAGGAAGCTGATATATGAAGTAAAAATCATCACTTTTTCTAAAATAATATGAAAAGGCAACCTTTTCCAGATATGGGAAAAAAGAGAAAAAGTGCTAGGTGGCTGCTGCATTACATTTAAGGAAAAGCAAAGAAGCTTAGTGTTTTGTTCTGTTTTTTTCTGACCTGAGGGCTTTGATGACCTTAGCAAACTTCCTATAACCACCATTTTTAGAGCAGAGAATGGATTCCATTCCCTAAGAGGATAGGTGGCAGAAAAAACCCAAGAGGACAGAGACGGAGGTATACTGTGCCCTTGTTTTGTGGCTATAAAGCCTGACCTGTTGACCTACTTACCTTGTTAATTCCCCCATCCCGGGCTCTGTTATCCTATCGTACAAGGCAGAGAACGAGGAGGTGAACTCAAGGAGGTAAACCACCTTGGCTAAACCTAGGTGGACATTTAGTGGCTGAACGGCGATTCTAGCATGTGGATCTCCCAGCGTCTGCCCACCCCAAGCTGAAGGCTCAGTTTGGGGCTTTACTGGAGAGACCCCTTCTCAGAGGCCTGCTGCATGCTGGGATTTAGGGCAAGCGGGCGCCCTCCCCGCAGAGTGCTCAATTTCCACGAGAATCTAAGTGTTGCATGACTCATGCGCCGACGTGTGGTACAATTCTGAGTCTTAAAATAACAAATCCCCATCACGAAAGCCAGTGCATTCTGATGTCGCATAAATCCCTTTATAATGATCACTTGGTGTCACTGGCTTATTTAAATGGACATATCATTTCTAGCAGGGCTTTCCTCACCGGCTCTGCACTTTAAGTACCAGTGGGCAAGGGAAGTAACTCACTGCCTTTGGCAACGCACGTGGGGACTGGAGGTGGTTTAGATCCTTGTCTGTCTCCTGACCTCGTGCTGAAGTCAAACGGGAGAGGCAGGAGGAGACGTGTCATTTTTGACATAATAAATTCCCCGTGTGCCCCATTTCTCTTCTGCCTGCAAACCCAGACTGATGACCAGTGTGTTTGGTTTACGCAGAAAACCATAACCCCAATGTCCCGACACAGCGTATCTGCGTGATGCTGTCTATTATTCTGGGAGGAAGACAGACGCAACACACACCAGGGTTTACCTGTGATTTCCCTTCTCTCACCCAACAAACATGGGGGTCCTCCAGCTTTGCAGGAGCCTGGAGGACATGTGTTGGGAATCCCGGCTTTGGCAAAAGATCAACATGGCCTGATAATTTGCTGCTCAAAGGAAAGTATGGGGTTGGGCAGTGGTGGGGGAGGACATCTTATTGGCCCCGCAGTGGGTTCCTAAAGGTCCAGCCTCAAGTGCACCATGAAAGCCCCCAGGAGGGTTGGCTGGGAGGTGAAACAGAGTGCCACCTTTCAGAGCAGACCCTCCTGTTCCAGAAACATCCTGGAGGCTTTCTTAGGGGGCCAAATCCTAGGCCCCTCTCCAGATGCTTCAAAGACAGAGTCCACGTTTGATGGAATTCTTGATCCTGAAACCACTGAAGTTCAAGGGAGGGAGGGTTAGTCATGAACAAGGCAGCCTCCTTACTGATCAGACTAGAGCCTCAACCTCTCTCAGTGTGAGTTTCCGGTGTTCAAAGTAGAGATAAGAATAGCACCTGCCTGGTGGGTTAGTGAGAGGATAAAATAAGATTAACACCCAGAAAGCTCCCAGTGCCTGCTCGGCGGGGATGCTGAGACACTGCCTTAGCCATTATTAAAATATGTCTAGACCAGCTAACGGAGAGCCGCTGCTCAGAGCGGCCTGGCTTCTCTCAGGGGCTGCTCAGACTTCCTCACTGTCCAGCAACTCAAGTGTTAGTGCCCAGCATAGCTGGTGGCCCTGGGGGGCGCCTTCAGGAGATGGGTGGAAGGTTGCTGGCTCAAATTCTTCCACCGCAACCCCTCTGGGCTGTTAAGTCTGGAAGGCGTCACAGGGGAAAATTCCATAGTGTGAGGATGCCTGGATGTTCTGGCAAATGTCAGCTAAGGTGTGCCCCCCATCTCAAAGGACGGCCTTCACGGGGCTCCCTGAATGGCATCTGTCTGGTTCCTCAGGACATTGACTCTGAACCTTTCTTTCCTTGTCCTCCTCCAGCTTTGACCCCACGATGACCCCATGTCTGAACTCTTACCTCTGGAAGCTTGACTGTCTTCCATTTTCCCTTTGGCCTCTGGGGCCTCTGTATTTGTACCTGACCTCTCTGGAGTCTTACCCTCCGCTCTCAGCGTTGACTTCAGGCTGGCCTTAGGCTCCAGAACCCTATGGGTGGCACCATCCCCAGACACCCGCCCCACCCCAGGATAGCTGGTCTCAGATGCCAGGTCCCAGTCCTTCTGGGCCTGACCAAACCTACTGCTCCCTGAGCTCCAAGTACCAGGCCCGACACGGATCACACATCTGCATCCTTTGAGAACAGGCTGCCAAAGCAGTGGCAAAGAGGATGATGAAGGGGAAAGCGCAGAAGGATCCAGAAGCACGGTGAAAACCAAACACAGACAGGCCAGAGCTTAAGGAGAGGGAGGCTGCTCTCATTTCTTATCGATACGCTCTGTGAGGTCATGGGCCATATGTGGCCCATGTGGCACAGGGTCTAGGACACCCTAACTACTCCAGATACAGCTGCTGAGTACGGGATGAATGAATGAATGATATCATTCACAGAGATGCTTTTGCCACTGAGATATTAGCAGAAGTTACGTCACTTCTGATCAGAGACTTTCAGAGTCAACAGGACATCTGCTACTTTCCCTCCTGTAGAAGAAGTTTGAATCCTGAATGCCTACGGTGAGCACAGAGCAGCGAGCCTAACACAGACACGGAATGTGAGGAAAATAAATTTCTGTGGTGCTGAGAAGTGGTAACATCTGACGAAGAACAGAGCGGTTCTTTGTCACGGCAGAACCATCTCTGTATCAGTAGGGCCAAGGAACCTACAGGTCATATTCCTAAAAAAAGCCCAACGGGATCTAGGTCTGAAGGTTAAGTCAGGAGAAAGGCTTTTTTGTGAGATTGCCACCGCCAGCCAGGGTCTGACAGCTCAGTGCTTGTAGGTGAGGCTCTAAGAAAGAACTAGAAGGTCAGTCGTGTATGTACTGTCTGCTGCAGAATTCAGGCAGCCTCCTCCTGTGCTTTGCCTGCCTCCTCCCTCAGAGGAAGGAGCACTGAGCCCTCATGTCATCTTCCAAAACACCCGCCACGCCCGCGCCATGCTCACGATTTACCTGTGTTGTAGCCCCTTCCGAGCGCAGGCCAAGGGCGGTGATTTTTCCACAGGTTTCCCAGGTACCAGTCACTCTGGTTCTCGACCAAGCCCAGGACCTGCTGACCTGGAAAGTACAGAGAAAGCAAAGGTCTTAGAAGAAGCCAGGCTGCGTGTGCCAGTGCGCGCCGAGCTGGAGATACAGTCACGGCCGGTCATCAGCACCGCGGCTTTCCTTAGCAAGTGCCAGGCCCTGATCTCCGGGCTTCACTTGTAGGACCGTCTTTACTTCTCACACTTGGCCAGCCCCGCCACCTGGAGGCCACCCAGGGTAGCTAATTACCTTGCCCAAGGTCACCCAGTTCCTCTCTGATCAAGCCAGAAGCTCCAACCGACCAGGCAACCATGGGTCCAACCATCCCTTCAGTCAAGCAACGCCTCTGTGCTGACTGGCACACTTCAAATTCCAACTGCAAGTGTCCCCACCAGATGCTAGTTTGCTGGCTTTCTGGGCGTCCGCGGAGACCACAGGCTGCCAACAGAGGGAAGACGTGCCCTTGGTGCGGGAGATGGAGGCTCACAGACAGAAGCCCCCTTACGGCAGCAGCTCCCCGCCACAGCGTTCTTCCTCTCATACCCACTTGATCTTGAGTTGCGTGTCTGGTGCACCGGGGCCAACAGCACAGGTGAGCCAGGCCTCTTAGTAACTCAGCATCGTAGGTGAGTCAGTCCTCCCCTTCAGCTCTTAGAGCATCCCACTCCTGGGGTCCCAGGCCTTCTACGTAGGGCCAGCAGGGCCTCAGCTCCCCTGCCTTCCACGAGACAAACCTACCACACCTCTTACAGAAGATATTCCCTTGGACCAACAATCAACTATTTTATAGACCAGGAACCTGAGGTTCCCCAGGACTGTGATCTGCACGATTATGGGGGAGCCCACACATAGTTCAGTATTTGTCTGATGCCCAGATTCCTTCCACTGTCTCAGTGCAGTCTTGCTTACCTTTACTACAAGTGTTGGAAGCAGGAATAAAAGAAAAAAAAATTCACGTTGTATAGGGAAAGAAACTGAGGTGTGGACGGTTTAACTTGCAAAGTATCCCATGACTCATAATCACTGTCTTCTGCAGCTAACCGATGCCTTCTGGGGCTAAAATCTTTTTTTTATTGGCCAATCTGAGAAATACAGACCTTTCTGACCCAATGAAAGCCCAGCAACATGTTAAGAAAAACAGAGCGGTTCTCCTGGTACCCCACGCTGCGTGATATAGAACCTCCCTGGTGTGATGACAGCTCCCTGAAATGATGCTGTGTGGGTCCGGTGTAATTTATTTGATCAATTTATCAAGCTCCTATCTAAATCATCACCCCAGCACAAATACATAAATTAGACGCATGGGAGAAATACTACCACCCACTTTGTCATTGTATACGATCACATCCACCCCATGTAGAATCCCTCAGAAAAATCCATCACCAACTCAGGACGGGCAAGAGTGGATCCATTCTACCGCGATAAGCTTGCGATGCTCACAGAACACGGTGAGATCTGAAAGGCAGGTGGTCCTCAGCTGAGAAAGCCGTGTGCCGGGACCTCATTCGAGAGCTCACATGATGATCTTGCACGGAGGCTGGGGAGTGGAGCAGGGGATGGCATAGTCCTTGGGGGAGTTGGTACAAGGACCCCAGGTTCAATATAATGGATGGAGGGCACAACGTGCTCAGAAATGACAAGAGGGGAATGGTCTTTCACTGAATTTAGGGTGAGGTCCTCTTCAACCACCTGAAAGTCCAAATTCTGGGCTCTGGCGTTCCATACATTATGTTTGACCCTGATCTACTTCCTCAGAAGCTTTCTCTATGTAGCCACACTTCATTCCTGCCACAAGAAAATGTACAGTTCGGTTCTCCCTCCCTCGGCTCTTGCTCCTACGGCTTTCGCTTGGCAGGAAGTGCCCTTACCCTCGGCCAATTCCTGCCCGGAATCTCTTCCAGCGTGTCTCCAGCCCAAAGCCAGCTATGAACATCCCTGAGTGTGAACCTTGCCCTTGGCTTACCCCTGAGGCAGGAGACGGCTCTACCTAGCACTCCTGGCACTTTTGGCCATCAGCTGACTTATGCCCCATCAAGGACAGACAGGTGACACGCAGGCACACCCACACCACATGTGTAAAAATATCCCCCCCTCCACCAGTCCAAGGGCAAGGGCTGCGTATCAATGCTATAAATGTCTGCTAAGTCCATGACATCTCGTGGATAACCCTCTCCCGACTCGGAGCCCCGTAACACTAGTGTGTGTGTTAGTATCCCCGCATTTTCGAAGCTGCAGAGCATTTGCCCTCCCCTCATTCACCAAGATCCACGCATTCTCCCAGAATTCTTATTTAGAAGTGTCAAGGCATGAGAGAATTAGCAGAGGATATGAACTCCCCATTCGCAGATACTGAACCAATTTGTTGGTAAAAACAAAAAACAAAAAACAAAACAAAGCAAAACAAAAAAAAAATGAGGAAAATATCACCTATTATTGCAAGTTAGAGGACTCACTGTAGGTATTCATCATTCCAAAACCCTGACCACAGTTCAGTAAATTCTAGAAGGACCTAACTGTTGTCCTAGATGACGTCCAAAGAAACCCATGTGGATGGGCCTGCTCTCTTTCCAAGGCTTCTAGATGAGCCCGGATGATGCTAGTTCACCAGGCACCACTTACACAGCACTCCATACATTCCAGCCCTGGCGCACCAAATGGGGCAGGGGCTTCACAAGCCCACTTGCAAAACCCTGCTACCATTTTAATCATTGACAGAGCAGCTAATGGATCTGTCTAAAAAAGCAAAGCAAAGGCTTGGAAGCTGTTTACCAATTTGCATTTCCTCAACCCATGGGTACTAAAATTACCGCTATCCTGTTGCTAATGAAGGATTTTTTTTTAAACCTTAATGGAGGGCTGGTGTGTGCAAAAGAGTTGTTTGCAGCCATCGTGTGAGCAAGGCAGCCCAGGTGCAGACTGGGAGCAGGGAAGTTTGGAGAACACGACTTGAAGTTCCCCATGCGTCTCACTCTTCCTCACTCTTCCTCTGGAGACCGAGACCTTGAGCTCAAACTTCAGCAGAGCAGGGGGCGTACCGGTGTATCCAGGGGCTGTCACTCCCGCTCCGCAGTTTCCCAGAAGGGTGAGGAAGATGCTAGACCCGCCAGACAGAGCTGAGTGGGAGGAGGTGTCGATCTTGGTGAAGGAGGGGAGAGCGAAATGCTCTTTCCGAAGCTTCCAGGTAAGCCCGGAGGATGCTGGTTAAAAGCAGCTATCAGTCATACAGCACTCCACACCTTTCAGCCCCTGGCAGACGGAAGAGAATTCGGGCCATTGGGTCTAGGTATCTGCATCACAAAAGAGCCAGGGAATTGGAGAGCACTTTGAAGTCAGAGAACTATTGATCCAGGTCTGGAAGCTCTGTAACCTGCTACAGTAGGGGGTGAGACTCATTGTGGGGTTCCCCAGCACACAATAAGCTATGATGGCATCTAAATCTTGCCCCCAGACCAGCAGAACTCAGTGGCAGCCTCCTGTGTTACGCTTCTTGAGAGCAGAGAATTGATGAAGAAAAGGAATGCCAGAGCCAGACTGTCCAGCTTCAAATCCCGGCTCCTCAGCTTATTAGCTGTGTGACCTCAAACAAGTTACCTAACCTCTCAGTGCCTACGAGTTCATTCACTTATAAAGGGAGCTTAAAACACAGGACATACCTTAGCATTAACTTTTTTCTCTTGAGGCACAAGTTAATTTTGTGTTTTGTGCGTATTCAAGTGTTACCACTAACAATGCCTGGAAAACCTGTAGGATGTTGAGTAGGTATTTGCTCTTATCATTACAGCCAGGATTCCACCCCCCACCCCACACACACACCCCGCCCTCTGTCCCATGGGCCTGGATTCAGGCATCTACGGCTTTACCCATCTCCCCGGCTCCTTCCTTAGCTGACCCAGTCCTTATTCTGCCTAGACGCTGCTTTAGTTTCACATGGGCTGAGGGTCTGCTGTGTCAGAGACCACACAACAGACTACGGAATCAAAGACAAATAAAACACGGTTGTTGCCGCAGAGGCAGCTGGAAGAGGAGGAAGACAAACAATTAGGAAGCAGCATGGTCCTCGTGGTGGCAGAAATACTGACAAGTCGCAGGAACAGAGGACAAGAAATCATGGAGGCGGGGGATGGTGGAGGGTGCCGGCTGGGCGCCTCCCGGGTCGCTTACTGTCTCCTCTGGTGCACGATGGCGGCCTCCACCTGCCTCGTCCACAAAGCCCTCCACATGCCCAGGACTCCCTGAGAACAGTGCTGCCTCATGACACAACACCCTTCCAGGCAGGGGCCCCGCCACTCCCTGGTGACAATCACCCTTTCCAGCCCTGCCAACCCCAGCTCATAAACCAGGCGGCATCTGGTCTCCAGTGGTCCACGTCTAAAGCTTTAGCCTGGACGATGCGAGCCCAGGAGGCCTGCCACCCCATTAAGAGGTCAAGTCTCAGGGGACTCCTCTTTGCGGGAGGTGCCGGGGAGGACCCGGGCTGCTGGCGTGCTGCCTCCCTCAGCACTCCGCGCCGTCTCGTCTTCTTAGGAGTTATTACAATAAAACACCGTGACTAACAGAAAAGCCTTTGTCATTGTTTTCTGTGCGGCCCTGTGGTTATGATTAAGTGCGCTGTTCCCCGTCTTCCTTACTCCAGGCACAAGTTAACTTATGAAAATGAAGCTGTCTTCTTTGCTTATTCATACATCACCACTAACAGCCAGACAAGAGCGAACAAGCTTGCTATTCTGCTGGGGCCCTGGTGTCGGTGTCACCAGCCCGCAGACGGATGGCTCTAGGCTGGCAACTCCCCTCTTCCCTCCCTCCGCGGCTTCGGGCTGGAGGCAGAGCTCCGTTCAGGAGGTGAGGCCCCAGGAGCAGGGCATGGTGACGCCTCCACGGGGCACGAGGGGCACGGACAGGCCCGACCAGGCCACCAGGTGGGAGGCAAGGCCGGATGGCAAATTGGAAAGGCAAAGGGATTGCAACCCAGGCTGAGGAAGGTTCCAGCCCCAGTTCTGCAGGGCTTGGCCAGGGTCTGACTTTTTCTGAGCTTTTTTTTTTTTTCTTTTTTTTAACTATAAAAAGGCAAGAACAGAATCCATCTCCCATCTCTAAACAGATGTGCAGATCACCCAACACAGGTTGAGTGCATGGGTCCTGGTAGGTGCTCACCTGAGGCATTGCCCTGTCCCCCACCTTCAATAGTGATGGTCACTTTGTGCGTGGTGTCTGAGAAGTCCCAGCAAATGTGGTCTTACCACCCCGCCCTGTCCTGCTGGCCATAGCCCCAACCCCCCGGGGGCCTTTCTGAAGTTATCAGCTTCTGTGACACTAGTCTCTTGGCTGTTTCCCCCCCTCTGAACATCCTTTCCCTGCCTCCCCTTAATGCTGGTGCTCCCCAACTCCCGTCCTTAGCTCCCTTTTCTTCTTCTTCTACAGTCTCTCCCCGGATGACAGGATCTACTCCAGTGGCCTCAAATACCACGGACAGGAAGTCAATCCCCCATCTCCAACCCAGCTCAGACGACTTCCCAGAGCTTCTACTCTTAAATCCTTGCTCTCCACATCCTTGCCATAACCAAATCCCACCGATTTGATCCGCGGTTTCTCAAACCCGCCCTCTGCCTGGCTCTGTCAGCCCCTCAATCCATCTCCTTCCCAGATGGCTTCGCAGATCACACTGGATGACCTTTCCCTCCAGGGAGCCTTGCCATTCCATTCTGCCTACGCAGAAATACTTTGAAAGTGCAAATCTGATCATTTTGCTTCCTTGATTAAAAAGCTTAGTGCTCCGGGGCCCAGCAGAGTGTGGATGGATGGATGGATGAAAAATAAGTACTATCTATCATCGACCATCCTGGCCCATCTGGAGCCAGTAAACTCTTTCTGAACAGGATGGAAGTGGATGCTTACAGGTTAACCTCTCCAGGTAAACACCAGGCACAGGTAGTTATAGCTCTGATCGCAGATGCTCCGGGGCTGTCTCCTTCTCTCCACCCCCAGGAAAGCCCCTCGATGCATAGAGAGAGTCTGCCAACCACTGCTGCATATCAAATCAGTTCTGCTCACACCAGCAGGGGAATATTAAAATGTTATAACCAGGGGCTGTCCGGAGTATCAGCAGAGAAAGCAACATGACTTCCCAACCTCATATTTATTCTAATAAGCTACTTTAAAATAGGAAAGCCTTTAATAGTACCATTCAGGGCATGTCTGGGTGCAGGATGGCTAATAATAAGGAAAACATACAGGATCACATTACCGTCTACTAAACATCCTTTAAGAACTGCTGCACGCCCGCCCCGGGTGCCCCCAGCCAGTGGGTGCGGAAGGATAAAGCATCCGCTTAGAAGATGCCACACAAAAGGGTATTTAAGCAACCTGAATGGGTTGAAAAGGGCCGTTTCTGAACCTTCACATTTCACAGATCCTACAGCCTGAGTTCAGCTCTGCTAAATGCACTCGGGGATCACAGACACTCACAGGCACAGCAACCGTCCGGGGACTCACTCTGGGACCGCCTGCTCTTACAGGTGGAGCCCAGGAAGGGGGAGCACGGGGTTTAGGGACACAGCACCCAATGCTGGGGCTGCCCCTGATTCTATGCTGGCTATGTTCCCCTTGCACAAGCTTCTCTAACTTGACTGCCTTGTCTTCCCTGGAACGTGCATGGTAATTCTCACCTGGTTTAAATTCTAGCTCTCCTGCACTGGAATGGTCATCTTGGGGAAATTCTTTGTCCTCATTTCCCTCCCCTGGAAAATGGTAAAGGTTTTCTATTTCATGGGGCTCCACTGAGACCCTCGAGCAGGTTTCTGTGTCTCTCGTTCATACTGCATGGCCTTGAGTTGGAACCCATGTGCTCCAGTTAAAAAGGTTCTTCCGTCGACCATTTGGTTGCCTTGGGGGTGCATGACGAAGCTTGATTCATTGTTCAGGCAACCCCGATCTCATTTAGAGATAAAGACCCCATCTTTGCTGACCTCAATAGCTGAAGGATAATCCCTTCTAAGAGGAATTAGAATCTGTGTCACTCCAGAAGGTAGAATTAGGCTGAATGAGTGAAGATTGGAAGAAGATAGATTTTGCTTCTTAGAAGTGAGAGTTCCATTAGAGTTCAGCAAGACGGAAACAAGCTGCCTTTCTAGCTTCTGAACACTGCCTGGTTCTGGAAGAAGCTGCACGATTCTGCCCTCACCCAGCAGGTATACACTGAGACCCCACGGTGCAGGGGGGTCCGTGCCAACTGCTGGAGACAAGGCACTGTAGGAAACAGACCCAGTCCCTGCAGTCTGGATTTTATGATCTCTACAAAAAGCTTCTCAAATGGGATAGCTATCATCTGCCCGGCCCTACCCCTCACCTCCCTGAAGCAGATTCTCCTGGGCAGGGGAGGCCTGGGGATTTCTTGGCAAAGACACACCCATTAATTCTCATGCATGACAGGTTTGGGGACCTTTGGAGAGGGAGGTCACTCAGCAGGCATGCTGGGGGAGGGGGATTTCTGCCTCAGACTGGATGGTCTTAAAGCTCCCTTCCGACCCGATTGTGAGCGGTCTTTACTGTACGCCTTTACTGAACGCCCCAACGAGCTCTCTCAGCATCCCCCTCCTGCTGTACTGTCCACGTGCCCATACTTCCTCCACCTGCACTGTATCTGTGTGAACCCAGCTGCCCACTGATGGGGGCCCCTCTTCCTCAGGGCAGCCCCCTTTTGGGGGGCACTTTGCCCAGGCACTGGGGTATGAGCTCTCCATGCCCTGTCTCTGAGTACCTTACAAGCCCAAGAGGTGAGCACTGTGTTTATCTGTATCGTTCGGAAGGGAAACCGAGGTTTAAAGAAGTCACATCACTTGTCAAGGACCAGTGGCTGGGACCACAGAGCCTGGGCTGTGTTCACATCTCTCTGTGCGAAAGCCTGCATTTCCACACCTACACTCTGCGTTAGGAACAATCTGCAAGGCATCTCCCTCTCCAAGTGCCACCACTGTGGGCAAGGCTCCAAAACGAGAGAGTGGGTAGAAAGTCTGGCCAAGGCGTATTTGACCCGCACAGCTGTTCCTGCCCACACGGCCCAGAATCCTGCAGAATCTCTGATGTCCATCAGGTGCTCTGAGACTAATTTCCTTCAGCATCAATCCCAGGGCGCTGAGCTGAGAGTACTTCCTACCCAAGGGCATCTAGGGAGAACAGAAGGACAGCCCGAGGCTCAGAAAAGAGTCTACAATCCAATAAAGGTTCAGGTAACGATTGCATCTGCCAAGAAGTAAGAACAAGTCCCCCTCAGCTCCCGACCCTCTCAAATCAGTCCCATATGGGCCCACATTAACTTAATTTACAGTTTAAAAAAACTCCTGCTCGATCTCAAATAATGATTTCTCTCTTCTTCCTTCCCTGATCTTTGGTCTTTGGAAATGGGAAAAACTAAAAAGGAACACGGGGCCAGTCGTTGGGCTCTCTTCCAAGGCTGTTCTTATCACACTGATTCCTAGGACGCCTGGCTGCTGTTCCCTCTTAGACAAGGCCTCAGCCAGGGCAGCAGAGCTGGCCCAGATCCATCTACAACCTCCATCCATGGACTCCTTGGATCTTCTTTGGAGAACACGATTTGCTGGCATCTTTCAGATACTTCATTTAGGGATGCTCCTTTGGCTCACTAGTGACAGCACCTAGGAGAAATCATCTCACTCTTCCTACTGGGCCTGCAGGAAAAAGCACTTATCTGTATGATTCTAAGGCCACGACAAAAGCTCTGGGTTTTCCAGTTATAGTTGATCCTTGAACAACATGGGTTTGAACATGCAAGTCCACTTACATGCCGATTCTTTTTTTATAAATACGTACAGTACAGTAACGTATTTTCTCTTCTGATTTTAACATTTCCTTTTCTCTAGTTTGCTTGTTTGTAAGAATATGGGATAGAATACATGTAACATAAAAAAACACGTGCTAATCACTTATTCACATGATTAGTAATTCTTCCAGGCAATAAGTAGGTAAGTTTTGAGGGAGCCAAAGTTATATGTAGATTTTTCACCTGAGCAGGGTTGGGGAGGATGTTGGATGGGGAGGAATGTTGGTGCCCCTAGCCCATCATTATTCAGTTCAACCCCATCAGAAGTCAACTGTATTAACTGTGCAACCTGGACCAAAACTACTTGATTTTTGAGCTTCAGTTTTTATTTCTTTAAAATAGTGATCCAAAGGGGGTACCGCAGTGTTTATAGCAACAATGTCCACAATACCCAAACTATGGAAAGAGCCCAGATGCCTACTGAAAGACAAATGAATAAAGAAGATGGGTGTATACATATAATGGAATATTACTCAGCCATCAAAAAGAATGAAATCTCACCATTTGCAATGACATGGATGGAACTAGAGGGTATTATGTTGAGTGAAGTAAGTCTCAGAGAAAGACAAATACTATATCATTTCACTCATATGCGGAACATAGGGGAAGGGAAGGAAAAGTAAGATAAAAACACAAAGGGAGGCAAACTATAAGAGACTCTTGAGGAACAAACTGAGGGTTGCCGGAGGGGAGGTGGATAATGGAGACAGGCACTAAGGAAGGCCCCTGATGGACCATGAGCACTGGGTGTTATATGCAACTGGTGAATCATTAAATTCTGCTCCTGAAACTAATAATACAATATATGTTAAATAAATTGAATTTTAATTAAAAATAAGAAAATAAAGTGGATGATGGTAAAATTCATCCTGTTTCCATCTTGTGGGTTTTTTTATTGTACTTTTTTTTTTCAGTAACATATAATGTATTATTTGTTTCAGGGGTACAGGTCTGTGATTCATCAGTCTTACACAATTCACAGCACTCACCATAGCACGTACCCTCCCCAATGTCCATCACCCAGCCACCCCATCCCTCCCACCCTCCTCCACTCCAGCAATCCTCAGTTTGTTTCTTGAGATTAAAAGTCTCTTATGGTTTGTCTCCCTCTCTGGTTTTGTCTTGTTTCATTTTTCTCTCCCTTCCCCTATGAGCCTCTGTCTTCCTTCTCAAATTCCTCATATCGATGAGATCATATGATAATTGTCTTTCTCTGATTGACTTATTTTGCTATGCATACTACTCTCTAGTTCCACCCACATTGTTGCAAACAGCAAGATGTCCTCTTTACCCACTCATCTGTTGATGGGACATCTAGGCTCCTTCCATAGCTTGGCTATTGTGGACATTGCTGCTTTAAATGTTGGGGTACGCATGTCCCTTCAGATCACTACGTTTGTATCTTCAGGGTAAATACCCAGTAGTACGATTGCTGGGTTGTAGGGTAGCTCTATTTTCAATTTTTTGAGGAACCTTCATACTATTTCCAGAGTGGCTGCACCAACTTGCATTCCCACCAACGGTGCAGGAGGGTTCCCCTTTCTCCACATCCTTGCCAACACCTGTTGTTTCCTGACTGGTTAATTTTAGCCATTCTGACTGGTGTGAGGTGATATCTCGTTGTGGTTCTGATTTGTATTTCCCTGATGCTGAGTGATGTGGAACGCTTTTTCATGTGTCTGTTGGCCATCTGGATGTCTTCTTTGCAGGAATGTCTGTTCATGTCTTCTGCCCATTTCTTGATTGGATTATTTGTTCTTTGGGAGGTGAGTTTGAGAATTTCTTTACAGATTTTGGATACTAGCCCTTTATCTGATATGTCATTTGCAAGTATCTTCTCCCATTCTGTCAGTAGTCTTTGGTTTTGTTGACTGCTTTCTTTGCTGTGCAAAAGGTTTTGATGTTGATGGAGTCCCAATAGTTCACTTTTGCCCTTGCTTCCCTTGCCTTTGGTGATGTTTCTAGGAAGAAGTTGCTGCGGCTGAGGTCGAAGAGGTTGCTGCCTGTGTTCTCCTCAAGGATTTTGATGGATTCATGTCTCACATTTAGGTCTTTCATGTGGTTATTTTAAGAGTAAAATAAAAATGTTGTCAACTGTTAACTACTGTTCGACTTCAAGTATTACCATTATTAGCAAATATTTCCTGGTCTTTGGTAGCTATTACTCAGTTTTTTTCCTCATATAATATTCCCAAGATTACAGCATTATTGCTTGCTGATACTCTATATGTGTGGACGCCAGACACTCAGCAAACTTTATTCTTGGGATATGGTCTGGAAGGTGAAAGTTGCCAAAAGAGGTTTTGGTATGTCTGAGCAGTAGTCAGGAATCTATCTTCTTAAGGATGGTCATTGGGCAGATTACAGAGGTGGAGGGATGCTCATTCAATAAGAGAGGACAGAGAGGAAGTTTGGAAGAGAGATACTAAGATAATGAAGGATCACCAGTCTGGACTACTCAGTACCAGTTTAATGAAACTTCCTATTTCGAAGATCTCTGTCTTTGCCATGAGGTCAATCACTCATCCACTTAGCAAATACTTATTGAATACATATTAGTTAAGCACCAGGTTGGGCTATGGGGATGCAATGGTGGGTTAATTGTGAGATGGTCCCCACCTTCAGTGCAGCTTAGGACGTATGAGTTTGCTAGGGCAGCTGTAACAAGTACCATAGACGGGGTGGCTGAAAGGCCAGAATTTATTTGGAAGTCCCAGACTGAGATGTTGGCAGGGTTGTTTCTTCTGAGTCTTTGCTCCCTGACTTGTAAATAACTGCCTTCTCCCTGTGTCTTCACATGGTTCCTCTGTGTGTCCTAATCTCTTCTTATATGGACACCAGTCGTAACACATGAGGGCCCATCCTACTGACTTCATTTCATCACCCGTCTAAAAACTCTCTCTCCAAAGGCAATCACATTCTGAGATACTGGCGGTTAGGACTTCAACATATGAATTTTGGGAGAGATAACTCAGCCCATGACACAGGGCAAGGTTGCTAAACAGTCACACCAACAAGTGTGGAACTTGACGCTGAAGGGCTGGGGAAGGTGAGGTCAGAGGTCAGAGTGCTGCCAGGGACTGTAAGAGGGGAAGTCAGTCAAGGAGTCATCTGAGGAAAAAAGGATCTGATCGTGATCTGAAGGAAGATGGGAAGAGTACCAAGGCAGGGGGACAGTGTATGTTAAGACCCTGCAATGGGAAGCTTGACAAGGATGAAGGATATGGTGTCATGGAAAGATACCTGGTCTCTGTCCCTTGGAATTTCCTGAGTGGTAAGGGTGACAGGAGCACCTTTTGTTGTAATGAGGTGACTCCTGGTGGGTCCCTAGAGAGCTACATGGAGGGCTAGTTGCCAGAAAGACAAAGTCTTGATTAGAAGCTCAGGACTTTCACCCCACTGCCCAGCCTCTAAGGTGGGGAGAGGGGCCGGAGACTGAGTTCATCACATATGGCCAATGATTTAATCAACCATGTTTAGCTAATGAAACCTTCACAAAGACCCCAAATGATGGGATTCAGAGAGCTTATGGGTTGGTGAACACATCTTCGTGTTCAAGGATGGTGCCCTCGGAAAAGGCATGGCACCTCCACCATCCTCCCCACAACCCTGCCGTAGGCATCTCTTGCATTTGGCTGTTCCTGAGTTGTAGTCTTTAAAATCAACCACTAATAGTAAGTAAAGTGAGTTCCTGGGTTCTGTGATCTAGCAAATAGCAAAGCTACATGAAGATGGGGATTGAGGGAGGCCCTGACTCAGTAGCCAAGTTGAATGGGAGTGTGGGTTACTCGGGGCCCGATCATGCCTGGTGTCTGATGGCACAGGCAGAGCCCAATGGAGGGACAGAGTCCGAGAGCCTGTGGGGTCTGACGCCAACTCCAGGTAGTAGTGTCAGATCTGAGTTGTAGGCTGCCCACTTGGTGTCCTCCGACAGTTGGTGTCAGGAGGAAAAACTACCACGCAAGGGACTAACAGCCAGCGTGGCTGAGACACAGACCCCACAGAGGAGGTGGGAAGAGACCTGTGGGGTTTTGAAGGCCAGGGCCAGAGTAAGGAGGCTTCTCCTTGAAGGACAAACTGGGGGCACAACTGAAGGGCCCGAGGCAGGGAGGACTGTCTGGCCACAGGACACCGGGCACCATGTGCAAAGAAGACAATGTGGACGGTGCCCTGGGGGCGCTACACAGCCCCCGTTATAGTCAGCGAGGGCCAGTGTGATTGGAGTCTGGGTCTGGAAAGAACATTCTTGCTGCTGTGTGGGAGATGGGTCAGGGGATGCTCGGCGGGGTTAGAAATCAAGGGTCTTATTTTTCTTTCTTCCTTGCCCTTCCTTTTCCTCCTCTCCCCCCTCCCTCCCTTCTTCTCTCGCTCTTTCTTTCAGAAGCAGCCCAGTGGAAACGGGCAAGCCTAGAGATGAGCAGAGAGGTAAGGGCTGCAGACACACAACACGGTCAGCAAACACCGTCTGAGGGATCTGTGTGCCCGTGGGATGCCTGGGTTGACGGCCGTCCCCACCGAGAGGTGGAGGCGAGGGGCCTGCCATCTACTAAGGGCATAGGGCTTGTGGGAACGGGGGCAGACTCTGCTGCTCTCATAGCCCCGGGTCCCCCAGGGCTCCACAGACCCTGGGGAGCACCGAAGTGCTCTCTTCCTGCCGGGAACAGTGTGGTGCAGACAAGTTAGCCTGCGTCTGGATCAGGCTCTGGGAAACAGATGGTAAAGGGAACTTGACGACATTACGTATGTGTCTTGGGGGATGGGAAAGAGGTGCTGCTGGGTGTGGGGTAAGTCTCTGAGGAGGTGGGACTCGCCCCCGACACAAGTCAAATCAAGCACAGGGGAGGAGGAAAGGACAACTAGATGAAGAGGATGGAGGGAGAAAGTTCTCGGGGAAGAACTCCCGCACGTGCTCTGGCGTCAGCGTGGGGAGACATGAAATAATAATAATAATAATAATAATAATAATAATAATAATAAAATAACATACTCAGCTGTAGAAAGGAACAAAGCACCGATGCACGTTACAACTCGGTTGAACCTTGGCCGTGTTATGCCTAGTGAAAGAAGCCAGACACAAAAGCTCACATACTGTAGGATTCCTTTCATATATCGAGAATAGGCAAATTTATAAAGACAGAAAGTAGGTCAGTGGTGAACAGCGCACAGCGGGAGGGATGGTGCGGAGTGACAGTTTGCTGGGTACAGGGTGTTCCGGGGTGATGAGAATGTCTCAGAACCAGAGAGAGGTGACAGCTGCCTCACCCCATAAACAACTAAACACTCCTGAATCACACATTTAAAAATGGCTAATTGGTTGAAATGACGCGAATTTCACCAACATAAAAGCTGATGATGACGTAAGCTACTATGGAAGGAATACTTGGTATAAGCCAACGATATTTTACACGGTTGATCCCACTGAGTCTTTCCCATGGACGCCAGAGCCCTGAGACCTTCCCTCAATCCCCAGAGCTCTGCCGCTCCCCGCTCACTGGTCTGTGGCCCTGGTGACCTCCGTCCAGCCCACTGCTTTAAATACTGCCCACATGTTGTCCCCAGTCTGATTTCCACACTGAGTTCCAGAAGTATAAATTCAACTGCCCAGCTCAGTTCTCTGGTTGGGACATCTAGTAGGTGTCTCAGACTTGGGATGTCCCATCCCGAACTCTAGATTCTTCTCTTCCCCACCGGCTCTCCCACCCGTGGCCGGAAAAAGCAGCTTGTTCTCCCCATCTCTCTAGGAGCTTAGAGGAGAAATGATGGGAATCATTCTTTTTCCCTCAAGCTTTACCTAAGTACAGTAGAATTCTACAGACTCACTGACATTTTTGTAACCATGTGCGGTCATGAAATCATCATCACCAACAACTACAAAACGGCTCCAACTCCTTGAAGTCTCCCTGTGGCCCTTCTGCACGCGATCTACCTCCCTGAACCCCAGCTCCAGGCGACTGCTGCTGACTTTCTGTCACACTCTTGTTCAGCCTTTTCTAGGACTGCACATAAACAGAATCACAATCATAGAACATGGAGTTTTCTATGTTCGACTTCCTGTATTTAGCACAGTGTTTCTGAAATTTACCCAAGTTGTTATATGCATTAATACTGCATTCCTTCTTGTTGCTGAGCGGGACCCTCTTATCCCAAAGCATGGGTATACCACCATTTGGGTGGAATCCCGAGTTCTTGTTTTGCCTAAATTCAGCCTGGGCTGAATCCAAGCTGTGGATCTGGATTATCACTGGGACACCAATGGTGTTTAAGAGCATGAGCTCGCAGAAAGGAGAGGCTGATGGAGAAGACCAAGGCAGAATCCCGGGCCCCATGATGCTTCACTGTTGAACAAAGGAGAGAGAGCCAGAAAAGGGCTCCCCCATCACAGTAGAAAGCTACCATATGGTACAGGGTCAAGGAGAGCTGATGGGGAGCTAAAGGTAGGGGTTCTAGACTGTCAACATATCCACTCTTTCTCTAACATTTGCAATTAAGCAGCCTCGACTCCAAAGCCCCCATTCCGCACCCTTCCGCCTGCCACCACCTTTCATTCTCAAGATGTTCTACCTACTATGAGGTTTCTAACTGGCTTCCCTAGCACCGCCAGTGAAAAACCAGGGTCTCCTTACTTCTTTCACCAACTTCGGATTCAAGTGGCTGGTTGTGATGCACACCCTTTCAGGAGAGAAATCTGTGGCCAGTCTTACCCCCGAAACCATCTGCTGGCCACAGCAGCCCACAGCTGTAGGAGAGCTGAGCCCCAAACCACACTCCTGTCTGTCAGCGACCTCATAAGGCCAAGGACTCATGTAAGAAAATTGTGTGTTTTCAGAAAAGTGTATGTCTTGTGTTTAGAAAAGTCCCTCTGGGTCTAAGGAAACTCTGGCATTGAGGATGAGACTTTGTGTACTCTTAAAAACCAAAACCAAAACCATAAGACCCCATTGCAGTAGCATGGCCCAGGATCCGTAAGCTGCAGGGGCTTGGGGAGTATTCTGGCCCGGACTTGTCATCTGAATGATAAGGAAATGGAAGCAGAGAGAAGGTCTGCAACCAAGGCTGTGTGGTGCAGGTGCTCTGTCCTTCCTAGGTGTGCTCTCCTCTGGTTGCACGGAACACGAATTAAGCATCTATTATTTTCAGAACACTAGGATAAAAAAAGGGTGGACACACTTTGGCAGGTGCTGTGACATTCCTGGACTTTTAGCCTCTTATTTACAGGTAAGAAACCTGAGGCTCAGAAATGAGTGCAACCAGCCCAGGTTCCCACAGGCGAATGATGGAGCTGGGATCCAAGAGTGACCCCGAAGACTAGGTGGTGTTTCCTGGGATGAAGATAAAAGGGGAAGGAGAGGAGATTAAAAGAAACTTCCTGTACTGGAGAAGTGTTAGGGACAGCATGCAAGAGTGACGAGATTCTCAGAGTTTATGCATGGATGATTTATGAACTTGGCACAAGCCCCCTGTCTTTTGGGGCATTTCACTGCAGACTCGCAACTCAATCCACAGGTAGCCAAGGGCAGGAAAAGAGCTGAGTTGCCCTGTCCACAGAAGGTACAAGTCCTGGGCACTGGGTCTGACTCTGGGTGACAAGCCAATAGACAAGACAGAGTCCTCTCCCTCCAGAAGGCCACAGGTACATCAAGAAGACAAAGCACGTGATCAAATGCGTGGCCCGAGACATGTTATAACAGAGACATGCTAAATGGCTGACTTTGAAAGGACATTAGAACAGTTTATCAAAAGAGGTCCTAGTGGAGTTAAAAATACTACACTTGGAGCAACCTTAGTAATCATCTCGTCTAACCTTTTCACGGCACAGCGGATGGAACGGAGTTACACAGGAGGAAACAATACGCCCAAGATTACGCAGCTGCGAAGAGACCAGAACCCTTGCTTCTTAACAAAAACGGTCCTTCTCCGCTGCTCAGGACCACGGTGGGCAGGAAGGCTGCCGAAACCAACAGCTGGACCGGGCTGCGGGGATGGACCCCGGCTTCACTCACGTCCTTCCACTCATTCTTCTCACACGACCCTTGCAGAAGCTAAATAGCAGACAAGCCACACAAACCCCTGGGATTCTGGTAGCTGAGTCACTCTCTCTAAGCCTGTTCACTGCTGACCCCTTGGAGACAGTCCTCTCTTAGCAAGCCAAGGGCAACGGACCTATAATAGTCAGCTGATGGTCTTCTCTTGGCATGGTATTAGATCACCAGGAACAAAGCACAAGACCTTGCTTTTTAATAGTCTTGATAACCTTTCTGATGGAGACTAAATGGAGGCCTCCAATTCAAAAGAGGAAAATAATTTTGTTTGGTAAAGTCCCAGAAGTGATTGGGCTGTGGTGGGAGAGAGCCAAAGAAAGGATGCGTGTGTGTGTGTAGATAAGCAAATAATTCTGAACAAGGAGCCAGCATTCTAATCTAGACTCACTCATCCAGCCAGCCAGCCAGCCAGCCACCTAGCCATCTACCCATCCACTCCCTCATTCATCCAACATTCATTTCTTAAGCGCCGGTTATGTGCCAGGGACCGTACTGGGCTCTGAGTCGTAAACAGCAACAACAAAGCCAAAAACCTTAAGGCGCTATCTCACTGGCACATTCCTTCCGACGGAGGGGCCAGGCCACAGACAGATCCGTGGTAAAGCGCCAAGTTGTGCTGAGACCCCACGAGGTCAAGTAGATGAGGGGCTCAAGAGGGATGGGAGGAGAAACCAGACCCTGCCAGAAAGGAACTTTCCCTCTGCCCAGAGGAATGCCAGGGCACGAAGAAAGAGTGGCCGATGAACGGGGAGCCCACGATGCTGAAGCCTCCGGGACACGAACGGTGGCTGCTCTGCCGTGTCTGTCTCAAGCGGACGGGCTGCATACAAAAGCTTTTGTTGAGGCTCAATCTGGAAAAGGTCACCGATTTAGTAGCAAGTGGCAGGTGAAAAATCTGCCTGGGATGACACGTGTTCTTTATTTAGGGCTGAAGGCTGCTTGAGAATGAATAGGTCAGAAGGCCCCGGGCTGCACGTGTCTGTCAGAAGCACATGTCAGAGCCGTCGGAGGAGGGAAATGATGCCCATCTCGGGGAGAAGGACAACGGGGTAAAAACGACAGACTCTCGAAGCCCGGAAGCTCAGAAGTGTGGGCTCTTCCATCCTCTTCTTTGTCAAAGAAGAAGAATTCATCTGGACTGTGACTAATGAAATGCCCGTTCCCTTTGCCGTCAGAAATGAAGCCTGCACGATCTGCTACTGAGCTCCTGCCAAAGGCCTGGGAGCGCGGAGTCACCGTGGGGGGTGGCGGGCTGAAGGCTGGAGAGGGGACCGCAGGGTGCTGCGGAACTGAGCCACGCTGCCTGGGTCTGTGCTGAACGCCTGGGTCTGGCCCCCCAGTTCTCCCCGAAGGACACTGAAGAGCTTTACACAACTTCCCATTGCGTTTAGTGCAAAGATCCTACTGAGGACCCTGTCCACCAGGCCACTCTTCCTCTTGGAAAGTCCCTGGTGAGAAATTCCTTTCAAACCAAACAACAGGATTAACCCGAGTCCATAGAAAATAAAGGACATCTATTCTTTTGAAGCAGGAATCCTCTGAGAAGACCCATTTTTAATTTTTTTAATGATTTATTTACTTATTCGAGAGAGAGGGAGAGAGTATAAGCTGGGGAAGGAGCACAGAGAGAACAGATTCCCCCGAGTGGGGAGCCTGAGGTGGGGCTTGATCCCAGGATGCTGAGATCATGACCTAAGTCAAAATCAGGAGTTGGGTGTTTAACCAACTGAGCCACCCAGGTGGCCCCTGAGTAGACTTTTTTACTTTGGCTGCCAGGAAGCTCAGAGCTCAACTTTAAAAGCAGTGTAGGATACAGTGAACCTTGTTCATAACGTATTGTATCTTTTCTTAGAAGTGGCCTAAAACCCTTTGTAGGATACAGTAAGCTATAAATGAGTGATAATAAAACAATGTTTGTGCACACAGGGCCTATTTGGTTTCTGTTTGTTCAAACTTCTTACGTGGTTCTCACTCTCGTGGTTACACATGAGTTTTTGAAAACTGTTTCCCATTTTCCACTTTCTAGTGGTGGGGCAAGGACAGGCTGACTTAGTTGTCACCAAGTAAAGGTTCGGAATTCTCTTAGAGGCAAGGCTTTGAGATGTGGTCCTTTTGCTGACTTGCTAACTTGGACAGCGACATACATCCAGCTGGGTCTCCCAGAGAGCACCCCAAATTACCCCAGCACCAGAGGTTAGACTTCATAAAGCTACAGCTGATGTGCAGAGTCAAGAACAGTCAAGGATGAAAGAGTTCACCCATTTTTCCGAGGGTCGGGGTCCTTCACATTGAACTTGATCTGCAGCACAACTGACCAGCAGCCTGTGGTCAGTCCTTCCTCATTCCATTTGGTCTCTCTCTCTCTCCGCCCCCTGGATGCCAGTTTCTGCATTAGTTCTGGCTGAACTCAGGCAGAAGGAACCTCATACTGACCTCCAATTCCTATCATCATTTCACTTCCTGTAGCTTCTACTATGTCTGGGTTTTCTCAGAAACCTGAGAAATGGGAAAACCACCCATTTTATCTGTTTCCTGCTGCGTTTTGAAAATGTATCAGAGGCTCTCGTTGTTGAACTCCCTTTGATCAATGTACTGGGTTAAGCAAGTGGGAGGACATAAAGGCTCACCCGACTCCAGGAATCAGAGCACTTACATAGGGTCCGGCAATCAGGAGGCGCGGCAGGGCCAGAAGCCCAGGATTGCAGGGTCAGTCCCCTGCTCCTTGCCACAGTGAAAAGAGCTCTGGTCCAGATTTCACATACGAGGTCTGTGAGCTCTATATCATGTCACCACTACACTAAAGGGAGCGGTGTCAGTCAGGAAACACTGCTATTTTATAGGTTACATAGTTAACCAGCTGCTGCCCAAGGAGCAACAGCCCCATAAACTCACTGGCTAGATTTGTTTACCAGATGCTGTTGGGTGAGTATTTGTGTCTGCCCCAAATTCTTATGTTAAAACCTAATTAACCTAATGGGATGATATTTGAAGATGGGGCTTTTGGGAGGTGATGTGCTCAGGAGGGTGGAGCCCTCATGAATGGGATTAGAGTTCTTCCAAAAGACACCTCAGAGAGATTTCCCACCCCTTCTGCCATATCAAGGCACAGAAAGGAGATGGCCAGCTATGAACCAGGGAGCAGTCCCTCACCAGACACCAAATCTGTTGGGGCCTTGACCCTGGACTTCCCAGTCTCCAAAACTGTGAGAAATAAATGGGGCGTGTAGTGCGTGATATTCAGTAAGAGCAGCCCAAACGGATGAAGCAATCCACAGAGAACTCAGATACCATTAATGTGGTTGACAGAAGGTCTGCCATTAGGATGTTCGTAAGACTTGACCAGGTCACCTTTCTTTCTTTCCAGGGTCTGTAAAGGGTGGGAATGGATTACAGTACATTAGGGCCTCCTGCCCATCCCCTGGTCTCCCCGCAGAGTTTGTTACATGGACCGGTGCATGGGGCATGTGGAACAAGGTCCATGAAGTTCTTTGGGATGTCTCCACTTCCCTGTTTCTGCCCACTGGGCCGTATGCTAACCAAGAGTGATTTATGGTTGTTCCCAAACATGTTTATGCACGTTGTTATTGGTGCAATTAAGTATACGCTAAGTAAATATTATGTAAATTGATTAGTTAGCAGTGTGAAGAGAGCTGTTTCTCTGAAAACTAAATTAAATTTGAGAAAAATCTCATGATAGTGGTTAAGTTGCTAAACAATGGCTACGGTATTAGACAACTCAGAAAGGTAGTAAGAATCAGGCTAGATTCTGTACTCCTGGGCATGAAGAATATCTTTGGGGCTATCTCTACATGACTGAAGTTGGAAATAACATTATGTGTGTAGGCTATATAAGAAAAACTCCATGTAAGAATGATCAGTGAACCCTAACTTGAGAACACGGTTGACTCTAAAACACCTGTATTGACAGCCATGATTCATCTGTATGTTTTTCTCCCCTTCCTATTGGCCATCTTTGTGAAACTTGAGCAATTACTACAGACACACAGTCTTAGAAATAAGCAACATGAGAGTTCCAGGTGAGGCGCAACTGTTCTGAGACCTGGACATACATTCACGTTTATGAAGTATTTTCACAAAATAATCCCAAAGGTCCCTCTGAGTTTTGACAGTCTGTGATCCTATGGCTGTCAATTACCTCATAGCTGTTTAAGACCTAGGCACAACCACCAATTGACCTGTACCAAAAAGTCTCGCATATGATCTAATGACTCTGACCTACCTTATGATCATCGATGTTCCCTACCTTGGGTACTATTATTCTTTCTTCCAGACAGGAAGATTTGGGACATATTGTCTTCATACATCTCAAACATAAAGTTTTTGTTTGCCTGTGACTTCTAAATGTATGCCTCATCAAAGGGTAGAGAAATCATAAACATCTTACAAAGTCCCTTTTGCTTTCTGCTTTTGTGCTTGATGTTTTCCACTTCAATTAACTCTGTATTAAGGTGTCACTGAATGAAAGGCATCAGAGAAATGGAAGAACCTGTTAAAAACGCAACCTTTTAGCCCTTGAGAGATCCAATTCCATTCCACTTAGGAAATTTTTGACTGCTGGTGACCCCGTCACCTAGGCACAAGCCTCCTCATTGGGCATCACTCTGTAGAGCTTGTATGTGGGTCTCCAAGCTAATGGAACTCAATGTGTGGTCCGCTCACCTTCTGTAGACTAGGGATAATGTATCAGGTGAGAATGAGGAAGCCGAAGGGGGCCGGAGAGAAAGACCTAGCCAAGGAACAGGAGATGTGATCCAGTCAAATAAACTTCTGCGGCTTATAGAACTCAGGTAGGCAGAAGCTGTCACTTGCAAACTTGCAACCTGGGAAGTTTAGTGACTGTCAACAAAGCTAGGCACAAGTGAGGGCAAAGTGTGTCAACTCTATCTTCCACGAACAGTCACCTGTATGGCATCATGGAAGAAGATTTAAGGACAAACATATCGGAGAACATGACCTAGTAACAACCTTTCTGGACAGAATTTTTATACTTTGATTCAATAAACATTTAGTGAACATCTAGGAAATGTCATGGATGGTTATTACGAAATGGGAAAAAAAAAGAATGACATAGAACTGCTGACTTTGAACACTCGGCAAATAAAAATAGGAGCCATTTATGTGCGTGAGAGACACAAGACAGTAGCGGATGTGCCCCAAATGGAACCCAAGTAAACTCCTGTGGAAATATGGCGACAGACTACTTCTCTCCAACCAAGAGAGCCAGAGGAAGACGTTTGCGCTGGGTCTTAATGGATGTGTAAGATTTGGGTGGGCAGATTAAAAGGAGAAAGGTCATTCCAGGCTGAGGAAGGACCCTGAGGGTCACAATCATATAGAGCTGAGCACGGTAAAGGGAAGGCTGTTTACATATTGAAACACTGCAGTCCTGGGTTCAAGTCCCACCTGAGCCACTGGCCCTCAGGTGTCCTTGCCAAGTCCTTCTGAGCTTTAGTGAGCTCTTTGCCAAAAGGGGCTGAAAAAATGTACTTCCAGGTTCTACAAGGACCACGATAACATATGTGGAGTACCTACATTGGCTCCTGGTACTTAGAGCTGCCCAGCACATGAGCTGTGGTTTTCATTGTTATTTCAGGAACTCAGTCTGGGAGGGTAGACTGGGGTCAGCGTGGACACAGAAATCTGCGCTTGATTTGTATGGTAAGGTGAGAGGGCATCCAATCTGCTAAGCAGGAAGAGAATATGAAAATAATCCTTGTCCTATTTATCCCTTAGGAATTTTAGGAACTGTAAGAGCAATAGTAAAAATAACAAACAGAAGTGTCCATGAGACACTGCACAGGAAATACGTTGTTTCATTTAAGTTTTCCAGCAACCTTTGAAGGCAGATCTTACCTTCCATTTAACAGAAATGCAAACTGAGGCTCAGAAAAACTGAAATCCTTGCCTGTGGCTAAGCAGTACAGCAGGGATTCCAACCTAGGTTCTTCCTGGGTGCAGACCTGCATGCCTCAGGAACTGTTTAGCATCTCTGTTCAGTGTGGATGAAAGCTTCTACAGGTTACAGAAGAGTAAATTCAAACAAACTCTCCTGACATCACAGGGTTTGGTATAGCTTGGGGTCATGCAAGAAATGGACCTTCTGAGGGTTGTCTCCTATCCAGAATCCTCCTTGCAGAAATTCCCTTTCACGCCGCATCTGTCAGCTCAGATAGCCCACTCCATCCCCTCAGGAGGACCAGAGAACCATGCAGGTGAGTTCTTTGCTCTACAAGTAGGAATGCTGGTGCCTCTGAGCCCACGGGATGGACAGATGTGGGGACGGGCATCAGTCAGTGCTGGGAACTTATCCCACAAGGTAAACCAACTCACATGAGCTTGTGCCCAGAGAGAAGATGTTGCCGCTGGACATTCCCCGGGGGCCCTCAGCCACAGGAGGCGATGCTCGTATTGGATGCTTACGCACTAACTGTGGCAACCAGAGGATGAGAGGGAATGTTTAAAAAGGATAAAAAGCAATCTCCTCCTCTATAAAGCCTCCCCCAACTTCATGGGCCAAATTTAGCTCTGGGTTCATTGTTTCTGGACCATGTCTTCATTACAATAATTATCTCTTAGTAACAGCGGGTGTCAGGATCCTCTGGGGAGGTTTTTAAAAAGTACATGCACTTGGCCCCTATCTCAGGAGATTTTAATTTGCTAAGTTTAGGTTGAGCCAGGGTATGAGTAGTTTTAAAGAGCCCTCCCAGAGACACCAGTATCTGACAGTATGGGGGACAATATATCCTAGAAAACAAAACAAAATCTTGATAGAAAACACCTAAAAAATGCTGAATACAATAATAATAATAATAATAATAATAATAGTAATAATAATAGGGGCGCCTGGGTGGCTTGGTGGGTTAAAGCCTCTGCCTTTGGCTCAGGTCATGATCCCAGGGTCCTGGGATCGAGCCCCGCATTTGGCTCTCTGCTCAGCAAGGAGCCTGCTTCCTCCTCTTTCTCTGCCTGCCTCTCTGCCTGCTTGTGATCTCTGCCTGTCAAATAAATAAATAAAATCTTTAAAAAATAATAATAATAATGTAGGGGTGTGTGTGTGTATGTAAGAGGAAATAAAAAAGAGTAGATAAGAATGTAAGGATAGGGAACCTGGGTGGTACAGTTAGTTAAGCGTCTGCCTTCAGCTCAGGTCATGATACCAGTGTCCTGGGACTGAGCCCTGTGTTGCGCTCCCTGCTCAGCAGGGAGTCTGTTTTTCCCTCTCCTTCTGCCACTTTCCCTGCTTGTGATCCTTCTCTCTCCCTCTCTGTCCAATAAATAAGTAAATAAATTATATATATATAAATTTATTTTTATATATATATAACTTTTTTTTTTTAAGGAACATAAGGACAATTCTTAGTATTAATAAAGAAAACTGATTAGAACGAAAGCACAAATCCAGAGAGGTACGCAAGCTGAAGGCAGTACCTGTGAGGCGGAACCTGTCTGTCGTGAGCATCATTTAGCAATGGTTTTAATGAGCCAAACACAGAAAAAAAAGAGACTAGGACTACCCGACTATGCAAAAGTGGCTGAGAAACAAAGCCCAAAGCCAGGATCTGCACTCCCCACACCCCAAGAAGTCACGCCCTTGGTGAGTGAAGCCAGCCCTGCAGAGGAAGAGAGCAGGGACACTTGCCTGTCCTGGCTCCACATCTGGGTGAAAGACAATGACAAAGAGGTCTCTACTGAGATTTCTTAACTTCAGACTTATCCTCAGGTATTCATGGGCCAGAATTCATAGCTGTCTTTTTGGTCTGAAACCATCGTGAATACAGATCCTCCCTGGAGGCACGTATTTTAAAACCTGGCATCAAAGAACTCTCATAGATAAATTCCCAATTCTCGCTGCTCTCTCATGCACGTGTACATGCACACACACAAAGTCACAAATTCTATCAGAAAACAAAGAAGTCAAAATGAATTCAACCCCAAGAGACTGATTATTGACATCATTACATAAGAACACAAGAGAGACCCATCTATTAAGAAGTAACAAGAAATAGGCGGTGGTTTAAAAGCATATCCCCAAATTCTTTCATGCTCTTTCCATGAAAAGGTAGAGTCGAATCCCCCAACCACTATATGATTCATTTCGGCGCCCACCTGCCTCACATTGTTTGCTCACTTTGAGGGAGGCCAGTCTCCATGAGATGAGGACACTCGAGAGGCACTGTGGAGAGGTCCAAATGGAGGGAAATAAACCCCCTAGCCTAAGCAGGTACCAAGTGGTTAGCCACGTGAGTATACCCTGAAAGTCAATTACCCAGTCTCTTCAACAAATGGTGCTGGCAAGACTGGATAACCATGTGCAGAAGAATGAAATTAGACCCCTCTCTTACACGACTCACAAAAATTTTCTTAAAATAGATGAAGTACTTACGCATAAAAACAGAAACCATAAAACTTCTAGAAGAAAATACAGAGAAGAAATCACCTTGTCAATGGCCTTGGCAAAGATTTTTTTGGAAAGGACACCAAAAACACAGCAACAAAAGCAAAAATTAATGAGCGGGATTATATCAAACTAAAAAGATCTGCACGGCAAAACAAACAACAAAATGAAAAGGCAGCCGATGTAATAGGAAAGACATTTGTAAGTCATGTATCTGATGAGGGATTAATATCCAAAATATATAAAGAACTCATACAACTCAACAGCAAAAAAAAAAAAAAAAAAAAAAAAAAAAATCTTATTAAAAAATGGGCAGAGGAACTGAAAAGACATTTTGTCCCAAACAAGACACACAAGTAGCCAACAGGTACATGACAAGGTATGGCATCACTAGTCATCAGGGGAATGCCTATCAAACCACAGTGAGATATCACCTTACCCCTATCAGAATGGCTGTCATCAAAAGAAGTAACCAGTATTGGCAGGGATGTAGAGAAAAGGGAACCCTTGTGCACCATTGGTGGGAATGTAAACTGGCATAGCTATTACGGAAAATGGTATGGCAAAAATTAAAAATAGAACGACCATATAACCTAGAAACTCTACTTGGTGTATGCTTGGGTCTATATCTAAAAGAAATGAAAAGAAAGAAATGAAATGAAATCTAAAAGAAATGAAAACAAGAGACAAGGGGTCTCAAAGAGGCATCTATATCCCCATCAGCATCATTCACTGCAGCATTATTCAAAATAGCCAAGACACGGAAACAACCTAAGTGTCCACCAATGGATGAATGCAAAAAGAACGTGTGGTATATAGAATAGAATATTATTCAGCCATAAAAAAGAGGGAAATCCTGCCATTTGCAACAATATGGATGGACCTTGAGGACATTATACAAAATATATATGCTAAAAGAAATAAGACAGAGAAGACAAATACTATAGAGTATCACTTACATGGGGACTCTGAAAAAGCTCATAGAAAGTATAATGGTGAAGCTGGCGGTGGCAGAGCAAGGAGATAGAGAAATGTTGATCAAAGGGTACAAACTTCCAGTAATAAGATGAATTAGCTCGGGGGATCCAATACACGGCAGGATGATTACAGTTAATAATACTGTATTACTATTTCAAAGTTGCTAATGTTGATCACAAAAAAGAAATGGTGAGAATGGAACACAATAGTAATCATTTTGCAATGTCTAATGCAGCAAATCAAATCAACATGTTGCACACCTTAAGCTTACATAATGCTGTAAGTCAAGTCTATCTCAATAAAGCTAAAAAAAGATAACCCCAAAATAACACAATAAAATATTTTGTATCTAAAAAAAGGGGGGAAAAGTCAATTAACCAACTAAAGCTGACATATGCCTAAAACTGCATGAGTTTCCAAATGAGAAGTGCCCAGCTAAGCCCTTCCTGAATTTCTAACAGAGATCATGAGACACAATAAGTGAGTTGTTTTAAGTCACTAAATTTTACTATAATTTGTTATGCATGGATAGATAGCTATACAGACTATAACAAGTAAGATGAAAGAATAAGAAAACTGTCAAAAATGATCAGGCATATTTGAAAATTTTCAGAAGTTTTCATATTTGGAAAGAAACCAAGTGAAGGATGTAGAAATGAGAAGTGACTGACAGCTGACTTAGCCACAGAAACAATGTAAGCCTTAAGAGAATGGAATAATGCCTGCAGAGTCCAGAGAGAAAATAACTCTCATCTAGACAGGTAGATCCAGTGAAAACACCCTTTCAGATGGCAAAATAAAGACATTTTTCAAAGAATCAAAACCAGATTTTACTAGTAGCACTCACTCACTAAAGGAAATTTGAAAAGATACATTACAGGAAGAAGAAAAATGATCCCCAGGAGGAAAGTCTGAAAAGTGGGAAAGAATAGTGAGAAAAGAAAAAAAGCAGATTTATAAACTTTCTTAAATATACCAACTGAAAATCAGTAATGAAATCAGAACAAAAGCAAAATCAACAAGCATACTTCAAATAATAGGCATATAACTCAAGATAGTGAGCATTCTAGCTCCAAGCATTCGAACATTCTCAAATTTGGGGGGGAGAGAGAAAATGTTAATTTTAGACTTTTAAGTATTTATGTTAAGAAACTAAAACTTACAATCAATCCAAAGAAGGTAAGAAAGGAGAAATGAAGAAACTTGAAAAGCAGGACACATAGGAAGCATAAAATCAAATGGCAGAAGTAACAACAACCATATGTAACAGCAATTTGGATAAATAAGACATAACTTCTGGGTGAAGGATTTTTTTTTTTAAAGATTTTATTTATTTATTTGACAGACAGATACCACAAGTAGGCAGAGAGGCAGGCAGAGAGAGAGGTGGGGGGAAGCAGGCTCCCCGCCGAGCAGAGAGCCCAACGCGGGGCTCAATCCCAGGACCCCGAGATCATGACCCGAGATGAAGGCAGAGGCCCCAACCCACTGAGCCACCCAGGCGTCCCTGGGTGAAGGATTTTTACATGAAAATTAAAAAAAAAAAAATCCAGCTGTATGTCATTTAAAAGAAAAAAAAAGTTTGAAAATAAAAACATGATGGAAGTTATGAAAGGCAAATATGAAATACGTTTATTAACAATAGGCAAAAAAAGACATTACTGGAGGTAGTCTTGGTAGTTTTTAGATTATAAAAATATTGAAGTCTATCAATAAATTATTAGAATCAATAAGAGTTTCGGAGACTTCCGTATATAGTGTCAATATACAAAAGTTAATTGACTTTTCATATACCAGCAATAGGTTAAAAATACACTAAAATATCATTTGCAACAGCAACAAAACCTATCAGATACTCAGAAATGCATCTAACAGAAGATGTGGAAGACTTTTATGGGAAACATTGTAAAATATTATTGGAATATATTAAAGAACAACAAACCAAAAGAATAACAAATCATGTTTATAGATAGAAGAACTCATTATCGTAAAGATAACGATTCTTGTCAAACTGATTTATGGATATTGACTCAATAAAATTCCAATCGAAGTCCCAATGTGTATGAGTGTGTGTGCACATGCATGGAAATTGAGAAATTTATTCTTAGATATATTTAAGAATAGCCAAGACTGTGATAATTCAGTAAGGTATATACACCTATATGCACTGTATTCTTGTTACAGTTCAATTTTTAAAAAAAATTTTTAAAGGGAAAAGAACAGGTGAGGGACCACCACTACTAGCTACCAAGACTTATTATAATGGTATAATAGTATAATGTACTGACATTGGGATGTACAAACAGTAGAATGAAACATAGTCAACCATATGCAGGAACATGATCAATGACACGTAAGTGCAGGAAAGATGATTTGAAAATTATGTTGGAACAAATGGTTACAAAAAATAGACACGTGGGTGTCTCAGTGGGTTAAAGCCTCTGCCTTCAGCTCAGGTCATGATCTCAGGGTCCTCGGATCGAGCCCCGCATCGGGTTCTCAGCTCAGCGGGGAGCCTGCTTCCTCCTCTCTCTCTGCCTGCCTCTCTGCCTACTTGCGATCTCTCTCTGTCAAATAAATAAAACCTTAAAAAAAAAAAAGACAAAACTTATCTATACTTTATATAAACCAGTCCCATATGAATAAAGTTAAATGTGAAAAACTCTTAAAAAAACTCAAAAAAAGTAGAATAAAATGTGGAGGCTCTTTTTATGACTCCAGCATATGGGTTATTTTCTTAAACTGCAACAAAAACATGCAAACCATAAAGGAAAAGTCTGAAAAATTCAACTGCACTACGATTAAGAAGCGGTGTATCAACTGACACCAGAAAAAAAATAGAAGGACATTCAGTAAGTTGAGAAATGATTTTGCAGCATATAAAATTTGCAAAGACTTAGTATCAAGAACATATAAAGAGTGGTTACAAATCAATATGAAAAAGATGAGCAACTCACTGGAAAAATGGGCAAAGATAGAAATAAATATTTCTAGAACAGAAAATCTAAGCAGCCAATAAATAATTAGCAATGTGTACCTTCATTAGTAATAGAAAAATGCAAATTAATATGGCAGTGACATATCATTTTTCACCCACTAGACTGGCAAAGATTTTCAAAAGTAAAACAACAAGGAGTAATTACCAATGAAGACGAGTAGCCATGGGAATTGTTAATCACTAGAGTGGGAGTATAAATTGTAACAACTACTGTGGAAAACCACTGGCAATCAGTAATCAAGCTCAGTATATATATTCCATGACCCACTTCTATGTACCCTAAGAAATACATAAATACAAATATGCAAATAATATTCATACAAGCACTGTTAGGAATAGCCAAAAATGGTAAACCCAAGTGACCTGTGACAAAAGAAGAGATCTATTACGACTTATGCTTACAGAGCAGTGAAAATGAATGAACTCTGTTTACATGTTGCAACGTTGATGTAGCCCACTAACCACATATGAGCTGTCGAAGTATTTACGTAGAATGCTTCCATCTTTACAAAGTTAAAAGAGGAGGAATAAACAACATATTATTCAAGAATATGGGCGTTAAACTACAAAGACGAGGCAGGAAGTGATAAAATATTATACTGGGTTTTGGATTTAACTCTGGACAAAGAGTACATAGGGCTTCAAAGGGATTGAGGAAGGTTTATTTCTTTAGCTTGATGGTAGATACATGGCGATATTGAATTTATTATTCTTTAAGCAGAATGTAAATATCGCACGGGTTCCTTCCCGTGTAGAGCAGCCTTCATGTATTTTAAATGTATGTACGAAAGCAAAAATCACAACAGTTGCTATAAAGCAAATAAACAAAACTGGTGGGGGCCAGGGGGATGAGAAGGAAATAAATTGCCCAGGGGATTCTGCCAAATACCTCAATGTATGCCAGTGGGTTCCGTGGCCTGGAGTGTGTATTTGCACATCCTGTTTCAACTGTGAACCCAGTGAGGGCAGCAACGGCTTTCCACCCCACTCCCCTGAAATTTCTCAGTCCCGCAGAGCAGGGAACCACTGACGCGCCATAAATACCTGCTGAGAGAATGACTAGCGGCAGCCGCATCCTCCTAGTGTGGCTCAAGCCAGAAAGCTGGAACTCAACCCTGATACCTTCCTCTCCCTCAACAGCCATATCCTAGCATCCTAAATATATCTGAGATCTAGACACCAGCCCTACCTGGTCACCCGGCTTCAACGCCCGTCTTCCCCGATGTACCCTCCACACTGCAAACCCACTATGTTCTTGGAATGCAAATAGGATTCCACCAGTCCCTAGCTATAAAACTATTGAAACGTAAAAAGCAAACTCATTACTGTGGCCTCCAGAGACCTACAGGAACAAGCCCGTGCCCATCTCCTTCTGCGCTCCCTAATGTGTGGGGCGATTACTCCAGCCACATGGGACTTCCTGTTCCTCCAACACCAGCACTTTAGACCGCACACGTGCTGGAGTGTTCTCTGCCAACCTCTCCCCTACTCTCCTCAGCCTCAGCTCCTCTGCCCTCTTTCAGTTTACGCTTTTCCTGCTCAGAGACGCCTTCCTTCTTGCCCCTCTGCCCAGAGCACCTCCCCACGCCTTATCCTCGAATTCTGTTTCCTTCATAGCACCCAGCACGTTTAGGTCTTTCTCTCGCCTCTCTCTTTCATACTTGAATATGAACATTTCATACTTGAACACGAACATACGTGAACATTCTGTCTAGAAGGCAGAAGTATCAGGAACACAGTAAGCGCTCAAGACATATTTGTTGAAGGGAGCGGCGGTGGGGGATAGGAAGCCTGGATTAAAATGGAAAATAGCCCCTGGATGAGTCCTGATCCTCAAGTGTGAACCCATCTGTTTCCCCTCCTTTCCTGGTCCCCTCACCCCCTTTCCCAAGGAAAGGACACTTTCTGCGGCAAAGGGCAGGAGCAGAGCCAGCCCTCCCCTTGTGCTCCCCCGATTTTTCTCTGTTCTCCCACTCGACCACACACACCCCCGGTTTTCTTTTTGTTCATGATGTGTTTCAGTGTTCTCTGACATTCTCTAAGAGGCGGGTGGGCTCCCAGGAGAAGACTGGAGACCCCCTCCCCTCCCTGGGCCCCTCTTCCTTACTTGCCGGCCGCACAACTGTCTCTGAATCTCTACAAATGGGAACACTCGGCTGAGTGTGCTTAGTACTGAGATGACTCTCAAAATGCAAGAATCATTCACAGACAACGGTGTGGGCTCACAGGAGATGCGGGGACTGTGAGAACAAGTCCTCTCATGGCTTGAACCGTTTTCCCAATTAGCGAGTCCCATTTTCCCTTAAGTGATGTATATTCTAATCTCTTTTTACGATCGCTCGTTCATTAAGAGGCAGGATCCAGAAAGAAGGCCTTCTGAGTTTTGGTCAAAGGATTCAAGTTTAAAAGCAAATAGGTGAAGGGTTAACGGAAGGTCCAAGCTTCATTTAGTAGATGTGTCGATGTTACGGGAAAGTAAAGTACAGAGGGCCCAGCCCTTCCATCCTCGGGAATGCGTCGCCCATAACGAATTCTGTACAGCATTGCTTTCAACCCTGCGATATTTCATTCATTGATTTTATTGTCAAATGAAAAGGCTCTGGTTCCAAGTGGCATTTCGTGAGACAGACGGGACTGACCCAGACTTCATTACTCGTTGCTTGCTCTCTGGATAATCTTAATGCTACGTGGGCAGAAAGCAAAAGAAGAGAGAGGGTGGCACTGATTCCAACATCTGGAATCGCTCTGGTTGACGTCCATGCTACCGATAACCCCAACTCTTCAAGGCCGTCTGCCTCTGGAAATTTGCATAGCTCAGCCTGTCGTGGATGCAAATGAAGGGGCTGGCCCCAGCTATCTTCCTGTGCCTATGAGGCTCAGAAGGGTGACTGTCACAGGTGAGTCAGTCTTGCTGGCTGTGGCAGATGAGGACGTGGAAAGAGCTGAGCACGTGGCAGGACACCTGGGAAGGATCCCAATGAATAGAATTCAACAGCGCATTCCCTGCGGTGTGGCAACGCTGGTGAGTGCACAAGGCACAAAGAGCCCTGTCTCTGCTGTGATCTTGTCACCTCTTCAGCAGGAAGTCTGTTTTTTTTTTGTTTATTTGTTTGGGTTTTTGTTGTTGTTGTTTTTTGTCTGTTTTCTGCGTTTTTGCTTTTGCTGGGCACTGTCCACACCAAGGTCTCTGGCAGCACGCCTGCCTACTGAACCTCATCCCAGTTTTGGTCCCAGATTACCAACTCTACACCAAATGTGTCAACGTGGCTGACCCTCAAATTCAACGTATCCCAACCCAGACTTCCAATCTTTCCAGCACGGTTGCCGTTTTCAGGCAACACGGCCTTAAGTCCATCAGTTATAAAATTCCCATCAGTAATTCCTTTGGAAAAAGACGACACAAAGCCACAACTTTTGCTATGTCCTGGTAACAGGTGCTCTGCAAGTATTACCCATTTTATTCTTCCCAAGAGCGGAGGCACATGTCTCAATCCCAAGTGTTCAGAGGAGGGGACGGACAGCTGAAGCCACCTGACTCAGGGCACACAGCTGGGAAGTGGCAGAGCCCAACCACACGTGGCTTCTGGAAAGTCCAAAAACCACCCCCAACAGCATAAAAACATTACTATTTCTGTTACAACAATTACTACTAATAAATATTGTTATAACTGTTGCTTCTAATAATAATTTTCTCACGGGTCTTTTCTTTCTTTCTTTTTTTTTTTTTTAAGGTTTTATTTATTCATTTGACAGACAGAGATCACAAGTAAGCAGAGAAGCAGGCAGAGGGAGAGGAGGAAGCAGGCTCCCTGCCGAGCGGAGAGCCTGATGTGGGGCTCGATCCCAGGACCTTGGGATCATGACCTGAGCCGAAGGCAGAGGCTTTAACCCACTGAGCCACCCAGGCGCCCCTGGTCTTTTCTTTCTCCAGTCGCTAATTTCTCAGGTCTTAACCATCTCATGCTTCACCATGGTGCTTCCCCAAGAAGAGAGGGCACCGAATCCTAACCACTAGACCACCAGGGAGCGTCTCTTCCCCAAGAAGAATACCAACGTGCACCACAGTGAGAAGCTGGTCAAGACCAAACACAGGACCACTGGGGAAACTTCAACTCGGGGAGGTGTGGGTCTTAGCTCCTTCCCCCCTCCCACTGTCCGTCCATGGGACACCAAGAGGGAAAACACAGGGATGATTTTATGATCAATAAGAGTTAAGAAATGAAATCTCAGGCCAGAGTCTGGAGAAGTAACGGGAAGACCACCCAACCAAGTCCGCGACCACTGGAACTGAGCAGACATTCCTGACCCAGGGCCCCTGTGGTCAGTTGAGATCTGATCCTTTGGGCTGGTTTGGAATGTCCAAGCATACGTTAAGCTGTTTGGTTATGAAGATGGGAGTTATCTGCAGAATGTCTCAGGCACTTTGTAGGATACTGTAGACACAGAAGATCTCTACAGTTTGAGGCTGATGGAGAGAAAATAAGACAGTAAGGATAGCAGAGGGACCCAACTATACCTTCTCTCTTCTTCTTTATTTCTTCTCAAAGAGCTAGCATAGCGATTTTTAATGAGGGAAGTACTCCCTCCCAGTGTGTAGTCTAGAAGGCTGTGAACGAGGTTTTTGTTGCAAAGACTGGTGGAGCCACTGACTAAATTCACAAAAAGTCAAATTCACTGACTAAATTCACTCAATTCACTCGTCAAGGGACGAGAGATATTCGAAGTGTGAAGGACAGAACGGTCCAGCGCCTCTCCTGACTTTCAAATATCTCACGAGATATTCATTTCAGTGGAAAAAACATCGA